>NC_136813.1:54236099-54859849 GCF_951394365.1 Tetrao urogallus
ACCTCAGTACAGAAGGGACATTCAAGTGCTGGAGCAGGTCCAAAGAAGAGCAACAAGGCTTGTGAAGGGCTTGGGGAATATACCTTATTAGGAGTGACTGAAGGAACTGGGGCCATTTAGTCTGGGGAAAAGGAGGCTGAGGGAAGACATTATTGCTGTTTTCAAATACCTGAAAGAGCTGGTGTCTTCTCATTGGTGACTAGTGATAGGACAAGGGGAAATGTCCTCAAGTTGTTCCAGGAGAGGTTTAGGTTGGATATCAGGAAAAACTTTACGGAAAGGGTGTTTAAGCACTGAATAGTCTCCCCAGGCAGGGGGAGTCAACATCCCTGGATATGCTTAAAAACTGTTTGGGTGTGATACTCAGGGACATGATTAGAGGAGGGTTGTTAGAGTTAGGGTAGTGTCATGGTTTTATGATTTTTGGTTACTAGTATTCCACATCATAACATTATGTAGTGCACTGGAGTTTAAATATTAATGCTCCAGTTGCAGACACCTGTCCGGAAGAGAAGAAGAACTACATCTTTTTTCTCTTTTTCATCAGGCTCACCTTCCTGCTGCTCAACCAGACCGTGCATCTCTCCTCAGCATTATGGTGAGGCCTATCCACCTTTTGGACACTCTCATTATATTTGATTTATTAGCTTCAGTTCTAATCATATTGTATTATAGTGTGTTATCTTGCGTTCCGACACTATATTTAGTAAATTAGTTTGTTTCTCCTCAGACCATTGCCACTTTTTTTTTTTTTTTAAATTTTTTTGGGGTCCCTCTTTTCCTTTTCCAGAGGCACGGATTTGCACCCTCCACCCCACTAATCATGGAACCAGGCTGAACCAGCCCATAAACTGTTGAGATAGAGCTGTATTTCCATTCTGGGAGCAGTCAATTCAATGTGTACTGGACATCTCTGCAAATGAAAGCAAACTGTGGCCTGCATTCTGCTGACATAAGGGTTTAGAAAAATTAATTGAAATCATTGAGTAAAATATCAGTTGTGGTATACCAATTTGCCTGTTTGGCTCCAGTTCGTTTTGCAGTTCTAACTGACACGGCAGCACCGGTGGTTACATGACTTATCAGAGCACTATAGTTCACTGTCAGTCTCCAGTATCCATTGGACTTTTGCACGGGCCGTCTGCCACATTATTACTAACCTCTGTCAGCTTCCTGCATAGTTGTGAGTCATGTGCACCAGTTTCTTCTGACACATTTCTGGTAGCTCCTCACATTCAGCTTTGTGTATTGACCCCCAAGCAAGCAGCAGATCAACAGTTCAGTCATCTCCTGGTAGAACTACCTGAAGATCTTCTGGGATGTCTTTTGTGCACTGCATAATTTTTGCTTTTTCTTTGTACAGTTGATGGTGGCAAACTGGAGGAAGGATTATACAAATGTTGGAAATAGTTCTAATTTCAAGATGAATTAAAAGTTTCTTTTTTCCAACTTAAAATATTTCAGTGGAGAAAAGTAATTTTTAAAATTGCTAACTCACTCTACTCACCCATGACTGTACATTAAAATATTATTAAAAACCACTTGTATTTAGTTTGTACTTATTTTATGGAATGCATCTGAAATATGGAAGCGAAAGCAATTTAATAGCAAAATGTTACCCTCAGGTCACTTTTGCAATTATACATTTGTTAAGAAGGAATTATAATTTTATGTTTCTAATATGAAAACCTTGAATATGAAGCCACAAGGCAGTAATGTTAGCTATAATTAAAATCTGCTATAATTAAAATCTGAGCAGAAAATATACATCTTTATTTGGACTTTAGACTTACTTTATTTCTATCTTGCTATTTTGTCTCTGAAAGACATTCAAAGGCATTAATTTGAACTCCTTTATGCTGATGAGTATTTCAACATCTAAACACCTAAAAGTGTCTTAGGTGGATATATCTGCATGGTGCTTGCACACACAAAATGGTCTCTATCAATCATTAATCAATAAGTGAGTTTTCAATGTAAAAAAATTGTACCCCAAAATCTTCAGCTAATGCAGAATTTGCTACTGTCAACATAGACATTTTTAGAACAAGAGGGCTAAAAATAAACAAGGTATAATTACCACTTACCACATGAATTTCAAGTATACCTTTCTTGGCATAAAATCTTCTGAAACACTACAGATATTCAGTTAAAAATCTGTTGTTGTTGTCCTAAATATATTCCTTTGTTAAAATTATACTGCTAGCCCTTTTGGGTATTGACAGCCTATTATTTTTCATATGTGCCATCTTTATCCAGGAAACTGAAAGAACAACTAATTATATACTTTGCAAATGAATGTAGCAGAATAGCTTTTGTTCATCAAAATTCTTAAGACTATTCATCATGAATGTAGAATTCACTGGAATTTTTGTTGTTGTTTTTAATGTACAGCCACTTAAGTGACATGTGAAGTTTGGCGTTTGAAACTAATTTTGTACTTTGCTTTGGAGACTATAAATTCAGCCAGTCTGTTTAGATGCATTACATTTGTACTTAGGCTTTAATTGGTAATCTTGCAGAAGCTTTTTGTGTATTGTTTTGAGGTGATTGACATGGGCACTGTTATTTTTAAATGTTACTTGCGTAGTTTTTAAAAGCTATGGTAGTAAGAAATTAAAATGAACTTCAGTAAAATAACTCCATTAACAAAATCTTAATATTTGGGAAGGACAGTTTTATACCTAAAAATTCACAATGATTTTGCAAAAATAACTGCACGTAAAATACTTTCTAACTCATTTTTCAATGTTACTGAGAAAATAAAAATGAAATTAAATAGAAGACATCTGAGACAGAAACATTCATAACCATAGATCTTCAGCAGGAATAATCATTATGCATATAGGACTGGTCAGTCTGTTTAAGAGTGTATACATTTTAAATTAGCATACATCAGTAAAATTTTTCAGAAAAAAAAGTTAAGTTTCAACAATATCTTCATTAACAATCTAGTTGGTAGGATATAGTACATGACCAGAAAGTCTTCTGATGACTGTGGGAGGAGTGGAGGATAAAGAAGAGTATTTCAGAATGACCTCATTTTCTCATTTGGAGAAACTGGCTGACAGAAAACCTCATGAAGTTAAAAAACAGGAAGTGCTAAGTCCTGAACAACCACAAGCACAGATTAGTACATGCTGGGTGGAAAACAGCTTTGCAGAAAGGTCCTAGGGGTCATCAGCAAGTTGTGCATGAATTGACAGTGCTGCACAGATAGCCAATACCCTCCTGGTTGCCTTAGGAAGTATGTTGCTAGCAGGTGGAGGAAGGTGATTCTTCCTTTCTACTCAGCATTTGTGAGGCTGCAACTGGAGTCCTGTGCTCAATTCTGAGCTCTCAAGAGTGTCCAGTGAAGGACTACAGATATGATGAAGGGAGTGATGCATCAGTTCTACAAGGAAAAGGAGGGAGAACTAAGGATGTTCAGGCTGGAAAAGAGAATGTCCAAAGGGAATCTCTTCCATGTACCTGAAGCTTCAAATTAGATGGATAGAGTCAGTCTCTTTTCAGTAAGTGCCGAGTGAGAGGACAAGATAAAACATGGACACAAAGTGAAACACAGAAACTTCTGCATGAATATCAGGAAGCTTTTTTCCTTCTAGGTGGTTGGACATTGGCACAATTTGCCAAGTGAAGTTGTGAAATTTCCCTTCTTGGAGACCTTTAATAGCTAACCAGATATAGTCCTGTAGTTGTCCATTCAGTCTCCCAACAGGGAGACTGGCCTCCAGAGGTCCCTTTCAACCTCAGGCATTCTGTGATTTCTATATTTACGTAAAGCATTCAGAAGAAATAAGTACAGTTTTCTGATCATGTTCATCATTATCTAATGAATCTAAATTTTTTTTTTTAATTTTCATGAGCATTTTTATCTCTCATGAGCCACTTAAATCTTTTCCTTTAATTAGCAACTCTTGAAAAGGTATATTTTTTATATTTGTCTGGGACACTGACCACATAAAAGTTGGTCAGTTTGATCTGTACTTGATCTCAACAAGTATATGCTTGAAGGTACAGATTTCCTACCTTAAACCAGAAAAAGATATCTCATACAATTTATAATATTATTCCACAACTGTAAAATTCAGTGTATAATTACTGTTTCTTTTCTTATTTTGAATGTGTTCTTTTTTTTTTCCTGTTTGTAAAGTGATTTTCATTGGCATTCATATCATTAATCTTCACAAAGCTTTGCACTGAGAAAATTACAAATCTATTACTTTATTATACGGCTTGGAAGATACTGTAGGCTGACATTCTGACAGGTTGCTTGCATACAAGTGACTGAAATATTACTAGCAGCCTTCTTGATTTTATATTTTCTCCGCCTTACTTATTTTCTTTCAATAGTACTGATGTTCATTATATACTGAACTGCTTGATTTGAAAGCCTGTGATGTACATGATGTCACTTTGTCCTATGCAACTACTTCTAGCTATATAAATCAAGTTGTTTATCAAATCTAGAGGAACTGGGTCAAAACCTGTGTTGAAACTTAGGCAGTGTGCTGAAATTTTTCTGTAAAGAAACTGCCTTGTAAGTATTGCCAGTGAAATGTAAGTTTTCCTGTGCTATTTATATTCAAGTGTAATTCTTCTGCAGAGATTTGTATACCTCTCTCTAAACAGTATGAAAAATCTGTTGATTGTAATTATCAGGATCAAGATACTAAAACAGACAAAAAGTAGATCTTAGCCTGTTGGAAGAATCATGAGTTCTTCAGTTGCTAACTGCACTGTGCTACTGCAGTTTGTAAGGAAGACAAGACGTAGTGCCATTCTTATCAAGAAGAAAATCTTCTTTTGCTCAGCTGGATGGTTATCTGAATGAAAAATAAGTTACAGGTAAAAACAAACAAGAAAAAAAGAAAAACACAACCAACTAACCAGCAAACAAGTAAAAAACTTTAGAAAAGGTCCTTTCCAATGATCATCTTTACTATATGAAGTTCTAGAAAATATATTAACCCAATTTCACAAATATTATTGCTTTAAATTCATATGACCTATCTTAGATAATCAAGAATGAGATGAACCATATCCTATATGTGCTTTGCCATCTGTGTAGTGAAACAAAAGAATAGAATAACTAACTTCTGCACACAGGTTGAAATAGTGACTTTGTTGCTTAACCTCTCTTGACCTGCTGCCAGTACATTGTTTAATGCAGCCAAGGTCACTGTAATCCTGCTTAATAGCAAGGACACACTTCTGAATGTGTGTTCAACCTGGTTTCCATTGGTACTTCTAAATAATTTTCTACAGATCTGCTTTCCAATTGGGTACACCCAGCATGTCCCTATGCAAGGAGTTGTTCCTCTCCAGGTGCAGGACAATGCACTTGCCTTTGCTGAACTTCAGGAGACTCTAGACAGCCAACCTCTGCAGCCTGTTGAGGTGTCTCTGGATGGCAGCATAGCTCTCTGATCAGTTATCCACTCCCACAGATTTCAAGTCATTTGCAACATCTTTCTCTCTCAATAATAATTATTTTAAAAGTCAGGTATTATCTTATTAATAAAAAGAATCTCAGAGTTTTTTTTAATTAATGTTTTATATTTGAGATGCATTTAATACTCTTTGAATGAAGAAGAGTTTTTTGCTGTTGTTTTTGTATTTTATTCTTATGTGTCTGACAGAAGAGATGTAAATAGTAAGAAAATGCATCATATTGGTGTGCTGAAAGGTGGAAGGTGATAAGTAGTGTCTTGGGAATCTACAATGATAGTGTTGATACTGGCAGCAGTACGACAAATGTAACGATATAGCTAAAGAGGAATATAGAAAGTTCCCGCTTTCAGTGAATGGATTTTCTGTGCTGGGGTCTCTGTAATGGAAAAGGTCAAATGGGAAGAGGTAAGTCTTTTTTACAGTGAAGGTGTACACTTCCATATCCCTCCTGAGTGAAAGAGAGAAAACATTTTGTGAAGGCATGACACTCAGGGCCCTCTACCAGCCCCTAGAGTACAGACAAGCACTGAAACCTATGAAAGCAATCTTCATGCCAACTACCAGTCACATTTAATTTCCTTAGCCCCTTTAAAATAAGGCTGCAAGATTATGGTAGCTCCATCTTCAAGTGGTTCCTGTGCCCATGCAAGGAATGCAGTTGAATTTTCCTTTAAGTGCACATAATGTTTGTGAATTTGACTGTGATTTTTTGAATAGCAAATCAATTCCTGTAGAAAGCATGTTCATACAGGTTAGTGTTTCCTATGGGATTTTATTCATTTTGTCACTTTTAATGTGAGACATATGTTTTAAGTAGATGAGATAAACAGGTACTTTTCTTTCTAAAACAACTTGTCAGAAAATAGAGGTAAGAATATGTAAAAATTTAAGAGTACTGTAACCATGTTTAGGAGCCAGTCACCTTGTCAGTTCCAACATATAAATTGATACTGAAAGTTCTACAAATAAACTGTATAGATTGTCAAAAGTAAGTGTCTGCTATAAAACTACATTACAGTAATAAATTTGCCAGGAACGACTAGGTTTAGAAGATTGCCTACATACGTACAACTTCTTAAAGACTGAAGAGAAGGAATTACTTTTAAATATATTTAAGTATATGTATATACATATATTTCACATTATTTTCATACATATATATATAACATCTTTCGTGCTTCACAATGATACAACGCTTTTAACTTGTTATATATGTAGTAACATTGTACAGATTTTTATTCCCTAGAGTTTAACTGGCATTAATAGCTCTCTTCAGCAAAAAATAAAGATCCTTTCCTTTGTATGATTTTTTTAAAAGTTTTTTAAAAAGTTTAAAACTTTCCTATATATCATTAAAAAAAAAAATAAATAAAATCATGAAAGAATAGACATACTTTCCAAACAATTCTACTTGATGACAAAATAAGTTATAATGAACAACAGGGAATGAAAAATAAATGTGTGATTTGAAGTCATACAATTATATTTAAAAAGAATTAAATTAAAAATATAAATTGCAAGAATCTTCTTTCAGCTGAGAAAAGCTTTTGAATGAACTGAATAACCTGTGGATCTGTTCTTTTTCTCAACTTATCAGAAAGAGGTTGTGTTGTCCTGGAACCTTAGGATTTAAACAAGAATAATAGAACCATAGAATAATTAGATTGCAAGTGACTTTTAAAGACTCAGCAGTCCACTCATCCTTGCCATAGGCAGGGACACATCTCAGCAGACCAGACTGCCCAAGGCCCCATCCAAACCTGGCCTTAAAATTTTTCTGGGCAAGAGCCTCTATAACTTCTCCAGGCAACTTGTTCCAGTGGTTCACCACTTTTGCTGTAAATAATTTCTTTCCTATATATAATCTCAATCTATCTTCTTTCCATTTAAATTCATTGTGTCTTATCCTTTTGTTATATGCCCTTGTAAAAAGTTTCTATGTTTTAAAAAAAAGTCTTCCTTAGGTATTGAAAAACTGTAATAAGATCTCCTCAGTGCTTTCTCTTCTCCAGGACAAACAGTACCAGCTCTTCAGCCTTTCCTCATAGAAGGTGTTCCAGCTCTCTGAACATCTTTGTGGACCTCCTAAAATAATTTCATGAGTTTCTTTTGTGGATGCCCCAGAGCTGAATGCAGTATTCTAGGTACAAGTCTCAGAATGCTGGAACAGAGGAGAGCAATCACCTCTCTTGACTTGCTGATGATGCTTCTTTTGATGTATCCAGGATACAGGTGGTTTTATGGACTGCAATATCACACTAAAGGCTCATGTCCAATCTTTCATCCAGAAGTACCCTCAAGAGTTTATCCACAGGACTATTATCAACTCATCCATCTATCAATCTGTGCTGATGTTTGGATTGCCCCAGCCCATGTGCAGCACTTGGCACATGGTCTTATTGAACTTCACAAGGTCCGTATACCCCCACTATTCAAGCCTGTCAAGGTCTTTGTAGATGACATCCCTTCTATCTAATGTTAGAAGAAGCCATTAGCTTGCTGGCAATAGTTTCGTAAATATGATGAAGAAACAGCAATAAAAAGGGGGACTAAGAGATACCACACAGATAAATGGCACAGAAGGCTGACATGGCTAGGAAAAGAGAATAAACAGAGAAGAAAATGGTAAAATTTAAGAAACAAGTACTAAGGATAACCTCGCTGTTTTCCAATGCTTTTTCTAGTTCCTCCATTCTGATAAAGAGAAGGTTTTTATACTTAGCAGTGTAAAATACAGCAACTCCAGAGTGGGGAGAGTAATGGGAGTATGCAACGGTTTACGGGCTGGTTCCGCCTCCTCCTCTTTCTTCTGTTGTAAGTGAGTCAAGATTCGTTTCATTTTCCATCCTCTCACAGGAACAACTGACATCGATTCTGGTGCCTCCTGTTGATCAGTTTCGATGCTCTCACTTTCCAGCTCGGCTCGGAGTCTTTCTTGTTCCATTATGAGAGTGTTTAGTTTAGATTGGAAGGTGTCTCGCTCAGTTGGGCGGGTGTCGAGTTTGAATTGAAGGGAATCCTGCTCAGATTCGAAGGCATCTCATTGAGATTGGAGATTCCTTTTCTCAGCTCGGAGATTTTCCCCTTCGGCTTGGAGACTTTCTTTCTCAGCTCAGAGACACTCTTGCCAGGCTTTGAGATTCTCTCTCCTGGCTAGGAGACTCTCTTTCTCAACCCGGAGATTCTCTGTCTCAGCTTGGAGACTCTCTCTTTGGATTTGGAGACTCAGTTTCGCAATTAGGACACTCTTTCGCTCAGCCTGGAGATTCTCCCTCTTGGCTGGAGTCTCTCCTGGAAACTCTCCTTTTTAGCTTGGAAACTCTCTCTCTCATTTTGTATGTCTCCATGAGACTCTCCCTTTCAGCTCTCAGACACTCTCTTTCAATTACACAAACTCTCTCCCTTTCTGGGATAGTATTGAATAAGGCCCGATAAGCATTAGCTATGCCCCAAATCATTTGTGCCTCCTCAGATCTGTCTGGGCCACAACATTCCTGTCTCAAATAAGCGTATGTTTAAGCTCTCAGGGTTTTTCAGGTGTTCAGGGATAAAGTTCCGTGACACCGAAGATGTCCATCTCTCTAAAGTCTCTCCCAAGCCTCTCCACACTCCCTGTCATTCAGTACCCTCTGGTTTTAGGGAAGGCTTCCTCAAAATATGATAAATACAAAAACTGACTGAAATGATGAACAGTACATTCAGGAAGATTGGCAGTGTGATCAGGTGAGCATTCAAAAAATTCATAAAGGATTCAAAGGACAGACTGAAGCCTGCTTAAAAATCCCAAGTTCTGTGAAATTAGCAGCTCCCTCTGCAAACAGGTTTAAAAGAGAAAGTGGAATCATTTTTTTTTTCCTCTCTTTACAGAAGCAAGATAGCAGTGCTCAAAGTTTACAAATATCCCAGAATATTGGCAGTCCGCCTGGACTTTCAAGGTCAAGTTTTCAGTGAGCACCTGTGAAAGGGATAAACTTTCCCAACGAAGCTCTCTGAGAGCAGAGAGAGATTCATTCTAAAAAGCTAAAAAGCAGCTTCTGCCCGCATTCTCCACCAAGAATGTCAGTGGTTTACGGGCTGGTTTGGCCCAGTTCCATGACAAGAGGGGCGGAGGGATTTCACAAAATCCGTGCCTCTGGAAAAAGGGAAACAGGGGACCCCAAAATAAAAACAGTGGTAACGATCTGAGGAGAAACAAACTAATTTACTAAATATAGTATCGGAATGCAAGATAACACACCATAATACAATATAATCAGAATTTAAGCTAATAAATCAAATAAAATGAGAGAGAGAATGTCCGAAAGGTGGATAGGCCTCACCACAATGCAGAGGTGAGATGCGCAGTCCAGTTGAGCAGCAGGGAGACGGGAGGAGAGCCGACGAAGAAGAGCGGATGAAAAAGAGCCCATCAGGTGACCTTGCCAGGAGTTGTATCTCCTCTCTGACTGCAAAGTCCCCTGGGGAATGTAGTTCTTCTCTTCCAGACAGGTACCTGGAACTCAAGCATAAACACCTTAACTCCCAGTGCACCACATAATGTTATGATGTGGAATATTGATAACCAAAAATCATAAAACCATGAGAAAAGCACACAGAAATAGGAGTGAACCCTGTAGTGCACCCATATGGAATCAGTGTCATCTGAGTTGTGACAGGAAAGAGTAGGAAAGACTGCTGGCACAAGGGGAAAAGCCATAGAAAAGGCAATCAGCTAGCATTCTGAACACTGTTGCTACAGCTCTGAGCCAACTGTTAGAAAGCCAGCTTTGTCTTTCTTTAAGTACACTCCTAGGTTTCTACAAGGTAACATTAACACAAAATATCTGCTTATGCACTTTAGCACTTTAGCAAGTAACTCAATCATAAGCTTTATAAAGTTTAAGTGCTTCTTATGATGCTAATTTCTTCTTTTGAAAAACAAACAAACAAACAAAAAACCCACAACGGAAACAACCACCAACAAATGGATTTGAGAAAACAGAATTTTAATCTTCACAGTTGCAATGTTCTGTACTGCTTTACATTTGCAATTAATTACACGTAGCTTTCTAAAGGTTTCTCATCTGGCATTCCTTGTATTTCCTAAATTTGCCAAGAAAATAAAGTTTTTATTATTAAGTTATATGTCAATGATAACACAAACAAATATCATTTATAAGCACTTAACCTAAGAAATCAAAGTCAGTTATCTTTCTGGATCATTTCAGTAAAATTGAATACAGCTTGGCAAGCTCTTAGGAAAAAATAAACAGCCCTCTATATCTTGTCCTTTCCAGCAGCTCTATCAAATGTTAACTGCAGTTTATTAAAATATCCAACCTTCTGGTTAAATTTAGATGCTATAGACTTTTCCATACATCATAATAACTGCACATATATTTAATGTATTTTCACACCCACCATGAATACAAAATGTAAATACATATAAAACTGCTCTTTGTAAAGAAAACAACTGTACAATTGTAATTTTAATGTTGAGAATTGTCATTTTTTTCAATACATGGTGCAAAAACTTATTGTACACTCCTTTTAAATAAATATATGCTGATATATAATCCATTTATTTGTATCCCAAATCTAAAAAAAAATGTGGAACATTTGATGGATAATTTGGTATGTCCTTCATAAAGCAGTCACTTGAATAAATGCTCCAGTAAATTTCAAACTAAATGATTAGAAATACAATGCTTCTATACTGTAATACATTCCTCAATACCCAGTGTGTGTAATGCATATGTATATTACATAAATATTTCAGTTATATTCAGGATTCTTAATTTTTGAGGCACGGACAAGATGAAAGACACTGCTTTTGCTGGTGTCAGTAGAAACATGTGAGCAGTCCAATGCCATTTTTTTCTTCTAGTATCTGTACTCTACTGCAGATGGTAGTGTCAAACTTATGGAAATTATTGTAGAATTTCTCCAACAGCAGAAAGACAGAGACAGTAGAAAGACCATTTTAATTCAGTATACCGTTTTACTCTCACAATGATTTCATTACTAGAAATACTTCATAAGCTTGAAGTGATAAATATTCATGTGAATTAAATATATTCATTTAGTAGAATTATTCATAGTGTGGAAAATTATGTAATCACTTTCTTTGGGAATCAGTGCTTCAATATGTGCTCATATTCAATATCAGTGCTTCAAATAGCTTCAATTGAACAAAGATGGTATGACTTGGCCTGTGTTTTTAGCAAGATAGCCTGTGTACAGCAAAATGTCACTTTTTTGTGCTTCAGTGATTCCACTTCTCTTTCCCTCACACAAGAGGAATTTATTTCTTCAACTGAGGTCATCTTGCACCTGAACTTTTCTAACTGAGAAGGAACATCATTTTAAGAGTCTATACCTGTGTCACAATTGCTCCAACAGGAGTAGGTTTTGGATCAAAATAATTTACCTCTTCTGAGAGCCTATTTGGGTACTGTGAGGTAAGAAATTTTCTATTGCTTGAAATCTTTTTGACAGGTTCTGATAAAAGAGTCATGATCAGTTTCAGAAGCAGTTGACTGCATCAGTTAAGCTTTACCAGAAACACCTGAAGAAAATATGAGGAAGTATAAAAAGGAACATCTTGCAGGTGTTTGTAGTCCCTGATTATCTTTCTTTGAAACCAGTCAGACTAATGGCTGCAAGTTCCGGATACTAAATAAGAAAGAAATTTAACTCTTGACTTTATTTATTTATTTATTTTTGATCCAAAATAGCATTCTTGTTGGAAAATATCTTAAAGTAAAAACCTTTCTTTGTGTAATAAGCATATTGCAAGTATTGAAGGGTCATCAGACCTAGCATTTTTCATTTACTTTAGATATTGAAATAACTTCAGCACATATTGAGCTCTGAGCAAAAAAAAAAAAAAATTAGTTTTCCAATATCCAGACATGTGCTATTGTGAGAGACAAGTAGCAGAAGTAAACTCTTCATGGTCTATATATTTGACAACTGCTGCATATTACAGTTGTGGAACACACGCTATTTGAAGGCAAAGCAATCTCAAGTTTGTAGGAAATTTAAATTTCCTGCTATATATTCAGAGAAAAATTGGCAGATTGTAACTATAAAAAAAACATAATGTTCCCCAAAGAGTTTTAAATTAGATGTTTTCAACTCTTTAGTAGTCCGTGCAATCCACTGAAAATAATGTTTGATAAATTTAATACTGCTTGCTTACAGATGCATGTTTAATGCTTGCAGAAAGCTGTGTCCTGCATTTGGGGTGACATCTGACTAACAGTGCTACTGGAACTGTGCCACAACAACAATCAGAAATTTATGATTTTATTCTTAAGAATTCCTGTTGAGATTTATTTTCATATTTTGCAATTGTGGAAAGTTAATTTCAAAGAAAAAGAGTCAGCACAGAACTAAAGATTGTACATTTGTACAGATCAGGCATATCCAACCCAGGGCCTACGGCCTGCATGCAGCCCAGCACAGTTCACAATGTGGCCCAACACCTCTGCATGACTTAAAGGCAGTGGCTATTTCCTGTGGAGAGGCCATGGGCATGTGCCCATCGCTCAGCAACAGCCAAACTGTCAGTGCACTATTAACACTGTGTCAAGTGAAACCAGGACACAGGGAGGACAGTGCCGGGCTGTGCTGATAGAGGTATAGGCACGTAAATGTATGCATTTGAATACACTGACTAAACACAGGACTCAGAAGAGTGAAGAATACACAGACATGCTTTTTATTTTGATAAAGGAATTTGAAAAAAGAACTATAGAAACATAGAAATTTTAGAGATGGAAGGGACTTCCGAAGGCCATCTACTCCAACTCCCCTGCAATGAACAGGAACACCTAAAGATCAGTCAGGTTCTCAGAACCCCCCCCCCCCCAGTCTGACCTTGAATGTGGACAGGGATGAGGCTTCCACTACATACCTGGGCAACCTGTTCCAGTGCCACACACCCTCACTGTAGAAGACTTTATTCTTATATCCAACTTAAATCTACTGTGTTAATTTGAAATCATTTTCCTTTGTCCTGTCATCTCAGACTCTACTACCTTTTAGATAATGAAAGGTATTTAGATAATGAAAGGCTGCGATGAGGTCTTCCTGGAGCCTTTTCTTCTCCTGGTTGAAAAGTCTCAGCTCTTTCAGCCTGCCCTCACATAAGAGATGTTCCATCCCATGCATCATTTTCGTGGTCCTTCTCTGGACACCCTTCAGCAGATCTACATCTCTCCTCTACTGAAGACTCCACACATCTGAATGCAGTACTCCAGGTGAGGCCTCACCAGCACAGAATAGTGGGGCAGCATTACCTTCCTTGAACTGCTAGCCACATTGCTTTTGATGCAGCCAAGCATAAGGTTGAATTTCTGGACTGTGAAGGCACATTGCTGGCTCATGTCCAACTTGCCATCCACCAGTACCCTCAAGTCCTTTTCAGAAGGGCTGTACTCAGTGCTTTCCTGTCCCAGCTTGTACTGATAGGGTGGGGTTTCCTTGACCCAGGTAAAAGATTTTGCACTTGGACTTGTTGAACCTCATGATGTTCTTCCACTCCCACTGCTCATGCCTGTCTAGGTCTCCCTTTCCTTTGGGAGTGTCAAACACACTCCACAGATTGGTATTTTAAAAATAAGCATCGATTTACATTCATGAGACCATCTTCAGTTGATATAAATATGTGACCTGAAATATTCAAATATAACATATAGAGTTACAATCAGATATTCAACTCAAAAATCTGATCATGTCTCCTTACTGGTCGTTATAATCCCTGTATTAGCAGAGAAAAATATCTTTCACTTCTCAATCACAGCTTATTTGGGTCATTGTTTTTTGTCAGTGCATACATTTTGAACAATTATTTTCAAGGATGAAGTATGGGAAGAGTAAAGTTTCATCAAAATCTCTAATGAACACCTTGCAACATGGTTACATCTACATCATTACAACTACTGCCACTGAAGCAGACTGGTGTGTTAGTTTCATAATGTAAGGTCAAATATCCCACCAGTTATAGGTTTTTGTTCTTTTCTCTCTTTCTCTCTTTCTCTCTTTCTCTCTCTCTCTCTTTTTTTTTTTTTTTTAATGTTCTAATAAAAATATTTAAAATTAAAATGTTTAATTACTTGTTTACTAGCAATGCTGCATATTTTACAAGGGCTGCTCTAAATCTAATACCTCCTGTTTTATTACATAGGCCTGTCAGAGGCAGGTGGTGGTGGTATGGCAGTAGAGATTGAACCTTCTCACCAATATTCCATTACAATATCTTTCTGTGTGATAGATGGCAGCAGAGGGGCAGAGTGACAAAATGATGTCTGACATGGAAGCATGTATGAAAAAAAGGAGTGGCACTGAATTCTTCAATGCTGAAAAAATTGCACCCATTGACATTCACTAATGTTTGCTGAATGTTTATGGAGACTGAACAGTGAATGTGAGCACAGTAAGGCAGTGTGCAGATTGTTATGAGCTCATAGAATCATGATCAGAGAATCATAGAGTGGCCTGGGTTGAAAAGGACCATAATGATCACCTAGTTTCTATTCCCCTGCTATGTGCAGGGTTGCCAAACACTAGAACAAGCTGCCCAGGGCCACATTCAGCCTGGCTTTGAATGCCTCCAGGGATGGGGCAACCACAACCTCCTTGGGCAACCTGTTCCAGTGTGTCACCATCCTCTGAGTGAAAAACTTCCTAATATCTAACCTAAACCTCCCATGCAGGCTCTTGTTCATCATTAGTGAAAATGCATAGCTAATGTAGCAACTATGTTGAAAAAGAGTGTTTGGTAGCTGAGAATTATCTCTATTACTGTGCTCTTTGTAACTCTTGTAATTTCCGTGGAATAGGAAGCAATACTGTTGGAGCAAGTTATGTACATGTTGCCCAAGAAAATTTTTGTTCACTAAATGCAGCCCAGACAACCTAGAAAGCTGGAAATCCATGGTATAGATCCTTCTCGACTAGAATAATTATATAATATTTCTTAAAGCATACAGAGGGTTTTTTCATTTTTTTCTTTTTTTTCCTTTTTTAATGACCATTGACATTTTTCCTTTGAAAGCTTGTGAGATTTCCTAGTGTTAACAGCAAGGAACAAGTCAGTGAGAACTCCACAATGGCAAGCATCAGCAGCGGAGTGAAAGAGGGCAAAAGGACCTGTCTCAAGGTTTAGTCAGTTCAGAGAAGAGAGAGCAAACTGCTGTAGCCAATTTACATAACTTTACTTTGTTGTGAGGCATAGAATGCTGAATTTGTCTTATGAGAAAGTGTAATAAGAATATTTATTTCCATGTAATAAATGTAGAGACTTAATACCAAAATAGCCTAGCAACAACATGAAAATCAAAAGGCATCTTAGTGAAGTGTAAAAATGAAAAGTGTGATCTAAATGACTAACATATCTTTGGCAGCTTGATTTAGTACACTCTTGTGTGGTAGCACAGGACAAAGTTTGTCTGTGGTGAAGAGTTCACTAATGTTTATGATGCAATATAGTGCCTTTGTTAAAAGCTTGTTTCAGACTTTTTTCCTACAATTCTTATAGGTATTTTTCCCTTGAAATATGTACTTTGAAAAGAACATAACGCATATTTCAAAAGGTATCCTTATGTCTGACCAGTCAGGGATAGAGTTACAGCACATTTCTAAGGCCTTCTTTATCCACAGTACAAATAGACATCATTCACTGATAGGAAAAGTTCTGAAGAAAATCAAATAACTTGTTTCTATCTGCTAACTAGTACTGAAGAAATCATATGGATCTGTGTTTTTTTGTTCTGTCCTCTGAAAAATGACAAGTCCATGGTGACTACTGAATGGTATAGCTTTCAAAACTTGTTTTCTGATGTTACTGTCATTCAAAATTCCTGGATTTAGGAAAGAATGCTTTTCTTTTTTCTTTTTTCCTTTTTTTTTTTTTTTTCTTCCCTTTCAGTGCAGTTCACAAGCAGTCCATTATAGCTTTTAACTCTAGCTACAAAGCTTTTGAGAAATATTTTATGGAATAAAAAGAACACATTAGAATATCCATCTATTTTATGCCCCTTAATTTCAGTCTATCAAGATTAGTGGACATTCTGAAGAGTAAACCATTCATGTGATTTATCATATGGTGTAATCATGTTAAAGACACAATTATATGCTTACACATTGTAGTTGTTATCTATTACCTTTCAAGAATAATGAAAGATGAAGCAGATCAAAGCTCAGGAACCAAGGACTGAAGTACACAAGAAACTCCGAATAACTTAAAACTCCATGTCTTTGCAGGATAGGTATTCACTGATCATCAAGAACCTTCCTCTCCATATGAACAGTTATACTTGTCAGAGGAGCTGATAGACTGAATCTTGAGTTCAGTCAACAGAGCATGATGGCACCAATCAGGTTATTGAGCTAGCCAAATTAATATAAAGTACATTAAGAAGCTGTTCCTTACTCTTCTACATCTAAATAAACACTTGGAGATTATTCACTGCAATCAACCCTTCCCTTCCCTTCCCTTCCCTTCCCTTCCCTTCCCTTCCCTTCCCTTCCCTTCCCTTCCCTTCCCTTCCCTTCCCTTCCCTTCCCTTCCCTTCCCTTCCCTTCCCTTCCCTTCCCTTCCCTTCCCTTCCCTTCCCTTCCCTTCCCTTCCCTTCCCTTCCCTTCCCTTCCCTTCCCTTCCCTTCCCTTCCCTTCCCTTCCCTTCCCTTCCCTTCCCTTCCCTTCCCTTCCCTTCCCTTCCCTTCCCTTCCCTCCCCTCCCCTCCCCTCCCCTCCCCTCCCTTCCCCTCCCCTCCCCTTCCATCTCTTCCTTCCTTCCTTCCTTCCTTCCTTCCTTCCTTCCTTCCTTCCTTCCTTCCTTCCTTCCTTCCTTCCTTCCTTCCTTCCTTCCTTCCTTCCTTCCTTCCTTCCTTCCTTCCTTCCTTCCTTCCTTCCTTCCTTCCTTCCTTCCTTCCTTCCTTCCTTCCTTCCTTCCTTCCTTCCTTCCAACACGTTTGTTTTTTTTTTTTTTTATCTTCTCACTCCCCATTTGGGATTCTGAAGTTGCTAGAAATAAAATTTATTTTCTAAAGAATGTCCACAAAGTATCAAGTGCTTTTATAGTAATGTTAATTAGTGATAATTACTCAATTCGTGCAAAACATAAAACTCAATAAGAATTTATATAGATGGCAGTCATTCATTTTTTTCTCTCACATGAGATCTTGAAAATTTTCATTTGCATGTTTCTTAAACTGAAATGACAGAAGCCTGTTCTCAAGAATTTGATTAGCTAGGAGAAATTCAGTTTGGATCTGATTTTTATGAAGAGATATATGTTGAATATTTAAATCACTTTTAAGTACTTACTGTATAAATATATAAATATAAATAAGTGTAGAAAGAAGAGTTATTCTCTATCATTTTTTAGAACTCATTCCAGCAGCTTGTCTCTGAAGTTAAATAGAGCTGTCTTGATTGTTTTTACACGTAGACTTCCTTGAACATTAAAAAGAATGATAATTGCCTGATTATAAATTCACTGTTAATATAGCCTGAGAGCTGAGAACATTTCACTCCAGTAGTTAATTTAGTCTGTGGTAAATTCTCACTGTTATTTAATGTCATTTATCACCTGCTGTTTTGTCTTACTGTGAACATCCTGCCTGCCCTGTACAGTCTACAGTACATGGACCTTCTGTGACTTTAATGTACTCAGAACAAAGGCTCCAAAGTGCTTCTATCGGGAGGATTTGGCAACTTGCCACAGATATATTCAAGCCATTTTGCTGCCTGTCAGTCAGTGCTTTACAAATTGAACTCTGAGTAGAGGTAAAAGGGGTCTATGAGGCATTTTTTTTCTGGGAAGAATATGCTAATAAAGAACCATCAGCAGGAAGCAGGTTGTGTCTGAAAGAGTTTTGTCAACTCTGAATTAATTTTGTGTGTTAAGAAACACGGGGGTGCTTCTAGAGTTGGTCTGTGGTAATTAATCCTTCCTGTTTCTGGAAGAGCAGAACTGTAATAAATGCAGCCCAGATTTAACAGATGCGTGCACACAATGTATGCTTTATGAGGAGTAAAAAAAAATGATGGGTGTAGAACAAAAAATGTTGATTAAAAAAAACCAAAACAGTATGGAAAGTACTGAGATTGGAATTCCCAGTGTATATGCAAATACTGTATTCCTTTAAATGTTAGCAGACAGTATGGCTTTGGAAACATCTGTCAATGTGGCTGGATGCTGTGAAGAGACTGAAAAAACAGATGTTACTTGTACTTTAAAAAAAACTACAAAAAATAGAGAAGCGTAAGATCTGAGATGCAGTCTGCTTTATCTAGATGGCAATGGAAGCTGTACTAGTAAGACATACAGTGGGAGAGAGCAATTCTAAGATTCTTTGTAAAGGATTGTAAAATACTTTACAAACATTCGAAATTTCTACTGCAATGAAATTAGTATGACTTGAGTACTTTTCCATTTTGTGGGAGCAAGATGAGGAAATCAGAGTGGAAAGCACATTTGGTGCTGTGTAAAGAGTTTTACAAAGCATATACAGTATCTTTCTAAAATATCTTAGTCATATTGCCATATATAATGTGAATTCTGTGATGTATGTTATTATGCAGAAAAAAAAACTTCAGATTTCACTGAAGTCCATTTCATCCTTCTGTTGTGGTTTTGGCTGAAATGGAGTTACTTTTCTTTATAGAGGATTGAATGATGCTGAGTTTTGCATTTTTTGGTGGAGGTATTGGTGTTTTAGTTGTTGTAGAATGGTGCTTATACTGAGCCAAGGAGTTTTCTACTTCTCATGCTGCCCTGGCAGTGAGGAGCTGATGATGAGCAAGAAGCTGAGAGAGGACACAGCCAGGAGAGCTGACCCAAACTGGCCAAAAGGATATGCCGTACCATACGGAGTTATATTGAACAGTAAAAGCTGGGGGAAAGAAGGCGTGTGTGTGCATGCTCAAAGTGACAGCATTTATATTCACAATAAACTGTTATACATGTTGAGCCCTGCTTTCCTAGAAGTGGCTGCCTTCAAGTGGGAAGTGTCTTTCTTTGTTTGCTCAGTTTTAGTCATTCTAGTAAATTCTTTATTTCCATCTATGAGTTCTTGTTCTTTTACCTTTCCAGTTCTCAACCCAATCCCACTGTATAGGGAGTGATTGAGCAGCTAGTGGTGCTGAGATATCTGTTGGGGTTAAAGCATAACCAACTGCACCTCAAGAAAGAAGTCTTAAAGGCACTATGTCCCTGTGCCACTAGATGAGCTGTTGTGAAAGCAGCTGAAGGAGATGGGATTGTTCTGGAGATGAGGATCAGGGGAGACCTATCACTCTCTACAGCTACCTGAAAAGAGGTTGTAGCAAGATGAGGGTTGGCCTTTTCTCCTGTGTAATTAGTGATAGAACTAGAGGGAATGGCCTCAAGTTGCACCAGGGAAGATTCAGGTTGAGTGGTACAAATAATTTCTCTGAAAGAATTTTTAGTTGCTGGAATGGGCTGCCTAGGGAGGTGGTGAAGTTACTGATTCTGGATGTGTTCGAGAAATGTTTAGACGATGAACAAGGGACATGGTTTAGCTGGAAGCGTTGATGGTAGGTGGATGGCTGAACTGGATGATCTTGGAGGCCTTTTCCAACCTTACTGATTGTACGATTCTATGATTCTATGAAATTTATAGCATATATCAATTGCTGTTTGAAAGGAAAGATGTAAGGGGTTCTTATTCTTAAATAGATGCCCAGGGGAGAGGTGAAATCACAGATTCCTTCTTTTCAACCTTAAAAATTACTTGCCCAGCATCGTTACCTTGGACTTCTTGAAGTGTGAAGCTGTAAGCAGTTGCCAGGATGGTATTTCCTACATCTCATATCTGGTCATGGATCATCTATTATTTAGTGAAGGTGTTCAAAGAAAGGTGTGCGTATTTGTTTGTTTGTTTGTTTGTTTAATGTTTGTTTTTTTGTTTGTTTGTTTGTTTTTTGTTTGGTTGGTTGGTTTGCTTTTGCTTTCATTTGTTATTTATTTAATTATTGTTGGTTTGTTTATTTGCTTTTTTAAATTTAGAAATTGCAGTTTAAAGTTATATGCTCTTCTGGAGAGGTGCCCACAACTGGAGCATTAACAGTTTAACTCCCAGTGCACTACATGATGTTATGATGTGGAATACCGATTACCAAAAATCATAAAACCATGACACCTACCTTTTGTCATGGGCTGATCCAAACTGCTATGGAACAGGGGGAAGCTCTTGAACACTTGAAACACATTGATTACATCACCATGTGGGACAACAGAGCAGATTAATTTTTTGAGAAAGGAAAAATGTAACCCCAATCATTCTGGGATCTGAACATGTGATCCAGTTCTTAAGAATAAATGTCAAGATGAATGTTGTCAGATCCCTATGGATGTGACCATCAAAACAACTGCTATGTCTCCACCAACTAGCAAAAAGGAAATACAAGCTTTGTTAGGTTGATACTCTGCACTGATGAGGCCTCATCAAGAGTACTGTGTCCAGACAGGTGGAGTCCTCAGTACAGGAGAGATGTGGACCTTTTAGTGTGTGTCCAGAGGAGAGAAACAAAAATGATCCAAGGGATGAAACACTTTATCTACAAGGAAAGGCTGAGAAAGCTGGGGATGTTCAGCCTGGAGAAGAGAAGGCTCCAAGGTGACTTGACAGTGGATTTTCATTATCCAAAGGGGAGCTATGGGAATCATAGAATCATAAAATCATAGAATTGTAGAATCGTAGAATCCTTAAAATTGGAAGGGACCTCTGAAGGTTGTTTAGTCCAACTCCCCTGGAATGAACAGGAGACATCACACTGAGATCAGGCTGCCCAGGTCCTGATCCGGCCTCACCTTGAAAGTTTTCAGGCATGTGGCACCAACCACACCACTGAGGAACAGGTTCCAGTGCCTCACCATCCCCACTGTAGAAGCCTTTTCCTTATATCTAAGCTAAATCTGCTCTCTTTGAACTTGAAATCATTTTCCCTTGCTCTATCAGCACCTTGCAGCCTTCTTCTCTCCAGGCTGTACAGCTCCAACTCTCTCAGCCTATCCTCACAGAAGGGAAGTTTCATTCCATGGATCTTTTTTTTTTTTTTTTTTTTTTCCCTTCTCAGGACACCCTTCAGGAGGTCTGTGTCTTTCCTGTACTGAAGACTCTACATCTGGATGCAGTACTCCAGGTGAGGCCTCACCAGTGCAGAGCTGAGGAGCAGGAACACCTCCCTTGACCTACTGGCCATGCTGCTTTTGATGCAGCCCAGGATACAGTTGGCTCTCCGGGCTACAAGGGCACATTTCTGTCCTTGTCCAGCTTGCCATACACCAGTACCATCAAGCCCTTTTAAGAAGGGCTGTGCTCAATGCTTTCCTGTCCCAGCTTGTAGTGATAGTGGGAGATGCCCTGATCAAGGTTAAAGATCATAGAATCATATAAAATCATAGAACGGCCTGGGTTGAAAAGGTCCACAATGATCATCATAGTTTTAACCCCATATATGCTATATGTAGGGTTGCCAACCATTAGAACAGGCTGCCCAGAGCCACATCCAGCCTGGCTTCCAGGAATGGGACTTCCACAACTTCCTTGAGCAACCTGTTCCAGTGCATCACCACCCTCTGTGTGAAAAACTTCCCCCCTAATATCTAACCTAAATTACCTCTGTCTCAGTTTAAGACCATTCCCCCTTGTCCTATCACTATCAACCCTTGTAAACAGCCATTCCCCTTCTTATTTATATGCTCCCTTCAAGTATTGAAAGGCCATGATGAGGTCTCCCCAGAGCCTTCTCTTTACCAAGTTAAACAAGCCCAGTTCCCTCAACCTTTCCTCATTGGAGAGGTGCACTAGCCCTCTGATCACCTCTGGGGCCATTCTCTGGACCTGTTCCGAGAGCTCCATGTCTTTCTTGAGCTGGGGACTCAAGACCTGGATGCATTACTCCAGATGGGGCCTCACAAGAGCTGACTAGAGAGGGACAATCATCTCTCTTTCCCCGCTGGCCACCCCTTTTTTAATGTAGCCCAGAATACAGTTGGCCCTCCAGGCTGCAAGTGCACATGACATGGTTGGACTTGATAACCTTTAAAGGTCTTTTCCAATCTGAGTGATTCTATGATTCTCGTCTATCAGGATCCCCAAGTCCTTCTCCACAGGGCTGCTCTCTAGGAGATGTTACCCTGGTATGTATAAATACCTGGGATTGCCCTGACCCAAGTACACCTTGCACTCAGCCTTAATTGAACCTCATTAGGATCTTGTACTTGGATCTGCTGAATATCATGAAGTTCACCTGGGCTGCTCTCTCATGTCTGTCTAGGTGCCTCTGGATGGCATCCCATCCTTCTGGTGCGTCAACTGCACCCCACAGCTTGGTGTCATCAGCAAACTTGCTGAGGGTGCACTCAACCCCACTGTCATTGATAAAGAGCATCTGCCTCAGAAACTGACCTCTGGAGGACACCATTTGTCACCAAACTCCATCCAGACATTGAGCCATTGGCCACCACTTTCCAGAATTGATCTTACAGCCAGTTCTTCATCCATCAAACAGTCCACCCGTCAAATCCGTATCTCTCCAATTTGGAGAGAAGGATATTGTGGGGTATCATGTCAAAGGCCTTACTGAGGTTGAGGTAGATAATATCAGTGGCTCTTCCCTTGTACGTTGATGCAGTGAAACCATCATAAAAGGCTACTGGATTGGTCAAGCAGGATTTGCCTTTGCTGAAGCCATACTGGTTCTGCCGTATTATCTCCTTGCCTTCCATGTGCCTTAGCCTAACTAAGACTCCGTGATGTTCCCCAGCACAAGGTGAGGCTGACAGGTTCCTAGATTCATCCTTTATACCTTTTTTAAAAATGGGTGTGATGTTACTTTTTTTCTAGTCAATAGGGACTTCACCTGACTGCCATGATTTTTCAAATACCATAGAGAGTGTCTTGGTGACTACATCAGCTAACTCCCTCAGGATTCTGGGATGCATCTCAGTGTGACTCATAGACTTGTGGATGTTCAAATTCCGCAGGTTGACACAAACCTGATCTTCAATTACAAGCAGGAGGGATGTTGCTTCCCCCGTCCCCTGCTACTAAACCAAATGTTTGAGGGCTGTGTGACAAGCAAGTAGACAGAGCAAAAAATTGTTAAGTACTTCAGCCTTCTCCTTGTCTGTTGTTACCTGCTTGCAAGGAAAAAGGTGACAGACTCTTTAGCAGGGTCTGCTGTGATAGGACAAGCGGAAATGGCTTCAAACTAAAAGAGTGTAGATTTAGCTTGTATATAAAGAAAAAATCGTTTAAAGTTAGAGTGGTAAGGCACAGGGACAGGTTGCCTAGAAATGTAGGGGAAGCCCTGTCCCTAGAGACATTCAAGACCAGGATGGATGAGTTCTTGGCAACCTGATCTCACTGTAGATTTCCCTGCTCATTGCAGGGGAGTTGGACTAGATCATCTTTAAAGTCCCTTCCAACTCAGATGTTTCTATGATTCTGTGATAAATGATATGGAATAAGAGGTGATATCATCTAGTTTCAGCTGGGAGAGATTTAATTATATATTTTTTTTCTTCATATTATCCTATTGTGCTACGTTCTGACTTTGGGAGAAAAACAATGCTGATAACAAACTGATATTTTAGTTGTTGTTAAGCAGTACTGCACATACCCCAAGGACTTTTTAATTTCTTGTACTGCCTTGTCACTGAGAGTGGGTTGGGAGGGGACAGACCCAGGACAGATAGCAGATTTTCCATATAGAATGTCATCATGTGAAAAAAATTCTACTTCATTTTTATTTTCCTGATTTTCTCCCCCATCCTACTGGAAGGGAGGAATGAGAAAACAACTGCGTGGTTCTGAATTGCCTGCTGGGTTAAACTGCAACAAATGGTATCAGATAAAGAACTGAAAGGAACAATAACTTGAGGATTTAGGTAAGGACAATTTAATAAGGAAGAAAGAAAAAGGGGAAGGAGAGAGAAAGAAAAAAAAATACTAACAGCAAAAGGAATAAACAAAGCAAATGATGCGTCATCATCCATCCTATACTCAGCAAATCCTTGACCAATGGCAGCTAATACCTCCTCCCAGCCAACTCCAATCAGTTTTTATTATTAAAAATGATGTCATAAGGTACAGAATATTCCTTTGACCAGTCTGTGTTAGATGTCCTGATTCTGTCCTCTGTGCTTCTTGTGTATCCCCAGTCTCCTCAGTGGTAGAGCAGTGTCAGAAACTGAAATGCCCTTAGCTTAGTGCAAGCACTGCTCAGCAGCAACTAAAACATCAGCGTGTTATCAAAATTATTATCATCCCAAATCTGAAACACAGGACTATATAATCATCTATTGACATCCTTATAACAAAGCTGAGGAAGTGTGGGATAGATGAGTGGACAGTGAGGTGGGTTGAGAACTGGCTGACTGGCAGAGCACAGAGGGTCATCGTTGGCAGTGCAGTCTGGTTGGAGGCCAGTAACTAGCGGTGTTCCTCAGGGGTTGGTGCTGGGTCTGGTCTTGTTCAACATCTTCATCAATGACCTTGATGAGGGGATAGTGGCCACCCTCAGCAAGTTTGCTGATGATACGAAGTTGGGAGGATTGGCTGACATGCCTGAAGGCTGTGCTGCCATTCAGCAAGACCTGGACAGGCTGGAGAGCTGGGCAAAGAAAAACCGGATGAGGTTTAACAAAAGCAAGTGTAGAGTCTTGCATCTGGGGAGGAATAATTGCATGCACCAGTACAGGTTGGGGGATGAGTTGCTGGAGAGGAGCTCTGTGGAGAGGGACCTGGGTGTCCTGGTGGACGACAGGTTGGCCATGAGCCAGCAGTGTGCCCTTGTGGCCAAGAGGGCCAATGGCATCCTGGGGTGCATTAAAAAGAGCGTGGCCAGCAGGTCGAGGGAGGTGATCCTCCCCCTCTACTCTGCCCTGATGAGGCCTCATCTGGAGTACTGCGTCTAGTTCTGGGCTCCCCAGTACAAAAAAGACAAGGATCTCTTGGAAAGAGTCCAGCGGAGGGCCACAAAGATGGTGAAGGGCCTGGAGCATCTCTCCTATGAGGAAAGGCTGAGTGAACTGGGTCTGTTCAGCCTTGAGAAAAGAAGGCTGAGAGGGGACCTGATCCAGGTCTATAAATATCTAAGGTGTGGGGGGCAGAATGGCGAGGACGGACTCTTTTCAGTGATGAGTGGAGACAGGACAAGGGGAAACGGCTGGAAACTGCAGCATAGGAAGTTCCGCACAGATGTGTGCAAGAACTTCTTTACAGTGAGGTGACGGAGCACTGGAACAGGCTGCCCAGGGAGGTGGTGGAGTCTCCTTCTCTGGAGCTGTTCAAGACCTGCCTGGATGCCTACCTGTGCGACCTGGTGTAGGGAACCTGCTTTGGCAGGGGGGTTGGACTCGATGATCTCTGGAGGTCCCTTCCAACCCCTACAATTCTGTGATTCTGTGATACTAGGAAGAAACATAAGAAAATTAAGTCAGAAAAAATTGTGATATAGCATCAGAAGAAAAAGATGAATATCATGGATGGGTAAGAGGGAGTGAAATGAAAAATGTTTGAGTGTAACAAATAGCTGGGGAGGGTGAAGAAAAAAATGTAGTAACTGTCAGTAGCTAGTTATTATGAGTAATAACATACAAGGTCAAAATTACATATATAACCAATTTTGGTATGGATATAAGAAAACTGGCACCAATGTTGAATATAATTACAGGCAGGTTGTTTATGTGAGTAATTTGAAGGAAGAGGAGGATGAGGGCAATGGAAATGAGCATGAGGAATTAGAGCAAGGGATAACAAAGTGTGCAGATAATATAACTGGGGCTATCTAGGGATACCTTCTGCAAAGCCTTGGACTGGATTACTAATAGCAGAATAGGATAGTAAATCAAATTAACTATTCTAACCATGCCATGTGTTGAATCTGTGTCAACATCCAGGAGAAGGGATAAGTGGAAGTGGAGTGTTTGACTGGATAGTAGCATGCTGGGGACATCTTCATATCATTGTGACAGTGCTCATTTTGGCTTCACTTTATCAGCTTAATGTTAGCAGACATCAAGATGCACTGCTTCAAGAGCAGAGTAAATTAATCCTCATGCTCCATTTACACCCTCTTCTCTATCTTCACTATGTGAGACAAAGGAAAATGCACTTTTTTCTTTTCAGTCACCCATTATCAAATAGAGCCAGTGGGTAGTTTGTTATTTATACTAGTGTTCTCAACTAGGATCATTGTTCACACAGTTTTGAAGAGTATATTTTATGTAGCAGCAAGATATCTTTGCTTTCAGTGTAAGACTAATTTTAACTATTTCCTATCAAAAGCATTTTAAACAGGCAGTTTCCTTTTACTGGTGCATAGAATCATAAAATCATAGGGTGGTTTGGGCTAGAAGGAATCTTCAAATTACATCTAGTCCCAACCGTGCCATGGGCAGGAACAATTTCCATTAGATCAGGCTTCTCAAAGCCCCATCCAATCTGCCCTTGAATAATTCCACAGAGAGACAACTTCTGTCATAATGGACAACCACTATCATAATTAAGAATTTCTTCTTAATATCTGATCTAAACCTACAATTTTTACTGTAAAACCATTATCCCTTGCTCTATCAATACAATCTATGATAAAGAGTCTCCTCTGCAGGCTTTCTTTAAATACTGGAAGGCTACTACAATATCTACCACAAGCCTTCTCTTCTCTAGGCTGAACAAGGCCAGCTTCATAAGAGAAATGTACCAACTCTGATAATCATCTTGGCCCTCCTTTGGACTTCCTCTAACAGGTTCATGGTTTTTCTTATAGGCCTTTCTTATCATTCAGGCCCAATATCTGAATACAGTTCTTCAGGTGACATCTCACAAGAGTGAAGTAGTATTACTTCCTTTGACCTACTAGCCATACTTCTTTTGATTCAGCACAGAATACAGCTAGTTTTCCGGATTGCGAGACTGTATTTCCAACTCATCTTCAGTTTTTTTATCCACCAGCAACTCTAAGTCTTTCTCTGCAGCACTGTACTCTATTCATCTGTCGTCCAACCAGTATTTACAGGGATTGCCCTGACTCGGGTTCAGAATGTTGCACTTGGACTTGTTAAGCACTATGAGGTTTCCATGGGCCCACTTTTCAAGACTGTCAAGGTCCCTCCAGATGGTTTCCTTTCCCTCTAGCACAAACTTGCTGAGGACATATGTTCATGTCATTAACAGAGTTGTTTATTAACACCAGTCCCCTGAGGGACACCACTCATGGCAACATCATCAAACCTTTAATCAAAAGTCTTTGAACATGGGCATCCAACCACTTCCTTATTCATCACCTACCAAATCCACACCTCTCCATTTTAGAATGAAGAATGTTGTTCAGAACAGTATCAGATTTTTTGCACGAGTATGTGTAGATGATGTCATTCACTAAGATACATTCATGTACCTGACTTTACTTCCAAAGAAACCTTTCTGCCATTTGGGTACTCTCTTTATATAGTCACCACTACTTAGACATTTAGTGAATCATTACCAAGCAATTACCATTCATCCAGCAACTCTTAATTAAAATATTAACAATATAATATAGTTGCACAAACAGATTAATTAACATTAAAATATATATGCTAGATATGAAAAACTACAATAGGGTATTTTGCTATGCAATTTTATTCTCTTGTTCCTTTATTCCTCAGTTGCTCTACTGCAAAACATACAATTTCCTAATCTTTCTAGTTTCCATTGGACTATTTGAGTTTCGGCACATAAAATTTATGTTCTCCATCCTTCTTCCAATTTCCTTTCATAACCTAGCCTTGTAACTCATATGACAGTTCTGACTAATCTACTGTTAAGTACATGACAAATTTTATCTGCGCAAAGTCAAGCAAGATGAGCTGTTGTAACAGCCTCATTTTCTTTGCTTATCAAGAGACTTGATAGAGTTTATTTTCATTTAATTAGCAATTGTTTTTCACAATGTAAAAACTTAGTGTTTTCAGACTTCAGCTCCTGCCAAATATGGTAGAAACCAGACAGAATCCACTTATCAAAATGAATAGATGAAAACAAAACAGAACAAAAAACCCCAAATTACCAAATGCCTTTTTTTTTTCTTTTTTCTCATGATATTCAGCTAATGTTTCATGCTCTGACCTGCACTGACCTACACTTAAGGAGCTCTCTGCTTGAAAAGCACAGTAGAAAACTGCAGAAAGTGATCCATATCACTGACAGTGTAAAGAAACTTCTAAGAAAATTATGATAATTTCTTTAACAACTTAAAGCACTCCAATGATTTAATTTCACACTAAGAGTAGATGAAATGGTTCTAAGTGCAGGAAATTCAGTCCTGTAAAGATGCATCTTCAAAAACAGAGCATCAGAAGAAAATGTTTTCTCATAATATTACTGGTTTTGTGTTTTGAGCTGTGGGCCAACAATCATATGAGAAGACTTCTACACTACTTAACAAGGCATGTATTATGTGAATGGTGGATTAGGGAAACTTGAATGCTGTTGCATCTGCCCATTTGATAAACTCGAGGTTGAAATTGCTGTTTTTCAAACTTGATCACATTCGGACTCCTCATTTCCCAAAGACCAGATCTTCTTTGCCACTACTGAATAAAGGAAAAGATTAGTGTTACTTCCAACATACTTCTTAGTCAAGACAAGATTTCTATGGCATGGACAGCTCCTGTGGTAACAGCCATGACCATCTTTGCTTTTGAGTGGTCTCCCTGTGAAGTTTACTTTCCTGTACTACTGTCCACAGTTTTATAGTGATATATTTTTCCTAAATGATTTTTCTCCATTAGCTGCTTTATTTCAGCTTTTCCACGTACAGCGTTACAAGCATTGCAAAGGGGTGTGGCTGGAACAACATTTTCTAAAGTATGTAGGTTGCTCTGAAAGTAATGTCTCCTACTTATTTCCATGGAAACTACAACAGATAAAAGAATACAGTAATACTGTTTGATAGAGCAAATTTTCAGCTACAAAATACTCTTTTTAAACATACTCACCACTGTTAGCTATATATTTTCAATAATGATGAATAAGAGCCCACATGCCATGCTCATGAAATCTGCACCAAAGGAGGTAAACTACTGTCACTGTCACCTCTGCTCAAACTCACCACCCATCGCCTCAGTGTGCTCACACCCACTGTTTGGTCTCCCTAAATGTTCAGCAAATGCCATTGAATGCCAACAAGGTAATTCAATAATACATCTTTGCTTCATACTCACTTCCACGTCAGACATGATTTTGTCAGACTGACCCTCTGCTGCCATCTGTCTTGCAGCAACAAAATGCTGGTGGAAAGGTTCAGCCTTTACTGCCTTACCACCAACATCCATCTGTAATATCATGGGACAACATAATAAAATAGGAAGTGTTACTTTCAGACCAGATCCTGTTGCACGTTGAATTGCATTCAGTAAAATATAAAAGTAATAGCTTGGACTTTAAGAATTGTGTAGTGCAGATCCAAAAAAAAAAAAAAAAAGAAAAAAAAAATCGTCCAAAAAAGTCCTCCTTACACACAACTTCATTAGATGAGTTGATATTCATAGTCCTAATATGAATTTTGTATTAACCTACTTATGTATGGAACATACATTCATATTCATTCAAACTATAGATACAAAATCCTGGCTTTAAATGACAACTAGTTTCTTTTAAAGTAGAAAGCTTCATATTTACACTGTGTTTGGTTTTTTTGTTTGTTTGTTTGTTTGTTTTGTTTGTTTGTTTGTTTTTGTTTTTATTTTGCTTTCACATCTGGTTAGGAATTCCTACCCACTCTCCATCATTTCTTTACATTTTCTGTGGTGTGTAATCCTGCAAGTTTCATCTGAAAAGGATAAAAAGTACAGTTTGCAGTTTGCTGAATTGAAAGTGTGGTTTGAAATAACAGAAGATATATCTACACAGCAGTACAGAGGCAGATTCAGGCAAACTGTGTTCCAACACAGCAGGTTCAAGCAAATACCAATTGAAAACCTCTTCAGTCTCTCAGAGGTAAGCCTTAATAATTCCCATACAAACAGGGACTAAACTGGGTAAATACCCTGTCTATTATAGTGGAACACAGGAAAGAGTAACTTCTCTGCCTAGAAATATACTTAGTAAACTGAATTTGTATTCACTTACAGTGTTAATTGATTTTTGACTTCCCAAATTATGTTTTTTTCTTTTGTCTTTATTTGTTTTTATTAGTTTTGTTGTTCTTCTTTTTTTTTTTATCAAACCAATAATTCAGAAAACAAAGTGAGCACATCCTTGGTGCACACATAATTCCTTACTTTTTATTTAGTCACACTATGGCTTCATTTACTTAAAGTTGTAGTACATATTAAGTATTTTTAATTCATTATGCCCTTAGTACAGCTCTTCCTATATAAGAGGAAAACTACAGAAAACTGTGATGGCGTGCTCCTTCCTTCCCCCAATCTCCTCTTTTGGCCTGGTCATTTCTCCCAAATTTTAGTAACACCCTCCTGCTACATACTATGACTATACGTCAATCATCCTACCACAGAAGTAGTGAGTAGCCCAAGGACTGCTTGAGCTTTAATTCTCCTAATGAGACTGCATGTGATCTCCCCAGCTCCTAAATACTCTGAAACTTGAGCGACTATAGTCTCTGGATAGAATATGTGGAATAATTCTTGGAGGTTACTTACTGGGATATCTCCATCTTAAGGTGCAACATTAAAGAAGGATCCAGGTAGAATGTGGTGAATATGCAGGGTGCCTATTCCATGATAATTCTGTAAGTAACACAACCTGTCATGTCAGATGTTATTAACACTAGGACAACTTGGAATGCTGACTCTAAAGGCTACAGTGCAGAAGATAGAGTGGAGAGAAAAAACTCTGGCCAGACTGTGATAATAATGTGGGGATGAGAAAATGATGATACTATGGAACTGATAAACTGCATAGTTGCCACTCTGAATCAGCAGCTTTTTGTTTCTCTGTTGCACCAATCACAGCAAAGATTTGTATGACGAGAGTCATTAAAGCTTTTCCTGAAAGGATTAAGAAAATAGCATAGAAATACCACAGGAGCAAATGAATTCTGGGGAAGATATCATTGCAGACATGTTGAAAAGACACCACTGACTTCTGGGATGAGCCAGTGGGTTGAGCCTCTCTTCCTCACTCTGCCAAAGGAATGCCAGTTGGGTAAGATTCATATACTTGCTTACAGCCAGCGCTTCTCTGGGAAATTTAAAAAATCTCTAGTGAGTTATTCTGTAATTTAGCATGTTTACAGTCAGCTCGATTATTCACATTCTTGATATTTGCACATTCTCTAAAGACAGTGTGTTTGTCATTGGCAATCCAAAAGAAATTGTAATCTGTTGCTTCAGTAAACAACACTTATTAATTAATATAGCCATGTGAGTTCTCAATGAATGTGACTGTGCTCCTTGAAGGTGGCCATGTTAACTCATTTGAATGTAACTTGAATTATAGCACTAAACTGGGTAATCACTCGATCTAAGCACAGAGACCCTAATCCCTCTAAAATCTGAAGACAAGCTAGAATGTAAGGGGTTTATCTGCTGCCTAACTACTTTACCCTTTAAAAGAACAAAAACACATGAAGATTTCCCACAAATTTAAAAATAACAGATAAGAGAACACCACATTTTAGCTTTTCCAGTATTATTGCTGTAAAATGTGTGATGTGATCTAAACAGTGTAGAATGAGAGAGCAGAAGCATGCAGAATATTGACTCCGTTATAAAACAACGGTCTACAGTTTTAATGCAAACAGCTAAATGTCCATGGACCAATACACATGACGAGATGACAAAGAGTCAGAAGTCACTACATCTATCCCTCTTCTGATTTTTGGATACTGTGGTAGAAAGGGCTAGTGAAAAAGAAAAGAACAGCTAGTTTATAGTTAGAGGTGATGATAGATTTTTTTTCCCCCCCATATCTAGGAATACAGCAGCAGATATTTCTAAGTATGTAGGTAGAGTTAGAGAAATAGCAGATTCAGCTTCAGAGGGAGTAACAAAACCTTAGCTTTCTGTGTTTCGAGCAAAATGTTTGCTATTACAGACCTGTGTTGGAAAAGTGATTTCTTCATTCCTGTATATTAATTAGCCTTCCACATAATAGCAAATAAGATTAATAGGTACCAAAATGTTATTTAATATTCAACACATTTGCTTTCTTAATTTACAGACATATCAGCAATTAAATCTCATTTATCTAAAGCAGTAAGGATATATAACAGTACATAAAAAGAATTTTTGTAGTATTGCAAACGTATAAGAATCTAATTATGCATTTACTAGTTTTCAAATGACTTTTTTTTTTTTTTTAAAGATGGCAATGTACATATATAATTTTTATCTGTCTCTCCCCAGGTATTTGAGGCAAGAACTGACAATTTTCCCTAGAAAATAGGGTGGGGGAAGAAAATAAACTTCTTTAATGTGAAATGTCATTTTCAAATCCTGGACACAACAGTTTTTCTTAAATTGAATGATAGAAGCAGAAAATATTTAATTAACAATATCAGGGCTCCTTTAATGCTATATTGGATCTGAATAACATGCATAGAATATCTCTTAAAATGAACTTATGTAGGTGGCTCTGAAAGTAATACCTCCTACATATTTCCATGGAAGTTACAATAAACACAAAGAGCAGAATAACACTATTTGATAGACTTGATAGCAATTCTCAGCTACAAAACGCTTTTCCAGCAGAGGCATCACTTTCAGAGCAACGCCTCATATATGCAGTTACATATATGCTCATTATAAGCAAAAAATTATTTGCAGAAGACTGAACTAGACAATATTTATTGCAGGAAAAAATATTAAAATTCTTGTTAATTTGGAACACAATATTGCTGACATCATATTCAAGGAGAAAGATATTCAGGAAGCAGAAAACAATTTTTAAAATTCACTGTGGTTAATAACTTCATGCGTATGTATGCATATAGTGATAGAGAACGTAAAAGTAAGACTTGAGCACTAGGCTAAAAGTACAGGACAAGGCAAAGCAAATAGTAAAACTCAATAGAGGTTCTCATTCCTTTATTATCACTGCATTGGCACCTATGTCTTACTGCCCCAGGCAAAGGAGATTATACTGAATTATAACTATTAGGCAAAATCAAATACATTAAAACATGACTACGTTCTCATATCTTCTATCTCCCTTTTTTCCCCACAGCAAATGAAATAAAAGTTTCCTAGGCTTGGTGAACTTCATGTAGTTCAGTCGACAGTTTTAACATCGTAAGTAGAATACTGGATCTGTGCTAGTCTGTTAGTGTCTTAGTTAACATCTTAGAAACGCAGGTAAAATAAGGTCAAAGCTAAGATGACTTACAAGTATAATAATCATCTTTGAGCTATTTCAGATAAAAAGAAAAAAGCAAAATAATATGTACATGATATATAAATAAAATACATAACCATAATAATATAAATATTGTATTTTAAAATTTATCCAGATTTTCCAAAGAATTCATAAACCCTCCTTGCAATATGAGGTATAGCACTTACTAGATCTGTTTATGAATCTGATGAAGAAACAACTTGTGTTCTATTTCTTTATACAGAGAGAAGGGGGGAAGAGAAGTGAGACTTTCAACTTGGTGAATTACATTTTTTTCTCCATACATGAACATGAGCAAAGATTAGAAAATACTTATAATAATAAAACATCTTTTTTTTAAGATTGGTTGATTAGTTAACATTTTTTGTAGTAAAAAAAAGTTTTAAATTCTTCAGTTTCTCCCTTTGTCTTTCACAACAGTTATTAAAAAAAAAGATTCCAGGCAAACTGAACATGAATATTGATAGACCTCCGAAACTGACCTGAATAATCACTAACCATACTGAAATATATCATGTAATTGTTTTTTTCTTGTTGTTGTTTGTTTTTTTAATTGAGAGTATCCAGAGAAAAAAGGGATGCTTTAAGTTGCATAGGGTGTACTACAAATAGAACTAAATGAACTCTTATACTGTAAATTGTAATCACATGTGTATGGGAACTGGTGAGTCATAGCCTGAACCACTGGGGAAAGCAGTGAGTCAGCTACAGGAGCACAGGTGAAGGCAATTTACCTGTGTGACCAGAAGGGGTGGAGCCTGGCTCCACCTCTCCTAGACTCCATTTAAGGGCTGACTGCCACTGGGAAAGGATCTCTTTCTGGAGGTTGCTCTCTTTGGAGTTTTTTTCTGTAGGCCTAGAACGCATTTGAGTATTTTCATTTATTTTTGATTATCTCTTTCCACTGTGATAATCCTTCTAGTTATACAGCCTGTAAAATACCAGCCTAACCATGCCTCTCTGCTAATTTTATATTTGTTAATTGTACAGCATGACAAGTGCCTATTAAATCAAATAATCAACAGATATCCTAACTATGAAAAAAGTGTATGTTCCATAGTTTATTTCTAATCAAAATTCATATAATTAAGTAAAAGTCATAACTTGGTATATATATAACATTAGATCTCTACTGATAAACTGAGGATTTTTTTCATTTGAACTTAAAAAAAGAACCTCAGTTATGCATTCATACAATATCATGAAATATGAGTTACTGCAAAAGCAATCAGCTTAGACAGCTCATTAATCTTTCTCATACAAATATTGTGATCTCTCTATCTTCCCTCAATTTGTATGTGTATGATTTAAAGACCAAAGATAGGATTACTAGTTTCCATGACAGCTTGAGATACAATGTGTTCTGCAACATGATGAACAATTAAATTGTGATTTAATTTCCCTTATTATTTTATGGTAACATAACATCAACAAAATAAATATGTTCCGATTGTGCTATGTAGGCAAAGCTGTTTCTTTCCTTAACACTACACTGATGCATTTGCTGAAATTAAGCAGATTTCCACTAGTCTAAATAATCTGTACTGACATGGTATTCTTTCATGGAGCCTAAGATTATGTCTCCATAGCTTTCATTTTCTAATGATACCCAGACCAGCTCCCATGGAGCTATCTTGTATACCGGAAACAGTGCAGCTGCAGTGCTCCTCCTACATTATGTTAAGAGACTGCTAAATTGGCTCCAGTATTTGAGCCAGCTTGTCCAGATTTTGCTGACTTGGATATTTCTAAGTGATACTACTCTGCTAAATACTCTCAAGAAAATCTTTCCATTACTTTCTGTAAACTTTTGGCCACAGTCTGACACCCTGTAGCAATGAACTGTATACGTACAACATAAATAATGTAACTTTAGAAAGAAAATATTATTCTTAAAATATAAAAACAGAATCTTAAATAGCATTGACAATTTGTGTATTGTGTGTATAATACATTGTTATGTTATATGTGTATTATAGTCATAGTAAAGATCAAATACCTTACTCAGTTTGGAGGTCAGGAACAGAATCTATAGTTACCAGCACTGATTGTTGAAATGGCTCAGAGCTCAGGCATTCACTTTGGAATGTACTCACCTTTCCCCTTCCCCCTCCTCCCCCCCTCCCCCCCACTTAGAAATAGTACATAAACATGATGGAAGTAAAAGAAATCCCATGTTGGCCTGTGAATACAGAAGACCTGCGGCCATTGCCTCTCCCTTCCTATAACAGAAGACTAAAGAGAGTTTGTCTCTATTTTGACAGACTCACATAATTTCAGGGCTTAGGAAGGACTCCTAGTGATCACCAAATTAAACTTCCCTGCTAAAGAAGATTCCCTACAGCAGATAACACAGGAAAGCATTCAGATGGGTCTTGAATCAGAGGAGACTCCACCACCTTTCTGAGCAGCCTGTTCCAGTGCTCCATCACTTTGACTGACATTTAAGCTTCTCAGCATGAATTAAAGATGCAGGAAGAAATTGTCAAAAGTAAAAATCCATGAACAACACAGTCATTAAATAACCAAGAACTGTTCATAAACAATAGAAAAGTCCAACTTTCCATGTTCTATTATTAAAGCATTTTTGAACAGTATTATTGTTTTGGTAACACCACTTCCACTGCATTCAATGGGAATTAAACAAGAAAATTTCGTAATATCAAGACATAACTCACTATAAGGTGTTTCTTAAACAGATGAGAAGCATAACTTCCAGATAAACATGCAGAAAAGAGAGTTTTGGAGTACCTGCAAGGATCCTCCAGCTCTTGTCTCCTCAAATATTTGTCTGAATAGCACCAAGTGTGGGTTAGTATCTCAGTATAGCATTAGTGGCAGAAGAATGCAAAGAATACTTCTGTCTTGGTGTTAATAAGCTTTTCTGCTTATTAGTTGTCCTAGGGGGGAAAAAAAAAAACAAAACACATAACAGCACAAATGGAGTTAATCAACCCAGTCAATACACCAACTCAGCAAAAAAAAAAAAAAAAAAAAAAAAAAAGACCTTGACAACCATCCCCTTCCCCTGATGCTGCAAAAGTAGCTTCTGTAAATGAGGATAATCAACAGCAATTATTAGCAATTTACTACCTAGGATCGTTGAAAAATAATATACAGAAATCCTAAAAATCTCATTGATTAAAATATAACTGTAAAAAGTGAATACATTTATCTGATGAGACAATCTGTATCAGTACAATTTGGAGCTATCTTCTTTTGTAACTTCTACACAGAAGAAGTTGAGTTATGGCCTCAATTATGTCCCCATAACCTCAAAGTTCATTCAAATTTCATTTTAGTAGGAAGACCAGGACCTTGCATAGATCTGCACACTGCAACTCCGCATATCTGAATGAAATCTGCCTTACATTGCACTTGCTATTCTTTCCAATCTTCATTTTAATAAAAAAAAAAAAAAGAAAAGAATCCAGACACACAAAACAGAAATAAGTAGTACTCTAGTAATCTTTCAGCACCAAATACACATGGTATTTTTCAGCAGACTTGTTTGAAATTTAAAACAAGACATTGAGAAGATACATGTAGACTCGGGAAACAAAGTGGATAAGGGAAATAAAAGCAATGAGTAGTTGTTTTTTTTTTTTTTTTTTCTAGTAATCCCAGAGAATTCTCAGTGAGTTTATTTGGATTTTCAACTGGATACAGATATTATTGTTTATAATTAACTGTAAAAATAAAATAAATTCATGTTACAATAGAGTGGAAACTTAAAAACAAAGGCTTAAGATTGATATTCATTATTGATCCAGGCAGTTTTTGTAACTCTTTTACTTAGAGAATTGTTTGAAGAGAGAGGCTGGAAAGGGGAAGCTTTAAATTATTGTACAAGCTTGTATTTCTGGTATCGTGCACATTTATTTGTCTCGTATTCAGTTATTTAGTTCTAATGTGTTTCTTGACCTAATAAATTGCTGAATACTTAATTAAAAAACAAATTCTAGATTTGTAGCCCTGCCAGAGCAGGAGATTTGGACCAGATGTCTTCCAGACATTCCTTCTATCCTTAGCTATTCTGAGATCTTGTGAAATAATCTACTGCTTTCTACCAGGAGAAGAAGACAGTATAGTGTAAATCTTTTAATATTTTTGTTTTTCCTAAACTATGTGGTAAGATTTGAAGAATTTCTAGGCTGCTGTTGGAATTTACAGCCAGGTATCTCTATTTTTTTAATGTTAAGTACTTTTAAGATCTTTGAATTTTTATTGATCTTAAACCAGTTGCCTTGCAAAGAAGGTACAGCAGACATGACATTTAGGAATATCCAGCTACATCTTCATTCTGGATTTGAACATGTGGAAGAAGGATCTTTTTTAAAAGGATTGCAGCTATACATATTAACACATTAAAATATATATTGCAGAGAAACAAGAAAATCATAATTTCTTAAGTGAATTGGATGGAGTTCTCGTTCAACACTGATAAACACTGGAATATTGCTGGTAAACACTGGTACACACTGGAACATCAAGAGAGTACTAATACTTGTTTGTTTTAAGGGGGGGGGGGGGAAAGAAGAGAAATCAGAACAGTGCTCCATATCAAACTGGATGTTTCAGAAAATTATTTTATGCAAATATAATTGTAGTAAGCTTTAACTGTTCTGTGAAAGACTTTATTTTTTTATATTATGACTGCTAACACTATAGCTAATAATTGCAGTATTAGAATGACAAAGCTTTACTTGAGACATTTATGGAACTTCTAGAGAATTCATCATAACATGGACTCATTCTGCCTTCATAGGATAATCTGTTCCCCTGTGATGTCATTTTTTGAGATGTGTGTGTTCCAAAGCCAAAATTTGACAGTTATTATCTTAATATCTCACCTGCTATGGCAGTGACAGACATCAGGAGATCATTTCACCAACTGCCGAAGTGCATCCACCTTTTGGGGAGAAGTTGCTCTAGTGAAAACAGTCTTCATGTTGCTACTTAGCACAATATTTGGTATTTTTTAAATTTATCTGGCTGTTCTCTGATTATTTAGACAAAATAAGGGGAGAGGGAGAACTTTTACAAGTAAATTGGGAAATCTGTGTCATGTCTTCTATGCCCTTTGCATTTCTATACTGTGCTTTGGAAAGAATAAGCAACTATGATGCATATTCACACTGCAAAGAAGCCTTTGAAATCGTACCTGAATAGAAATATTCAGGACTTCTTCCACTAACTTCAAGTGAGCAAGACCATTTTTTCTCCAATCAACAAGCAAGGGAAATCTCTGTCCTGCAGGATGAACATTAGATATTTTCTATCATTTCACAAGCTTTATGTAAAATTTAGTGTACAGCGGATGCATCAGCAGTTTTGTTTATACTAAATCGCTAGCAAATAAAATATCAGCCTGAGAACAGCATTACAAAATTTACACATTGTCTTTTTAAAGTAAGTCACAAAGAGATTTACTAATTATAACATTACCTCAAATGTTATCAACCAAGGCAAAAAGGCCTGTATTTTATTTCTTTACTCCAATAAACAAGATCTTTCCAGATAATTTTCTTTGCTAGTAATTTGAGACAGGATGGATTCCAAATGAGTTATCACATTAAAAATACCTAAATGAAAGTTTAGTCATCTCCCAGTTCAGTTTGGATTTAGCTGAGTTGGTATTCTCACAATTCTGTGTGCTTCCAAAGAGAGAGGCTAATCCTTGGGAATTTAAGATAACCACTGGGTAAATTGATAATAGCACATTTTTATGATCTTGTGAAGTATAGCCACAATTAAAAGGTTCCTTTGTGGACCAAAGACAAAAGCTTTGCAAGCCACAGATTGTCTGCAGGCTGCAATACAGAGAATCTTAAGCTGGTGGATATTGATGTAGCTGTATTAAAGTCAATGGCATTAACACCTCTTTTATACCAGCTAACAATCTGGCCTATGATCTGCCCCCTACCCTCTCCATTATACACCATGTTAACAGACTGTCAGACATCGCCTTGGGAGAAAATGTATATCCTGATAGACAAACCAGTATTATATTTACACAGATTTCCAAACAAAAAGTCTCATCTGAAGCTCAATAAGATAGAGAACACCTCTTAGAAAAAGTACTTTTTAATTTTTTCTCTCTTCCTTTTCCCTTTTTTAAAGGGGAAAAAAAAAAAAAAGAAAAAAAAAAGAAAACCAGTAAAGCAAGAAAGGCTAAGGAACCCTCAATAGAGGTATTATTTCCCCTCCTGCACAGGTGGTAGGCTCAGCTTTTTTTCCCCCAGTGTTAACAGCCAGTACAGCTGTATCAGAGCATGTATAATTAATTAATTATACATGCCTTAGTATATAATTAAGTTTAAGGGGGTGTATAGGGGGATATGTAAGTGATTTTTATAGAGGAAGAGGAATAGAAGGCTTTCCTATTTTATTCACAGTTTGTAGGTTTTTCTACCCCCTGAGGGCAATGCAACTGTCCTCTGTAATTGAGCCTTCAGTTAAAAAAAAAAAAAAAAGTTAGAACAATACTGTCACTGAATAAAGAGTCTGTGATCCATAGAGTTCAAATTCAGCTAAGTTGTGTGGAAAGAAGTGAAACTGTGAATGTAGCAGAAGTGAAGATAGTGTCTGCTGAATAATTGTGGAGTGTAGAGTGAGACAAAGTATTAGTGTTGCTGCAAGTGCAGCAGTGAAGTTCACCATAGACACAGGAATTTATTCATAGTGCAGGGTCATATGTACGTGGCAATTTTCTTCTAAGTGATAAGTGAACTTACCCTTACTAGAATTTATAAAGCTGTTGAGAACTAACTTTCTGGAAGTTATGCTCTTGAATTTTTTTTTTTTTTGTCTGTGGTTATCTTTGTCTATTGTATGATTGCAGACATCCTATTAGTGGATAAACTATAATTCATGTGCTTTAATTTTTATAGTGTGTATTTAGGAACACCGAGATAACATCAACTTCCATCTCCTCTTCCATATGGACATCATGAACATTTCCTTTCAGTGATTATCTTGCAAGAGAAATAGTGAAGTTGATAGTGTAATATGCAGTGGAGTTGTTGTGTTTCTTGTGTCTGTTGTTAAAAGGATAACAAATGTCTTACCTCTTCCTATTTTATTTCTATTGCACTGGAAAAAGTGTCAACGAGTTCATGTAGAATTTTCTCCTAGCATTAAAAAAAAAAATAAGTACAAGGGTGCCTGATCATTTTGTAAAAGTATGTAAATAATGAGAAGAAAGCAGTTTTGGTCAAATGACTGCCAATTCTTCTGTATAGATTTGGCCTTGTTTTTAGTATCATCACCCCTCAGCCATTGGTTGTCAGCTGTACAACATTATATTTATCTTTGTTCTTCCATCACTGAATATGTAAAGATACCTTTAGGTAATTTCTCAGACAAGAAATTGTGAAAGAATATTTGTAATTTGTATCTTCAGTGTATCACAGTACTACTGAAAAACCATGTGCTTAAGTCTCTCAAAAAGCAGTCCCTGCTTTTTATTGTCAGGGAAACTACAACCTATACAAAGAGCACAAAAATACTGTTAAAGAAAATTCTCAGCTACAAAACATTCTTTTTCAACACAGTCACCACTATTACCTATGAATTTTGGCCAGCAACAAGCGAGAACATGCTTGCTGCGTTTGTGGAAGTCTGCACCAGCAGAGGTGACCCACTGCCACTGCAGCTGAAACGTACCATCAACCACCTTACTGTGCTCAGATACAATGATTGGTCTCCATAAACATTCAACAGTGGGTGTTACTTCTGTTGAGTGGAATAATACTGTGACACATTTCATTCTCTCTTCCATGTCAGATATAGTTTTGTCAGACTGCCCCTCTGCTGCCATCCAACACAGGGTAAATAACGTTGGAGGGGAAGGTTCAACCTCTACTGCTATACCACCATATCTACCTCTGACACTGAGTCAACAAAATGAAACAGGAGCCATTACTTTTGGAGCACCCTTGTACATAGTATAGTTTTTGCAGTTACTTGGTCACAAGGAGGTTTTGTTTTTTTACTATTTGAAAGGATATGTCTGATTGTTTTGTACCATGTGAATGTGGTTGAATCCATTATGCCAAGTCAAATGTGATTTCCACAACATTATTTATGATTTTATGTACTTTCCTAAATGAGCATATTTTAGGTGTACATGGAATACCAACAGCCCCGATTGCTGCATCTTATGTGATTTGGCCTCTGTAAGATAGCAGCAGCTTTACATTCACAAAATGTGGTCCTCATGGAGGATTTCAACCATCCTGATATCTGTTGGAAGGACAACACAGGAGGGCACCAGAAATCCAAGAAGTTCCTGGAATATATTTATAAATTCTCTTCCAAGTGGTACAGGAGCCAATGAGAGAAGGTGCTATGCTGGACCTTGTTCTCACTGGGGAGTAATGTGAAGCTCAAGAGCAACCTTGAGTGCAGTGACCACATATTGGGGGAATTAGAGATCCTTAAGGCGTCAGCCAGGTTGCTACACAGTACTTCAGGAGAGCAAACTTCAGCCTCTTTAGGGAACTGCTTGACAGGGTGTCATGTGATAAAGCCCTGAAAGGAAGAGGGGCCCAAGAAAGCTGGTCAGTATTCAAGGACCATCTCCTCCAAGCCCAAAAGCAGCCCATCCCAAAAGAAAAGAAGACAGCCAAGAATGCCAGAAGGCCACCATGAATCAACAAGGAGCTCCTGGACTTACTTAAGCTCAGAAAGAAAGCTTACAGGGAGTGGAAGCAGGAACAGGTTGCCTGGAAGGACTACAAAGAATTTGTCCAAGCAACCAGGGATCAGGTTAGGAAACTAACTAATAATTACTAATAGTAGAGGAGACAAGAGGCAGCTTAAGCAATCTAAGCATCAAGTGTAAAATATTGCTGTCTATAACCCTTCAGTATGATTCCTGTGCAGTAACAGTACTAATGCCTCATCTTTTTTTCTCTTCTTAGAACAGTGTCTGAGCAGTTTAGAAAATGCACTGCTGCCCTGGAGTTCCACACAGTTTGCATTAATGTAAGTCTTGTACAGGCACCAGTGCCATTAAACATGGTACTGCTTAAATGACAATGAAACCAGTCTCTGGTGGATCTTTCCATATCCTGTACTTCCATACATCCCATAGTAACTAACGTGGGCTCAGTATGACAAAGTTATGCTGTGGTACTCATTACTAGTCTCAGACTTTGCATCTGATTTTATTCAGAACAAGGAACTTGGAGGTAGCTTGTGTGAAGAAAAAAAAAAATACACTTGACACTTCATTTTAAACTGTGGAGATTTCTCCTGTCCTACAGATTAAAATATTTATCTATTGGAATCTGGGGCATTTTACCAAAACAAATAGAAATTGCAAGTAATCATGCTTTTTCATTATTTTTTTTTTCCCCTCCATCAACACCTGCTGTTTTTGTTGTTTTTTCTCTTTTCAATTTTTATTTTCTTTGATTGTATTTCATGTGGGTAAATAGACTTACTTGTAAACCTGTGAATCTGAATAGAGAAGGGATTGTTTATGATGTTTATAATGTTTTTTTATCATAATGCAGTTGCAAAGGAAAAATATTCTAGTAGTAAATCATGAGTCAAATAAGCCATATATTTATACATTGCTGCACAATCTATACCTGTGCAATAGTGAATGTGTACTTCTCATCTGCCAGTTCTTTTTCAGAGAGAAAGTTTAAGACACTTCTCAGTGAAGAGTTGACAAAAACTCATCTCAATATTACTTAAAGTGCTGTTTGGCAACTTGTATTTCACTGGGTATTTGAATACATTTAGGAAGACTCAATTGCAGAATGCAATCCACTACAGCCTCATTGTTCTTATTACTGATTTCTATTCAACTACACACATATTTCTGTATCAGTGTTGTTCTATTTTATAATTCTTTTAACATAGATATTTTCTTCATTAAGAAATAATGTTTCTTTTTTTTTTTTTTCTTTTAAATTGCCTTTTGGACTAGTTTAAACTAGTAGTTTAAGTGGAATTAATTCACTAAATTCTCAAACTTTTCTCTCAGTAACATCAAAAGTCTGGTTTCGTGAACAATGCTTTCTTTAAGACAGTTCCCCTCAACAGTAAGTTGGAATACTCTGAGGTGAATAATGGCTTAATTTTGACAGCCTGCTTAAATGCTTGCCTCCTGTTTTAGTTTGACCACTTCTCTTATTTAGGTACACACACATATGTATATATATACATATATATAACATACATTCTTACAAAAGAATACCACAATAACGATTTCACTAAAACTACGTTAACAGTCATTTAATCGTCTAAAAGATTATCTGTTTATACACAGCATGGTTTCCAAAAGCATAACATTTCCAAAAAAATCTAATTCTAAAAGTGATGGTGCATAATCAATGAATGTACAGATGTTATAGTTACAAAATATACCAGAGACTCTGGCTATGCAGTTATTATACCAAAACTTAGAATACTTACCTGCATCCTAGGCTCACTATAAAACTCCAGAGAAAAGGATCTCCAGAAGAGATCCTTCCCCACTGGTAGTCAGCTCTTAAATGGGTCTAGGAGAGGTAAAGCCAGGCTCCACCCCTTCCAGTAGCACAAGAGAATTACCTTCCATGGCTGACTCATTGCTCACCTCAGGTGATCAATCAGAGATTCAGGCCATGATTCAGCAGTTCCATCAGTCCCATGTAGACCACCACTGGGTGATGTACGTGATCTGACAGTAACACTGGAATGCTTTTGATGACATTTCATTCCTTCTGGTGATCCTGAAGGCTTGAAGACTCACAGGGAGTAACACAGATGTTTCAGAGGTACCAGGAGGGGAAGGTCTGCTCTCTGGGGCAAGATACGGTCCGTATTTCTATCCTGAGTCAACATTTCAGCTTGTACTGGGGCATGTCCTGGCTACCTGTATCATACCTTCTGGCCAGATGTAGCTGCATAATTATATCAGGCATCCCCTTTTCCTAATGATAGGACAAGGGGAAATGGTCTTAAACTGAGACAGGAGAGGTTTAGGTTAGACATTAGGAGAAAGTTTTTCACTCAGAGGATGGTATGCCTCTGATGATCAATCAGAGGTTCAGGCCATGACTCAGCAGTTCCCATACAGACATGTTCATCAAAGAATGCTGTAACCAGACAGTCTGTATTTGTCTTTGGGTAGTAAGGAAATATATTATTAGAATCATGCTTTATAAATCCAATCAATCTATTATGCGATGGAAACAAACAAACAAAAATCAATTTTCTCCCATATTAGTTTCTCTCATTTATTGTTAATGCTACCTAAAGACTAAAATAGAAAACTTAACCATTAACAGATGCAGGAGTATATATAGATAAAATGCCAGAAGGCTCTTTAACTGGAAAATATTGAAAATATTTCATATTTTAAAATACTGAAGATTTATTAATCCATCAATCAACTCTACAGGATCAAATGTAAAAAGAATTAATAATGTGCTTCAGATGTAACCTTTCTACACTTCGTCTTTTGTATTTTCTACTCAAAAGTAAAAGTACGTTCAGTAGATTAAGACCTGGTAGGTTGGATGCAGCCAAAGAGTTGTGATTAATGGTTCTATGTCTAGGTGAAGGCTGGTCACAAATGGTGTACCTCAGGGGTTGGTCTTGGGACCAATGCTCTTCAACATCTTCATCGGTGACATAGACAATGGCATTGAGTGCGCCCTCAGCAAGTTTGCAGATAACACCAAACCGAGCAGTACAGTCAATAGAGTGGAAGGAAGGGAAATCATCCAGAGGGACCTGGACAGGCTGGAGAAGGGGGCCATGAGAACTTAATGAGGTTCAACAAGACCAAATGCAAGGCTGGGGCAATCCAAGGTATTTATACAAGCTGGGAGAAAATCTTGAGAGCAGCCCTGCAGAGAAGGACTTGAAGGTCCTGGTGGATGAGAAACTGAGCAAGAGCCTGCAGTGTGTGCTTGCAGCCTGGAAGGTCAGCTATATCCTGGGCTGCATTAAAAGAGGAGTGGCCAGCAGGGAGAGGGAGATGATTGTGCCCCCTCTACTTGGGTCTTGTGAGGCCCCATCTGGAGTACTGTGTCCAGATCTGGGGCCCTCAGCTCAAGAAAGACATAGAGCTCTTGGAATAGGTTCAGAGAAGGACTGCTAAGATGATCAGAGGGCTGGAGCAGCTCTCCTATGAGGAAAGGTTGAGGGAACTGGGCTTGTTTAACTTGGAGAAGGGAAGGCTCTGGGGAGACCTCATCTTGGCCTTCCAATACTTGAAGGGAGCATATAGAAAGGAGGGGGAATGGCTGTTTACAAGGGTTGATAGTGATAGGACAAGGAAGAATGGTCTTAAATAGGGGAGGTTTAGGTTAGATATTAGGAGGAAGTTTTTCATGCAGAGGGTGGTAATGCACTGGAACAGGTTGCCCAAGGTGGTTGTGGATGCCCTACCTGTGGAGGCATTCAAGGCCAGGCTGGATGTGGCTCTGGGCAGCCTGTTCTAGTGGTTGGCAACCCTACATATGCCCTACGTGTGTGTGTATATATATTTATATATATATATATATATATATATGTATATATAACCCTACATATATATGGGGTTGAAACTATGATGATCATTATGGTGCTTTTCAAGGTTTTTGTTCTGTTCTCCAGTGCTCCAAGTACCTTCTCCATTATACAGTGCTTCATTATACAATTAGTTTATATCATCCTGACATGCAATGACCAGTACTTTCGTCAACTTGACATGTTTTTCTTCAAGTCCCAGAAGCATCTGTTCTAACTAAACTATTAAAAGTATAATAGTCAAGCCTTTACTGAACCTAAGTTCAGTAGGCAGACTATTGGTGAAATTAAGGCAGTCCAGTAAAGGATGCAAAACTTAGCCTACATAAAATTTGATTTTAGAAACTGGCTTATTTCTAGATTACAAGAAATCTAGGTGATACTAACGTTGATATTTAAGTGATATATAAATAATATTTAAACTGTACTTCTGCTCCCATTGCAATTTAGTATACTCCTAATAAAGAGCTATGTCATTTTCTGGAATTTATGAAATTAATTCATATAGAGAAAAAAGCATATCAAAATCTACAAACTGTACATGAAGTTCATCATGATTTTTGAATTTGTAACGTTAGAATAAATAAAGCATTAGTATTTATATATACTTTATATCATATAAAATAACATATATATTGTGCACATATGTGTTTGTATGTGTATTGCTGTAGGAATTATGTAGGAAATTAGCTTTTTAAAAAATATAAATAATATTTAAATTTCATATCCTACAAGGTGATTGGCTTTTTTAATCATACACTGGAACAAGCATTTTCCAGACAGACTTGAATTCAACTCAGTTTTTCATTTTTTAATAAAAATAGAAAGTTAGGAAATTGTGACCTTAACCGAAGCAGGAAGGAGCTATTTATAGTGACCATGGTGTAAGTAGTTACTAATATAAATGTGCAGCTGAGGCAAGGACATGAAAAAGGAGATCAAGTAAACTAAATTTCTAGGATATAACATGGTTATGATTCATAGTCATAACAGCAATTAGTTTTTGATCTCAACAGACCAATTTTGGTTGTTAAGAATAAACTGTAAACTTTCTGAAAGTGGTACAGCATAAAATCTTTAGCTTACCTTAAACCATTTTTTAGGCATACAGATAAATGCTAACAATGTCACATGTTGGTAGATTTTATGATTTTAACTATAGCTAGCTGCTTCTTCCCTGGGCTCCCAACGATTAGAAGATATTTTGTAGCATCATCACTCCATGTATTTTTTGAAAGAGCGATTACAGCTGCTGAGTTAATTGAGAACCACCTCACTAGGTAGTAACTTTCATTCTTTACATAGCATATAGCTAGAAAGATTATCACATTGGAAAGGAATAATTAGAAATGAATGGAAAAGCTTACCTACGTCCTGGGCTTGCAGGAAAAACTCCCAGCGGAGTAATCTCTAAAGAGAGATCCTTCCTCAGTGGCAGACAGCCCTTAATTGGGGTCTAGGAGAGGTGGAGACAGGCTCCATCTCTTCTGCTCACACAGGTGAATTACCTTCACCTGTGGTCCCGTGGCTGACTCATTACTTGCCTCGGGTGATCAATCAGAGTTTCAGGCCATGATTCAATAGTTCCCATACAATATAAAACATGAAATCAAATCTTCTATGATTTCATTCTTAATTCTCTGAAAGTTCAGAATAAAATGTTTATTATTAAAGAATGTTTTAATATTTTGCAAATCTTTTTAATACCTTTTGCTAGAGAAGAGAAAAATATCCTTTATATTTATCGTAACATTAATTATTTGATGTAGAATTAGTTCTTCAGATTCTGAAATGCCTATACAGTTTTTTCTATTTTCTAAACATTAAACTTACACAATTTTTTTCTTTTTTGTAACTGCTCAAGTGTGATTGACATGATCTCTTATCTGTAGTCCTTTGACAATGACAGCTCACAAAAACAAAACAAACTAAACAAAGAAAAAGCAAACAAACAAACAAAAAAACACCACTTGATGAGAAATGTTAGGGAGTAAAAGTTGCTCTTTGGCTTGAGGAGATATACAATTTTATGTTAACACACAGATCAACTCTGTGTGTTGCTAACACCTTGGAAAGATAGACTGAGTTTTCTGTGGTCAAAATAAGAACCTAACACCTACATCACTCTAGATTAAACTGGATTTGATTGACTTTTTCTGTGAATCTTATCACACTCTAAATGGAAAGTGAGAAGCTTTGTATTCAGAGCAATTCTCAAATGGTCTGAATCTCTCAACAGCTAAGTCAAGGAAATCCATCCTCGTTTTCCTTTAATTACCTTAAAAGCTTATGCAGTATTATGTTGCAATTCCATTGGCAGAAAAATCCCCTCCTTACTCCCTTGCCCTTTTGTACAGATTACTCAAAGGAAAATTTTCACTTATTCCAATGAAACTACTCCAGAATATGTAATGCTATATAATAAAAGTAAGACATATCCACTTCAGCCCTTTGACATGAAATATTAATGCATATGAAAAACATTGATTGGCATTTATACACTTTTGGAAGCTTGGTATTTTAAAGTCAGTCATCTTGTTCATCAAAGCAACATAGTGTTACTTTTAGTTTGAAGACTTTCACTCATCAAGGGCTCTAGTCAATAAGAAATGTAAGTTACAGAGGATCAAAACCAAGAGCTCCATGGCCACAATGTCTAAATGTGTTCTGGATTAAATCGACATCACTAATGAGTCTTAAATGTTATATATTCTTCAAATGCTCTTCGCAGGTTTATTATGATCAGGTTCACTTTGTTCACAGTTTCTTGAGGTGTTACTACTTCACAAAGTTGTCATATGTAATTGATACTGTTGCAGTTTTTCACAACTATGACTATATTCCCTTTTAACTTTACAGTGCACAGGTTTGGTTTGTTTCCATTTTTAATTCATATGGAAATTATAGATTGAAAAGAAAAAAAAAAAAAAAAAAGAATTAACAAATAACCACAAAGTAACTATTTTCTGTCGTCTTTATTTATGTTAATCCATACCTTATTCATTGCTGTATTCAGTGAATTTAAGGACACAGTGTAGGGCTGTGTGGTGTGAATAAGAACAGCAGAATTTACTTAACAGGTGTTTGAAATAATTAACTATAGCTCTGCATTTTTTTTTATTAGAGCATTTATTTGTTAGCTAAAACCCTTCATTCTTACTATTATTGTAATTTACACCTACAATCTTACACAAAACCAAATATTAGAATCATTTTGTCCAGAATATTGATATATATTCCAAACTACAATCTTCCATACTATAAATTACTCCTGAAATATGTTAATGTTTCAAAGATTTGCAGCAGTGTCTGATTATTTCATTTAGTTCTCTAATAACTGCATTAGTCAATATGTGTGTTTTAGAGTACTTGGTTACACTGTAGTATTCATCTATTCTTTTTTTATACGTATTTTTGTCATGAAAATAATGTCTTGCAGACAATTCACTTTCACTTTTTAGACTTACTGTGGTGTTGGTTTTTTTTTTTTTTCATTTTGTATAATCTTTTTGTGATTTTAAAAGAGCAAACATTTGATGATTGTCTTTTACAAATGAGTTGAGTAAAAAAATTACCAGGATTTTCAACTTTCTTATAGGAAGGAGGAGTATCTTAATTATCTTATTTTCTTTATTGATCAAAAAATGTTATTAGATTTTAGCAATGCAGTGGCTCATCAGATGGATTTGAACCTCACAGAACAGTAGAAAACTGAGTAAGAAGTTTAAGGATTCGTTATTATTCCTTGTTTGTTTGCTTATGACTCTCTTCAATATTATCATACTCTTGCTTAGAACCAGTGTTACAATTATAATATGTGCTTAAATAATATAATCCACACATCTATTCATATATATATATGTATGTATATAAAATTATACAAATAAAAATATAAATGTATATATATACACATAATATACATAAATATATGTACATATATACATACTTATATTTTTTATTTTTATTATTTTACTTTTTATTTACTTGATGTAAAAAAGTTACAGACTTTTTGCCCTTCCCAGGCATGGTCTGGCCAGCTCTACAACAGGCAGTACTTCACCCAATAATAAGATAGACACCAGCCACTTAAATGCAAACAGAAGAATCACACTTTGAAAATATCATTGGAAAGTTTATTCATTCACTCCTTGAATTAATTACAAGTGTGTGAAGATCATGAATTCTCAAATCCTAGAGCATTTCTAAAATAATAATGCCTATTATTTATATCTTTCATTGTGACAATAATCTCTCTTTAAAACAACATTTCTGATATTTCCAGGGATGACATCTCAGATTCAGATGTTTTCAATAAAACACCTGGACATGCAAGGTTTACCTTAATTTTCCAGAATCAGTGACTCCAATAACACTACTAAAACTATGCACCAAAGGTATGACACCTAAATCACACACCAATTTTCTCTTAGGTCTATTAGTTTAACTACAAAACACAGTTTAGAATGAATTATACACGCAACACTGTTAGTCAGAGACCTGGGAATTAAGTTTAAAACTAGGATATTTGACAGTGTAATACACTGTGAGATTAGAATCAGCTTGGGTTTAATAAACTCTGATACATAAACCTCTCCATATAAAAATGAGCAGGAATTCAGATAAGACATCTTAGTAAACACCTCCTCCTTTTATTCTCCTACAGTGATGTTAAAATACAGTAGATATGAAAGATATCAGAAAGTTCAGTGCCAATTTTCACTGCTGCTACCTCTAATATTTCTTCCAATTCTCCTAGGTATGAATGAGATTAATCTTACCTAGGTGAGGCTGATGTCTAAAGAAAATAAAGCTGAGGCTTACTAAAATAAAAAGTCTCATGGAGCTCGTTCCATACCTGCTTTGTAGAGCTGAGTATATTTACAGTGCTTTTTACAGCACCTCATTTATGTCCTGATGCCACTTTACCTGAACTTCCAATTATTTTTGGAGTGCTCTCAATGATTATTGACATTAACCTAACTACTTACCATGTTGTAAAAAATAAGTCTTCTTTAAACACTTCTCTTTCTTGTGCTGTGCTGTAATGTACCTTGGTAGCTGGTGGATGAAACTCAGAAGAGAGTATCACGAAAGAACCCTCTGAATTTGCAATCTCTGTATATTTTCTGTCATACTAAGACTCCAGTCTTCTTTCTATAATGATTCCTCCATAAGAAAGCAGTATTATTGTATCATAATTAATTAATTAATATTAAATCAATGTAAAGTATAGAATCATAGAAAGGTTTGTATTGGAAGGAATGTTAAATACCCAACAGTTCAAACCCCCATAATGTAGGCAGGGCTGCCATCCACCAGATCAGGCTGCCTGGGGCTCCATCTAACCCAGCCTTGAACAGGAATGAGGCATCCATAATTTCTCTGACAGCCTATTTCAGTGCAAACAACACTCTGAACAATGAATTTTCCCCTAACATCTAATCTAAATCTTTCTTCTACTTTAAAAACATTCATCCCTTTATCATCATCAGACTATGCAAAAAGTCAGTTCCCATCTTTTTGGTAAGCATTTTCATAAGTACTTCTTAAAGTACTGGAAGGCCACAGTGAGGTCCCCGCAGAGCCAACTCTTCTCCAGGGTGAACAAGCCTAACTCCCTCAGCCCTTTTCATAGGAGAGATGCTCCATCTATCTCATCATCTTTGTGACCCTCCTCTGGATCTGCTCCAAAAGCTTCAAGTCTTCCTTGTTCTGGGGCCCCATAAGGAGACATATTTTAAAATCATGTCCTATGGTTAACTATTTATGCTTATTTTAGTAACATATTAAGTTTAAAATTACTGAATTAATTCTTTAAGCTCAAGTTCTCTACTAAATAAGTTTCATTTATAATCTATTCAATTGTAATACTGTAAAATTATTACAGATTATATCTTAGTACAGCATGTATTTTATTATGCCTACCTTCTTTCTTCCCTATCGTCTTTCATTTTTATATTCTTTTTGAATAAAATTTATGCAGCATATGTCCATTTGTAGATTTTTGGTGGTAAAGCATCTATGTGGGTATATTTTGCATATAACTAGAGTATGCTCTGAGGTGCTTTTGCCTGTCATTTTTTATTCCTAAGTTTCTGTACAATAGGTCTTAGAACATTCTAAAAAAAAAAAATTCCTTCATCTTTTTGGTTTTTTTTTTCTTTTTTCTTTTTTTTTTTTCTTTTTTTTTTTTTTTACTGTTCTAATAAGAAAAGTGGATGTTTACAGTACCTTACTGAGAGCACAACTGTAGAAAGTGTCATGGTTTTATGTTTTTGTTTTTTGGGTTTCAGTATTCCACATCAAAACATCATGTAGTGCACGGGGCATTGAAGTGTTAATGCCCAATCCCAGGTACCTATCCCTGTACATTACAGAAGTCACGGGATCTGGCCCTTCCGGGTGTGGGGGGCGATTTCTTACTGCCTTGTAGTGGGTGCTGGAGGGTGCTTTCCTAGCCATTCCAAGCTTTTCAGGTTTGACTCGGTCCCAGGAACTCTCTCTCTCATCTTGTCTGATTTATTAATTTCAATTTCAATTAAATTGTATATCTTGTGTTATCTTGTATTCCGGTATTATAGTAAAATAAGTTTTCCTCCATAGATTGTTGCCACTGTTCTTTTCCTCCCTTCCTTCCTTCCCACTTTGTGGGACTGGGGTGGGGGGGAAAGGGCAGAGGCCTATTGCCCCCTGTCACGGATGTAGATTGATCTAGTCAACTCCTCATCTAAATAACAGGTGTAAGCAGCCTCTTTGTAGAAGATAGTTTAAAGCAAGATAACAAATCTGTGAATCACTGATGGAGCCAAATTGCAGGGATAAACTAAATATGGGTAAATTCTCATAAAGAAAACTCTCTTTAGAAATTATGTTTCAGAACCTCTCTGAAAATAAAGTGAAAATAAAGACATCTAGTGTACAAAAAAACAAAAAAACAAAAAACAAGAAAGAAACTAGCTTTGTAACTTAGGCACCTAACTTTGAAACTCCAGATCTCTATTCTGGGATTAGCTATACTGCTTCTTACTGAGAAAATTAGGAAAAATAACAATCCATTATCACTATTGTAAATAGAAGTGGAGAAATCTTATGTTTTTTAAAGGTAAAGAAAAATGAAGCGAGATTAAAAAGAAATGTAGCTAGCGAGAATATCCATGTGAATGAAATGTGAAAATATGGCAATTCACTGACATCTTCACAAATGTCTTGTTTTTTTTGTTTGTTTTGTTTGTTTGTTTTTGTGTTTTTGTAGTAGTTGTTATTGTTGCTTATTTGTTTTGTCGTGTTTTTCTTTTTCCCGTCCTGTCTTTGCAAAATGAGAAAATTCCATGAGTTCATAAAAAAAAAAAAAATCAGAAGTTATCTCTTTCATAATAATTCAGTCAGTTAAAAGTAAATAGGAGACTGTAGAACTGCTGTGTTGATAAAACCACTTGGGATAGAAATGTCAGTGTCTAATAATAGGTGCTATATTTCTTTAAAAAATCTATTAAAAATTTACTTACAATTTCTCAGAGGACTTATTCTGTACTTAGGGATTGATAATTGCAAATCAACGAGGGACTGAAAGCATGAAGCTCAAATAGTTGCAATTGTTGAAATTGTATTTGTTGCGTGTGTACAGACTATCATCCTCTGTGTTGTCTGTGCAATACGGAAAAGTACGTAAGCAATAACACACACTTGATGAGTAGAATAGATTTCTGTTACAGTATTGCTTGCTTGACACTGCTGTAAACTACAGGATCTGGAAAGTGGTTTCTACTCACAAGCATTGGCTGACATACCAGGAGGCTGTGCTATCATTCAACAAGTCCTGGATACACTGGAAAGTTGGGTATGGAGGAACCTGATGAGGTTTAAAAAGAGTAAGTGTAAAGTCTTGCAAGTGGGGAGTAATGACTGTATGCATCAGCACAGGTTAGGGAATGACCTGCTGGAGAAAAACTCTGTGGAGGAGGACCAAGCTGTTGTGGTGGACAACAGGTTGGCCACAAGCCAGCAGTGTGCCCCAGTGGCCAAGAAGGCCAATGGTATCCTATGGTGCATTACAAAGAGCACGTCTGGTAATTTGAGGGAGATGATTCTCCCCCTCAATTCTGCCCTGGTGAGGCCCTATTTCGAATACTGTGTCCAGTTCCGGGCTTCTTAGTTCAAAAAGACAGGGATCTTCTAGAAGGAATCCAAAGGAGGATCACAATGATGATAAAGGAACTGGAGCATTCCTTGCATGAGGAAAGGCTGAGTAACTTGAGTCTGTTCAGCCTGGGGAAAAGAAGTCTGAGAGGGGGTCTTATTAACGTTTATAAATATCTAAAAGGAGGTGGAAAGCAAATGGATGAGGCCAAGCTCTTCTCAGTGGTGAACAATAAGACAAGGAGTAATGGCCTAAAATTTGAACACACAAAGTTCCATACAAACATGTGTATGAACTTTACTGTAAGTGCGATGCATTGAAGCAGATTGCCCGGAGAGATTGTGGAGCCTTTTTTATGAAGATACTCAAGATCTGTCTGGATGCCTATGTGTGCAACCTATTGGGTACCAGCTTTAGTAGAAGTGTTGGACTTGATGATCTCTTCACAGAATCACAGAAACAGCAAGGTTGGAAAAGACTTACATGATCATTCAGTCCAACCATCCAACTATCACCAATAGTTCTCATTAAACAGTATCCCTTAACACAATATCCAAACGTTCCTTGGACTCCACCACCTCCCCGGGCAGCCCATTCTAGTGCCTGACTGCACTTTCAGAGAAGTAGTAGACCTCTTGAGGTCCCTTCCAATCCCCCTAATTCTGTGAGATTCGCAGCTGTGAACACAGACAATACAGAGTAAAGCAGTTTTATTGTGTGGTTTGGGGATATTTTTTATTTCCTCTCACACATTGTGTTCTGGCAGCATAGATAAGCCCTCATCAGGGACTAGAGTGCCATTTACCTAGATGTTGTACATGCTCAAAGGAAACATATTCCTTTTCCCAAAGAGTTAATTTAAACACTGGGAACCTTTAAGCTATTTTTGCTCAAGCTTCAAGAAAGCTTTAAAAAGGTATACTTTATTCACATTGTATGTAGTTAGGAAGCTAGTTCTGTAAAGTATGTTTGGAATAGGTGACTAATCCACGTGCAGTTATTCACTACTTCCATTTACTCATATTTAAAGACAGTATTGTATTTACAGTGGTGTAATATATTATATTTTTTCAAGTTTATCATATCACATCAATTGTGATCCAATATTTCTTTCTGAAAAAAAAACACAACCCAACACTTTTTTTGTCATATTGTAGTTAAAATATTTAATTTTATTCCATCATTCGTTATTTGCTTCTAGAAGTTAACTACTCATGTTATGCAGCTGGTCAGCAGTCTTCTCCATTTTCTTTTCCAGATGAAGACATGGGATTATTATTTTTGTAAGAATGGGAAAAAAATAAAAAAATAAGAAATTATATATGTAGACCACCTGACTGTAAATTACGAGATTCTCAACTTTTTAATGTATGACTAAAATATACTACTAGAAAAAAATAGAAGTTTTTAAAATCTGATATCTGCTTCTTACTACTTACTTTGTTTTCTAGATTAAACTATGCAGTCTCAGTTGTAAATTTAACTTAATTTTTTTATTATTATTTATTATTATTTTTTGTGCAAATGGGTGAGGCCAGGATCTTCTCAGTGATGCCAAGCAATAGGACAAGGCCTAAAACTTGAACACAGGAAGTTCCATATGAACATGCAGAAGAACTACTTTATGGTAAGGTTGGGGTGACAGCACCAGAACAGGCTACCTGGAGAGGTTGTAAAGTCTCCTTCTATGGAGATATTAGAGAACTGTCTGGATGCCACCAATGTGACCTATTCTAGGGTACATGCTTTAGCGGGATGATTAGACTCGATGATTTCTCAAGGTCCCTTCCAACTCCTGCAATTCTGTGCTTCCATGATTCTCTTACTGTTTGATCTTTCTCTAGCAGCAATTTGTGTATTTGCACAGCCACTGCATTCTAAAAGGCACAAAAACAGTTTTAACAGCATATTTACAGAGTTTTTTTAAAAATATTATTATTTACATCTACTTCTATCTGAAATAATGATTTAACAGTCTCTTAAGCTCAGAAATGGAAATACTGGCTTACTATTAAGCACTGACAGTTTTCCAAACAACTTTAGGAGATGAAATTTTTCTTCCCTTTCTAACTTTTCTATTGCAACCTACTTTTCAGTGTTTCATGGTATGTTATGTTAAAAATGATTTATTTATTTTTTATTCCTGCATTTCTTTTTAGTAGTTTTCAAATTCTTGCCTAAATATTTTGGATGAAAGATCGGTAGTGATAATTTCCTTTGCAATAAAGGTTTTCAGGAAACTGCTAAGAGTTTGTCACTTTTTTTTTTTTTTTTTTTTTTTCCCCATTTAGAATTATTACGAATAAAATTTTATGTCTAAATTAGTAGTCATTTTCTTGTACTGCATCCAGAGGAGGGCCACAAAAATGATTCAAGGGATGGAATACCTCCCCTAAAAGCATAGGCTGAGAGCCTGGAGAGAAGAGAAGGCTCCAGGTGATCTGATACTGGTCTTTCAGTATCTAAAATGAGGCTCCAAGAAAGAAGGGGACAGACTCTTAAGCAAAACATGTTGTGACAGATCAAGATGAAATGGTTTCAAACTAGGGTAGATTTAGGTTGGTTGCAAGGAAAAAGTCTTACAGAGATGTGGTGGTCTTACAGAGATGTGGTGGATGTCCCATCCCTGGAGACTTTCAGGGTCAGGCTGGATCAGGCCCTGGGCAATCTCATTTAGCTGTGTATGTCCCTGCTCATTGCAGGGGAGATGGACTAGATGACCTTTAAGAGTCCCTTCCAACTCCAAGTTTTCTATTGTATTTATTAAAATATATATATTTGATTCCTTTGTATATATAACATGGGGGGGTTGATTTTAGAAGTGAAATATTTAATTATTGCCTTTTCTAATATTATCTAATTAATTTTTTCTGCCTTTGTTGATTTTTAAGCTGCTGAACACAATACAATTAGTGAAAAAACAGTTTATTCTAATTCTGTCAGCCTATTCCAACCTGTTATTTTCCTAAATCAGAATAGTAGATGAAAAAAAAAGGAAAAAAAATGTTATATCTGAAAAAAGTACCAAAAATACCTTAGTATAATATGGATTTTATTCTACAGGTGGGAAAGAGATAAATAATTAGTATATAGAGAAGAAAAGATTAAATCTTTTTAAGGTTGGCAGCTTAGTTCCTAAAAATGAAATCATTTTCCAGTTTAATTTGATTTCCTTTTATAAAATATATATAAATATTCTTACTTTATTCTAAATAATATTTTCAGTATTTCTTATTGCTACTCACCTGTAATCACAATACAATAATTAAAGGTCACTATTTAGAGTTATATGTTGTAGTGAAATATCATGAATGAAATATTATCCCCATAGGTTATATGAGGCCACTGACTAAATTTTCTTCCTGTGGCAGAATAACCTTTGGCTGTACAATTTGTCTTCTTTAACAGATAGAAGCAAAGACAGTGTGATCAATAAGACAGTGCATCTTTTCAAAAACTGTTTTCTTTAAAGTGCAAAAAGAAGAACTCTCAGTGTTGAACAAAGCTCTGCACCACCAAGTAGAAGTTGTGTTAGATGTATATAAAAAAATTTGTTTCCAAGTGACAAGTTGAGTGCATGGCAGTTTGTTACAGTCAGTTTATACCTGTCACTTGTTGAAGTTATTTGAGATTCTGAAAATTCTCATAGAAAATGTCCAAAAGCTACAGTAATTCCTACAAAATATTAGTCTCTGAATTGCAGTCCTTGATTACTCTACAAAAAGTCTTCCTTGCTTACAATAAGTTCTTTCTGAGTTAGGAGTGAAGGTATAAAGATTTAAAACATAGAGAAATATATTAATGCACTTTGTGTCTGCTTGGACAATCCTGCTCTCTGAAGAGATATAGAAGAAAATTGGGAATTCTAATAAACAAGAATTATTAATTGGTATACTTTTTTTCATTTCTAGCCTAAAATGTAACTGCAAATTTAGAAGTACCTTTAGGGAGTAAAGCTCTTGACTGAAATGATTAAATTCAACTGTTTCTGGTCAAACTAGACTTAATAAAAAATGCTAAATGTTATCCTTTAGAATGAATGTAGTAATTTCTCTTTGAGAAAATTGCTGTTAGAAGGTCAAATAAGGCATCTTTTTTGTTTCCATCTCACCTTGATACTTGTGCTGGAATTATTCTTTTTTTTTTTTCCTGTGGTGCTTCTTTACATCTGTCTCACTTCACAGGAAGTAAAATCTGGCCTTATTCCCAGATATAATATAAATAGTTCAAGAACCAAATCATTTTTCTTCCATTAACTTTGACATATTCATTATCAATAGATTGTACAGAAGGAATTAAAAAAAAATCCACTCCGTGAACAAACAGAACTACTCCTCAACATCTAGAAAAGTCTAGGACATAACACCATACCTGTTGCTTACACTGATCCAACATGGTAGATGTAGCCTCTTAGGAATGAAAACAGATGAGACAACAGAGTTAGAATCCTGGCAACTGACTTTGCTTTCCAGATGGGGAATTTATTTTCAGCAAACATCAGAACAACTTCTGCACTGTAGAACCTGAAACGTGAAGATATCTCTCTCCTCATTTGCTTTTATGCAGTTACCTCCAAGTGACTGATTTCTACTTTTTTTTTTTTTTTTTTTTTTTTTTTTAAGGAAGGTAGGTAGCGATACGACAAGGGAGAATGGATTTAAACTGACAGAGGGAAGGTTTAGGTTAGATGTTAGTAGGAAATTCTTCACTCAGAGTGTGATGAGGTACATGCACAGGCTTCCCAGTGAATTTGTGGATGCCCCCTCTCTGGAAGATTTCAAGGTCAAGCTTGATGGGTTCCTGAACAGTCTGATCTAGTGGTTGGCAGTCCTGCCCATCAGGGAGGTTGGAACTATATAGTTTTTGAGGTCCCTTCCAACCCAAACCATTCTATGATCCTATGACCCAAAAGTATTTCCTTGGAGAGCATGATGAGAGTCAAAACCAGCATGTTCATAATGTATAAGCAGACAGAAATGCGTAATTTCAGCCCTGACTACTTTGTTTTATAAAATTATGCTAGTACTGAAATTCTTTTCTGAGAGATTTAAAATAAATGCAGAGATTAAATAAAATACCTCAGATAGGTTGCTTATGTTTCTATTTTATTTTTATACCAAACATATTTCTGTAGAAAAACATATTCCACAGGAAAATTAGTTCATTAAGAATTAAAGCATACTATGACCATTAGCTATAACCATTAGTTTCCCAGCTATCACTTCACCCATCAATATCCATATCTTCAGTGCTGTCTAGTCCCATTTATTTCTTTACCATGGATTACAAGTTTCTGTTTGTTCTCATCTGCAACACAATTTTATGTATTTTGTAGTCAGTTAAACTAATTTAACATATTCATTTAAGAAAAAGTGAAAAAATTCCTCCATCTATTCTACATAAAGTATTTTGATTTCTTTATCTTTCCCCCTATGTATTCTCATGACAGTTCTTCACAGTAAATATTTTTGGTTGTCTTCAGGACTTCAGACTTCAGGTCTTTCCAAGCAGGACAAATAATAAATAATACAGGAGTTAGTCTGTTTTTGTTTTATTTTCCCCCAAAATGGTTTCAGTATCTTTATTAATACATGAAGACTTAGAGGAATTTTCAAATGCAGTGTATCAAGTATGTGTAAGCATAACATGGACCCTTGTAGGGAGGGGCAGAGGGGACTCCTGTGTCTTTCTTAGATGTGTATTGAATTCCCTCATTACGACACTCAAGTGAATGTTTCTCAAATCCTGTGACTGTTAAATTATTCACAGAAAATGAATTACTTCTTCATCAGTGAGAAACACAGTTTAAGCAGGCAGGACATTGCCTTAGTTTTCAGTTGCTATCACTATTTTTAAATGACATAATCTGTCATCAAAAGTATATTCATGTTTGTTACTTCAACAGCTACCAGCTTTGCTTTATACTTTTTTGCATGTAAAAAATACTAAGAGTACTTACCTCATCTTAGTTAACTCCACCTTGCTTGAGACGCTCCTTTTCTACAATCTACATCAATGCCATTATACAAGCACAGCAGGAGAAAGCCGCAAATCTAGTGAAATTAAATCACTCACCATAGAAACATCTTGAACAATAGCATTAGAATTTGGAACCAACCAATCACGTTTAGGCACATGGAAGAAGGAAAAAAAAATAAAGTTGCAACAAAGATAAGTGTATGGCAGATGCAAATAATACAGAAAGGGGAAAAAAAAAGATATGAGCTTCAAAAAGGATTTATCCTTTACCGAATCATTCTACTATTATTCCCACCCCTGTATCTCTTTCAAGTAGTTGCAAAATATCACCATCATTTCTTGAAGGAGAAAAAATACAAAGTGACTCACCTTTGGCAAATGTTGTATACTTAGAGAACGATCTAGGCATATGCCAAGCATCTTTAAAGATTTACACCATCTATAAGAACACTCAGCAAGTCAGGATCAATTCCCTACTCTTACCGTAATTTGAATCAAAATTTGTATTGCAATCAGTGGTTCAAGGGTGTGGAAGATTATAGATGTGTGTTATTTTTTCTTGTTTCCCAAAAAGAACAAGAAGTTGTATCTCCTTCACCTTCTAAGAGGAGAATACTACACTGAGCTGTAAAACTAATACGTGTATGAAAAACAAACAAACAAACAGAAAAGAGTTTAGCTTTTGCAGATACTGTTGTGTTAGCTTTAAAAAACATCATAAATCTAAATTCAGAATGGTAGAGGAATGATCTTAAGAACAAAAGCAGGCATTAAATCTATAAAGTATTCTCTTTGAAATAAATTGCTAAATTTCGAAGTTCCAAGCTTGAAGCTACAGTTACTTACATAAATAAGCAAATAAAATATTAGAAGTTTTTGGCCAGTGATACGCATTAAAGACCAGATTCTACCAGGCTTTTTTACAATGACTAGCATTTTACTTTTCCCATAATTCTACTGATCTCACTAGGATAATTTCAAAGGAAGAAACAAGTCAACGCAAGTAGGTTGGCAGAGTTTCCCTCTAAATTCTCATCTCCCTTACAGCTAGTCTCTGCAGGTCAGTACTATACTCTGCCAAATGTCTGAATTTATAATTTGTAAAATTCCACCTTGCTTATTTCTCAAATCAGCAAATACTGTGAACAGTAATTTACTGTATGTATTTCTAATTGTAAAATTATATCCTTTTGGAAGGTGTCCACTAATATGAAAAATGATAGCTATCTTTTTGTAATCTTCAACCCAGCAAAGGGAAGGACTGAGAGACAAATATTTCACGTAATTTATAAGCACAAGTAGTTCATAATTATTTTTTTAAAATAAAAATGGTAGAAAAAAATTTAAATCATCTGCAAGAGCTTATTTCAATTTTAAAGCTCTCAGAAACAGAGGTCTTCAACACCACATGTGGGCAATGAGTATATTCCTAGGCTAAATACATATGTATGAATGTTGTCTAATATCAATGAGTTCATTTCTAAGAGAGTTTTTAATAGATTTTAATAGTAATTTAATAGAATTTGGAAGTCAATGTGCAGCCATTTACATGAACAACCCTCTAGCTAATACTCCTGTAATGAAGGTAGGCATTTTTTCAGCATTATGTATATAAAATCTGTTTTTAATATCTGTTGTATTTTGTTGTTGTCTATTGCCTAAGGCTTATCTCTTCTACACAGTTTGTATTGTATCAATATTCTTTTGCTAATGTCAAATCACTTAAGAAAACACTGAAACACATGTAATGTTCCTGCAAGAATAAATTAAATATTAAATGGTTCAGTGTCCTGACCTTTCAGATTAAAATGCAGGACAATAAGCACACTTTGTAAAACATGGAGGATAATGGCTCTGTACATTGTTAGAAACACTATTTCTTATCCCAATTCACTGCAGGAGAGTTGGACTAGATGTTTATGAGTTCCTTCCAACTCAACATACTCTAGGAGTATTAGCGAGACAGAAAGTTATTCCTAAATGTGCCAAACCTTCCTTCTTAAATAGTTTTCTAACAATCAGATCCTTTTATATGTGTATATTTATATATATATATATGCATTAAATTCTCTACATATAAATAATTAAAAATTAAAATGAAAATGTCCAGTGGGAGTGGTAGACATAATCACAGATTTCTTGTTTTACACCCCCCTAATAAGAAGTTATTTTACAGAATCAGAATCACAGAATGGCCAGGGTTGGAAGGGACCTCAAGGATCATGACTCTCCAACCCCCCTGCCACAGGCAGGGCCACAAACCTCCCCATTTAATACTATACCCAGGGCCCCATCCAAGCTGGTCTTGAACACCTCCTTGAACAGGGATGGGACATCCACAACCTCTCTGGGCAGCCTGTTCCAGTACCTCACCAATCTCATAGAAAAGAACTTCCCCTTGTCATACAACCAAAGTCTTCCTTCCCTCAACTTAAAACCTTTTCCCCTTGTCCTGCCATCATCTACACTTTCAAACAGTTGGTTCCCCTTCTGCTTTTAGGCTCCCTTTAGGTATTGAAAGGCTGCAGTGAGGTCACTCCATAGCCTTCTCTTCTCCAGGCTGAACAAACCCAGATCCCTCAGCCTGTCTTCATAGAGGAGGTGATCCAGTCCCCTGCTCATCTTCGTGGCTCTCCTCTGGACCACTTCCAACAGCTCTCTGTCTTTCTTGTACTGGGGGATCCAGACCTGGACACAGTAATCCAGTTGGGGCCTCAGAGGAGCAGAGTAGAGTGGGACAATCACTTCCCTGTCCCTGCTGGCCACCCCTCTTCTGATGGAGCCCAGGATACTATTTGCCTCCCGAGTCTCAAGGGCACATTGCTGGCTCATGTTAAGTTTTTCATCCATCAAGACCCCCAGGTCCTTCCCCACAGGGCTGCTCTCGAGGACCACTCCTTCCAGTATGTAGGGATGGCTGAGATCCCTCCAGCCCAAGTGCAAAACTCTGCACTTTGCCATGCTGAACCTCATCAGTTTCACCTGGGCCCACTTTTCAAGCCTGTTGAGGTCCCTCTGAATGGCATCCCTTCCTTCCACTTCCACATCACTCAGCATGGTGTCGTCAGCAAACTTGCTCAAGGTGCACTCGATTCCATCATTGATGTCACTGATAAAGATTTTAAAGAGCACCGGTCCCAGGACGGACTCCTGGGGGATGCCACTCGTTACCGGCCTCCACCTGGACATAGAGCCATTGATGACCACCCTCTGTATGCGGCCTTTCAATCAGTTTCTTATCCATCGAGTGATCCACCCATCAAATCCACATCCCTCCAATTTGGAGATAAGGATGTGGTGGGGGACCATGTCAAAGGCCTTGCTCAAGTCCAAGTAATGGACATCAGTTGCCTTTCCCTTGTCCACCAATGCCTTCACTGCATTATAGAAGGCTACCAGATTGGTCAGTCATGACCTTCCCCTGGTGAAGTCATGCTGGCTGTCTCAGATCACACATTCATTCCTCATGTGATCAAGCATATAATCCAGGATGATCTGTTCCATGATTGTCCCAGGTACAGAGGTGAGACTCACTGGCCTGTAGTTCCCGGGGTCCTCCTTGATCCCTTTCTTGTAAATGGGAATGATGTGACCCTTCTTCCAGTCATCCAGGACTGACAGCAATGACTTTTCAAATATGATGGAGAGCAGTTCAGCAACCACCTCAGCCAGCTCCTTCAGAACCCTGGAATGCACACCATCCGGCCCCATAGTCTTGTACACATTCAGTCTCATGAGGCGGTCTCGGACTTTCTCCGCCCTTACAGCGGGGTTGGATTTACCACCCCAGTCCCCACCTAGAGGTTTAGGGATGCAGGGCTCAGGGACGTGAGAAGTACTGGTATCCTGGCCGCCAGTGAAGACCAAGGCAAAGAACTCATTCAGTACCTCAGTCTTCTCTTTGTTCGTTGAAGCCAGTTCTCCTTTTACATTTACCAAAGGAGGTACACTCACTTTGGCCTGTCTCTTCTGGTCAATGTACCTGTAGAACTTCTTCCTATTGTTTTTCACATCCCTCACCAAGTTCAGTTCAGCCTGCACCTTGGCTTTCCTGATTCCACGTCTGCAAGTCCAGATGACATCCTTGTATTCTTCCCAAGTGACATGCCCTTGTTTCCAGAGCTTGTAAGCACTTTTCGTCACCCTCAGCATGCCCAGCATGTCCTTACTGAGCCAGGCGGTTTCCCAGTTTTCCCGGTTTCTCCTCTTTTTTTTTTTTTTTTTTTTTCTCAAAGTGGCACATACGTCTACATGACTAATAGTTCATTTTATATAGAAGACATGGAAATATAAAAATACTGTGGGGCAATATAAGAATTACATATAAATTTTAATTGCACATAAGAAAATCAGTAATTATATTAGTATTGTATTTTTTCTTTCCTCCAATACTCTGCTTATTAGTTCTTGTATTCTAAAGATATACTTGGATATCCCATTCTTCGTAACTTCCCAACTTCCATTAGGTTAAGTACAGCCAGAACTGATCCTGATTCTGTAATGGTGGATAATGCATTTAAAGATCATTTGTATGACAGTTGCTTGTATACTGGGAACGACCGAAAGCCCAGTAAATAAAAAAGATTATTATTGCTGGTCTTATTGACTCTTAGATCTGATACAAGACATATCTAAAATATTTCTGGTTCTATAAAGGGTTAAAATATATATCTCACTGTGGCACCATTAATTTTATTTGAAACATTTTAATTTTATTTTGTCTGAAATATGAAATTATGGCTTGCCTAAAAAAAAATTTTTTTTTTTAAGAAAACGTATTAAAACCAATATTTTTTAATTGTCTGCCCTACATTTGGACATCTTTTGTTAAGCAGGCTGAGTGGCCAGTGTCAATAGGCAGCACTTTAAAATCTATTTCTTTCTGACTCAGAATAGTTTCTTCTACCCCTGGGGACACTACTTGTGTCTGGCAAGAACATTTCAATCTGACAGTTCCTGACTTTCATCTGGGAGGGAAATAAAGGCAGAACTAATGGATGTGAATGAGTTTAAAAGCTGGAGAACTTATCAATCACAGAAAACAACATCTTTTTAGGAAGCAAATACTTTGGCAAACAAGAAAAGAAATCCAATATGCATTTTTTTCAGACACCGATAACTACTATCAGTTTTCTTGATATTCTGAGCTCATAGCACTCTTGTCAGCACTGATTATTACATGAAATTCTTCATGCACTGCATGAAATGCATCATATACAGCATTTCAGACATTTTGAGGTCCCAGTTTAGTTTTTAACAATAAAATGTTGTGAGCTTTTTTTTTCCCCCAATCAATATGAGGTTGTTTCAATAACAGCTGAATAAAATTGAACGAAACTCTTGGATCTGAACCAAAAAATTCAATTATACTTGCACAGTTTTTGTACAGCTAATCTATTATTGTTCAGCTGGGTGAGAGTCCATGAACATATTTGAAAACTTGCATATTTGCCATGATAAGGAATATGGCATCACGTTGTTATGCTTAAGCAGTACATTGCCTATTCCACAGAATTTACAGGAATGAAGTAAAAGGAGAACACTGTACTACTACCACAAGATTTATTACCCAAATTGTTTATTTTTTCATTTGGCTGAACAGGTATTAAATACAAATATTAACAGAAGTAAAAGTTGTGATAGCTTGGAGAACAAGATAGATTATTTTTCACCTTCCTGATTATGTATAAAATATTGAAAACTTTCTCAAGCCAGACTTCAGATTTCCTTATAAAATTAAGGGAAAAGAAAGGTTTAAAATGAAAAGCCTAAAAAGTAAGAATCAATAAGTGTCAATTGTTTACAGCTACAATTACCTTAATTTCCAAACTAAATAACTTTGAAGTATAAAACTTCACATTTTCAATAAAAATGTCAAAGTAAAGCATTCTGATAATTCTCAAAGCTTATTTCCCTAATGTTTGGAATTGACTGAAATAATGAAAAGTACTACTGGCGAATCAGCATTGTCAGTGACAAATATGTGATGAAAACATCTCAGGCTCTCTAATATTCATTGATTTATTATCTCTGCATGCTATAAAATTGAGCTGGCAAGATCCTTTATCTGTTTTTGCAAGGCTTGACTGTTTACTACAGGAAGTACTTTCTGAAACCTAAGAGAAAAATGACTTCTCTCAGGCTTGAAATTTCATTTTCCTTTAAAATCCCTTAACATGGCTAAATTCACTATTGGAGTTTTATTTAAAGTGGTCAGGATTACATAGCAAATTAATTAATTGCCAACTATTTGCCAGTCCGTTATGTTTATCAGCACTTACTACACATACACAAATATTTGTCTCATGTTAAAAAAAGAGTTACTTTATCCCACTTGAGGCAATAAATACAGCTTTATTTATACGCCTCTACTCCCTTTAACACATTGTTGGTGCCCTCTGTTTCCTCACCAGCATGAAGTTCACCACAGAGGGTGCAGATTTCCACAGCAGCTCACTCCCACTGCTTTTTACCTGCAGCTTTCTTTGCTCCTAATAATAATAATATGCAGTTCTCATCAGCTCAGCTGTTTTCTTTTTCTACATACATAGTCCTCAAGGCTGTCTTCAGCACTACAGAAACAAGATTAGCACACCCTTTTAACAACGTTGTATCTTATTACAACATACAATCAACTCAAAAGAAGGGCTATCTAGGCAAGTTAATATTCAGGTGAACTCCAAGGTACCTGGCTGATCCTGCCTAGGTAATCAGTGAAGAAAAAGAGGTTTTTCATTACCAGAAATAAGAGAACTCCTGGGTGCTGTAGCTGAAAGTGACTGGTTTTTGACAGTATGCAAGACAAGGAGTAGGCAGATATCAAAGTTACAGTCTCGCTACCCCATGCAACAGCTAGAAGTATAATGAGCCTGTGCACAGTTTACTCAGACCTGGCTTGAATAGAGTGTGTTTTTGTCTTCTCATCATGTTGTCAACTTCTAATCTCTCTTAAAAATCTTCCTAGGGGTGAGGAGGGAAGGGCCAGGAAGACAAGGCCAAGCCCAAATTCATAGCACATCTTCTGTGACCTTCCTTCTATTCTTTAAGCTTGAGTTGACTACTTCTGAATATTTTTCCTACCAGCAGTTCCGTGGTTCTGAATCCAGTACCTACACATGTATGGAGTAACAAGATGTAGTCTATGTACTGTTACTGTATTCTACTTCTGTTTTTTTCCCTATGGTGCTACCTACCCTGTCCTGAAAGCTGTGTTACAAATGAACAAAAGGTACGTAAGTCAGAAGACAAAAAAGTCTGAAAAATTGCTGTTTGTTTATTTCATAAATTAATAAATAAATAGATTGTTAGATAGATAACCTGCATATATATATATATTTCTTCTGTCAGTGGAAATGTTTCCTGAAAAATTATTTTTTCCACCTTCTTTCCTAAAAATCCTTTAATAATTTAAGGGTGAAAGTCATGTGTTTCTTGTTTTTATTTCTGTTGTTGTTGTTGTTGCTGTTATTTTTACTTTCCCCTCACAGTTTTCTAAACAACAATTTCTATCTTCCTCAGAATAACCCTGGAAGTGAAATCCATCCCCCTCTTTTTTTTTTTTTCTTTTTTTTTTTTTCCTTTCCCCACCACCTTTAACTAAGACTCCCAGAAGATGGATAATTTCTACTCATGCTGAATGGATTAGTTAGAGGAACAATAGTCTCACTGAGATCAGTGGGACTTCATGCTGGGGAGAAAAGACGGGGAGAGAAACAGATGCATACACATACATGCATGCATGCAAGTGCACAACAGTCTTTATATAAATAAGAACAGTCCCATGTATTTTTAAAGTATACTCAGAAATCACTGAGCACATTGTCTAGAAAGGTCAGAATGTCAATTTTCTTATCAATTAAGCTGGGTTTTGTGGTGAAAGTCTTACTGTTCCTGTTATCTACAGGCTATTGGTCAGTAAGTGATACCAGCTGATCTCCAGAATTCACACCTGGCAAATGTTACTGTCAGGATTTTCCGTGTACCCTCAGGCTTATTACTGACCTTTACTGTTTAACCCATTAATCTAAATGTATCTGACAGACAGCACTAGAAACATTACAAGCCAATTCTCTGATTAAGGAAAATATTAGTCACTTTCACTTATTTGAGAGATTTAATTGAAGCATACGGTAATTAATATCCATTAAAACAATCCAGACTAACCTTTGCTTTTAGGCCTGGGTCTTATAATCTTTTCTGCCATTAGGCAAACTCCAGGATTTAAGATTTCCCTAAACAAGACACCCTGGTTGAAAGACAGTTAGGAGGTTGTGGACAAATTTTACCCCTCTAATTTTAAGGTCATGTTTATCCATCTTCTGTGCCCCTCAGAAAATGCTATTTCAAGAGCATAAATTGAGAATTGTTTGAAATGCTAAGTGAATCAATAAGGTCCTAAACTGTGTCTGGCAGAAAATATGTGACCTACAGGCAGTTTTTGTAAAGAATATGTTCATGCTGAATCTCTTCTTTTCACCGGAAGTAAACTTCTATTTCTCACTTCTTCCTCTAAAAAGCTAATATATTGCAAAGTATGTTGAATTTGAATAGAAGTTGCACTCAGTGTGCCTTGTGGGTCCCTTCTAACTCAGGATACCATATAATTTATGACTTTATGAATGAAAAATCTTGATTGTCAGTATTGAAACATTTTGAAATATGGTAAATGAAAGTGTTAAGTTTTGCAAAATTAATGAGAGTTCTCCTTAAAACAATAGGATTGCCAACAAACTCATCACACTATTTCAAATTACATGCTGCAAGTTTAATGTACCATCAAAATATACAAATATATTTATTCCACAGAAAATGTTTCTTTCTATACAATCCACTATTCTATATACAACTGTTCTAAGGATCTTGTTTTAGGAATTTTTAAATGTGAGAAAATTGGATTCTATACATTGGGGTATTTGCAAACAGCATTTTTCTCCTTTATAGAGTGTTAGCACAAAAGTCAGAAAGCAAAGTTCCCTGTGAACCAGTTAAACTGTGCTGTATTTCAGGCAAATACTTTTGCTGTAATAGAGATTATTTTCCCCTGATGATTCTGCCTCAGTCTGTATGACAGTAATACGGCATTCCTAAAACTAAAATAGCATATTCCACACTTTCTTCCCAACCCCTCCCTCACACCTCACTCCTCCCCCCCTCTCCCCCCCAAAAAAAACAACAACAACAAACACATGTTTTTAATAACACAGTCCATTTAAAATAGCAATAACATTTTTTATTACTACTTGGGGCTCTGCTTTAAAGACTTAATTCTAATTCTCATGGATAGGTCAAAAGCAGTGCAATGTGTAATATAATTTAGGATTTAGGAAGTAGAGTGGTGATTACTGAATGAAAACCTCCTTTAAGGAGAGAAAACCTCTTTCACATTTTTTGTAACTGAAACCAGTGAAATTCAATGTCAAAAAAAGTATATATATTAATATTACACCAAGCTGGTTAACATACAGTATAAATTTTCTTTTACTGGCAAGTGGATTTTACTTGTTTCCCTGAAAAACATGAATGTGTGTATACACATATGAATATATACATTCTGATTCTACCAAAATAAAAAATACTTATTTCCTGTGAATTTTATAATCATTTATATTCTTCATCTTCTGCCCACTGTTGAGGACAATTATGTAGCAGCTAACCTTTCATGTTTTATCCAAAAAAAAAAAAAGACTATTGAGGGATTAATCTTTTCGCAGTCACAGAGATTTTGAATATGTTTTTAAACTCTTCACTATCAAGAAGTACTGAATCTGCTGAGTTTTTGCTGTTCCTATTGTGGTGTTGTTTTTTCAACTGTACCAAACTTGAGTTTCAATATTTAGTACTTCAGTAATTGCTAACTTAGCATGCTGTGGATTGGAGTGAAGAAGGATGTGCACCTTAGATGCAAAATATTTGGCACTTTTTTCTAATTATTACATCCTTGTTTTCTACAGATGTTAATGTGATGACGTAGAAAATAAGTATAGAAATGTCAGGAAGAGATATTCCAATTTGCAGATATGTTTTGGCACAGTTAAATGAGAGGATCATGATGCATAGAAATCACTATACAGAATGTGAATTGCTTGTACTAAATTACAGTGTTAAATGCTAAGAACATGTAGCATTGCAAAACAATTCACAAATTCTTGGATATATGATAACTATGTTGCTACTGGAAAAATATGCCAGACTAACATTACTAACTTAAATAACTTAAGAGAAAAAGTATGTGATGGCAAACTAGACAATCCTTTTTTCTCCTACTCCTACTGTTTTGATCTCTTCACACTGAATTTTTACCGTAAGTGGTAAAGTTTCCATCTCTCTCCAGATGATGCTTCCAGTCATTCCCCAGACTGGAAGGCTCTCACAGAGTTTCTGGTAGTTGTTTAATGTGCACGTACTCTCTTCTTATCTATCACAACCAGACAGTCTACAGAAACAATGAATGTGGACCCTTTGGAAGTGGATTTACAGAGCAGAACAGTTAGTGTTCTGCTAACAGGACCTGATGACCATAGCGGGTGCAATATAAATTGTTTTTACTTCAGTGTAGTCACCATCTGGCCCCATGGGTCCAAACACTCACATGCATCTGGGGTGAACTACCTGAGCTCCCCAGCTCATATACCTCTGTTTCAAAGGAAGCAAATGCAGTTTCTGCACCTTGAGATCATTCTGTGACATGATTCCACATGAGCTGGGGCAAACAAAAATGTTACTTTAAAAAAGTGTTCTTGACACAAGCTAAAATGTTTATGACACTTATATCTGCTAGAGAATGTGGATATGCACCATTTGTATTGAAAACTGCTACTTTATTTCAGAAATAAATTCTGTAATTTACATAAGTATATGAATGCCTTCTAACTGAAAAATAATTCCATGGGAGAAAATAAAGTTTTGTAACAGTGCTTGCTGGTGGTAGGTATTTGTTTAAATTTGGTCCAAAAAACTATTTCCAGTTTATGACAAACATTTTATTACAGACCTAAGCTTCAAAGCTGTTTCACAAAGCCAGTTGTTATTAATAATAAAGCATCTCCAGTAAAAGTGGCTATTGATAGTCATTATTCAGTAACTACAATATAAAATAGTTCCAGCTACTGCACTGAAAATATCTCAGCTTCAGTATTTTACATGCAGAACAAATTTATCACTTAATTCTTCTTTCCAGAAAGACTAATTAATATTAAATCTTTTGAATTTCTGTAGATAAAACTGGCATCTGAGAAAACTAGTATGGTATCAATGTGCTTTAAAATAAATCTATGATAGAGATTAGTATCTTTTGTGTAATACTGTATGCATTGCATTTTGTAACATTTATTATACAAATTGAAGTGAATAACAATATGCAGTTTAACATCCTATGAATATTTTTTAGAATTCTCCAACAGTATTTAATATGCTAACCAACTTCACTGAAAGGCATACAGATGTGGAAAGAATCTGTCTAGGGACTTTAATTATCACCTTGTCAAATTCAAATTATTATCTTGCAAGTTAATTTCCATAAAGTATCCTCTTTGCTGTTGGATGATTTAACATGTGTCTGCTTTTTCTTATCTTATTTGTATCTGTCTGGAGGCTCTAAACCTTTCAAAGTAGGCAAGCTCTTTGTCAGATCATGATGTTTACCATAACTGATTTTGTCAAATATATTTTTACAAACACTCAGTTTTGCCAAAGATGGGTCTGTAAAATGAGAAGAAAAACTGGCATACACCACCAATAATGTTACATAAATCAGAATAAGACTTCAACCATTTCTAAACAAGTTCAGCTTACAGTGAAGAATCAAAGAGCCTGGGAAATGATTTACCTGACAAAAAAATCTGGAGAGAGTCATTCTTGGATGGTAAATCATTTGAAGTTTCAAGACGCCCAGAGTAATTTCAGGTTGTGAATTGTGTGGATATGATTTTCTGTGCTTGTGTGTGTCATGACAGGGGGGAAAATATCCTATGAATATTTAACAACCGTGTTTATTTTACTTGTTCAAAACAGTGTAGCCATCATGCAGATAGAGCAAGACAGAAGAAGAATGTCTCATTGGATAAGGCTTACCCTCTGCACAATGGCAAGATTTAGATTTAAAACAAACAGATAAAAACTTATCAATAGCTAACAGGGAGAAAAAAAAAAAAAAAAAAAAAAAAAAAAAAAAAGACTGATATGTTTTCAAAAAGATGAAATAATATCAGATATGTGAAAATTAAGAAAAAAAAAAAAAAAGGTGGTAGAGGAGGACAATCATAGAGTCACAGAATCATAGAATGGTTTAGGTTGGAAGGGATATTTAAGATCACCTAGTTCCAACCCCCTGCTATAGGCAGGGACACCTTCCACTAGATCAGGTTGCTCAAAGCCCCACCTAGTCTGGCCTTGAATGCTTCCAGGGAGGGGGTATTTACAACCTCTCTGGGCAGCCTGTTCCAGGGTCTAATCACACTCACAGTAAAGAATTTCTTCCTTGTATCCAGTCTAAATTTACCCTTTTCCTGTTTAAAGCCATTTTCCCTTGCCTTTAAAAAATAATCCCTTCCCAGCTTTCCTGCAGGTCCTCTTCAGGTACATGGAAGACTGAATGTCATGCAACCATCCTCCCAACGTTGCAAGTATTCATTATATACAAACAGTTTCCCTGACATGTGATATAACATAATGGATATAGAGTTGCATGTTTTAAATATAGGTCAGACACAGATCATTATCCTCATAATGTATATTGTATGGAAGAAGGTCTGGGAGCCAACAGTATAATTCAGAAGCTGCAATCATACTGAGATGATTATGTCATTACATCATGACACCTGGCAGACAAATAAATGTCCAAGAGAGAATGATTTTGGAGCTTTGATCACAAGGTGTACACCTATTTATAATCAGAGTGTTCATGAACAAAAGAGAAGGAATAGTTAAAATAGTGTTGTGGTTTAACCCAGCAGGCAGCTAAGAACTACACAGCCAATTCACTCACTCCCCCTCAGTGACACAGGGCAGAGAATCCCAGAAAAAAAAAAAAAAAAAACCCACAACTCATAGGTTTAGATAAAGACTAAACACACAGGAAAGGAGGTGAAATAACTATAATAATAAAATAATAAAATGCACAAAATGGGTAATTTAAAATGCAACTGCTCACCACAAGCCTACCCATGCCCAATCAATACTTGAGCAGCAGCAGGCTCCCTACTCAACTCCTCCATTTTTATTTTTCAACATGACACAGTATGGTATGGGTATCCTTTTGGCCAGTTTGGGTGTTATTGTGTCTTTTTCCAGATGCTTTTGTTCCCACCTCAAAAGCAGGATAGTACGAGAAGATAAAAAGTCCTTGACTTAGTATAAGCACTGCTCAGCAACAGATGAAACACTGGTGTGCAATCAACATTATTTTCATCCTAAATCCCAAACACAGCAACACTCCACCTACTCAGATGAAAATTAACTTTATTCCAGTGAAAACCAGGACAAAATCCAGAAAATCCATTAATCTAGTTCTTCCTTGGGAAAAAAAAAAAAAAAAAAAAAAAAAAAAAAAAAAGTAAAAATTTTTAAAGCACAGAAAGCAATTCAAACAATGCCCAACAATGCCCATCAATCACAACAGTTTGTTTGAGATACAAATCAATTTTAAATATTTTATCCACAAAATAAATCTTCCCAAAGATAATATGTAACTGTCAAATGATACAATGACTACACTACATGAACTCTCTTTTGGGACATCTATTTCACCTGTTGAACAGATAGTAATTCTTCATATCTGTTGCATACTCACTGAGGTTGAAAGAAAGTTTCTCTATATAAAAGGAGACAGGATGTTGTGGCATTGGATACACGCAACACAATACTAGGAAAAAGAAAAGATATTAAATAATAAAGGAGATGAAAAAAATACATACGTATAAAGCATGAACTCCTTTCTTTTAGTCCTAAAAAAATATTTATTATAAACTACAATATTTTTTACAACCGATTCAGGAAGATAAAAGTTAAATAAATTAAACAACCGTGAATGCTTATATAAGTGCAAAGAGCATATTTTGGTGAATGGTACTTTCATGGAATACACTGGAGATACAGAGGTACAATACTTAATCTATTCTTCAACTACATGTAAGGAAAAATTTTGACCCCTATTTCCTTCTCTTCTCAGTGTGATAAGTGAATCATTGATTTCTGCCAACTGAAAAGTGTTCAAGCATACAAAACAAGTAGCAGAACTCCCCATACAATAATTCCTGTTAATTCTCTCCTCAGGGTTTATTCTGCAAGGGTAACATTGATTTTAACATGTTTAGGTGGATTTTCCAAAATGATACCTTTCTAATAACCTTTTCTATCCAAAACACTTAGGCAAGAAAACACACAAACAAACAAGAAACTCACAAGTTTTGTGTTTCCCAGAAACAATCCTAGTTAGATAAAGAGAATAGAAAATTAAAAAATAAAAATAATAAATTGGGAGATGCGGGGGATGAAGCATGAGGACTATGAAACTGTCATAATTGTTTCAGAAAGAAGTGTTGAAGTTCAGACCTCAGTTCTGGTGCTAAATGTGGTTAGTACCACCCAAAAGTCTCATCATCTTCATTTTACACTGCCTAGAATTAATCAAATTATGGATTACACATTCATAACTTCTGCGGCCTTCAGTGGGAATGTGCAGCAGATGAAATGACCTGAACATTTCAGCACCATCTCCTATTCTTCTCTCCCTACCATGCTATCAGCTATAATATTATGAAGATGGTTTTAGCTTCTGCTCAGGTTAAGAAAAGAAAATGTATCCTCCAATGACTGTCTATTGCAAGTTTTTCAATTTTGGAAACTCTGTCAAGAGAATTAAGAAAATACATTAATGACAGTCCTCTGATTTCTGTATGAATCTGGATAGCTATAATAATTAACTTTACTTCTGTCTGTTATAGAATTTTTGGAATATATATCTTTCATTAACAAGAGATTTTTACTAGTCATTCCCTGAAGAACTGGCAGAATCCTTCCCTCAGTTAGAATAAAATAAATATCCTATATCTGTTTGGATATTTATGTATTTTTGGTCCATCAGTTCTTGTTTTGGCCACTGCAAAACTAAAAAGTATTTTACTCTTATTTATTTTATGGTAAGATCTTGGTAGGAAGTGGAAGGAGAAGGGAATAATTTATCATTCAGAAATTATTTTTATGTACATAATACATCTTACTTTAAAAAAATACTTAATTTTGCTCAAAACTTTCTTACTGTGTTATCTTTCCTCCTCTAGAGGAAAGTTGCCGTTGGCATTCCATAAAAACAATTTTGCTAGATCCTGATTAATCAATATATTGACTTCTCACCTTCTTCTATATACAGGTTTTTTTTTGGTTTTTTTTTTTTTTTAATATGAAAATAAATAACTGGGTTAATTCTGGTAATTTTCAATTCTAAGCCATATCTTCCATCTTGCTATGTAAAAAAAAAAATAGAGTTATAGAGACATTAGATTACTTTCAAACATTAATGTTACTTATTTATTTTAATAATTATTTTTATAATTCATAATTGCATTTTACTTCACTTATTTTTTTATTATGAAAAGCTTGCATTATTATTACCTCAAAATTAACAAAATTAAAATATAACAGAATTTCTGTTGTTCCAAATTTGTTATAAATGGAATACAAGGCCAATCATCTTTCATTTTAAATACGTAGCAATTAAAAGCCAGCAACAAATAGTTATCAACTCTTGAGACTTAGTGATACCAAAAGTTTTTTCTTGTTGTTGTTTCTCCCTTTGTCTTAGAACTGATGATACTTTAAACTTCAAGTATTCAAATCAGTGAGAAAGTAATTCTTTTAGAAAGCCATTACTCTGTGACCAATGTCAAATATTTTTAATTATCAGGTAGGGTAAGTTTAAGAAAGCCTGCTGGACAAAGATTTCATTTCCTTTGCCTTCGATAAGGTAGAGTAAGAATTAGTAAAATAAATGGCAAATGAAAAACTAAACAAATAAAAACCCTTTCCTCTACAGCATAGGTCTAACACCATTTATTGGAAACAGTAAACAAGGAAGAACATTGCTTAAAAAAAAAGGTGATACCAAACACTGCAACAGTAATAAAATAAAAATTACAAACATTGTCATCAATGTTTGTAATTCCATGCTAAATGCTAATATATTTTTTTAAATTATTATTTTTAAACAGTAGTGCAGTCAAATTAATTATATAAAGCTGGGAAAAAAAAAAAAAAAAAAAAAAAAAAGAGAAATACCACTTGAGAGTTAAGGCAGTTCTGCATGCGCATACGACTGAGGTGAAACACTCTAACATCCCTACTATAGAAACACAGAAGACAAAGCAGAAGTTCAGATATTCCTGGCTCTTGTACCCATTGCATGCTTACCAATGTAAATTAAATAATGTACTTGAAAAAATATTTTTAAACCTGTCTTACTATATTTTCTCCTATTGCATTTCTTCACAGAGTTACACCTAATCAGACATCAAGAGCCTATATAAAATCACTGTGAGAAATTTTATGTTATATAGTGGTTAACATTTTGTTTCCCCAATATGATATAAGGTACTAATTTCTAGGTTAAGAAGTTTATGGCTATAAGCTAAGTCAGTGTCCAAAAGACAGGTTAGCTTCTCTAACTCTTTTCTGGGTCAGAGCACCTGCCTCCCTACAGTAGCAGGTCAGCCTGGTTGTGGGGGGCTTTCCAGGTGCAGAAGCCATGAAGTGAGGTGGGTATGTGGGACATATTGGCCTGGCTTAATAATGTTTGCTGCCTCAGCTGAGAGTGCACCAGGGCACAACTAGCAGTGCAACTTGAACTTGCTCTCTCCCCCTCTTCTGCCTCTGAATATGAAACAAAAGAAAAACCAAAGAAAATCCAAGAGAAAAAAGGGGGAGTGAGGAACAGGACTGCAGGAAAGCTCTGTTTTGCTGCTCATTCATTTCTCATGTATTCAGTCACTCCAATGCAGTAACTAGCTCAGCCCCAGGCTCCTCTCACAAGCACAAAAGAAAAGCAATCCCATTCAGAAGGAGACCATGAGTTATTGATCTCATGCTGAATGTTACGTTCGGTTCAGTAGCACTGTCAGATCCCTCACACGGAAAGCCTATGTTTCCCACCAATTCTGTTGAATGATACTCAGCTTTTTGAAAATGAAGTGTTGGGGGCTAGGGATCAAGGACAAAGATATCTCAGCTTTCATCCTGGAATGCAAGACGCATTCTGGGTCATGATGAGGGATAGGCCTGCCAGGCATTAATTGTACAAATTCTGTGGATCTTGTTTGCCGGAGGGGCAGGCAGTTCATGGTTGTTTCACTTTCTAATTCAGTCATTAGAAAATGAGCCATAAAGCCATCATTTGTTAATGTACATTAGATTTATTTTACCCATTAAAATTAATGAACAGAGTTTTTTGTTAACACACTTTATAGTTCATTTATTTAACTTAATATCCTCATTTGCAGAAATATGCAGAGATTTGTTTTTAATCACTGAGGATATTAAACTCAAAATTTAAATTTAAAATAGATTTCTTAGAGTCTGCTTCACTGTTAAAAGTAACCATGATTTTCCTTCATATGTACTGATAATTTTACAGAGCATTATCGGATGTATAGGCAACATCTACACTATCAGCACTTGAAAGAAAGCCACCGAGATTTACTTACTGTTAGTACAACTCAAATCCAAAACATGCACTCCTTAATAAACCCACACTAAATTCTTGTTTAAGAACTCAATGAATGAAATCTTCAGTATTACATTTTATGATAACTATAAATGTCAGAATTACAATAGTTGTATGGTGCTAGTTTATCATAAATTGCTCAGCAAGAGCCATTTTGTTTATTTGTTTCACAAATCTTATCAGTTTAATACAAACTCTATTGAAATAAGATGTCTGTTCCTAAGGGAAGGACTACTCAAGCCTCAAGAAAAAGAGCTGGATGAATAGAGACCTTTCTGAAATGATTGAAAGATTAGAATTAATTCATAGAAAAGCAAAGGAGGGAAAAAGAAAAAAAAAAAAAAAAAAGAAGAAGAAAAAAGTAAAAAACAGCTCTCATACAATGAAAGGATGAGTGCATCCATTTTTAGTGGAGGCCAGAGTTTAGGTCATCATGGGAACACCTTCGCAATCTTCCTGTCTTTACCTTGATGCAAATACATTTTGCCTGAGTAGTAACTACTGTTCATAGTCAGTCACACTCTCCTGAAATGAAACATCACAAATAGGACAGGAGATAATTCTAACAACTCAGATTTAAAATTTTAAAGTAGAATGATTTACTGTTAGCTTATTGTAAATATAGCCCTTTATTATTTTCAAAGTGCCCCAAATCTTATCTAAATCTTAGTTTTCTGCATTAAAAATTGTTAAATATGTAATGATAATGTATTCAATGTTTGTACGTATAGTTTAGTATTCACTCCTTTCACTGATCTTTTGGTTCTCTCTTTTTCTTTTTCTTTGTACTTGAATGATTCTCTGAATTATATTATTTTTGTCCATAGTTGGATAACTAATAATTCTTAAATCAGACAATGAATTCTGAAAATGTTTTTCCTGAGTAAAAATAATGAGAATGGGTAAAGACATTCAGACTAAATAAAAATATTATGGAATTTTTTATACTGACAAATGGGAAAGAAGTAGGAAAACAACAAACCACCGAACAGAGCAATCAAGTACTTTGAATTCAGTCATGAAAATCATAACGAATGCTTCAAATAATTCACTTGATTTTTCTTTCTCAGCTGGAGAATTCACTATCAGTTCTATCTGATGAATCTAAGATAGAGTGAAACAACAGCTGTTCTTTCTTTGTCATGGAAATTTGGTTTAGTCTACTAAACATGGGCTTATTAACTCTTAACCATAGCTATATTGCATGAATATATTTCCTTGGATCTAATTACTCTAAGAGAAAACTATGAAAATTGTAATGGTATCTCTTTCTTCTCAGGCCAATTAATTTTCTTCAACTCCCATATTTTGTTTAAATGAAGATTAATCATAATTTAGGAAAAAGATTATCCTTTTTCTGCTTACTATGCAAAAAAATGTTTTCTGGAGCAATGGAGATAAAATTCAAACTAGAAAAACTTTAGGTTTTATTTTGGCAAAGTTTTACCCTGAAAGATCTGAGAAATCCAGTTTGTCTAAAACAAGAATGTAAATTACATGTGAAATCAGTGCCAAGAAGTTGAAGTCACCTTAGGTTTGTGTAGAAGTTTGGTTCTGTTGATGAAAGGAAATGAGCAAAAGATATTAAAAGCTGATATACCACCTAGTGCATCTAACATTTCCAGTTAACTCAATCTTTCCTGTATACTGAGCGTCACTAGCTGTCTACACTAACTGATGAGCCATGAGACTTCCAGCTAGAACAAAGAGCCTTACAATAACTCTGAGATAGTATTGTCACTATAGGTTGTAAAGTTAGAAAACTTTTCTGAAATTATATTTCTAACACATATAAACAGGTAGAAGCTAAAATTCAACCTGAAACACAATGTAGTCTAAAAATGAATCTAAATTGAGTAGGAAAAATTCTTGTGTTCATAAATCAAGCAAGCCAAAACTATAAAGAGTAAAATTAAAACATGTGAATTTACTAGATAATATCAGTGATTATAGTCAGTAGGATAAAATGAATTCTGGTAGATAATCCTATATTTTTAGATGATTTTTTTTTCTCCTTTTCTGTTCTGAGGCAGAACTATGATTTACAGAACAAAAAGCCAGAGCTTTGATTAATCATTGATTTTTTCTTTTATTTTTTCTTTTTATTTTTTAAAACACCTATTTGCTTCTCCCCTGTTCATGGCCACAGTTGCTTTCTTAAAGTTGCTTGATCTGTATTTGACTTTTTGTTTGTATAAGGATGGTTTTGTTTGAGTTGTCTGCCAGCTACTGCCCTCTAACTTCATACAATGACCTCTTGATTTGCAGCTAGTTACTATATTTGTTGCTTGCTGGTATCATAGAATCATAGAATCATAGAATTGTAAGATTGGAAAGGACCTGCAAGATTATCTAGTCCAACCTTTCTACCATTATCATTGCTACCACAAGCTACTAAACCACATCTTGCAGCTCCTCATCTAAATGCCTCTTGAACACTGCCAGGGATGGCAACTCCACCACCTCACCAGGCAGGCCATTCCAGTGCCTGACCATTCTCTGAGAGAAAAAGTTTTTTCTTATTTCTAATCTAAACCTCCTCTGGTACAATTTGTAACTATTTCCTCAGGTCCTATTTGTTGCCTGGGAGAAGAGGCCAAATCCCTCCTCATCACAACCTCCCTTCAGAAAGTTGTAGAGTGTAATTGTGTAGTTGTGTAGTGTAGTTGCATCAATTCATTTCTACTTCCTTCAGCTATGTTCTTGATCTCCTACCTTCACCTCATTGGAAAGTAAAGAACAGTGCTCTTAAATTTCAAGAGATAAGCTTCAACTGAGTGTAAGAGGTGTCAAATGAAACCTGCTACTACTGCATATCAGCAAGCTATATGAATATTTTGATTTTCATACGCAAAAATGGAGTTTTAACAGTGATCACTGATTACCTAAAAAAAAGAAAATTTTCTTCTTCCTTTAAAATAAATACCAGGGGAAAAAAAGATAAAAAACTTATGGAAATATTTTGGAAAGAGGAAAGAATATTTAAAATAATAATAATAATAATAATAAGGTTTATATCATAAGTTTCAGAGTAAATGGCAGTTAAAAATTAATGATCACATTTAAATTAAGAAAAAAATGAATTAGTTATTACAAGACACATATTTTAGTGATACAATTATAATTATTTAAATTAAACTGTTTATTGTCTCCCATGTTTCTCTTATGATTTTTAGTATTTTACTTTTACAAAGTCAGAAGAAAACTAAATAATCTTTGTTTTTTGAATAGTCTTGTCACAAACAAAATAGTTACATTTATTCTTATAAGTAAGTAGACTGACACATTGTCTTTTATTTGACCAATCATTGTTAAGCAACATTTGTATACTAAGTAATAGTTATGCATTTTTTAAAGAAAATAAAGTAAGTTTGCAAAAGAAAATAGTTGTTTTCTGAAAAAGTACCATAAATAGATAAATAAATAGTCAATTAATTACTTACTGTGAATACTTGCTCAGTTCTAATAACATTCCTTCTGTGTTAGGGGAAATTGACTTAATATTTAACATTCTTAATTTATTAATATAGATTTAGCAAAAGAATCCAATCATGATACTCATGCAGAGTAATCTGCTCAATAATAAAATAAAACTTTTAAGTGAACATGTATATTCAGAAGGAATTGTATTGTACCTCAGGTGCCAATTTCCTCTGTTTCCATATAAAGAGGAGGGCTGATTAGTAACCCTGTCCTGCTTTTTAGCCATTGCATAAAATAACTTTCCTTTAGTTCCCCATACCAATACACTGAGAATGCCAGCTGAGATTTGTACTTTTGTGCGATGACATATTGAAGTGTTTCCAAAATCCATACTATTTCCAAAGCTGCCTCTTTGTGCACGAGTTTAATAAATGTATAGAGTTAAAAGAAATCTGACAAATTAATCATGTCCCTTATGAGTTATTTACCATTCTTTTAAACAGTTCATAATCTAATGTCATGTGATCCATTCAAACAGTTCTAGGTGTTGCATGATTTTCAGGTCAATAGTTTTGCATCTTTCACAGGTTCTTTCTGAAACATGCTTAACCACCTCTGTTACTTCATCACACTTACTGAATTATCAAAAATATCTGCCACAGTTGGTTGTTTCTTTTCTTATGTCTCCAAACATACCACAGAACAATTTATCTGATCCTGATAATGTACCATCCTTTAATCATTCTAATTTTGCAAACACTTTATATAATCTGGGGCTCATAAAACTCATGTTGTATTTCACTTTCATAGAAAATTTATTCCAGACTTCAGGTTATTGCCTACAGCTGCACTCATAAATATTAAGGCAAAGAATTCATTCATGCTAAATTACCTTTCAGAGATGTGCAGAGTTATTCATACTGCTCAGAAGAACACCAAAATTCATATTTCTGTCAGGTTTCACAAAAATAGAATATACAAGCTTACCAGTTCGGACTCCTTGTAATATATTTTGAAGGTGTGGAAAACAGTCAAACTCCACATAGAGTCGCTGCTGAGAACATGCTGAAACAGCTCTATTGGTGACTGTCAAACTTTAAAACTCTATTGAGATAGCTTATTTAAACAGAAGAGTAAGTAGAAGTACTATAAACAGATTGAAGGAAATGTAGGAAAGTTGAAGGATGAAATATGATGCCCCCATGGTATTTATTCTTCATTTCCATTATCCAGTCTATTAGAAAGAATGCTTTCCGCTCTTCACTGGAATCTCCCCTACCAAGACACTCTGACCCACAAATCTGTGGATATTTAACAATGTTCTGCCCATATTAACCCTTCATTAGTTGGAGACACCTTAAGGAAAAGTGGAGAAATCTTCATCAGCAATTGTGGATTTTGTTTGTTTATTTTGCTTCTTTTCCTGCAACACTCTTCACAAAATTTAGCCTTGAAAAGCATGTGACTCATAGAATAACAGAATCATAGAATCACAAGGTTGGAAAGGACCTGCAAGGTCATCTAGTCCAACAGTTCTCTCATTATCACTGCTACCACAAGCTACTAAACCATATCTCTTATCTCCTCATCCAGACACCTCTTGAACACTGCCAGGAACAGCGACTTCACCACCTCCCTGGCAGGCCATTCCAGTGCCTGACCACTCTCTGAGAGAAAAAGTTTTTTCTTATCTCTAACCTTAACCTCCTCTTGTGGCCATTTCCTAGGATCCTGTTTGTTACCTGGGAGAAGAGGCAAACCCCTCCTCATCACAACCTCCCTTCAGGAAGTTATAGTATGCAATGAGAATTCAGAATTGTTGAAAAAACTTCCAGACAGATGTTGCATTTATATAAATATGAAACCCCATTATTTATATTCAAATTTGCAATTCAAAAATATTAAAAAATAATAAATTGTAATCTATAAAACATCTAGTTGTGATAGCTACTGGTAGTCTGAAAACTAATTGAGATTAGTTATGCTGGATGAGGTGACATTGTTAAGATTATTAGTAATGTTTCACTACACCAAGGTGCATGTAGGATGCATATTTCCACTTCCAGAAAAATCGAGTCCTGTATATTTTGGCTGGCAGTATCTGCCTTGGAGTAATAAAAATTCCACTTTATCCAACAAGATGTGAATTTCTATCTATTAATAAAACTTGAGCTATAATTCCTGCTGACTGCTCTAGAGACCAGACCCAGAGTAGAAATTTAATCTCTAGTTGCAGTCTATCTACAAGGTAAATGTGCAGGCAGACAATGTAAACTTTTTTATTTTAAAGAAGAAAACTTTTTTTTTTTTTTTTTAATTAAGAAATCAAGAATACCTAAGATACCATATTTGTTTTTCTAGCAGCTACAAATAATAAAGTATCTCCAAGTATTTGCCATCTTTGTTCAGGTTACATTGGCTTTTGAAATGAATCTCAGATGTCTGAAGTAATGTAATATCTGCTACCTCAGAATTCTGGAGGGCAGACTTTGAACTGTTCAGGACACTGGCAGGAAAAATTGGGACTTTGTCCTGAAGGAAAAAGGGATCCAGGAAGGATGGAGACTTCTCAAGAAGTCTTAAAGGCACAGGAGCAAGGTGTGACTTTTCTCTGTAAAGTATTCGTCTGTACAGTAAGATGAGCCAGCAGGCAAGAAAATACACATGGATGACCAGGGAGCTTTGCCTAAGGCTCCAAGAGAAAAAAGAGAATCTTCTTCCTGTGGAAGAAGGAAAGGGCAACCCAAAGAAGGTACAAAGAAGTTGTTAGGACACACAGGGAGAATATTAGAAAAGAAAAAGCCCTGCTTGAACACAACTTGGCCACTGACTTTTAGAGACCTACTACTCTACCTGGACTGCCACAAGTCCATGGAGCCAGATGGGATCCACCTAAGGGTGCTGAGGAAGAGATAGCCAAGCTGCTTTCCATCACCTATGAGCATTCCTGGTTAACTGGAGATGTCCCAGAGAACTGGAAGCTTGCCAAAGTGACTGCCATTTACAAGCAGGTTCAGAAGTAGGATCTGGGAGCTACAGGCCGGTCAGCCTGACCTCACTGCCAGGAAAGGTTATGAAGAAGATCATCTTGAGGAAGATCACATGGCGTGTGCAGGACAACCAGGGGCATCAGGACTAGACAGCATGCATTCATGAAAGGCAGGTCCTGCTTGATCAACCAGATCTTCTTCTATGATCAGGTGACCTGCCTGGTGGATGAGGGAAAAGCTGTTGAAGCAGTCAACCTAGATTTCAGCAAAGCCCTCCACAGAATTCTCCTAGAGAAGCTGGCAGCCCGTGGCTTGGACAGATACACTCTTTGCTGGTTAAAGAACTATCTGGATGGCTAGGCCTAGAGAGTGGTGGTGAATGGAGTTAAATCCAGCTAATGACCAGTCATGAGTGGTGTTCCACTCCATTTAATAATATAATATATTAATTTATTAATTAATATATTAATAATTAATAATATATTAATTTATATAAATAAGTTTGGGGGGTTGGACTCGATGATCTCAGGAGGTCCCTTCCAACCCCTACAGTTCTGTGATTCTGTGATTCCCCAGGGGTTGGTATCAAGACCGTTCCTGCTTAGTATCTTTACTGATGATTGAGTGCACTCTCAGTAAGTTTGCAGATGACATCAAGCTGGGGGGAAGTGTTGATCTACCTGGGGGTAGGAAGGCCCTTACAGAGCAATACGGGCAGGCTGGATAGTTGGGCTGAGGCCAACGGGATGAAGTTCACAAGACCAAGTTTTGGGACCTGCATTTTGGCCACAACGATCCTGGGCAATTGCTACAGGCTTGGGGCAGAGTGGCTGGAAGACTAGAGGAAACAGACCTGAGGTTGTCTGTCGATGCTCAACTAAACATGAACCAGCAGTATGCCCAATTGGCCAAGAAGGCCAATGACACTCTGGCTTGTATAAGAAATAACGCTGCAAGCAAGAGCAGTGATCACTCCTCCATGCTCAGTTCTGGTGAGGCCACACCTGAAGCACTGTGTCTAGCTCGGCTCCCTACTATAAGAAAGATATCGAAGCACTAGGGCATGTTCAGAGAAGGACAGTGAAGCTGGTGAGGGGTCTGGAGCACAAACCTTGTGAGAAGTGGCTCAGGGATCTGGGATTGGAAAAGAGGAGGCCCAGGGAAGACTTCATTGCTCTCTATAACTACCTGAAGGAAGGGCATGTTGAGATGGGGGTTGGCCTCTTCTCCAATCTAACTAGCAATAGGACTAGAAGGAATGGCTTCAAGCTACACCAATGGGGATTTAGGTTGGATGTTAGGAAATAACTCTTCTCCCAAAGAATAGTCAGGCTCTAGAACAAGCTGCCCATAGAGGTAGTGGAGTCACCATCTCTGGCGCTGTTCAAGAAACATTTAGATGTTATACTGAGGGACATGGATTAGTGGGAAATATTGGCGATAGGTGGAGAGCTGGACTGGATGATCTTGGTGGTCTTTTCATACCTTGGTGAGTCTATGATTCTATGATCATCTACTTTTGATTGTAATGTTTATTCTAAAAGATAAATTCTGACAAGCCATGTCTACTTACTCACTACAACAAGTAGTCTTTGGAATAAAGTATTTATTAATGTTGGACTTAATATATTTTGCCAAAAAATCATAAAGCCTAAAACAGAAAATTGCCAATATATGGACCTAGAAGAGTAACTTACTATTCAAATACTCAGAAAATACATATTGATTATGTCTTGAACACAGAGGTATCATTACTTCCCTGTATGTTATTGACTATTGGGGTGGAGAAGAGGTGGAGTGGAAACAGAAACGTCACATAGCAATATTTCATTTGAGGATCAGTCTCTACATATAGAGACAAATGAATTTTACAGTCTAATATAGATCAGCTTTCACATCTACAATCATCTACATGATTGCAGAATCAGGACTAATTCTTTGTTTGAAAGGGAAAAAAGGAAAAAAGATATTAAAAAAAACCCAAAAAACTATAAGTCAAAGTACACATTCAAACTATACTAAGATATAATACTAAGAAAACAATTTTAGGACATTTCCCATTATAACCGGTGTCTGCCATGTAAGTATGATACACCTCCTTTCTATTCTCACATCTCTGACAATTGTGCTGCTTGTGAATCCATTCAGCTTCCAGTATCTGCTCCAATGCATTCAAGCATCTTTCTATAAATATACTTCATATGTCCATATGAAATATGTCACTTTAGGAGAAATACAACTTCAAAATCAAATACTGTGGACATCTTTGAGAATCTAGAAGACAATAAAAGAAGAATTATAATTCAAAGAACATGACAGTGCTTTAATAAACATGGAAAATAAAACTTAGACTTTGTGTTTGATGACTTAAAGGCCAGCTTTCAAAATCAAATAAATAAAACAGTATAGATTTATGCAGCATTTATGTAAGCCCACATTATGACATTGACCATGGCAAACCCAGTGTGCCTCAAGGTTTTGATAATAATGATCAGCTTTCAAGCACAAGGAAAGTGGAATTCAGAGAAACAGGATTCAAAGAACATTTATCACATAAAATAGGAAAATGAGTTTCAGAGGCATATGAAAGAGGTCAGAAAACGAAAAAAAAGGGCAAGAGTGTTCAGTGTTGTAGCTAGAGACAATTTCTCTTTCATTTTACAAGGAAGGAGAGTTGCATATGACATATGGGCTTAAGGTGAAGTGCGTTTTCACCTTCTACAGTTAAAGAGATGGGAGAGCCAGTGGAAAGAGCTACTTCAAAGTTTCTGTCATAGCAAATGCAAGCTGGGGCTTTAGGCAAATGTCTAGACTATTCAAAATACCTAATTTTACTGTTGCCAATCTTCTGCAAAGCCAGTAATTGGCTTTCTAGGATGGACAATAGTATGATGGTGGAAAATTAAATATTTTACATGCATTCAGTAAAATGGAGTGAAAAGAACCTGAACTTTTAATTTTTTGTACTTTTAGATCATTAATCAGATTCTGTTTATACTGTGGAAGTCATATCTAAGAAAGGATTATCACCTCTAATTTGAATGCTAAAACGATTTTTTCTGTCAGTTTCTTGTAAATAAATTTATATTTAAAGCTTGAAACAAAACAAGCAAATATCAGTATTGAACCCTGGAATAAGAAATTGCTACTAAGTTTGTGAGAAAGTTTTTTACTCAACATACTGATTTGTCAATTACAGTTTAAACCAATAGTCTGAGAATAAGCAGACTAGTTCCTATATCAAATTAATCTTTTGGAGCAGATTAAATACAACTGAAATTGTTGACATAGATTATAAAGACACAAAAATTAAAATTAAAACATACTCAAAGAAAAGTAGGAAGTTAAGAAATTCTGAGACTCAAAAACTCATAAAAGAAGAAACATGGACAATATTTTCCTAATATGTTCAACATAACATGGAACATGTAAATGACAGAAATAGTCAGATTTCAGAGGCATTGCAAATGTTTTTAAAATGAGCCTAAATCAAAACTTTATGAGAAAGATAGGAAGTAGTCCAACATATTCTCTGTTTGGAGAGAGGTATTGGATTTTAAATTCAGTATTAACACACAAGACCAAACATTAGCCAGAGATGTCAAAAAATTGAGATTATTACCTAAAAGTTTGTTCTTAAATAAATAAGAAAATAAATAAAATCAAAATTAATAAGCAGTAGCAGATAAAGTTAAAAATATATATATATAACGGCTCGAACAATATTTCACAGTTCCTTGTCGCAGTTTTTTTTTAGAAGTGGGAGAAGGAAAAGCTTTTTTTTTTGTCTCTTCTCTTAAGGAAATGAGAAAGGTGTGGTCATGCACTCTGCTCAGAAATCTTTTGGTTTACTTACTAACTTCCAGCACACTTGATGAGACCTCAAAACAATTTCAATTTCTGCTTTTTATTTATTTTTTGCAATTATTATTACATCAGGAAAAACTTAAACAAATGGCTTAGTTAAGGTAATTCAAGCAGAGCCCAGCCCCAATAACTTTCTGTTATACTTTGCCACTTGTCACCTTTACAATTTTTAATTCTTCAATGTGTTTTGATCTCTTTCCTGTTGATTTTTTTCAGAAACTGGTAAGGAAGCAGAGGATACTCTACAATGCCACAGAATAATGAGGAAGTGTCAGAAGGCCACTGGAACCAGTCTTTCTCACTCTCAAAATCTGATTAGGAATATAATAATGTTATGTACTCATTATTTTTTACCCAAGAATCCTTATTACAAATCTTTGTATTTATATAAGGAAAGCTTGCTAAGCTTTTAATTTTCTCTTTTTTGAAGTGTGCCATTATATGTAAAACATAATAAGAAATCATGATGTTTAAAGGTATAAAAGAATAATAAATGTAAAATATGCTGCTATAGGTATGTATCTCTTAATTTCTATGAACATTTGGAATATACAGCTCTCCTCTCCTCTCCTCTCCTCTCCTCTCCTCTCCTCTCCTCTCCTCTCCTCTCCTCTCCTCTCCTCTCCTCTCCTCTCCTCTCCTCTCCTCTCCTCTCCTCTCCTCTCCTCTCCTCTCCTCTCCTCTCCTCTCCTCTCCTCTCCTCTCCTCTCCTCTCCTCTCTACTTTTTTTTTTTACTTTTTTACTTTTTTGCTTAGTTTTAATTTTTGTTTTTGTTTTTGATCCTGAATAGACTCAAAAGTTAGGCTATTGTGGTTTTATCTGGCAGCAAGCTCAGCACCCCAGAGTCATTAATCCACAGTGGGATGTGGAAAGAATAAGAATGAAAAAAGTAAGAGAACTTGTGCGTGGTAGATGCAATCTTTCTGGATTTAAGCAAGGCCTTTGATATCATCCCTCACAGCAACCGTCTGGACAAATTGTCCAACTGTGAGATAAATGAGTTCACATTATGTTGAGTGATGAACTGGCTGAATGGTAAAACGTAAAGTGCTGAATTGAATGTATCTACATCTGGCTGGAGGCTAGTCACTAGTATTGTTCTTGAAGGCTTCGTTCTAGGGATAGATCTGTTTTTATGTTTTTATCATTGATCTTCATTGATCTTCATTGATCTGAATGCAGGAGTGGAATGCCTCCTTACCAAATTTGCTAAACTGGGAGGTGCTCCATCCCTCCATGGAGGGATGAGAGGCCTTACAAGAGGATTTAGATACACTGGAGCACTGGGCAATCAAGTGTTTTAAATTCAACTTAGGTAAATACCAATCTGGGCATCTGGAATGGAGTAATGCCAGGCAGAGGTAAAGATTAGGAGATAATTCGCTGGAAAACATTACAGAAAAAAGGGACCTGTGTGCTGGTTGACAGCAGGTTCAACATGAGTCATCAGTGTTATTCAGGCAGCCAAGAGAGCAATCTGCATTTTGGGGTGCATTAAACACAGTGTAGCCATCTAGTCAAAACAGATGATTCTCCCACTACGTTTAACGTTGGTGTAGCTTCACCTGGGATATTGTGTGTATAAGAAGGATATTAAGGTACTTAAAAATATCCAAAGTAGGATAACAAAGCTGGCAAAATGACTGGAAAGTATGTCCTCTGACGAGAGGCTGAGGACTCTGAATTTATCTAATCTGGAGGAAAGAAGGCTAAGAGGTGACTTCAGTGCTATCTATAACTTCCTGAAGAGCGGAAGCAGAGAGAGAGAGAGATGTTGGTCTCTTACCCCTGGTAGTTATAACCTGGTAATGATAGAACATGAAGGAATGGCACAGAGCTGCACTAGGAAGTTTCAGACTATATATCAGGATTATTTGTTTATTTGTTTGTTTGTTTGTTTGTTTGTTTATGATAAGGGTGATCAAACACTGGAACAAGGTTCTTAGAGAGGTGGTGGGTGTTCAAGAGGCATTTGGACAGTGTCTTCATCATTATACATTAGCTTCTGATTAGAAGAGGCAGTTGGATTTGATGATCACTGAAGATTACTTCCAACTAAATTCCATTCTTATTCTATTCTTTTTCTTGGTTTATTCTTATTCTCTTCCTATTCTTATTTGGTATCTATCCTTATTCTAGACCATCATTAGAAAAAAATAGCACATGATTAGTACAGGAAGAATATCTTGAGTGGACAGAGGACATACAAGCTCTATGAAAGAAACTTCAGTTTTGGTCACTCTTGTGTCTTGAGGGTGGATATACGTGCTACACAGATAAATTCTTTTTTGAATCAGGATTTGCCAAAACCTAGATGAAGTTGTCAAACACTTTTTTCAAAAATTGAGGTCATATAAAACATCAACTCATAAAACCCATGTCTGAGATACTTATCTAAGGCTCACAGATATGCTCAGAAAGTCTATTAGCCTTCACTTTAAGAAACATTGAAAAACAAAGTAGATTCTACTTCATTTTGCATCTCATGAATTTATACTAATTATGCTGTTTGATAGATTCACCTAATTTAAATTTCAGTTGAAAATTCTCAATCAAATCAATGCATTCCTCAGTGTGCCTGTTTATATTTATCAAACGATTAATGACTCATATGGGTGAAAATCAGAAGAAAAGATTGTGGAGACAAGTCTGGAAATAAAATTTTAAGAAAAAATAAAAAATATCTAATTATGTTAATTATGTTAATTATATTAATAAAATATCTAATTATATTATTTTTACTGTAATGTACTATAATTGATAAGATAAATAAGTGGATTGTAATAAAAATGCAAGTAACAACATTCTAAGAAAGAACAGGCAGGAATAGCAGAAAACAAATGAGGGATACAATGTGCTTTTTGCACAGGGCTTCTAAATATTAAAAAAGACAAGTCCCCTGAAAGTCCACTGATTAATACTGATTAATATGAAAGAACCTAGGCATGCCCAAATTAGAATACTTACCATCACACAAGAAAAAAAAAAAAAAAAGGAAGGAAGAAAGAAAGAAAAAAGATTATATAGATTAATTTCTTCATAAATAACCAAAAAAAGTTGCCAAAAACATTCATTCGTGGAAGATCCCTGAGCATAACAAAGAGAATTCTAACCTCAGGAAATTCTTTGAATCTCCCAGTGACAAAACGTTTCTGACTTATTTATATATATCTATATATATTTTAATACAGAACATGAAGAGCAATTTAAAATTTGGAATTCCACCTATTAGTGAATATCCAAGTAAGAATAAGAATTTGCAAGAGAATGAACCTGAAATCCCCAAAACAAGGAGTGCTTGAGTTTGGATGGGACCTCTCAAGTGCTCCTACTCAGTCAGAGATATCTAATCGAAGTTGCCCAGAATCATGCACAGAAAGGAAAACAAATAATCTCTCTGGGCAACCTGTGACAGTAGGTTAGTCATTCTCACAATAATATAGGGTTTCCTGATGTTCCAAAGGAATCTTCTGTCCAATATTGTCCATTGCCTCTAAGTTTTGTTAGTGATCACCACCAAAAATAAACTGTGTCCTGACCCTTCTCCAAGCTAAACAGTCCCAGATTTTGAGACTTTCCTCATAACAGAAGTTGCACCAAACCCTCAGCCACTTCCATGGCCTTTCATTAGACTCTCTCCAGGGTGCCAGCCTCTTGTACTGGCGAACCCAGCACCAGACACATCACTCCATTTGTATCCTAATAATAATATATTACATGATACTCATAAAATTAAGAAATTAGAGCAGAAAGACTAAAAAAAAAAGATACTAATAATTTTCCAGACCAAGTGAGAAATGCAGGGAAGTCCTCAAAATGCATTAGTAGCAACAAAACATAAATACATTGCCCAAAAATAAAAAAAAATATGCATGAACATTTTGATCAAATAATGAATTATATCATAATCTGAAAAAACATAGTATAGAAACAAGTTTAGATTACTAAAGTGTCTAAAAGAATAATGTAGATAAAAAAAGCAGGGGAAAAAAAAACACAGTTTAAGATATGAAATAAAGTGTAGTTAGAATCTAAAACATGAGGTAGCTTTCTGAAAATACAAAAGTTGAGTAATCTTGAATTCCTGATATATTACTTCTGATAGAGAAAACACAAAGAAATTTTTAATTTCAATTTTCCATGAGTCTTCAATAGAAGATTTTAATGTGTTGTAGATAGTTACCCCAATACACATCCCTATCAACTTACCAAGATGTTTGCTGAAAATTAATTGGAAATTTTAGAAATTCTTGTAACAAACTTTGGTTTATTTCTTATTCTTTCTGTGAAAGATGGTATAGATATCCAAACAAATCACAAGCAAAATTATTATCTTTAAACTGAAATACATAAAGACAAATAACAATAAAGCAGCCACCTTCAATACAACAATGAATAATGAAATTCTTGTGAAGCTCCAGAAAATATTGCATAGTGTTGCAAATACAAATTCCTAATTTCTATATATCTATGGGTACCTATAAATATATATCTGTACCTATATTTATTATGTAATTATATTTATTATGCATACAAATTATATACATGTACATGTATAAATATATGTACATATATATGTAGTATAATTTTCTTCTAAAGTAAATATTGGAAGTTTTCAATGAAAAAGAAATTGTCCATAATGTTTTATTTACTGCTTGATATCATTTTATATGATATTTTCACAGCAAGTCTAGGAAGGGAAAATAATATAATCTTGATGGAGATATAGTGAGGTATGTAAAAGCCTGGTAGTCATTTTTAATTGCTGTCTTGATAGAATTTGCCGCCAAAATGAAAGAATGCAGAAGAGATCTACAGCGGTTTCTCCTAAGTGATGGATCAGTGAATAAGTTTATGAAACCTTCAGATGCTAAGTTCTGCAAAAGTGATAAGGGCTGCATTTATTCTTAAAACAATCTTGTTAAACCGAGTAAGTGACTTGGACTAAAACAGAAAAACAAGGAACAAACTACCCTCAAAAATATGAAGCTCAAATAGCATACTTGTGTGAGAACTTTACAATTTCTAACATACTTATTAAGCTTATTAAAAAGTGATTTTGTAGAAAGAAAGCACATGGCCAACTGTCAGAGCAAGAATGAGGAAATGATGTTTTGGAAGAACAGATGTATCTTCTGTAGTATTTTATATTATTTTATTTTATATAAAAGAGATGCATTTTGGACAGAACATAAGAAAGAAAGCTGAAGAAGGATATGAAGTTCCCCTCAACTGTACAGAACATAAGAAAGAAAGCTGAAGAAGGATATGAAGTATAGTTGAGGGGTTTAAAATACTGTTGCAGGAAGAAAAGAAGTAATGGGTTCTCTATTCCACACCGGACAGGGCAAGAAGTATTTAATTAATTGACAGACTGGGTTTTCCACCAGAAAGACCTAACTTTTTAGGTAGAGAAGCACTTAGGTAAATTGCCTAAGGAAGCTGTAATATCTCAACAATCAGAGCTCTTAAAAAATGACTTGTAAAAATTTATCTTGAATTTGTATGAGACAGGTATAGTTGATCCTAAGGAAGGGAATGAACCACATAACACCTCAAGACATAATAAAAATTTCCTATGATTCTAAATGACCTACTCTTTTTGAGAAGATTTTAATTATACTAATAATATCTGTTGCACAGAATATAAGAATAGCTTAATATATCAGTCTGACATTGTCTGATCATTAAATACACACTTGCACAACTAAAAATGCTTATATATTATATTAATATGTATATTAATAATTAAAATCTTTACATGAAGAGCACTACGTTGATTATTTGTGTACTCACACTTATTGTCTCTCTAACATCTATTAGGCCTGCTTGTTTAAGACTCCTCTGAGAGAAAAATAAACAAGCAACAAAACAAAAAAACACCTTTTGTGTTTTATCTAATTATCTACTAAATTAATACAACAAGAGAGCTCATTAAATTCAGAGCAAGGAAGAAGAGAAAGGTGTTGCTAGAACTTAATTAGCAAGATGCAAAGACACCAATTAACACCTATACTTCAAGAAAAGTAAAAATTTTCCTGCATCGTACTAAAAAAATACATTCACAGAGGTTACACATTTAAGTGGCATACAACTAAATTTGGTGCTAGTGTTGATATTAAGTAAAAAAAAATCATGTAAAGGAAAAAAACAACTTCCCTAGGTTAGCAACTGAGATTCCATTTTATTGGTATGAAATCCATTTCTTCAGCTACTCAGATGAATAATAGGATAAGTATGGAAAAAAAAAATACTACAGAAACAAGCAGTAGTTATATAATCTTTTTATTTTTATTTTTATTTTTCTATCGAATGTACAACATGAAAGTATGCCAATAATAATTTTAAATATGTAGTTCATAATTAACACCTCAGACGAGCTAGAAAACAATTATTTTCTCTTTAAGAAAGCAAACTGACTCCAAAGAAAATGATTCTACTTAAATATTATTCCTCCTTTTACTCTTATTAATGTTAACATGAGATCTAGGGGTCATGAATTTAAGTAACACATGGAACTATCTACCTTTATACCATTATGGATCAAAATGAGCAAGAGGAAAAGTCATAACCCATAAAGAAAATGGTGGTAATTTTTCATTATGTTTTCATATCCAATAAAGGTTTGTGCAGATGAGGAGAATGGACATTGTGTACCTTGATTTCTGCAAGGCTTTTGAAACTGTCTCCCATAACATGGAATGTTGTCATGGAGGGCTATGTGCTCTTTAGGAAAGATCGGCCGGCGAGGCGGGGTAGTGGAGTTGCTCTTTATGTAAGAGAGCAGCTTGAATGTATTGAACTCCACCTGGGGGAGAGTGGTGTAGCAGTGGATAGCTTGTGGGTAAGAATCAAGGGGCGGGCTGGTATGGCTGACACCGTTGTGGGTGTGTGCTACAGGCCCCCTGATCAGGAGGAGGAGGTTGATGAGGCCTTCCACAAACAGCTGGAAGCAGCGTCATAATCCCAGGCGCTGGTGCTTATGGGGGACTTCAATTATCCAGATATTTGCTGGAAAAGCAATGTGGCCAGGCATGCGTGGTCCAGACGGTTCCTGCAATGTGTTGAAGACAACTTCCTGATGCAGGTGGTTGAGGAACCGACGAGGAGAGGGGTACTGCTGGATCTTATTCTCACTAATAGAGAAGGGCTTGTGAAGGAAGTAAAGGTCAGGGGTAGCTTGGGTTGTAGTGACCACGAGATGGTGGAGTTCAAGATCCTGAGTGGAAGAAGTAAACCAAAAAGTAGGATTGCTATCCTGGACTTTAGGAGAGCCGACTTCGATCTCTTCCGGGACCTACTTGGAGCTGTCTCATGGGCTAGGGTGTTGGAAGACAAGGGGGCCTGTGAGAGCTGGTGGGCATTTAAGCAGCTCTTCTTCCAAGCTCAGGATCGGTGTGTCCCTGTGAGGAAGAAATCGGGAAAGGGTGGCAGGAGACCTGTGTGGATGAGCAAGGAGCTCGTGCACAAACTCAAAGGAAAGAAGAAAGCCCATGAAATGTGGAAAAAGGGTCTGACTACTTGGGAAGAATACAGGAATGTTGTCAGGGTCTGCAGGGATGCGACAAGGAAGGCTAAAGCCCGCCTGGAATTAAATCTGGCAAAGGGGATAAAGGATAATAAAAAAGGTTTTTTCAAGTACATTAACAGTAAAAGGAAGACTAGGGAGAATGTGGCTCCCCTGCTAAGTGACGGGGGTATGCTGGTAACGGGGGATGCTGAGAAGGCGGAGATACTGAATGCCTTCTTTGCTTCTGTTTTCAGTGAAAAAGCTCCCACTCGGGAATCTGAGACCCTGGAGGTGAGTGAGAGGATCTGGGGAATGGAAGACCTCCCTTCTGTCAGGGAAGAGGTGGTCCAGGAGCGCCTAGGCAACACCAATGTTCACAAATCCATGGGACCTGATGGGATTCATCCACGGGTGCTGAGGGAGCTGGCAGAGGTGATTGCTGAACCGCTTTCTGTCATCTTTGAGAAGTCTTGGAGGACGGGGAAGGTGCCTGAAGACTGGAAGATAGCCAATGTCACTCCGGTCTTCAAAAGAGGCAAGAAGGAAGACCCAGGCAATTATAGGCCAGTCAGCCTCACCTCTGTCCCTGGAAAGGTGATGGAACAGCTTGTACTGGATGTCATCTCCAGACAACTGGAAGAAGAGGAGGTTATCAGGAATAGTCAGCACGGGTTCACAAGGGGGAGGTCGTGCTTGACCAACCTGGTAGCCTTCTATGATGTTGTCTCTGGCTGGGTGGATAGGGGGAGAGCAGTGGATGTAGTCTACCTTGATTTCAGCAAGGCATTTGATACTGTCCCCCACGACATCCTTATAACAAAGCTGAGGAAATGTGGGATAGATGAGTGGACAGTGAGGTGGGTTGAGAACTGGCTGACTGGCAGAGCGCAGAGGGTCGTTGTTGGTGGTGCAGAGTCCGGTTGGAGGCCTGTAACTAGCGGTGTTCCTCAGGGGTCTGTGCTGGGTCCGGTCTTGTTCAACATCTTCATCAATGACCTTGATGAGGGGATAATGGCCACCCTCAGCAAGTTTGCTGATGATACGAAGTTGGGAGGATTGGCTGACACGCCTGAAGGCTGTGTTGCCATTCAGCAACACCTGGATAGGCTGGAGAGCTGGGCAGTAGGAAACCAGATGAAGTTTAACAAAAGCAAGTGTAGAGTCTTGCATCTGGGGAGGAATAATTGCATGCACCAGTACAGGTTGGGGGATGACCTGCTGGAGGGGAGCTCTGCGGAAAGGGACCTGGGTGTCCTGGTGGATGACAGGTTGGCCATGAGCCAGCAGTGTGCCCTTGTAGCCAAAAAGGCCAATGGCTTACTGGGGTGCATTAAAAAGAGCGTGTCCAGCAGGTCGAGGGAGGTGATCCTCCCCCTCTACTCTGCCCTGGTAAGGCCTCATCTGGAGTACTGTGTCCAGTTCTGGGCTCCCCAGTACAAAAAAGACAAGGATCTCTTGGAAAGAGTCCAGCGGAGGGCCACAAAGATGGTGAAGGGCCTGGAGCATCTCTCCTATGAGGAAAGGCTGAGTGAACTGGGTCTGTTCAGCCTTGGGAAGAGAAGACTGAAAGGGGACCTGATCCAGGTCTATAAATATCTAAGGTGTGGGGGGCAGAATGGCGAGGCCAGACTGTTTTCAGTGATGAGTGGAGACAGGACAAGGGGAAACGGCTGGAAACTGCAGCATAGAAAGTTCCGCACAAACATGCGCAAGAACTTCTTTACAGTGAGGGTGACGGAGCACTGGAACAGGCTGCCCAGGGAGGTGGTGGAGTCTCCTTCTCTGGAGATGTTCAAGACCTGCCTGGATGCCTACCTCTGCGACCTGGTGTAGGGAACCTGCTTTGGCAGGGGGGTTGGACTCGATGATCTCTGGAGGTCCCTTCCAACCCCTACAATTCTGTGATTCTGTGATTCTGTGATAACATCCTCCTAGGTAAGATTAGGAAGTGTGGGAAAGAGTGGACAGTGAGGTAAATTGGGAACTGGCTGACTGGCAGAACTCAGAGGGTTGTGATCAGTGACAGAGAGTCTATTTGGAGGCTTGTAACTTAAGGCCCAGCCTTCAATATTTTTGTCAGTGGCCTGGATGAAGGGAGAGTTCACCCTCAGCAAGTTTGCTGATGATACAAAGCTGGGATGTATGACTTACACACCAAAAGGCCATGCTACCTTTAAACAAGACCTGGACAAACTAGAGAACTGGACTGAGAGGAACATATGAGGTTAAACAAGAGTAAGTGCAGAGTCTTGCATATGGGAAGGAATAACCACACACATCCGTGCAGGTTAGGAGATGATCTGCTGGAAAGTGTCTTTGAAGAGAAAGACCTAGATGTCCTGGTGGACTACTAGGTTGGCCATGAGCCAGCAGTGTGCTTTTGTGGCCAAGAAGGTGAACAGTATCCTCGGGTGCATTAAAAAGATTGTGGCCAGCTGGTCAATGGAGGCAGCCCTCTCCCTCTACTCTGCCCAGGTGAGGCCACATTTGGATTTTGGTGTCCAGTTCTGAGCTCCTCATTTAAGAAATGTGGGGCACTTCTGGAGAGAGTCTAGAGCAGGACCACAAAGACAATTAAGGGCCTGAAGCATCTCTCTTATGAGGAAAGGCTGAGAGACCTGGAACTGTTCAGCCCGGAGAAGAGAAGATGGGGAATCTTATCAATGCTCGTAAGTATCTAATGGGCAGGAGTCTACTAGATAGGACTGGGCTCTTTTCAGTGGTGTTCAGCATCAAAACAAGGGGCAGTGGACACAAAGTCATAGGAAGTTCAATACAAACGTGAGGAAAATCTTTACTCCAAGGGTGACAGAGCACTGGAACAGGCTGTTCAGAGAGGTTGTAAATTCTCCTGCTCCAGAGATACTCAAAACCTGCCTAGATATATTACTGTGAAACCTACTCTAGGGAACACGTTAGCAGGCAATTGGATGAGATGATCTCCAGAGTTCACTTCAAACCCTTATGATTCTGTGATTATTCTCCCCTGAAATAAATGGAGAGACTGAAATGTCTCCAAGTGCAGACTAAACCATGATAACTTTAGGATGGGTAAGAAACTGCTCAGCAAGACCCTGTCATCAGGTTGCATATAAAATACAATGTATTTCCAGAGCTGAAGCACGGAGGCCTGTAGAACAGTTTATTACATCCACAAAAGATTTAGAACAATCCTTTTACAAAATGAATGAGGAATCCATATTTCCTTTGAACAGCTGAAAGAAGTTTTCATCCTCCTTTCCAGTGTGTTTACATGTGCACATTTCAATTATAAATAACATTTCCGCATGCAAGGAGGACAAAACTATTCCTTCTGTCAAAATGCAATCCCAAATAACTCAAAAGTTAAATCTGTAAGTTGCAAGAAAAAGTATGCAAGAGCAAATGAGATTACTTGAAGAATCAGAAGTTTAAATATGTTAGTATGCATCTGCATTCTAGAGCTATGTGAATGAAGAGCAAGAACAGAGTACATGCTCCAAAGTTGTTCCAAGTGTCTACGCACCAGGTTATATGAAGAGCAGAGAATAAGAAGACACGCTTACATGCACATTTTTGGACTTATTGAGGATCTGTCAGTTTCTTAGTATGTTGCATGATTTCACTGGAGAGTTTATTTTCAGCACAAATGGCAGTTTTATCAATCATTTCTAGTCATGTAAAGGCTTTATTATTCTCCAATGCAATACAGCAGGTTGAACCCTAACAGGGGACATGTACCTATCTGTAGGCATTCCATCTGTAGGCATATTTCTGATGTTCTTCAGTATCCTGTCAATATTCTAGTTGGTGCTCAAAAAGAGCATGTGTTCTGTGTCATGTTGGCTAGTTTGTCACCTAAATACACCCAGGGGCCATCTTTCAGACATCTTAACCTTTCTAAATATTCATATTGACCTTCTTAAAGGCATATGAGGAGGGAGGCTTAACCTGATGAAAAATTCACAAGAATCAGACCAGGATTCTCAAATTGTATGTGAATTAATGATCTTCTTTCAGAATTGAAAAACAAGGGGAGTTTTAAAAGACTAGTTCAGCGTTTAGAAAAACCTTGAGAATTCAAATTTTACATTTACCAACCCTCAGGAGAGCATTGTCTCTGCATCAAGGGTCTAAGCATTGTTCTTATATGCATTGTCCGGTTTTCTCCCTCCCTTTTTCTGACTCCTGAGATTTATATTTGTTATAAAATTTGTATATGAGAGAGAATGAGGGTTAGGAGATAGGCAGGGAGCTGAAAAATTAGATAGAATGAATGATTAAACTTTCACATTTTGCCTTATCCTGAACTGATAAAATAATTCAGTAATAATTTGATGAACAGTTTTCAGAGTAAGTTAGCAAATAGCTAATCCTGACAACATAAATAAAAGCTAAATTTCCCTTCCTACTTTAAATGTGTTTATTTGAATTTCCTTGTAACATGTTTTTCAGTGAGGCAGCTAGGAGGGATAGCATTTAAAATATATGTGGCCTTGAACCAATTAAGCAGTTCTAACTGTTCTGGATAGTTGAGTCTAAAGTTCTCTCACAGTGGGTAATCTTTTAGCCTTGGGTCATGGTAGAAAGTCACTGAACATCACTGAGCATCTCCTTATCTTTGCAAAACCTGCTAAGTTAATTGCAGATCAGATGTTCGTCCAAAATTACAAAAGACAGGATGTGTCTTTGTGAGGAGGGTGATGAAGTCAGATTTCCAGCTGAGGTAATAGATGAGAGACCAACAATCAACAAACATCCTTTATAAATATATCTAATGACCCAATCAACACCTTTTCTCCATGTATGCATTTTTTAATGGCAATTACTCCCAAGACCTCAGAAGTTCTTAACATATTAAAAAAAAATCTGAAAAGAACAAATATAAATTCTTATCTTGACCTAATGTCTTTGAACGTTATTCAGGATCCACTTTCTGGATGACAAAAGCAGATTTAATTCTATTTACAATTAAAGAAAGTTAAATCTTTAAAAGATCTAAAACAAAGAAGCCATTTTTATCAGTGCAGTATTCCATACCCATTCTCTTCCCTTCATTGTATTGTTCATTAAAAGAAAACGAAGTCCCTTAAAATGTACCTTTTTATGCAGAGTGTAGAACATAAACTGCTTTTTCTCTTTTTTCTCTTCTGACTTCTACCAACTTTTCCCAACATTTCTGTGTTGTTTTTATGCTTGCTATTGTTTATCGTCTTAGCTTCAAACTGACCTCAGCAATGTCAGTTTGTATAGTTAATGCATGGTTTTTTGGATAAATTAAAAGAACTTGGAATTTAGTAAGCTGCACACAATTTGATCTCTCCCTTTTCAGCATAAGCAAGTCATCTATTGAATACTGCAGTCATACCTGTCCTAGGAAACAAGTTATTGTTTTTGATTTTTTTTATAACAGTTTATGGTCATTTTTCTCCCAAGGGATCAAGATACCTGTCCACTAAGTAAGAAAAATGTAGTTCAACTGCTAATTTAATGAAATGTCTGTTTTTTATTACTTTTTCTTCTGGCAGCTGTGTTTAGTGATACATAAGTACAATTATAAATAATGTAACAAGCTTCTGAATGCTTCATGATGTAGGGATGAATTTCATCTTTTTATTCACATTGAGAAACCTGTATGCTGTACCAAATGATGAAGAAAAAAAAAAAAAAAGAGAGAATAGGGAGATGTGCTTGTTCAACATTAAAAAAAAACTATCAGCATGTAACTTCTCACAGTGTGTATTTTCCGTATCCCTTGTCACATTACTTCATGTAGGGTTAATTTCAGACTCAGGTATAAAATGTTTCTAGATTCATTACTAAGAGCAAACAGGGATTTTAGTTCTCTGTATTTGTCCATATTTAATTCCACTATATGGTCATCATTTTATAAATAAATTGATATGAACAGGTTTCACAGTATTCTGTTTGTTTATTCCTCAGACACTACATGAGGCACAGACAAACAGGGAAATTCTGTATCTCAAAAGAATATTTTAATGAAATAACTTGTTGGCAAAAAAAAACTATTTCTCTAAGAGACATGAAATACTTTAATAAAACATAAATTGCTTTGGCTACCAGTGCCAAGGACTTTAAGTCCTTGCAATGGACCATTTCTTCTAGACAATATTAACTGTAAAACTGAAGAATTTTCCATTGCTTATGGTCTAGACAATATTTTCTTTTCAAAGATGTAGCCCTGAGTCAAAAAAGGATCCCAGATTCAGGACACTCAAACTCAAATTATTGAGTCAAAATACTTATATTGGAATACAATAATTGTGAATATACATTTAAATCTTAAAAGATATTTTTTCTAACATCCACTGTTTTATTATTACTGCTTTAGGATAAAAAACTTCTTTGTGTATCTATCTAAACTCAGCAAAAGAAAGAAAAACTTATCCTCAAAGGACTTTCTAATAATATAACTCCATTGTTGTTACACCATCAAAATCCAACACCAAAATGAGAGTATTAGCAAAACAATCTGTCCAGGATTAAATAAGCAGCACACGGATATTTATTGAAAACAGATAACTTAATATGAAGTATTTTATGAAATATTTCTACTGTCTTATGAAATAATATTAAAAAAGGTTTTCTATGAAAGAGTGCTGATTCATTTGTAAAGGATTCTTTTTTTCCATTCCCTTTTTTAAAAAATTCCCAGAGAGTATGTCAAGAATGCAGTTTCTAACTAACTTCATGAAATTAAACTCTAGGCAATAAATTAAGCTTTACAATATAGTTTGTCACAGTGTTTTTACTTCTATATTTCAGTACATGTATCTAAGACTGTGCTTTTCCTTTGATCTTTCGGAACTTATTTAACTGGTAATATGGCCTCAAATATATCACATCTCTTCTGAATTTCTTAAAAGCATGCAAAGAAAGCTGTATCATTTTTCAGTCACAAACCTAAATGCTTGTCTCTTATCAGCAAACAGAAACCCAGTGCTTTCTGCTATCTAGTAGGATTCTGCTGTCTGGATTCAGTCTTTGACTTTTCAGATGTCTTGTTTCCTTACCTCATGGCATAGATAGGAAATTGTAACAAGAACCTAATTGTGCTATAGATTTTCAAAATTTCCTACTCATGTCATAATTAGCTGCATCTATACAGGCAAAAATATCCCCAGTATATATTTGTAATATACACTGACCTTCAATTTTCGTTGGCATGTCTCACAGTCTGCAAGTATAGAAATGTTCATTATTTAGCAACGATGCTAAGTAATCACAGAGACCCCTCTCAGATACAAGTGCTGAACATGTCATTAAAATTTGGTTGTCTTCTAATATATGGGTCTCTTTTTCTAATTATCCTGATCTTACTGAATAAACAGACAATTCAAATACACCACAGTTCACTCCTACCACATCCTCTTTTTGGAAAAGAGTTATAGTTATTGTATTCATCACTGAATAGTTAAAGTAAAATTGGTTCAAATGATTCCCATTTACCTCTACTTTCTTCTCCCTAAGGAAACATGAAAAACATTTATTTCCCTAGAACAAAACAAAATAAAAAATTGTAATCTCTAATTCTTCAAATATTAAAAAGTTTTTAAAGTTATAGTTTCAGGAAGCTGCAAAACATGGTTCTTATAAAACTCACTATCCTGACTGATCTGGTAGCACAAGTTTTAGTTATGTATTAATATGCCATTACCATTGAAATGAAGCCAAAAAAGTAATAGTGGTTACTTAGCAGTTCAAAACAAAAGGTTTATATTCTAGTAATAAATTTTAAGCTCTATGTATCTTAGCTTAATGTGTCAGGAAGTGAAGCAACTGGGATTCATCAATATCTAAATGGCTTTTGTAGAGAAGGAGAGAATATTTGCTCCTAATGTTATAATGTTCTTAACATTATATGCCTGAAATCCTATCCTCTCCATCTAAGAACTAAACCTCAATTTTATAATTTTGGATTGTATCTCTAGGAGCCATTATAGAGAACTATTGGGTGGACTGGCACTATGTAAATTTCAGTAAATATAATTTCTGTATTTAAAAGACCATGATAATTTAACTATTAACAAACAATAAATATCTTCTGATTGATATCCAATTTCCCTATTTGAATGAATTATCCCCGTATGATATCTGCATAATACCAAGTATGTATAAGCTCTGTAGCTACACATGATTTCAAAAAAAATTCAATATCACTTTTTAAATCTGCTAAATGTGCATATAAAATATTGCCTTAAAAAGAATATTAATCAGGGATCTTTTTATCCTATTCCTCTAGGATTTAAATCATCACGCAGTTTCTGGAGTGTGAATTTTTGTACAGCAGAACAAGAGGTTGGGGAGAAAATCAGGATGTAAAAGAATGGGGTCTATTATGGTCTTATTACTTTAATACTTCAACAAATTCACTAAAAATTCTGAATGGGAAGTAAAGTAGTGGATTTTATTATTTCTTGATGATTGCTGATAAGCAGTTTAAGATGGGATGAAGAGGGGAGAAACGCATTTGGAATCTTAACTGTTGCTGCTACAGTAATCCTAAAATTGCAGTGTTTCCAAAATTGGTAAAAGGATGACTGACATATATAAAATACTACCACCAATTCATATTGTTGCTACTACTTCTTATATAACTCTCCTATATTTCTTACTCAAGACAAATGAAAATACCATACCTAAGAAGTAAAAACTCCTTGGAATATTACAGACGAGGATGGCCTTTTTTGTTGGCTTTGCTAGTTTGCAAAGCTGGATATGAGCCACCAGTGAGCCCAATCATGTAGGCACCTATCATATGGACAGTGACAGACTAGAATAGTGTGTCCATCCATTTTTGGAATGATAGGGTAAATTTCAGCAAGTCTAGGAAAGGCCACCAAGTTTGAACAGAAATTAATGCTTTCCCCATGAGAGGACTGAGAAATAAGGTTTATGTGCATAGTGAATGGAGAGGAAATGAACATATGTGGTCGCAAGAGAATTTTCTATTTGATGTAGAGAGAAACAAAGACAGCAAAGTGAGAGCATATTGCCCAGAGAGGCCAGTCAGACCTCATCCTTGCATCCAGCTCTTCAACGCCAAGCTGGACAAAACTTTGTGCAGCTCAGGCTGATCTTAGATTCTGTGTTTCCTTTGGGCAACTTAGCACCAAACAGCTGCTGATTGGCTCCACCACGGTGAGATGGAGAAGAGAATCAGAAAGTTAAAAGTGCAAGAACTCATGGGTTGAGATGCAGACAGGTTAATAGATAAAGCTGCTTGTGCAAGCAAAGGAAAGAAATTCCTTTGCTCCTTACTATTGGCAGGCAGATGTTCATCTGCTTCTAGGAAAATAAGATACACTATGCATAAAAGTTTCTTATGAAGACAAACTCCAAATGCTTCCTTCTCCTAAGTGGCACTGTGTAAGCACTGCTCTGCTACAACAAAAACATCAACACTATTTTCATTATAAATACAAAATGCATCACAATAGAAGTTGCAATAAAGAAAGTTAACTACAAGCCAAAACCAGAAGACCATGTTGTGATTAGAAATCTGGACTAACGGCTTAAAGCAGTAAGAGGAAAAGAAAAATCAGTGTTACTAAATTGATTTGTTAGTGTTGCCTAACAGATACCACATCACTAAAAATTCCTAGTCATTCCACACATGCATGTGAAATAGTTATGCATGTGGTTGTTCTCTGGATTGTATTGTTGGCCTTTTCCGTCTCCAGATAATCAATGTTAACCCTGCTTCTTTTCATTAGAGAAAGTATTTTTTATTAGACAAAGCCTTTAATTGCCAGAACATTATCATTCTTAACACAATATTTAATTGAACAAACCAATCCCTCTTCTGTTAGCTGTTTTCCCGTCCAGAAGTCAAATATCTTCCAGGGTAAAACAAAACAACAACAACAACAATAAAAAGTTACTTGAAGTCGGAAAATATTAAAAGCAAGTTTTTTTCTGGTCATGAGTGATTAAATCATCATCCCCTAGATTTAGATGCCACATTACTATGCTCCAACAACATCATTTCTTTTTCTAAAGACTTTGGTTTAATTTATTTTCTCTAAACCAATTTGTATCTAGTCAAAGTAAGATTGCAGTTTTACAATCGCATGGGGAATAAGTGATCCCATTCTACAAATAACTGAGTCATCTGCATAATATGTTCTAAGAAGTCCCAGTAGACTTTGAAGATATTATATATGAATAGAAAAAATACAGAATCAGTTAAGAAATGTATTCAAGAGACACTTCCACTTATACATCTAACATTTTCTAACACCAGTATTAAACCAACTATTTGATCTAGGAATAATGAGAATGTGAAGATAGAAAAGTTATATATATATATATATACACATATTTATATAAAATATAATATACACATTTAATTAAATGGGTGTTTAAATAGTGGAAAGCTCTGCTTGAAATCAAACTGTCCAAAGATAGGAACCTGAAAATAGTTTATAATAGAAAGGGATATTATAGTTATAGTTTTTAATGGACACCTACTAAGAACATTCTCAATAGTACACATGTATGTTTGTTGTCTGTTTCTGGTTGCAGGTGAAGTTATATTTTTCAAACATAAATCATTTACATACAAAATACATTGAAGTACATGCTAAATGACATTTTCTGCAATGTCAGTAGACAATATAAATTAGTCACTAAAGGAATTAAAAGAGTGTATGGAAAAGTCTATCAAGCTACTATAGTATTAGGATATGAGAAGATAGAAGTTATACCTTAGTACTATCAGGTGTAGGGAAAATTAGAGAGCACTACTTTTATCTTTTTGAGCATCTCGATTTTAGATCAGTTTAGTAAATTGAAGATGTTTTCCCTTTTTTCAATCCTGACATGATGATGTTTCACTCTATTGAATCTGAAAAGATACAGGGAAGTAATCAGAAGAGGTAATGCTATGTTTCTTCCCTAAAAAAAAAAAAAAAAAACAAAAAAAAAACAAAAAACCAAGACAAATTAATCTTTAAATGTCCAAACAGAGTCACAGCAAAGCTAAAAAAATGAGTTCCAGAAAAAGTTTGCCACATTCCTTTGCTATCCTTTTAACTCTGCAGGAGCAGAGAGAGAAGAATGAATAGTTTATATGAAGCTGTTATTTGCTGATTTAAGTATAAGATGATCTCTAAAGATTTGCTCACTGGCAAATGTCATCTAATTGGCTAAATTAGTTTTTCCAGTTGGTTATGGCTTAAAATTATCGGTGGATGAAGAGAAGTACATGAAAATAGAATATATTTTGCAACTCCACCTTGTACAAATTTTGGAGGAAAAAATATCTCAGACATAAAAAATTACTGAGTTTTGGATCAAGTACAAAATCAATATGACCTCATCCTTTCAAAAATAACCCCACTACTTTTATAAAATGAACTCTAATGAAAAGATGTAGCTTTTCAGATAGTATTAAATATTAGAAGCAGGAAATACTTCCACTTTTGAATAGATTTCACAAACTACAAAGTAGCAAATAATGATCAAGATGAGAAGTGACATAACCAGGAGAATCATCTTAAGGCAATGAATGTTTATATAACTGTTAAGTAGAACCAGGCCCCAGTATTCTCAGTTGCTAAAAACAGAAAGGAAAAGACAAGGAGGGGAAGAGAGGGGAGGAGTCAGTTCTTTAAAAGAAAAATGGAAGCTGTGATTTTTTTTATCAAACTGCATCAGGCATGGCTAGGGAGAGGATAGAAGAGAATGAAGGAAAAAAAATGATGCAATGAAGAGTCATCAGTTAGAAATTCAAAATGAGATATAGTGAAGTTAATGAGTTTCTTCAAATGCATTAGTGAGTTCAAACACAACAGATCATCTGGAATTATGTTAAATCTTCCTTTAAATCTACCTGAAATAAACAGAAGAAGAAATGGACAAATTTTTCAGCAAAGAAATGTAAGAATTCTTGAATAAGACATCAAATCATAGAATCCTTTCAGTTGGAAGAGACATTTAAGTGTCATCTACTTAAACTCCCCTGCAGTGACCAGGTGTTTTGACAGCTTTATCAGGTTGCTCAGAGCCTGGTCCAGCCTGGTCAGCCACCACCTCTCTGGGTAACTTGTTCCAGTGCTTTACCACCCTTATTACAAAAAAGATCTTTTGTTATATCCAATCTAAAATCTCCCCTTCTTCAGTTTGAATGCACTTCCCCATAACCAATCACAGAAGACCTTGTTAAAGAATCTGTCCCCTTCTTTCTTACAGATCCTTCCCCTATCCTCTTCCCCCCCACCCCACAGAGATGATGAGGACTTCTTTCTAATGGTAGTACAAACTTATTAATAAGTCGAAAGTGGCTTAGTAAGCTCTTTTTGGAGTGACAGCTTCTGGCTTTTGGATCTCAGCAGGAATTCCTTTTGTTCCCATCTTCCAGGCCTTGCCAGCAGGTAAGAGGGAGCAGGGAGGCACCAACTTGTATCTTGCCTTCACACGATACAATGGTATCATCCCCCAGTCTCCCATAGCAAGCTGGAGTTATTTGGTCACAGGTTAGATCTTCTGCCAGTAAACAGTCCTGAGCACTCTCTTCTGATGGCAAAAAACTCCAAAGAAATGCTTTCAAATGTAAAATTGTCCACAAAGTGATGTTGATTGCCACAAGACAACACCCATCACTCATCTCCTAGACAAGTCAGTCTTATCACAAGAAATACCTCAGGAAGCAAGCTTTGAGCCAGAAAACACATGTAGCATCTCTGCCACCCTCTGATAGTAGAAGCAGGCTTAGGCAGCTCCTGAATCTGAAGTCCTGAACAGACACATTCTTGGACAGTCACTTGGTCTGGATTGGTATATTCTTTTTAACAAGAACTTTTTGCCTAGTGGAGATCATGGCCAGATCTGTTGTCTGGGAGGCAGCCAATAGGTGAGCTGGTCTCCTGATTGGGTAGGGATACTCTGCTCTGTCTGCCCAAACAGCTGTTGCAAACTGTCACACTACACTTTTACTCATGTGCTCCACTCTGCCCACTTAACATGCTGGGAACTGAACTCCCTTAAGGCCACTTTTGCATGTGGTGCCACTGCTCCTGACCCCACTCCCATCATGCAGAGGCAGAAGGCATTCTTCTTTTTGCCAAGCAGAAGAGCAATGGCATCCAGCAGCTCATCTCTGACAGGAATTCAGTTGCTCTGCTGAGAAGATGCCTCATTTCAGTGTGTAATATGACTGCACAAGAGCCGTCTGCCTGTGGAGAAAGGACATAAGTGGTAGATAAATGAGAGCAGTTTAAAATAATTTCAAAAGCACTATGACAAAGACACCTGACAAAGGCTCTAAAAAGATCTGGGATGAGAGAACAGCATCACTCACAAATAGCAGGGACTGAGAAATACAAAGAAAATTTTTCTCATAAAAAATGAAACGGTGTGGGGAAGAGTAGTTATTGAAGCATTTTTTAAGTATAGTGAGTTTCCTCTCTTTTCCTCAAGAAGGAAATAGTACCTAAACACTTATCCTGGAAGGTTTATTTTTTAAATTTTTTATTTTTTTAGTTATCATTTCAATATTAACTAGAGCCAAAATTCATCTGGATTTTCTCAGACATTCTCCTTCTCTTCCTAGAAATTTTCTCTGTCTGGGAACTGGAGAGATTTCTGCACCAAGCTAGGATGTCCAAAATTTCCAGACCTGTTCATTACACACATGCAGATTCATTTTGCAGCATAGGCATATAGTAAGTCTGCTGCTTCTGGGAAACATCAGTACACTGTGCATATGTGATACAGCTGGTATGCACATGCATAATAAGCCTAATGTGCTCCAAACACTGGATTTACAGCACAATGTGTGACAAGTATGTGAGTTTCTATGCAGGATTTGCAAGACAGGAAGTTTCAAATAATTTGCGGATTTTTCTTCTGATTCTTGGAAAACACAAATCTTTATGTGTAGATATCACTGAAAACAACTAAAGGGAGAAAACACAAAAGTTAAAGACAAGATCTTAGTAACCCTAATGAATGAAAACTGCAGTGATAAGCATCAGAAATATCTTCACTATGATTTAAATCATCTTGAATCAATATATGAAATCAAAGTAACATTTTTCTAGTGTCTACAATAGTGCCTAATTCGTATAATCATAGGATGGTTTGGGTTGGAAGGGACTTTTAAGATCATCTAGAACCAGGTTGCTCAAAGTCCTGTCCAGCCTGGCCTTGAATGCTTCCAGGATGGGGACTACATTCTCTACAACCTCTCTGGGCAACCTGTTCCAGTATCTCACTGTAGGGGAACTGTAAGATCATGGCTTGAACCATGATGAGCATGAGGTGATTGAGCAGCTGATGAAGTGATGTGACTGGCCCAGTGATCACAGGCAAATTATTTGAATCTGTGCTCTGACATGACTAAATGAGGTGGTACCAGATAGAGCATCTTTTGGAGCCTGCTGAAGGTGTGCTGAATAGCCAGAGAGCCCCTTCACTAACTGGGTGAGTTCAACTCTTCTCTCTGTATGTGACTATTGGCATACCTGCAAATACTTTGCCTATATTGTCAAGAACTTGTCAGAAGCAATTTTGCTTATTCATGAGCAGAATGCTCACCACGTAGTCTCACTCCAATATATAGGAGGGAGAGGAGGTTCTTTTGATATATGCGTACCTGATGGTGAGATTAAGACACAATGGGCCAAATGTTAGCCAAGTCAGTTTATTACAAATCCTAGTTTAAATGCCTCAGAAAGCAAGCTTTGAGCCAAGGAAAAAAAGAAAGGGAGGAAGGGAGGAAGGGAGGTTGGTTCAGGCACACCCTCACAGTAAAAATGTTCTTTCTAAGGTCTAGTCCAATATGTCCTCTTTCAGTTTGAAGCTACTTCTCATCCTATTGCTCTACATGCCCTTATAAAAAGTCCCTCCCTGACTTTCCTGTAGGCCCCCTTCAGGTACTGGAAGGCCTCTAAAAAGGATCCACTGTAGCCTTCCCTTCTCCAGGATGAAGAGCACCAACACTCTCAGCCTGTCCTTGTCAGAAATGGTACTTCTCTAGACCTGCTCCAAAAGCTCGGTGTGCTGGGGGGCCTGGAACTGGGGTCTTAAGAGTGAATCAGATTTTGTTTTGCTGAAGTTTCAGATCTCTGAAGAACCAATACATATTTCTGGAGAGCAGCTGTTCCATCTACTTCAGCTCAGTGGATGTATCCTGGTACCTGAGAGTGTGCTACTTGTAGATATATTATGTCACTTACTTGACCAAGATACTACTCTCACAAAAACATGCTTTAACTTCTTTTACCATTAGCTCTTAAACTACAGGAATTAAAATAGCTGCCTTACACTTTCAGGTAAACAGTGCTCAACCTGAATTAGATGAATTTACATACACAGAATTAAGACATAGATTTTCCCCATATGAGATACATTCAATCAATGATATCTTGTCAGACAAAGATCTTTGTAAAGCAAAAAAATTTAGTCATTATTACAATAATGGGCCCACATCCCTTTATGGTAAGGGAGAAATTGCACAACTTATCACTCCATTAAATCTACTCCATTAAATACCTTCTCTCAGAAGCAGGTGATACCTCTCCTGTGGCTCACTGGTTGAGCGTATCAAGCTCACAATCTTCCTGATGTATTTACTAAAATATTTCTCCATATTAATTTGTCACCCACCTGTTGTTATTTCATCTTTCAATAGGAACAAGTGAACAATACATATTAGACCCCTTGTTTTTCAAGGGGAACAGGAGGACAATGCATATTGGGGCCACTTGCAGTTCCCCATTTGTCAAGGGGACAGGAGAACAATGCATGCTAGACTGTCCCTCTCTATTACCTTGCCTTGGTCTAGGTATTTTGACAACCAAGTTACTTGGCAAACTTACTCTACCTTGTAGTAAGCTACGCCCCAGTGATTCATTGCGAACTGCAACACCTGCAGCCATTTTGTAAGAAAGATTAGCAAAAGCTTATACTTCAGTTTTATGTGTTTTTGCAGTAGAACAAAATTTATTTCTCACACTCACAACCAAAAAAATTTACATGTATTGTAAAAAAAAATAATCAAAAACTGTACTGAAACATAGTCAATGATACCAGCCTTTCAGTGTCAATTCTTCATCAGAAATTACATAAATTTGTATTTACAATATGATAGTTCTTACTGTTTTATAATCATTTAAAGTCCTTGGTTAAAATGAAGAAGTGGACAAGTAATTTTTTTTAATAACATTGTGCCTGCAGGATGCTACTAATAAATGGAAGAATCATCATTAACTAACAATGAAAATGCCAAGTTAATTCTAATTATCTTGACTGTTGAGTGTTTAAATGAAGATCTTAAAGGTAAATAATTACTGAGAAGGTATTTGTGAGAATAAATTATGGAAGATTTTATACAAGATAAACAACAGGTTTTAACTCCTAATATGTAAGTTTATTTGTGATACACTTGTTAAAAAAAAAAAAAAGTATGATTTTTTTGTACAAAAATAAAAAATATAAGTTATCATTCTGTTAACGAAGTACTGTATATTTTTTTCAAACCTACAGGCGCTACCAATAATGTAGCCTCATTAACTATTTAATCTCAGGCTTAAATATAACAGTTCATAGCACAGCTGATTGATCATAATGAATTTGTAAGCCGAAGATCAAAGTAACATATATTAGAAACTCACTAATAGTGAATTATAAAAAATTATATTTCAAAGCATTAAGCCGTTTCTGCTTAATAAAATGTCACAAACTATATAACAAATTATATGATGAAAATATTCTAAATTAATTCATTTTCTTCATCATTCAAAATATAAGTTAAGTGCATTTGTATATTTTATCTCTGTGTTTTATATTAACTTTCTATTGCATCTCCAAACTATTCTTTCCAAACAGCACAAATGCGAGTTCATCACTACAATAACTAATTTTTAGCTCTTCTGTGGTGGAATAGGTGGAATTTTAGCAAAGTAGGATTAGGCAGCTAACAGTGAGATTTGAAAAAGACTTGAGGGAGCTGCCTGAAATAGCCAAAGGAAGTATCAGAAAATAATCAGTTTCTGTTTCTATTGTAAGGATGCCTATATTTGCCTCTCTTTCTAATCACGCACATGTAAAATACATAATACGTACATAGTGGCATATGGAAAACTGTTGCCAGGTTCCACCTCTCACTTCAGTGACAGAGAAACACATAAAGTACCTATTGTATAAATATAAACAAAAGGTATGAATAATTCACATTTGGCAGGAAAGCAAAATTCCACTTAGGAAAATTCTTTTCTTTCAATAGAAATAGCAGCTTCAATATTGGTAAAATTTCTTCCAAAGAAGTTTTAGTTCAGTACTCACTTGTCAGCAAATTACTTTCACGAGATTACAAAGAAAAAAGGCCAACTGATATTGAAATTCTTAAAAGGTTAGCTCAGAAAATGTAATATTTTCTCTTCTTCCCCCTAGCCCCAAAAGAAGTCTCATTTTGCAGTAATTGTAAGCATGGTACACCTCCACCTGCACTACTTGGCACTCAATGATTTTCCATATTTTATGTTGCTGTTGCAGTCATAAGCATACACTGTACCTTTTTTTTTACAAGTGTTATTTAAATGTAACAGTAGTTATATCATGCAGTAAAATAAACATTAAGCAATGTTAAAATCTTTTAGAAATACCATTTAAAATTATTACAATACTGCATACATTATATATATATATATATATATATATATATATACACACACACATATAGTTATCCAGAAGAACTCAGTTATCAGAAGATTCGAAAGGAAAAAAGATAAGTTTCACAGTACATTTTAAGGATGCTTTATCCACCTTTCCCAGCACATAGCCATAAGGTAAGTGGAATTGAATTCTACATTAATAACCTAACTAACACTTTTAATAGACAAAACTTTATAGTAAATATGCAATATTTAGTACTGCTTTTAGACTCTAGATGAAATCTGATGGTTGTTTATATAGCTAAGAGAATGCCAGCCAGGTAACTTTTGTCTCTATACAGTACAAAGTCAGAATGTCTCCAGGAAAATCAACATCCACCTCCCCACACGTATGCTCCATGAGAGTAAAGTTATTGGACTGATTTCAGAACTAGCATTTGTTCAGATCTCTGAAACAGAACCATACATAGAGAGAAGGGACGCTTCTAGCCACTTAGGTTCCCATTCCCAAAATTTCAGTTCATAAAATCTGTTTCAAGAAGCTAACACATCACATAACAGCTATTGAAAATAACATGGAAGGGGTCCCACATGGATTATACATTAATATTTACTCAGCAACTGGGAAAATTTCACTTAAATGAAAAGCGTGTAAGTAAATGCCATCTTTCACCTTTTCTCCTGAAGCTGCGCTGATAGACAATTTAGAATATTTGTATTACGTCTCTCAGAGGAGAAAGAAAGCAAAGAAAGCAAAGAAATCAAAGAAAGCAAAGAAAGCAAAGAAATCAAAGAAAGCAAAGAAGAGCATTATCCCATAATCTAGCAGTAGAGGAAAGAATGAGAAGGTTGCATTTACTCTATCCCGTAATTATCCTAATTTTGAAATTAATCAGAGTTCGAAGCCAGGACTTCCCTTCCTCTATCTAACAGCTTAGAGATTAGTTTTATTTAAGCCTGTACCAACTGACTATTTCTAGGGTTAAGCTCATTATTCTTTTCATGAGCAGCTGGATATATCCGAATAGGTGGAACATGTGAATGTCTCATAGAAAAATCAAACATAGCAAGGTTCATTTGAATTGTATTTCAACATGACAGCATTTTTAGCAGGTTAATAGAGATATCAACAGACAATTATGAAACTGAATTTTCCCTGCATTTTTACTGTATGCCATCTTTTTTCCAGTTTGAAATGTCATCAAGGAGAAAATACTCAATGGAATTAGAAAAAGTACACCATCAATTTTACACTTTGTTTGCAGTCCACTTGTTTCTAAGTAGGTAATGACTTTTCTCTGTATGTTTGATAAAGCATTAGGATAAAATAGCATACTACTTATGATCAGAGATACTCATACTATGCAACTACAGTAACCACGATGTAGAATGACTATTTGTAAACAGTCAAAACCAGGCTTTATATAACCTAGGTCCCTGCATACAGGAAAGAACTCTGTTTATCTATTAATACAAATTAAAATTTTCTTATTTTCTTTTGCGTTTTGCAAATGCAAAATCACCTCAGATTCCTCAGAAATCTTTTTCCAAAATTCCATAACATCATTTTTTTTAATGAAACCCTGATGAACCTTTTAAGATCAGATCATCCTCTAAGACTTCTGAGAGAAATTCTATCAATTTTACTTTTTTCCCTAATAAATGAGGAAATCTGTCTCTTTCTCTATGAGCTAATTTATTATATCCACATTCCAATATCTGTTGGAGAGCTAATGTCACACCTAGTTTAGATTGCCTAGGCATTTGGTTTCTGCAAGGTTGACTTTCACTAATTTCATCTATGTTTTTCACAGTTTTTTACTGGGCTTAAAATTCCCTTGGCATATCAGAGACAACTATTGTAAATCTAAACAACAGCAATTAGACAGCTAATCTCATTATGAAGGATTTATATAGAGAACCAACTGACAATTTTGATTCTTGAGTGGTTTGTACTGTTCTGCCTTTCTTCTCCTTTCATATGTAGGTTTGTAGACTAAAGATTTTATTTTCTAATATTCACTGCATACTTTGGAAAAACCTCTTCACCACATGCTCTCACAACTTCTTTGTGTCCAAAAAGACGTAAATTAATTAACGCCATCTTGATAATTAATACTTAATGAAAGTAATCCAATGCATTTTCAGCAACAACCCAGAAAGCAAAGCAGATATTTATCTTGTCACTTTGAGCTGTCTAAGAGTTAGATGTCTTCCCTAAGACAGCAATCTAAATCTTCTCTATAGAGTGTAACAAGAAATATGTGAGTTCAGAGAGCAATTAATTCTGTATTTTTTTATTTCATTTTTTTCTGGTTGGTTTATGCAACACATGACAATCAGTGTTGTCAGACTGTTTTTTTTCTGTTCAAGACCTCCCCTCCTCTCCTCCTACACCAAATAATTGCTGAATGACAGAAGTGTTTCATTTTAATAAGCACAATTTGAATTATAATATGAGCATTTCCTGCTTAGAGCAATTCTCCCCATCCAGGAAAGCTGACTAATTCATTGATTCAAAGTTGTTTTTCTTATCAAGTCAACTTTTTCTCTGAGGAAAAAAAAAGTTATTCATCTTGAAATGCAACAGTTAGTTACAAAAGAACGTGTCTTTTGTTCCATTTACTTTTTTTTTTTTTTTTCTTCCTTTTACTGAAGGACCTCTAACTACAGCAAAGGAAAAGGAGAAGCTCCATTCTATGCCTTAATTCTTCAATTACTGGATTTAAAATCACAGGTAATATACCAGTACCCTCAAAGCTTTTTCCTGGAGACATTTAGAGTTTGCCTGGTTTTCTTTTTTTTTTTTTTTTTTCTTTTTTTTTTTTCTTTTTTTTTTTCTTTTTTTTTTTTCTTTTTTTTTTTCTTTTTTTTTTCTTTTTCTTTTTTTCTTTTTTTTGTGGATTTTTTTCCTTAAAGGATCTGCTAATCAGCTTCCCAGTTCAGCAAAAGATTTCACAGTTACCTTTCAATTGTACGCCCAGATTTGGGAGTAAGAACTTCATTTTCAGTAAAATATCAGATGCAAAGCCCAGCTGATTTTATTTAAACTTTTATTAGAATATAAGAAAATTAAGAGGAAGGATCAATGTAATGAGATTTGAGTTTCACCTCTGTACTGGACATCAACTATACTTATTAAATAATGAAAGCAGCAGATCATATGCATATATTAGTAAGATGTTAACTTGTGTGCTGTCTTCTGCTCATTTTCAACTTTTTATTCTTTGAGAACCTAAACATATCTAAGTAATCACCCTTTTCTTGCTTCCAAAGGAGTAATGCAACCAATCAATCAGAAACGCAATGTTCTTCTGCTTCAATATATTTTAGAGAAATCATTTTTTGTTACAGTGACACATTAAATGGCAAATTTTATACATATAATACAACCAATATTACAGTGTTCTTTTTCTACTGCTCATTCCCCTATCATAGAATCACCAAGTTTGGAAAGATCTCCAAGATCATCTAATTCAACCATCAACCTGCCACCAGTATATTTCCCCACTAAACTATGTTCCTTAGTACTGCATCTAGATGTTTCTTGAACACCTCCAGGGACAGTAACTCAACCACCATTGGCAGCCCTTCCAACACCTGATTGCTCTTTTGGAGAACGTTTTTTTTCCTAATATATAATCTTAACCTCCCTGGTACAACTTAAGACCATTTTCTCTACTCCTACCACTACTCACACAGGACAAGAGGCCAACACCCACCTCGCCAAAACTTCCCAGCTAAAGGTAGTTGTAAACAAGTATTAAGCCTCCCCTGACCCTCATATGCTTCAGGGTAAATAATCCCAGTTCTCTTGTCTGCTTCTTATAAGACTTGTGCTCCAGGCCCCTTGCCAGCTTTGTTGCCCTTCTCTGGACACACTCCAGGGCCTTGATGTCATTTTTCTAGTGAGGAACCCAAAACACAATACTTCAGGTATGGCCTCACCAGACCTGAGTACAGGTTAATGAGCAGGGTCACCTCCCTGCTTCTGCCAACATTATTTCTTATACAAGCTAGGATGCCTTTGGCCTTTTTGGCTACCAAGGAACCCTGATGGCTGATGTTTAGCTGAATGTTAACGACACCTCCAAGTCCACATATTCTACAGTCATCCAGCTCTCTGCCACAGCTTGTAGCATTACCCAGCATTGTCATGGCCAAAGAGACCAGCACTTGGGTCTTGTTGAACTTCATCCCCTTGACCTCAGCCTAGTAATCCAGCCTTCCAGATTGCTCTGTAGGGCCTTCCTATCCCCAGGTAGATCAACACTTCACCAGCATACTGCTAGTTCATGTTTAGTTGAGCATCGACAGACAACCTCAGGTCTGTTTCCTCTAGTCTTCCAGCCACTCTGCCCCAAGCCTGTAGCAATTGCCCAGGATCGTTGTGGCCAAAATGCAGGTCCCAAAACTTGGTCTTGTGAACTTCATCCCGTTGGCCTCAGCCCAACTATCCAGCCTGCCCGTATTGCTCTGTAAGGGCCTTCCTACCCCCAGGTAGATCAACACTTCCCCCCAGCTTGATGTCATCTGCAAACTTACTGAGAGTGCATTCAATCATCAGTAAAGATACTGAGCAAGAATGGTCTCGATACCAACCCCTGGGGAACACCACTCATGACTGGTCACTAGCTGGATTTAACTCCATTCACCACCACTCTCTAGGCCTAGCCATCCAGATAGTTCTTTAACCAGCAAAGAGTGTATCTGTCCAAGCCATGGGCTGCCAGCTTCTCTAGAAGAATTCTGGGGTATCAAAGTGTCAGTATCAAAGGCTTTACTGACGTTTAGGCTGTTGGCCATATGGGACCTGCCATTCATAAATCCACGCTGGCCGGTCTGATTCCCCCAGTTGTTCTGCATATGCCATATGAGCTCATTCAAGATGATCCATTCTATATCTTTACCTGGCACCGAGGTCAGTCTGACAGACCTATAGCTCCCCAGATCCTCTTTATGACCCTTCTTGCAGATGGGATTCACTTTGGCAAGCCTGGGACCTCTCTGGATAACCAGGAATGCTGATAGATGATTGAAAGAAGCTTGGCATTTACCACTAGCTCTTTTAGCTCCCGTGGGTGGATCCCATCTGGTTCCATGGACTTGTAACAGTGCAGATGGAGTAATAGTTCTGTGACTGTTTCCACCTGAATTGTGGGGAATTTATTCTGTTCTTTATCGAAGACTTCCAGGTCAGGGGTCAGAGTACCCCAAGGACAATTGGTGTGACTTTTAAGGACAGATGTAAACAAGGCACTGAGAACATCAGCCATTTCCTTATCCTCAGTGGTCACATCCCCTGCTGCATCCAGCAAAGGATGAAGATTCTGCTTAGTCCTCCTCTCACTATTAATATATTTGTAAAAAAGCTTTTTGACTTCTTTTACTGCAACAGCCAAGTTGGGATTAAGCTGGGCTTTTGCTTTTCTAGTTTTCTCCCTTCATACCCTAGCAACTTCTTTGTACTCTCCCCAAATTGTCTGTCACTTCTTCCACAGGAGGTAGACTCTCTTTTTTCTCCTGCATCTTGGAGAAATTTCCCTGTTCATTCACACTGACTTTTTTCCCTGGCAGATCATCTTACTACACAAGAGGACAGTCTACTTCTGTGCTTCTAGGATTTCTTACTTGAAGAGTCTACATCCTTCCTGGACCTTTCTACCCTTCCGGACTGAATCTTAAGGGACCTTCCCTACCAGGGTCCTAAATAGTTCAAAGTCCACCCTCCAAAAGTCCAATGTAGTAGTTATGTTGACCCACCTCCTGACCTTACCAAGAATAGAGAATTTCATGATTGTTCTGTCCAAGACAGCTCCCTACCTCCACATCTCTCCATGGTCCTTCTCTACTCATGAACAGCAGATCTAGCAGGACACTGCTTTTAGTAGTCTCTCTCAGTAGCTGAGTCAGGAAGTTACCAAAGGACACAAGGATGTCAGCCTGGTTGGCACTCCCCAGCCAACAACAGTATTGTTACCATTCCCAGCCCTAAGCTCAACAACACTGAAGCATTCTTTAAGGGCCAGAGCCACACTACTGCCCTGCTTCTTTGCCTATCCCTTCTCCAGATCTTGTAGCCATCCCTTAGAGCAATCTCAATGTGCTTCAGTAATGGCAAATAATCATAGTTTGCCTACTACGTAATGGCTTCCAGGTCCTCCTGTTTGTTGTTTATGATGCATGTACTGGTGTAGATGTACTTTAGCTGAGTACCTCACTTCACCTGAAACCCGTAAGCATGCCCCAGCTTATCTCTAGCAAGCCTGATTTTATTTCCTTCCTCCTTATGTTTTTTAATGGCCCCTCAGTGAGTCCTGCCAGTTCATGGGCTATGATCTTGTTTACCCTTTCAAGGCAGGTGAGACCCATCTGCAGCCATCAGGCTAGGTGCTAAGTATACCACCCCATCGTTCAAAAAAAATAAAAATTAAAAAAAATCCTTCCCCTCCCCAAAATCCTGAGATTGCAAGAGTCTCTCAGCCATTTATTTATGAGATAACCACATATTCATGAGTTACATGATTTATCATATCCAATACATGATCCAGCAAGTGAATGATAAGTTCTTCCAGCAGGCACAGATTAAATCACAAATAAATAAATAAAAAACAGCTGTTACAAGTAAGTGTAATGTTTTCTCTTATCTGACACTTCAATCAGATAAAAACAATGAGCCATATTCCCTTAATGTAAAAGAAAAGTCTCTCTTGACACAAAAACTTATTTAGCATTACTAGAGTAAGAAAAAATCAGTTTAGGATTTTTCTAGCTCTGTTCTAGTATTTCCAATTGGTGTCTAAGAATTATGAAACTGCTCTTCAAGAGCTTCAGATTCTTCTTACTGAAGTTCTAGAATACACTAAAATACACTCATAATTTATTCTAGTATATATTTTTCCAAATTGAATTTTACCTCAAAGGGACTTAAATAACTTTCTCAATCTTTCTTACTTGATCTAGGCTGCAAAATTTTCTCTTTCAGCTTTCAGAGACACACTTGTGAGGGGCCTTTTACTCTGAACAAGCTATTGCATTGTTTCTGATGGTGTTTGCATCTCACAGGTGCATTTTACGTTCAGATTGCCATTGCCATTACTGCAGTCATCATTACATATGTATTAAAAATTATCTTGGTTCACGTGGTTTGGCTTTGTCTATGTTTATTTACAACAATCAAACCTGTAATATCAGAATGGGAGGAAAAGCTCAAGTGCATTTTTGTAGCTCAGTGGCTTTGTTAAAACCACTGATAAATGAGAACATTCTTATTTGGAATTTTGTCCCATTTTCAATTAAACACATAATTCTAAGAAGATATAGAGAGAGTTCTCAAGGTTCACAAACCTTTCAACAAACCTCAGCTGACTTATAAATGAGCCAAGCTAATAAATGATTTTGGATGGAAATATTGTGGTTTTACAGGAGTTGATCTGTAATCAGGCAAAACTTGGTGATTTGGCATAGAGTTTTGTGGTTTGATTCATCTCAAGTCTTGAAGTAAAACTCAAGGGATGACAGCTTATATGAACTGAAACTTAAAATATTCATGCAAAATTCACTGTAACGAAACTGCTTTAATATGGGCAACTCTGCAGGGACATTGGAGTGGAGAGTGGGAAAGGCAGGAGAAGAAAAGAAAAAATATTTTTTCATAGACTTCAAGCCTGTGAGGAATTTTTGTGTGGAGCTTGTTGTTTATTCATTTTTAGGCATCCATTAAGGAAAGACTTGGCCCATTTAACCCACAATATAATCAGTTTGTGGATTTTTGTGGTTACTTAGAATGTCACAGCTACTTAGAACAGGGCTTAGAATTTTTACAATGACAGATCAAAATGCATGGTTGTCTTACTAACATAACAGTAATAATTATGAAAATTATATATAAAATTGGATAGGATAACATTTATGGGAATTATTGTATTATTTAAATACCAATACTCACAAAAATAAATAAATAAATAAATAAATGCTGATGTAGAAAATACTACAGAAAAAAATACCTCTAAAATGAGAATTACAGTTACAAGGGCTATTCCAAATGTAATGCCTCCTATTTTATCAAGCTGGCCCATGATGTCAGAAGCAGATGGTGGTGTGGCAGTAGAGGTTGAACCTTCACAGTGACATTCCATTAAATTTTGTTGCCATTTGACAGATGGCAGCAGAGGTGCAGTCTGATAAAATGGCATCTGACATAGACATGTATGTGAAGCAAAGGTGTGGAACTGAATTCCTCCATGCAGAAAAGATGATACCCACCTGACATTCACCAATGCTTGCTGTATGTTTGTGGAGACCAAACAGTGAAATGGTGGGTAGTGCTTTTCAGAAGTGGTGACAGTGACATGAAAGACAAACCATATTCCAGATGGTCATGCACAGCTGTCACTTCCACAGTTGCAGATTTCTATGAGCTTGGCATGAGGGCTCTTAATCATTGCTGTTGAAAATTCATAACTAATGGTGGTGACTATATTGAAAAATAGTGTTTTGTAGATGAGAATTTGCTGTATCTTAACAGTGTTATTGTGCTTTTTGTATCTGTTGTAGTTTCAATAGAAATAAATAGGAGGCATCACTTTCAGAGCAACATACATACATTGTCTGATAGGTAGCCACTCAGAGACTGAGATATAAAAATGATTTTGTTTTAAAAATTGAAATTGCATTCACAATGTTGCATTTAATCTCCTATATACTTCCCCACTTAAGAAAGACCACCAAATATTTCTCAAGACACTTCAAGAAAGGCTGCCCACTTTCTCAACCTATTTATATAATATATCAGAGAATACAGGGCTAAAATATCTGTGTTCCTCTTCAACAGAAAATAAAAAAATTGGTATGTTTATTTCAGAAATACATGAGCAAGATTGCTAGCCCTGTTTATTTTTATCTTAACTTTTCCTCGTGTTGCTTCTTTCCCAGCGCAGCTAAAGGTTGCATAAAATACTAGAACTCAGTGATTTAGATGCTTCACTACAATATTGTTCTCCAGTCTTCCCCACCTGAAATCATTGTACTCTGGCTGTTTATTTCTAAATTTATAAGAATTAAAGAGAAAAGAAGTGAGAGGAAGAAGACTTCCTTCTCTTGGAAATGAACTCGTGAAGATAATTTTTTTTTTTTCTCTTTTTTTTGCTATTCCACTTAGTTAACAGTGGAAATAAAAGTTAAGTTATTCTTTCAGCTACAGGTGAGAAACAGATAACGGAGATTCTGTACCTGGAAGGGGCAACCCTGTTTGTACATACAGGCTGAGGAATTAGATGCTGGAGAACAGCCCTGCTGAAATGGATTTGGAGATCTTGCTTGACAGCAAATCACCCTGGTGCCCATGCAGCCAGGAAGGCCAGCCATATATGGGGTATATCAATGGGGTCCCACTCCGTACTGTACTGTTGCAGTACCACACCTTGAGTACTGTTTGCAGTTCTGGGCACCACAGTACAAAAAGAATGTAAAACTATTTAAGAGTCTTTGAAGGGCAGCTATAAAGATGGTGAAGGGTCTAGTGGGAAGATGTATGAGGAGTGGCTGAAGTCCATTGGTTTGTTCAGCATACAGAAAAGGAGACTGAGAGGAGACCTCGTTGTGGCCTACAGCTTCCTCATGAGGGGTGAGTACATGCAGTGCTGATTTCTGCTCTCTGGTGACCAGTAATAGAACCTGAAGGAACAGGCTGTAAATTAAGTTTTACAGTTCCTTCTAACAATACTGAAGGGGAGAAAGGGCAAAATATTAATCCTTTCTTCTCTCTCTGGTAGGAGTGGTGGGTATAGGCAATACTGTAAAACCAAATGCATTTACAAAATGATTTATTTAAATAATATAAGTAACTCGGAATTACGATGTATGCCTGAGCTCTGCATAGAAATATTGCCAGAGGCAGGAATCATTTCTGCAGTATCACCATATCACTGCTTCATTGCTTCACTGCACACAAACCTTATTTCCAATTAGTCTGAACTCCCTGAGAATCAATCGCCAACTGTATAAACATTCTAAACGCATACTGTGCATGCCACTTCAAATTTACCACTAACACTTTACAATATTTCTATCATTTATTCCCGGGAAATATGCCATTTTGTACCAAAGTCATGATTTAACAGTGTTTCGTTTTTGCTCTAACCATCACATATTAAAGAAAGCATGCATGCAAATTCACAGCTAAACAAAATCATACATTTTCTACATTTCTTATCTAACAATTCTCTGTGCAGAAAAAACATAATATTGCCAATCTGATTAAGGAAAAAGAAAAATCTAAAATTTTTGTGCTGGTTCATGATTAATTACATGCAAATGATATTGTTCAAGCCTCACTCATAGAGGTTGAAATGGTATTTGAATTGGTAGGCCACAAATTTAATGAGGTTAACCAACTTCTTTTGTCTTCCACAATACCACAAACACACCAGATCCCCTAGCAGGTCTAAAGCTTCTGCCTATATAACTAGTAATTCCATTAAATTAATCCAATTAAAGAGTTAATAATCCAGTTCCTTGGACTGACAACTTTCCAGACACTTGGTTCTCAGAAGAGAAGTAAGTGGCTATAAGTGACCATGCAATGGTTGAATTCACATTCCTGAGGGATATCAGACAGACAAAGATCAAAATCAGAATGCTAATTCTTATGAAGGCCAATTTCCAGCTCTTCGGGGAGTTAGTCAACAAACCCTCCTGATAATCTTTCCTCAAGGAAAAAGGAACCAATCATAGCTGGCAGATCTTTAAGGAAGCTTTCCTTAGTGCACAAAGCTCTCCATACTACGGTGAAGGAAGTCAGTAAAATAAGACAGGAGACTGGTATGTCTGAGCTGGGTCTGCTGTTCATGCTGGAGAGCAAGAAGAGATTGCATGGGCAGCGGAAGTAGAAACGAGTAACCTGGGAGGAGGATAGAGATGCTGTGAGGCTGTGTAAGAATGGTAAGGTCAAGGCCCAGTGGGAACTGGACTTGACAAGGGATACAAGGAAGAACAAGAACGGCTTCTGCAGGTATATCAACCAGAAGAGGAAGAATCATAGAATCACAAGGTTGGAAATAAGCTGCAGGATCATCTAGTGCAACCGTCCTCCCATTACCATTTCTACCACAAGCTACTAAACCATATCTCGCAGTTCCTCATCCAGACGCCTCTTGAACGCTGCGAGGGACGGCAACTCCACCACCTCCCTGGGCAGCCATTCCAGTGTCTGACCACTCTCTGAGAATGGTTCCTCTCTCTGAGAGGAAATGATGTTGGTCAAGCATGACCTGCCTTTCATGAACTTGTGCTGGCTGGGCCTGATCTCCTGGACACCACGCACATGCTGTGTGATCTCACCCAAGATGATTTGCTCCATAATTTTTCCTGATAACGAGGTTAGGCCGACAGGCCTGTAGTTCCCTGGATCCTCCTTACAGACCTTCTTGTGGATGGGAGTCACACTGGGAAGCCTCCAATTCTCTGGAACCTCTCCAGATAACAAGGAGTGCAAGTAGATGGCTGTGAGTGGCTCAGCAATCACCCCCACCACCCCCCTCAGCACCCTAGGATGAAGCTCGTCTTGTCCCAGGGACTTGTGACAGTCCAGATGGAGGAGGAGCTCTCTAACCATCTCCACCTGAATCATCAGGGGTGTATTCTGCATAGCATCCCAGACTTCCAGATCAGGGCATAAAGTGCCCTGAGGATAACTGATCTGCCTATTACAGGCAAATATAAAGAAAGCGTTGAAGACCTCAGCCTTCTCCTTATCCTCAGTGGTCACATTCCCTGCTGCATCAAGTAAAGGATGGAAATTCTCCTTAGTTCACAGAATCACAGAATGGCCAGGGTTGGAAGGGACCTCAAGGATCATGAATCTACAACCCCTTCCACAGGGGACAACAACCTCACTGTTTAATACTAGACCAGGCTGCCCAGGGCCCCATCCAATCTGGCTTTGAACACCTCCAGGGACAGGGCATCCACAATCTCTCTGGGCAGCCTGTTCCAGCACCACACCACTCTCTCAGTAAAGAAATTCCCCTGACATCCAATCTAAATCTTCCCTCCATTAACTTAAAACCATTTCCCCAAATCCATTTAACTGAAAACCATTTCCCCATATCAACAAAAGGGATTTTCCATACCATGTGTTATTGAGATTTGTGATTTAAAAAAAAAAGAAAAGAATAAAATAAGGTGGAAGGCAAGGACATTCAGAGTGATGGCATTTGTCTTCCAAAGAAACCATTACATCTAATAAGTACTGCTTTCCTGGAAATGGCTAAACACATGCCTGGTGATGGGATGTAGTGAATGCACTCTTTATTTTGTTTTTCTTTTCTTTCACATGCAGTTTTTCCTTTGAGTTTTCTCACATTCAAGTTTCTGATTCTTTCCCCAAGCCCACTCTAGGAATGACTGAATGAGAGGCTGTGTGATAGTAAGCTGCTCACTGAGATTAATCCCAACTCCCTTCCAAATGATTTTTTAATCCATTCTACTGACTTTTAAAAGTATCATTTTGAAATGTCAGGAAACAGCTTGAAATTAAGCTTTTTTTTTGTTTTGTTTCTCTTATATCCATCATAGCTCATCATACTTCTATTCAATTTTGAATTGCTTCCCTTTCTTCTATTCCTAAATAATATCTGCTAAATTAATGTCATTCCAATTCTACAGCTCAATTAATTGTACAGAAAGGGATGAATTTCACATAGTATCTGAGTTTGGCAATATTTTGACTCAGCTTTTAAATACAGAAAGATAAAATACCCTGGAGAATTCAGTGATGAAGAGTTGACAGTGAGTTGACAATGACTTTCTGCTCTGTCTTCATCAGAAAATACCGTGCATCTGGTTATGATGGCCCACGTAACAAACACCGAAAGCAGAACCTGTGCTTAGCCTTCAAAATAGCAGTAATAAAACTTTTATTCCCCCCTGCATATAATCTTCTGGAAGTACAAAATCAAGATTTTGAACTCATCTCAATCTAATTTTGATTTTATCATTATCTCTCCTTAAAATCAACTAACAAAATACAAATATTTATATGATCAACTCTTAAAAGTCTGATGTCAATATTCTTGAGTGTCAATAAATTTTTGAGTATCAGAGCAAATAGAATGAACAGGGAAACCAAAGGTTTATGAGTGTTCATCATTTTATGTTAGATTTCTTCCCATAAAATAATGAAGATGCCTGTGGCGTGAAACCCATAATTCGGCTGTAGGTAGCAAATCAAAACATTACTCTGCCAAGTCTGAGCAGGTTTTTGTTTGTTTATTTTTTACTGGGAAGAAACTAACTGAGTATGATTATTTACTTTATAGTAATCACAGGCTCATAGACTAAAACTGCATAGTGAATTTATTTTCAATTCTGGAAACAATAATTCATCCAAGATCTCTCTCCCCCATGAAAAGTGCCTTAATCTTTCTGCCTACTTTTCTTTTATCTCCATTATGTCATTAACTGGGCTAGATCAGGATCACAGAATATCACAGAATATCACAGAATCACCAAGGTTGGAAAAGACCTTCAAGATCATCCAGTCCAACCATCCACCCAGAGCCAATAGTTCTCACTAAACCATGTCCCTCAATACAAAATCCAAACCTTGAATACCTCCAGGGTCGGTGACTCCATCACCTCCCTGGGCAGCCCATTCCAGTGCCTGACCACTCTTTCAAAAAAGTAGTATTTCCTAACGTCCAGCCTAAATCTCCCCTGGCACAGCTTGAAGCCATTCCCTCTACTTCTATCACTAGTTACACAACAGAAGAAGCAGACCCTCAGCTCAGTACAACCTCCCTTCAGGTATTTATAGAGAGCAGTAAGGTCTCCCCTGAACCTCCTCTTTTCCAGACCCAACAATCCCAGATTCTTCAGCTACTCCTCATAAGCCCTGTGCTCCAGGCCCCTCACCAGCTTCGTTGCCCTTCTTTGAACCCGCTCCAGGGTCTCAATGTCCTTCTTGCAGTGAGGGGCCCAAAACTGAACGTGGTACTGGATGTGAGGCCTGGATTCAGCCAGAGCTGAACACAGGGGAACAATCACTTCCGTGTTCCTGATGGCAACGCTGTTCCTGATGCAAGCCAGGATGCCATTGGCCTTCTTGGCCACCTGGGCACACTACTGGCTCATGTTCAGCTGAGAACAATACAGAAAGGAACACATTCTAGAAATACAGTTGGAAAGTGACAGCTGGAAATGTGGCTTTTCCAGATTTTCCTTTTCCTTGTGTGTGATCTTCAGTCATAATACACTTTTCAAACTGTGAGAACAGTTAGTGCAAACTGGATTAATGTAAATATGTTGCAAGAAACCATATATTTCTTTAAAACATTTCCATATTGGTCTGTACCCTTTTCTAGCTATTGCACCGTGATAGATAAATAAATGTACGCTTTGGAAGAGTAGAAAACTTGCTCATTTAGTGCATTTTTTCTTTTTGAGATCTACAGCATGAGTTTGCGCCTTTCTGCTTTCTTTGAAGAACATATAAGTTCTATTTTATCAGATTATAAATCTGCCCTGCACTTTCATAAAAGAAATACAATAAAGAGACGAAGGAAAAAAAGAAGCAGAAGCAGCTCAGTTTCCAGTAGCGTTGCATCAAGGTATGTTCATTTCTTTACAGTATTTGTGAAAAGCTGTGCATGTTTGATGTACCTATATAGTAGAATTTAGTGTGGTGGCTTCTTAATACTTCCTTTACTGTTCCCTGTGTTGCAGAATGATAGCTTTGAAATGCAAGTTGCTATGGTGTGGAAGGTTTTAAACCTTTAACTAGAGCTATCCTAGTGTAAATGCTGAACATGTACAGTAAATCAGTATTGTGAAGGTAGTGATGGCTACTGTGATATTTTGTCATACCTGCAGCATGTATTGTAATCCTTTATTACACATCACTTTTTAGAGGCTCACAACTACAGAAATTTCTTCAGTGAATGTCATATTTGTAACGTACTTGATACAGAGATGATTGATTGTATTTCTCCTGTGGTTTCAGACACTAGTATTTATTATTACGTATTCCTGCACAACATAAGAGTGGTCATCCAGGTTTCAAATTGTTACTTCTTTTGCAAGTCCTGAAAGGGAAAGGAGATTCATAAAACCTCAGCTGAAGGGAGAGCCTTCTGCCTCCTCTTCATCTTCTATACCTGTGCGATCAACAGCACTGAGGCATGTCCCACATCAGATGAATGGAAAAGCAGCTGAAACCTCTTCTCTTGTAATGAGTAGAAGCAACAGGGGGATAACAGATGCGGCTTCTACAGAGCAACCATCTACTTCTTTGGGAGGAAAGCCTTTAACAATAAAGCCGTTAATTACAAAACCTAATACTACTGCAGGGTCAAGAAAGCCAGGTGAGTTTCTGGAGTTACTTTTCCTGCTGACTTTTTTTTATGCGGAGAATATTTATAAACATACATGTCACTTTTGGAAAATCAGATGTATTTGTCTCAGTTAAGACTGGTGTTCTTTTCAAACCTTGAGGTTCATCAGTGAAAAATTGAACAGGTTAAGGTATGTTATTTAATCCAAGAAACTTTTTTTACTCTTAGATCACAATTCCAGTTGCTTTCTTATAGTAGGATATGTGACTTCCTTTTTAGTTGGATAAGATTGAACATGGCATCAAGTACTCTTTATAAATATATGTTTCTTTTCTTTTTATCCTTTTCTTTTTATCCTTCTAGTGCTGGAGAATTCAACCAAACATCCCAAGAACCCGAATATTTTACCAGTCTCTAGCCAATCTGATAACAGTCATAACAATAGGAATAAATACACAAAAGATAATCCTGAGAAAGAGAAGCCAATCAAACACAAAGTAAAATCCTCTGCTGTTAATCAACAAGGTACAAAGTTTCTTTGGAACACTTCCCCCTTCCCCGCCCCCCCCCATACATCATCTGGCTCATGTAGTGACTGTAGTTGCACTTCAGACTTTATAATTTACAAGTAGAATAATTAATATATGTTATGATTTTGCAGAATAAGGAAGTCTAATGGAATAATTTGATCACAGTTTTCTTCTTGATAATTAACATAATTTTGATTGCTCACAGCAGCATTTCCATTGTTGTTTAGCCAATTTTGATATGTTAAATTATCTTTACCTGCTTTTAAGAGGGATACTTTAATTGTATTACAATTAGTTTATAAATTCTCAAATTCCAAAGCAGACTTTTCCATGGTCATATTTGAAGCCCTGTGGGCTTTACCTACATTTATTTATGTAGGTTCTATGTGAGTCAGTAATGCTGAAAGCAATGTCGCTTTCCATTGCAATAAGCATAAATGTGATAGCATCCCTGCTGCATTTTGTTTCTTGGATCATAGCAAGACAGGGCTATGCAGCATTTGCTTTTTCTGTTGAGTGCATGGGTTGATTGGAGATGTGACTGAGGCTTCATACCTGAGATGTGTAAATTATCCTCTGCTGGACTAGGGCAAGCAATATTTGTGACAAAAAAATAAATTAATAAAAAAAGCTAAATAGGTGTCTTGTCTCAGAGCTTCTAAGTTTGACTGTCACCTCAGGAGATTAGTTCAGTTACTATCATCAATTACCATGTGAATTTCAGTTATATGTAGACTAGCTGATGTACAATCCAAATCACTGCTTAACTTGTGTAGAAGCACAGAAATTTATCTTGTTTCTGGAGTTTCATACAGAGAACTATAGACAGCTCTCTTGATGGTGCAGAGAATTACTCTGCAGTTCCTAAATCTCTCTTTTAACTGTATAGGAAACTTGTATAATTAATTTAAAGTGAACTGTTGGCTTTGGAACTCCAATACTTAGATATGACTTTTCCTAACTGAAGCATTCTGAATTTTGCTCTGGATGACAACAAAAATGACAAAAATAGAATCATAAAATCATAGAACGGTTTGGATTAGAAGGGACATCTAGGATCTTCTAGCTCCAACCCCCTGCTATAGGCAGGGATACCTGGGAATATCATGTTGCTCAAAGCCCCATCCAGCCTGGTCTTGAATGCTTCCAGGGAGGGGGCATTCACAAACTCACTGGTCAACCTGTTCCAGAGTCTCACCACCCTTACAGTAGAATTTCTTTTTAATATCTAGTCCAAATCTATCCTCTTCCAGTTTAAAACTGTTTACCCTCATCTAGTCACTACGTGCCCTTGTAAAAAGTCCCTCCCCAGCTTTCCTTTAGGCCCCTTTCAGGTACTGGAAGGACACTATAAGGTTCTCCGTAGCCTTCTCTTCTTCAGGCTGAAGAGCCCCTGCTCATTCAGCCTGTCCCCATAGGGGAGGTGCTCCAGTCTTCTATAATTTTCTTGGCCTTTCTCTGGACCTGCTCCAGCAACTCCATGTCCTTCTTGTGCTGGGGGCTCCAGAACTGTATTCCAGGTGGGATCTCACAAGAGCAGAGTAGAGGAGCAGAATCCTTTACATTAATCCTTACATTAATCCTTTGACGTGCTGGTCACAGTTCTCCTGATGCAACCCAGGATACGAATGGCCTGGATTGCAAGTGCAAATTGCTGGCTCATGTTAAATCTTGCACCAACTGACACTCCTAAATCCTTCTCTTCAGAGCTGCTCTCCTATGTGTAAAGAGAATGGAAAGTTTGAAATCCGTGAAGTCAGATGGGATGAATTCCCCTGCTAATGTCTTAAGATATTTTCATGTTAGATGTTATACTTTCTCAAGAAAAAATGAAAAAAATTAAAATCTATAAAAATAAATGTGAAATCCTTGACTTAGTCTAAAAGTTCACTTCAAGCCAGATATTCTCAGTTTCAAGCCATTGCTTTTTGGGAAAAAAAAAAAAAAAAATTGCATATTTTACAAGCAAATAAAAAACAGTATTAAAAGCTATCATAGAATCATAAGGTTGGAAAAAACCTGCAAGGTCAACTAGTGCAACTGTCTTCCCATTACCCTTGCTACCACAAGCACTAAACCATCTCTCGCAGCTCCTCATCCAGAGGCCTCTTGAACGCTGCCAGGGACGGCGACTTCACCACCTCCCTGGGCAGCCATTCCAGTGCCTGACCACTCTCTGAGAGAAAAAGTTCTTCCCTATGTCTAACCTAAACCTCCTCTGGTACAACTTGTGGCCATTTCCTCGGGTCCTGTTTGTTTCCTGGGAGTAGAGGCCAAACACCTCCTCACCTCAACCTCCCTTCAGGAGGTTGTAGATTGCACTGAGTTCTCCCCTGGGCCTCCTCTTCTCCACACTGAACAATCCCAGCTCCTTCAGCCGCTCCTCGTAAGACTTGTGCTCTAGACCCTTCACCAGTTTCATTCACTTCTCTGGACACGTTCCAGGGCCTCGATGTCTTCATTATAGTGGAGGGCCCAAAACTGAACACAGTACTCGAGGTGCAGCCTCACCAGTGCCAAGTACAGAGGGATGATTGCCTCTCTGCTCCTGCTGGCCACACTATCTCTAATGGAGGCCAGGATGCCGTTGGCCCTCTTGGCCACCTGAGCACACTGTTGGCTCATGTTCAGCAGAGCATCAACCAACACCCCCAGGTCCCTTTGCTCTTCACAGTCATCCAGCCATTCATTCACAGGCCCATAGTGCTGCATGGGGTTGTTGTGGCCAAAGAGCAGGACTTGACACTTGGCCTTGTTGAACCTCATCCCATTCACCTCAGCCCAGTGATCCAGCTTATCTAGATTCCTCTGAAGGTCCTCCCTACTCTCAGGCAAATCGACACCACCTCCCAGCTTGGTATCATCTGCAAACTTGCTGAGGGTGCACTCAATCCCCTCATCTAGGTCATCAATAAAGATATTAAACAAGATGGGCCCCAGTACCGAGCCCTGAGGGACACCACTCGTAACGGGTCGCCAGCTGGACTTAACTCCATTCACGACTACCCGCTGGGCACAGCCCTCTAGCCATTTCTTTACCTAAAGAAGAGTATACCTGTCTAATATGCCTATCCTATGAACAAGACCATTCACATAAAAATAGATGATTACACAGAATTCTTACTTCCATGGCAGAGGACTGAAAGGAAAAAAAGATAAAACAGCACTGCAGTTTCTTTCATCACTTAAATGGAGCTGAAACTCTAGATTTTAAAGATACCTGAAGTGTTTCTGCATTATGATTTCTTTTTAATTTTAGTCTACTGGCTTTTTTGGGGGGGGTTGTTTTGTTGTGTCTTCTGTTTGTTTGTTTGTTTATGTTTTTTTGGTTTTTATTTTGGTTGATTTTTTTATACACACATATGCAACCTAAAACAAGATAACAAAAAGTAAATACTAACAACAAAAAGACTTCAATAGGAAAAATATTAATTTCCAAAAAGACTTTCAAAGATGTTTGACTTATGCTAGGGCATCTACTCTGCAGTTTTCTGATGGATTCTTTGACAAATATTTATATCTCAGTGTACTTATATGTTCATATATATTATCAAAATTCAATGTCATATACAGAGAAAAATAAGCACTAGTATAGTATAAGAACAGTAATGAAAGTAGAAATAATGTCCATGGGTAGATCTCTATTTGTAATGTTGTATCTGCTTTGTAAAACACAACATATTTATTTAATTCAAATTATTTACTTAATCTAACTACAGATTGCAGTGCTATGAATGAAAGATTAGTTATTTAGTAAGGAATTTTGTTTTGTTTACTTTTTTTACAATTCTACTTCCGCTGTCAAATCTGATTACTGTGTATAATAATTAATGAGCAATTTATGTAAGTATACAAATCTTATTTATTTTGAAGAATAAATTGTTCATTTATTTTTTCATATAGGAAGGAAATGGATGATATATGTGGTTATATATCATTATCATTGAAACAGCACTGCTACTGAAAAGATTCTATTTTGTTGCAGGTTCTGTTCCATTAACAAGAATAACAAATGCAGTGATGACTATTGCATTGTATAAGATAGCTCATCAATGTCTCAAATTGTTATGCTTCCTTTAATTCCATTGGAAGCTGGGATATTTAATTAATTTGATATAAAACTTTAAGATTTGTGAAAGGTGTATGGCAGTCTAGTTTCCGTTACGTTATTGTAGATCACACTTCTCTGACATGTACAGATAGCTGTATTATTTATTAAATGAGACTAAGATTTTTTATTACAAAGAACATAAACTTTCCATAGTATATATTACAATTCTCAGTGGAAAATCAGATCGAAAAGCCAGATCACCAGAAAACGCTGAATTTAATGATTGTTTATAAGAAGTCTTTTAATTCTATTTGTGCAACAAGAGGTAATACAAGGCTGAGTGGCCATACAGACATATTGCAAACTAAATGCAGACAATATATTTGCTGCAACCCTGCATTCCTGTAGTGTTTCCTTCTGGGCTCTAGAGTAAAGTGAAAACACAAACAGGGGGTGACTTGCTTTGTGATAAATGAATGTGTCCAAAAACACGAGATAGTGAGAACAGCCAAAATAAGTGATTCTGGCAGCTGAACACATAAAAGAAGTAGAGAGAGAATTTCTTTATGATGACAACTTAATCAAAGCTCCAGTCCTGATAGCCATAGCAACCAATGATCAAACTGAAGACATCATGCTGTCATTCAGACTTGGAACGAGATAGTTATTCAAAGGAAAGAGAAACGCTACTGTTTACAATGTAGCTTTAGGTTTAGTAAGCTTAAAATAAAGATGTAGATCTCCTCTGCTAGTACTCCTTGATGCTGATCTCTAATATCATAGAAGTCTTTCTGCTCCTTCATGTTAACTTTGGTGAAGAGCTAGATTTGGTAAAAGAATGTCAGTAAATGCAGTAGTGATTATCAGTGCAGTTGGAGGATGTCATAAATCACAACAGGAAGTCTGATCCATATTCTCTTTATTTTTTCAGGTTTAATATTATATAATCTTCACCTCCCTTTCTCTATATAAATATTTATGTGTATGGCTAATTACTTACCTTTAGATCTAGGAATCACATAGTAACTATATGGCAAGCTGGACATGAGCCAGCAGTGTGCACTCGCAGACCAGAAAGCCAGTTGTATCCTGGCCTGAATCCAAAGCAGCACAGCCAGTAGGTCTAGGGAGGCGATCCTGCCCCTCTACTCTATGCTGTTGAGACCTCATCTGGAGTACTACATCCAGATGTGGAGTCCTCAGTACAGGAATGGCATTGGAGTGCATCCAGAGGAGGGCCACAGAAATGACTGAAGGGATGAAACATCTCTCCTATGAGGACAGACTGAGAGAGCTGAAGATGTTCAGCCAGGAGAAGATAAGGCTTCAGGGAGACCTGAAAGTGGACACCCAGTATGTAAAGGAGGGTTATAAGAAAGAAGAGGACAGACTCTTTAGCAGGGTCTGTGGTGACAGGACAAAGGGAAATGGTTTCCAACTTGAAGAGGGTAGATTTAGGTTACATATAAGGAAAACGTCTTCTATAGTGGGAACAGTGAGGCACTGGAACAGGTTTTGCCCAGTGGGCTTGGGCTAGATGACCATTAATGTCCCTTCCAATCTAAGGATTCTATGTTTCTATGACTCTATTTTCAGATTCCTTTAACAAAACGGAAAGCGTGGATGTATATTCTTCACTGCTCAGAGGCCTGTGTTTAGCCAGCGTACCAATATGTATATCGTTATGCGCCTTCACTTGTGCCCTGGTTTCAGCTGATACAGCATTAATAGTGCACTGATGGTTTGGCTGCTGCTGAGCAATGAGCATGTGCCAGGGGCAGCCCCAAAGGGGAGAACCAAAACCTTTAAGTCATGGGTATGGGGTGAGTGGGCTTCACTGCAAGTCACAATGGGCCATATGCAGCCCACAGGCCACGGGTTGAACATGTCTGATATATTCACTTGTCAATATAATAGACGTTTAATTACTCGCAAAAGGAAAACTCAACATTTCTTCTCCCTCTTTATGTGAAAAAAAATGCACCAGTGCCGAACCTAGTCTTCTGTGTACTCTTAGAGAACTGGTGTGCATTAACAAAATTAGTTTGTTTTGCAGATATGTACCAATCTACCAATCAATCATGACTTCCAGACTTCTGCAAAACGGTGAGGATCTAATTAGATTGGTGCCAGTAGCTTCCTGAAGCATATGATTCCTAACACAACTGAAAGCATTCATTATGGTTCCAGTGCAAATTGCTTTGGATGTAACAACAGTCTATCAAATGTTGGGCTACTGCTGTACTTTTTCGGATATTAGAGAAGTTCTCCATTTCGGAATTATTAGTACTACAGATATACCCAAAATTAGACCTAATTTTCTAACAACACTTAAGAATATCCCTGAGATTGACAATCTGCCTATAGCTTATGTCAGAAAATGCACACAAATAGCTGAAGACATCTCTGAATTCTTATCTGGTCAAGGGAAGATGCCAGAAATTGAAATTGAGGAATATTGGAGAGATGCATAATGTCAGAGCTTTACTGTTTGGAAAGGGTAGGATTTAATTTTCTTTTGATGTTGTGACCAGAACATTGCTTACCCTCTTGATCACTGATTTATGAAGCCAGATATAGATAAGACCGGAGTTTGTGGAATATTAACAGGGACAGAATAGCACAGATAGAAACTTGGCTGGATGAAAGTGATTTATTTCAGGATGTCTATATATCTGAGTGTGTGTGTATGGAGACAATTTTCCTGGGAATTCTAATGTGTTTGAATAAATACAAGCATGCATTACTTGAATGAATGATTCCTGTTTAAATTCTTTGTAGTTGTTTGAGAAAAAATAATGAAAATCATCCTTGAAAGGAAAATGTTTGTCCCAGAGATACTCAAAGTAAAAGTGACAAGAAATTATCAGTGAGAATATACAATTGTGCAAAATATCAGGACTTAATTTTTTTGGTGAAATAATTTTCTGGATTGCCTGTATGAAATGTTTTTTTGTAGTTTGCCTTTCTGAAATTTATGGATTGTGTATGGGAAGGTAAAAACCACAGATTTGTCTGTAAAAAAATGTTTTGATTTAAATATGCTTTCCTGTACTTGCTACTTTAGAATAATATAGTGACAACTTAGTAGTCTATATAAACTGCTTCATCTGATATTGAACTTCAGTTAAATCTTTCTGAAAATGCTTCTTATTCAATTGTAATTTCTCTACTATAAATAATAGATTCAAGAGAGAGTTCTATCAAAGTAAGGCATAGTCGGAACAGTGCATCATAACCAAACAGTAAAGTAATGCAAAAGAAGTGAAACTCTGAAAGACCTAAATCATAGAATCCTAGAATGCTTTGAGTTGGAAGGGACAATAAAGATCATCTAGTTCCAACCTCCTGCTATGAGCAGGGCTGCCAACCACTAGGTAAGACTGCCTTAAACCCAATCAAATCCTGCCTTAAACACTTCCAGGGATGAGGCATTTACAAACTTCGCTGGTCATCTTCAACACTCTCTGAGAAAAAGGTTTTCTCCTAATACCTAATCTGAATCTCTTATCTTTTAACATTTTATCATTCTTCCTTATTCTGTCCCTATCTCTGTGTTAAAAGTCAGTCTTCTTCCTAATTATAATCTCCCTTTAATTACTGGAAGGCTGCAGTGAGGTCTCTTCAGAGTCTTCTTGTCTCCAAGCTGAACAAGCCGAGTTCCCTCAACCTTACCTCATAGAAGAAGTGCTCAGCCCTCTAATTATAAGGAAAAAATAAGGGAGGGATGTACCTGCAGTATTTTTTCTCTAACTTTTTTCTTTCCCTTTTCATGCATTCCTTTTTCACCTCTGTATCTATTTGGTACAGTGCCAAGTAAGAGTGGAATAAATCTGCTCATCTTTACACTTGCCCACTGATGATTCCACAAAACAGCACTGACGTTTAGAAAGATACAACTGGAGTATTCAGCTGAACTTAGCATGTAAAATAAGATCCAGTCCAGTCATTCCACAGGCACCTATGCATCATCAACAGTATAAAAAAAGAAACATAGTAAGAGTTTACAATAATTGCCTTTTTCTAGCACATTATGTGATTATTCTACCTCTCATGTTCCTCCTGTTGGAGCTTGTAAATTGGCTCCTAGTTTCAGCACAGTCAGCACCTTGTCCCTGTTTAGGCATTTGAGAACTCAGATTAAGGAAAGAGCAATAGATCACTGGGACTCACATCCCACAAGTTTAACATATTTTGTCTGTAAAAACCCAGCCAAAAAATGGAAGTGATCTACCTCTTGTCAAGATGAAATAGCAAGGTCACTCACTCTTTCACAATTAAAGCACCTCATTGGTCTTTGAAATTCTTATCCACACTTTAATCTGTTACTGACATCTGTGAATATATAGAGATAACTAATTTTGGAACAAAGCCTGAATTCAGTGCAAGGTATTAGCATCTCTGTGACCTACTATATACTGCTTAGTATAGCATTTTTTTAATCACATACTTCTTTGTTTTGCTTATTTTTCCTTCTTCTTCAGTGTCACATTTACAGTTAATGCTGAGGGGTAATCACTGAACATTGTCACATTATCCCTACATAATTCCCACATTAATTTACCACAGATCAAATAAAAGGAAATAAAAATCCTTCTTTGCTTCACTCCCCACTGACTGAACATCAGCTAACCTCTTTCTTTACTCAAAACACACAACAAAGCCATTGACCAACTGTATGGGAACTGCTGAATCATGGCCTGAACCTCTGATTAATCACCTGAGGTGAGCAATAAGTCAGCCATGGGAGCATAGATGAAGGCAATTCACCTGTGCTGCAGGAAGACCCATTTAAGAGCTGACTACCAGTAGGGAAGGATCTCTTCTGGAGATCCACTCTACCGGAGCTTCCCATGCAAGCCCAGAATGGGGTGAACGTCCTTCTTTTCTGCTCTAGTAAAATTACTACATAAAACAAGCTCTCAAATATACTATATCATCTGTTTATTCATTGATTGTTCAACCAACACTCTTTGTATGTGACAAGATACAGGAATTTTTTGCTAAAAAGATGCTCCATGGTGACTTCTACACAAGTGGATGTGACTGACTATGGGCCAAGAGTCTGCAGTTCTTATCTGTATCACTAATATGCTAAATTAAGCTTTGACAGCCATCAGGTCTCCCGTCATTCTCCCAGTTTCTACATAGAGATTGGGATTTTGGTGGTAATTCTAATAAGCAAGTTGAAACTGATATCCTTTTTAGAAATGAAGTGGTTTGATAGCATAAAACTGACCAGGCAGAATCGATTGGTTTCAGTACCAGAAATTCTTTAACAGAAAATCCTCCTAGGCTACACAATAAAGTGTGTCCTGGCCTTCAGGATGATTGCAGTTTCAGGCACTATAACCACAGCCACATCCTGAGATGGCACAAAAGTAGCCTTCTCCTTTTTTTTTCCCTGTACGTTAAATCCTTTCCCTACAATTCACAGGAAAGAGAGGCACTGAGACCACATTTCACTTCCCGCTCCTAGTAAAAAAAACTTCTAAAACTAAAATAGAACCCCTTCTCTAGGAGTCTCTTCTTTATTTAGCATGAAAATGCAGAAATTCCATGCTTTGACTGTTGTTCTAGAACTATAGTCTGGACAAAATCCTGCTTCAGTGATGAGTTTAATTATTTGTAATAAAACCATGATTCTTCTCAATATTTATCAAATTGGGATCATGTTTTTTCTGACCATGATACTCTGAAGGTCTTACACAAACTGACAGCAATTTAGGGGCTGCAAGCATTTTGCAGCCTGAAAAGCAAATGAATGGTGCAAACAAGAAGAAACATTTCAAAGCAAAAACGAACACACAAAAGAAATAAGCAGAAGAAAAGTCACTCCAAATGAACACAGTCTATATGAGAGGACTAAAACAAACCGGACAGTTCCAGAGACAGTTAAAATTGAACAGAAGCTCAGACTTGGCCTTTGATTGGTTCTTCCTCTGCCTTTTGAGATGAATAGACAATGTTTAAAGATAAACAGCTAATGTATGCTTAGACATGAGCACAGACATATGCCTGTGCATCATTGTCGATGCAGATACCACATGACACCTTAGACATGGTTATTAATTTCTTTCAAGCAGATACTACTTTGACAGTAGAACTCACTTGGTATGTATTATCACTAACTAATACATTGTTTGAACTTATGGAAGTACTTAAAAAAAATCAACATATTTCTGTAATGAGAATGTTGTTTATGAAAAGGCAAAATCTCAATGCAAATTAACACTACTAGTTTAAAAAAAAAATGTTCTATAATAAAAGAAGTCATAATCTTGACGTATTTATGTTGTTGTTGTTCTTTTTGTTTGTTTGTTTTTTCCCCAGTATTTTATGCACTAAGGCAAAACACAACATAGTAGATCTTTCAGTGTTTCACAAGATCTGTTCCTTGAAGAGAAAAACAACAGCACACTAAATACTAGAAAACTACCATTAAGAAAGTTATAAAAGGGATTCTAAGATAAAATGTATAAACAAACATAAAATACCCTGTACATGATTTTGTGTAAGTATCTTGTCTCCTGATATATTTTTGTGCAAATACTTTTGTAATTTTGGATACCATAGAATCCTATGATTAGGATAAAAATTACTGATTTTGTAATTTCTGAATTAATCATTTAAAGAATAAATTAAACTCCAAAATCCATCTATCTTCCAAGAAACTGATTCTATCATCCTTTGAAAAAAAAAAAGAAAAAAAAAGATGACTATGGAGAAAAAAGTATTAAGATTATGAAAACTTTTTAAAACAACTCTTATTCTTTCGTTGATATCTAGATACAAGTGTTTTTTTTTATAAGAACTATTGTACTAATATTAAAATGTTAAGCATTTAATTTTAACATTTTTAACTTTCATAATTCTAATTCCCATTTTAATAAGGAAAAAATATAGTAATTAATCTGAAATATATATTTTATTCTGTATATAAAGTAGTTTTTGTGTTTGTGTGTGTGTGTTATGTCCTCAGATCTAATTTTTAGCTAGTTATAAATATATGTTGTATCCATTTACATAGATACATCCTTTGACAATTTTTTCATGATTTTTCTTCAGCTTCAACACTTAATTAATAATTATGGCTTCTCCTGACTAAATATAATTCTGGGAACCCCCATCTTCCATCTGCTAAAAAATCAATTTCATTTTTTTTCTTCCTTGGGTCACATTACTGCAGGCTCTTCTCAAACAGCTTTTGTAACAGATTCACTATATTTCTTTCTCTCTGAAAAGAAGCCACAATTCAGTGAGAGATGAATCCTGCTTTGTGCAGGATGTGCTGTTACTCTCTGCATTCTTTTCCTGTGAATAAAGCAGAACTGTCATCTCCTCCTCTCTTATGCACCATTCTTGCCCTTCCTGTTTTACTAATCAAACCATAAAAGAAATAGTTCTATTCAGTTTATCAACAGGGTCTATAACATCAGAGAAACTGATACATTACTGAATTATGCTTCTCTTTGCTGTACATCACATGTGAAGATAACCTATTTGCACCTCTTTCTTCCTCCTTGGGTACTTTTCTAATTTGTTGTGTATATATGTATATATTATGCTTAAATTTAAAAAGTAGATGCAGAACAATAAAAAATGAATACAAACGCAAGAGAGCAGCAAAATGTTACTGTTTGTCCTACATTCTTGGACACAGGAACAGTGCTAGTTCTATCTGATTATTGTCTCTTCATGCAACCATAGAAGTTTTTATTTTACAGCTTCTACAAGTTTTATAAAACAGGTGCTTGGCAGAATGTTAAATATTATATTGGGAATGTATTTAGCAGCTAAGACACACTACAGTGACTTGTCTTTAGAAAACTAATTACAGTTGATTCCACTTGCTAACTATTTTCTATATGCTTTCTTTAAAAAAAAAAAAAAAAAAGTTGAAAATCTTAACACAAATTAAAATTCAAAAGAATTACTAAACACACCTCAACCTTTTATTTCTTTTAACCCTTCAAGGGAAAGAAACAGTATCATATGAATAAATTAATCAATGGATTTTATAAAAGGACAAAATATTGTATCAACATCATACAAATATCCTGGACTTACCATTGTTTTTATTTGATTTTGGGTGGGACTTTTTATTTGTTTCCATTTGGTGTGAAAGTAGTTGTAGCAGACAATAGTCAGAAGTATTATCTACATCTTACCATGTTGTCCCATTCTTAGTTCACCTCTTCACATCCCTCTGACTTTCAGAGGAATTGCATAAACAAACTTAAAAAACAGAAAGACCAATAGCCCATGAATTTAAAAAGAGGCATCACTTAAAAAACAAACAAAACATGTTAATTTTGCTAAGTTTGTTTATTTTGAAATCTCAATGCATTTAATGGAAAAAAAAAAAAAAAAAAAAAAAAAAGCGCAAGATTTCCTGAAAAATTACCTTTCATAAGAAGTTATCATGTGCCATAAATTTCCTATAATGGAAGTTGTGTCTGTGTGGAAAGTGTGGATGATAGAACTCTTTAATATGAAGTTAAATGAAATTTGAAAAAAATAATCAATAACATGCGTTCAATTTTTCCCATACTGCAAATAACAGTGTAGTGCTATAATTCTTTGGTATGGACTATTTAAAACAAACAAACAAAAAAATCAGCCTGACTACTTGCTATTTCTGAAAATCTGCACTATGATCATTATAAACATGTTAGAAGGAGAAGATTCTATTCAGTGAAGACTGATGTATAATTTCCTCTGAGTAACAGACATAGTGGATGTAGGGTGTTTTTCTAATGTGTATGAAGTCCAGTGAATGAACTTCTGAAACCATTTAGCTGTACATATGCCAGTTTCTTTTAAACATTAATTCTCTTGTACCAACACTTTTCAAGAAGGAAAATAGTACAATTAATTTCATAGTGCTGCAATTTGCTGTTGATTTATTTTCCTAAATAAGTTTACATAGATTTATATAGACATTTTTATTTATACTTTTTTATATTGTTGTCTATGTAGTATTGGTCTTTAAAACTTTAATGATAATTTTGGCTTTACTAAAGTACACTAAAAACTTTTCATTTATTTTATCCTTTATTGTTTTTATTCTATCCATTTGATTTACAAGAACATCAGAAGTAACAATTTCAGAAATGTGAAGACTTCTGAATATGTCTTTGCTTACAAAGCAAAGTGAACAGTAGAATTAAGTAGAAAAAAACAATTTAAGTACAGATAACCACTTTAGATATGTGAAGAACATTCAGGTGGGTTGTTTTAATAAAGATATTTTGTTGAAGCAAATCAGTTTCTTATATATGATGGCTTTTCACCAAGAGGTTTTGACCTATGCAATTTATTTCCTTGTACTGTGAAAAAGTGTTGGTGTTAACTGTGATATAATTACCTTCTTAGTGGTTATTATGTTGCTGTTTTGCATTTAGGAGAAAAATAATGTTGCTAAATTTCCAGCATTTTAGTTGTTGCTGAGGAGTGCTTAGACTAAGTCAAGAATATATCAGCTTCTCAAACTTCCCTGCACAAGATGCTGGGTAGAGATCGAACCAGAACAGCTGACCCAAACTGACTGAAGGCATACCCTGTATTGTTCTCAGTAATAAAACTGTTGGAGTTGGCTGGGGGCAGGCACTGCTCAGAATTTGGTTGGGCATTAATCAGCAGTTGATGAGCAATTGCACTGTGCATCACTTGTTATCTGTGTACGTACATATATATATTTCTATCTTCCCCTTTTTTTTTTCCTGATTTATTGTCTTTATCTCAATTCATGAGTTTTACCTGTATCTAATTCTCTCCTCTATCTCACTGTGTGGAGAGTTTGAGTGAATGGCTGTGTGGTGCTTAGCTGCCTGCTGGGTTAAACCACACTGTATAATGAGTACTAATTTGAACTTGTAAATATGAATATGCCCAGTTATTCCAAATAAATGAGACTTATAAAGATAATCATGGGAAGCATCATATATGTTTAGATTATCAAAGTAAAGAATGGCAAGAGGACATCCAAACACAATTCTCTTTGTGCCATCTGCACTGTGAAAATATGGAGTGTTCAGAAAATATTTGGAAGATCTGAGCTGATGTTGATTCTTATGAAGAAAAAAAAATCAACATAAAGTACTGATAGATCTTAGTACTTTCATAACAAACCACAACGTTTTGAGGACAACGTTTATTACTATGTATTTTGCATACACAGGATTACCATTGTTTTCTTCTGCTTTTTGATTCACTCCAAACACTGGATGTTTTTGTATCAGTGTAAATGAAACTAATTTTGCTGACAATAATAATCTCCAGTGTATATATGATATATCATTATCTACAGATTTTTTTTTTTCTCAGTTTATGTATTAAATATAAAATAGTCAAGGAAAAAACTGGTTGTATTATTTTACTTTATATTGTACTTCCGTTAAAAAAAGAGTACTGAGTGAGCAATCATCTGGACTCATGCTGTCTCGCTTACGGATATAAAGTGATATACTAGATTAAGATGATTTATAATCCTAGGACTCAGTCTCATGCCCAGTCTCAGAAGGCAATTCAGAGCTATTGAGATTTAAGGGAGATTATGAGTAACCTCACCTTACAGAATGTTTATACCATCTAGATCACCAATTGGTAGCTTCACTTAAATGGCAACATCTGGCCATACACTAGAATGAGAACAGTCCATAAATCAGGTTTTCAGGTTTAGAATCCAAAATAAAAATTAAAACAAACAAACAAACGAAAAAAAATATTTGTATGTTTGGATATAAAGAAATAACTAAACATTAACTCTTCTTGGCAACAACAAAAAAATTATGATTTTTTTTTTTGGAAGTGACAAGTGACAGAAAAACATAGCGGAAAAATGTATCAGGAGTATATTCCTGCCTAGTCTTAAACTGTGTGGATTAGCTGATCTTTACAGAATGACATTTGTCAAGTGATGAAGTATAAATGACTTATCAAGTGATAGGAAAATTGCAAATGTAGAACCAAATACGTAAAATATGTCATCCTAGTAAGCAAGATATATATGACAGTGATTTGCTATTTTGTACTGAGTTTACTCCATTTAAATTAAAATAAATATATACATATATATAAATATTAGAACTTCAGTAGATTAACTATTAATTTAAGAGGTCAATTTTAATGGTGGAAACTGGAAATTCTATGCTATGTACAGAATTTCTGTTTCCAACATTCTATATTTTCCAAAACCCAGCTTCATGTTAACTTCTATGTTGACCTGGAAACATTTACACTAGACATTATGAGATATCACATGGAAAGATAATAATCCACATAGCCTGGATTACTTAGCAGCAGCTCCAGAGCCTCTAATTAGAAGAATTAGAAGTTCTGTCTCCCTAATTCCTCTGCAAACTACTGGAAAAAACAATAGATTACTTGGAATTCGAATACTTCAGTACACAGGGACATGTCAATAAATAACGAAAATTGGATCTAATGAATGTGAACCCACAGTTAAGAGTTATATTAAGAGTAAGAGTTTTGTACCTTTCATCCAAGGTTTCTCAGTGCATTCTCGTTTGTGTACAAAGAGGAAGATAATTTCCATGTGTCTAGATTTCCACTCAATTCTAGGAAAACTATCTCAGCTTTGAAATGCTTTATATATAGTAAATATCCTTTGATATTTGTTAATTGTAGTCACTGAGCATTAGCAAAGCAGAGAACAGGATATGAAATGTGGATCTTGTTTTCTCTAAATGTACTATTATTCAACTGTCAGTATAGTTTTCCCAGAATGGTTTTAGCAGTGAAGCATATTTTTTGAAGCAATAAATATATATTTCATTCATGAATCAATCTGCACTTAGTTCTTCTTTTGTTTCACAAAATATAGATTATTTCTACTTTAAAAAGATTCACTCTGTAAGCTTAAATTCCTACATTAGATATCTTCTACATTAAAAACTTAAAAATACATGTCTGCTGCTTTTAATTTGCCTAGGTATCAGTGTAACTGCTCTTTGTCTTGTTTTCTTTTATTTGGAAGAGAATTTTGTTTTGCAAATTCTATTGAAATGTCTACATATACGTAAATGTGATTTACGTATCATTAATCTTCATTTAAGAAAGGACATAACTTTTAGAACAGTTTGTTTTGTTTTGGTACTGCTGACCAAATATTTACACTTTTGACAGCCTATTTTTGATGCCTCCAAAATATAAAGGATTAATTTTATAACTTATATAAAATATATAACTGTTGTTTACTGATTTGGATGTTTACATCAAAAGCATAATGTTGGAGTTTATCAGTATATTTTTCCTTTAAACTGGAGTTAGAGCAATAAGAAGAATTACAAGATGAAGGAAGAGGAAATAGGCAAGGTCAATTCATTAAAATACATTAATATTCTTTTCTGGGGGGGAAGGAATGGAAAAAACTAACTCCTACCCATTCACTGGATCAATACCATTTTTTAGCAGGAAAAAAAAAAAAAAAGATTTAGAGCCTGACTAGCAGCCACCTAAAGGCAAAAAGAGTTCTGTCTGCCCAGTTTTTATGTCTCAGTATTTCATTGGCCTTTGCAGTAGTACTATGTCAAGTTAGCGATTCTTTGAAGAAAGGAAGGGGGTTTTTTTTGTTTTTTTTTTTTGTTTTGTTTGTTTGTTTGTTTTTGTTTTTTCTTAAACAAGGGATACTGGTGTCTTTTGTAGCTTTCTTACGCTCATTTATGTTTCTGAAACTGGGAGAATCTTCGTGAATTGCGCTCGGAAATTCTGAGATGAAGACTTAGAGAAGCACATCATTTTGCTTCAGATCTTTGTATGTTTAACAGGTGTCTGAGAAATGAAAAAAAAAAAAAGATTGATTTAGATCTGTTTTATTGTTATTTAAGATTGCTATTGAACATTTATAAAAAGATCTTTCATTTATTTTTACTGTTGGGAACCTTAAAAAAGTTCTTCAGCCAACAGTGACATTTAATGTGACACCTAAATGAATTTCATGAATTTTAGAATAAGAAGAATGTAAAGAAACTGCAAATCCATGGCTGCATTACCTGTTGCACCACTGAATACCACTCTGACGTACTACCACTTCATACTTCTTTTGCCTCTGCAAATGATGCAGCAGAATGAAGAGCAACAGTAAATCTGACATCAATTTCTGCCTGGTTTTGCTAGTTCTTCCCTTGCAAGACTTTAAATTGCAGCTTCTTTATGAAATGGTTTAAATCCTCTCACATTCCAGATTAAGATGCAAACCTGTGGAGATACTACTGTAAATTTCGAAAATACTGAAAACAGAAACCGTAATTCAGGGGTAATTTAGTCCATTGTAGATATCTGAGAAAGGTTCATTATTACCAGTATCTTACATTTTACATTAACGCAGTTTTAATTCCTCCTTCAAACACAGAAGCAAAAGAAGGGAAGGAGGGAGGGAGGGAAGGAGGATTGGCCCTTCTGGATTTTAAATGCACAGTTTTATGCATTTTATCCCATAACATAAGATTACTGAGTGTCAAATGATCCACTAAACAAAGAAGATAAGCAAGCCACGTAGGTGTATTTAATAGAGTGCAAACTAAAGCTGGAGCAAAATTACATTCTACAACCTTAGTCACACTACATAGGCAGCAATACTCCATGACCCTTAATTAACATTATAAAATACCTTCACATGTTTTGGAGATTATAATTGCAAGATTTTACATAGACAAAAGTGGTTAAAATTTACTGTGCATTGTTGTGCATTGCAGATATAGGTTAATAAGATCTAGCAGGAAAAACATTATGAGTTCAATTATAGAACAAAAGCTAGCTTTTATGTTGAAGATGAGTGTTCTCTGTAGGCCTTTAAACTTTATTTAAAGGCTAATTTCTGCTCGACAGTTTTTTCTTAGGTTGTATAGTAAGCTGATATTTGTGCATTATATAATAACTTAAGATGTAAAGGCTTTTTTAAAAAAATAACAGATTTATGGGAGATGCATTTAAGCCATATTATGTTAAAATATAAGTTTTTTAAAAATGACATTTTAATGCGTAGTATTTACAGTGAATAAATCATACAAGTATAATATAGAGGGAAATAAACAACTTCTTTTATTAATGTTAATCATTTTCCTCAAAACTCTATGCTGCTAGTAAAGATCTAGTACAGGAAGGAGATTATCAATTGTCTGTATTGTGTTTACATAGCAAAGTTTTGGGTTCAGAGGGGCTTAAGGGGTGACTGCTGTGAGAACATCCAAGCAATTGGATGCATGTCAGAGCATGTCAGAGCATGTCGGAGCAGAGCCAGGTTCAGCTTCTCCAAAAGAGACCCACTGCATCCAGAGGTAAGCTGTGAGCAGCAGTAGGTGTGCTCTAGGAGAACAGGTTTAAGGAAGGGAGTAGTGGTTTGCAGTAGCAGCTGGGAGAGAGGAGTAAGAATTGTCCCTGCAGCCTCCAAGGTCACTGCAGGAGGTGCTCCAGGTTGAAGCAGCAACTTCCTGCAGCCCAGGAGGGGCCCATGGTGGAGCAGGCCATCCTCCTGCAACCCACAGACACCACTCAGAGCAGATTTTCACGTGCAGCCACAGAGGAGCCCACGGGGCAGCAGTGGATGAGGCTTGAAGAAGGCATAGCCCATAGAGAGATTCTGCAAAAGAAGCCTGGATGATTTCAAGTAGTTGACACCATACAGCTGCTCCTGAAGTCTTCACAGGTGAGATAGAGGATAAAAGTGGTAAAATTGAGAAAATTTGCCCTGTAGACAAGGGGCTGGGAGGGGACAGGAAAAGATCAGGGCAGCTGGTCAAAATTGACCAAAGGGATATTTCATACTCCATATGACACCATGTAAATATAATGGAGGGGAGTTAGCCAGGGAGGGGCTGCTGCTCTGGGAATGGAGGAGCAATGGTTGGTTAGTAGTGAGCAATTGCTTTTTGCATTTTTGTTTTCGAGCATGTGTACATACATATGCATATATATGTATAAAATCACAGTTATCTTCTCTCACTTTTTTTTTTTTTTTTTTTTTTGTCTACCCTTTAGGTACTGAAAGGCTGCAATGAGGTCACCCCACAGCCTTCTTTTCTCCAGGCTGAACAAGCCCAGCTCTCTCAGCCTGTTTTCATAGGGGAGCTGCTCCAGTCCCCTGATCATCTTCACGGCCCTCCTCTGGACCCTCTCCAACAGCTCCCTGCCTTTTTTGTACTGGGGGCTCCAGACCTGGACACAGTACTCCAGATGGGGCCTCAAAGGAGCAGAGTAGAGGAGGACAATCACCTCCCTGTCCCTGCTGACCACCCCTCTTCTGATGGAGCCCAGGGTACCATGTGCTTTCTGAGCTGCAAGGACACACTGCTTGCTCATGCTAAGCTTTTCATCTATCAAGACCCGCAGGTCCTTCTCTGCAGGGCTGCTCTCAAGGACAACTCCTTCCAGTCTTGGAATGTTTGGATGCCTGGGATTCCTCCAGCCCAAGGGCAAAACCTTGCACTTTGTCATGCTGAACCTCATTAGGTTCACCCAGGCTAACCTTTCAAGCCTGTTGAGGTCCCTCTGAATGGCATTCCTTTCTTCCACTGTCTACTGCACCACTCACCTTGGTGTTGTCAGCAAACTTGCTGAGGGTGCACTCAATTTCATCATCAATGTCATTGATAAAGATGTTAAAGAGCACCAGTCCCAAGACAGACCCCTGGGGAATGCCACTTGTTACCGGCCTCCACCTGGACATAGGGCCATTGATGACCACCCTCTGTCAGTGGCCTTTTAACCAATTTCTTATCCATCAAGTGGAACCGTGTCAAAGGCCTTGCTCAAGTCCAGGTAAATTACATCGGTCACCTTTCCCTTGTCCATTGATGCTGTCACTCCATCATAGAAGGCCACCAGATTGGTCAAGTATGACCTTCCCCTGGTGAAGCCGTGCTGGCTGTCTCAGATCACACACCCATTCCTCATGTGATCAAGCATGTCATCCAGGAGGATCTGTTCCATGATCCTCCCAGGCACAGAGGTGAGAATCACTGGCCTGTAGTTCCCTGGGTACTCCTTGCTCCCTTTCCTGTAAATGAGAGTGACGTGACCCTTCTTCCAGTCATCTGGGACCTCACCTGACAACCCAACTGTTCAAATATGATGGAGAGTGGCCTCAGCCAGCTCCTTCAGAACCCTGGGATGCACACTATCCGGCCCCATATACTTGTACACATTCAGTCTCATGAGACAGTCTCAGACTTTTTCTGCCCTTACAGCTGGGTTTGGATTTACCCCTGGTTATCTCCCTGGTTAGATTAAGGTGTACCTGACTCTTGGAGTCCAAACAAAATCATAATTTTTAAGTAGAACCTCTGTCTACAATTATCTTAAAAGTATTGGCACTCTTACAGTTATAACTATCTAATCTGTGCAGATGAACTGTGGTGACTTTATACAAAATCAAAATAAGCCTTGCATTACTTAACAACTTTATGATGGAAAGCAAAGCAAAACAAAACAAAAAAGACATGCTGGAAAGGCAGCAGGAGAGAGAAAAAGAGAGAGATGGAGAGATGGGCAGAGAAAGAGATAACTACTCTGGGTTCCAGTATTGGTCCAGTGAAATGGAGGTCCCCAGTCTGTGAGAGTGCCCATCCAGAAGTTTTAAAATAATGAAGTCTCAAAGCCTTCCTGAGCTTTTCTTTGGCATCCTTTTATGCCTATTAGATTTACAGTTTTCTGTCAGCAAGTTTGTCAGAAATGGGAGTTTGGACAGAGCAAGGCTGTCCTGTCACCAAAGATCTCCTATCTCTGACCACGTCTTTAGCTCTTAGCTTGTTATCATGGTGACAGTCTTATCTTAAGATGCTTGAGATAATTCCAGGCACATCACAAATAAAGTGTTTTTTTGTTTGTCTGCTACACCTGGCTGTGTTCACTCCCAGCTTCTTGTACACCCCCAACTCCTCATTGGCAGGGCCATAAAAGACATTGAAATGTCCATGCCTCTGTGTTCTCTGTTCTGCAACAGCTGAAAACATCAACATGCTATCACCACCAATTACATTAAAAATTCAAAACAGCATCATACAAGCACCTAAGAAGAAAATTAACTGCATCCTAGTCAAAACCATGACATCACCATTGGAATATTGTCAAGTTGGCCCAAAGGACATTCGAGTTGTATATTAGGAAAAACTAATTCTCCAAAAGACTGGTCAGGCAGTGGAACAGGCTGACCTGAGAAGTGGTTGAGTCACCACCCCTGGAACTGTTCAAGGAAAGTTTAGCTGTTGTACTAAGGGACATGGTTTAGTGGGGAAATGGTAGGTAGGTGAATGATTGGACTAGATCTTGGAGGTCTTTTCCAACTTCGGTGATTCTGTGAAAATGTCATAGCCATAACAGTACAAATTAAAATCTCAGAATCACGTAGAATGGATGAGGTTGTTAGAGACCTCTGAAGGTCACTTGGTTCAACAGTCCTCCTCAGTCAGCTATACTTATGGCAAGTTGCACAGGACTGTGTTCAGACAGATGTCAAAAATCTTCGAGAGACTTTACAATCTCTCTGGGCAGTCCATACCAGAACTCAATGACCTGTGCAGTAAAGAAGCTTTATTTATATTGGTACTGAGCACCACTGAAAAGAGCCTGGCCTTTTCCTTGCTACACTCTCTCTTCAGCAATATGATTAAGATCCACTCTGATCTTTCTCCAAGTTAAACAGGCCACCTTTGGACTCTCTCTAGTATGTCGCTCTTGTAATGGGGAGCTCAGAACTGAGCATGGTACTCTAGGTGTGGTCTCAGCAGTGCTGAGTAAAGAGAAAGGATTACTTCCCTCAACCTGTTGGTTATGTTTTCCCTAATGCAAATCAGGGTACCATTAGCCTTTTTTGCAGCAAGGGCACATAGTTGTCTCATGTTCATTTAGATGTCCACCAGGACCCACATATCTATTCCTGAAAGAAATACTTCTGAAATGCAATTCAACTCAATACATGGGTCTAAGGATTCATTAATCTTCCTTAGGTACTTTTTCTGATACCAGTAATGCCTAGAATGAGTAGTTTAGATTTACATAATAGATTTTAGACATCAAAGAGTAGGACAAATGAAAATCTGTCTTAATGAAAATGTCCATCAGGCACTCTGTATATGCACTTTTCTGTAGATGTGTATTTATTTTTAGTTTGTTTGCATTGGCAAATGTGATATACATATCTCTGTGCTTTTATATACGTGAACTAGGATTGAAAAATGAACTGCTAAGAATAAGATGGCAAAAATGCTAGCTTTAAGCAGTGGTTAATGCAGCAAAATTCAGTATCTGTCTTCTGTTGAATCCATCCTAATCTTTTCTTTAGCAGCTGGAGACCAATATGTTGCAGTACTATTATGTTCTGTAGACGTTTTGTTTGGGTATCAACTATTTTACATGCTATATTAGTAGCTAATACATTTGCTATAATGACAGGGCTTTTGCTAACAAGTAGTACTTTTAACAATAGTTTTTAGTCGTTACACATGTAACAGCAGATTTTATTTATGAAATGTACTAATTTTGTATATTGAACCTGTAGTCCCTCCAGAACTTTCATTCAACATTCCAATATTTTGAATCATTGAAGTTCTTTAGCCTGGGACTTATTTCCAGAGGTTTCTGAGCAGTCACTAGGAACTTAAGGATGAACATTGCTGCAAAATCTAAATCAAAATTCTCAAGAGTGAAGCTCATGAATAAGAGCCTGTCTGGTTTCTTCTCAGAGAATCTGTAGCACAATTTAGGCAGAGCAAAATAGAGCCTCTCAGCCGGGCAGAGGTGATGCTTAGTGCATATCAAAGTTTCAGTATATTATTTTTTACGGAGCTTTGGCATGAAAACTTTGTGTCACTGCAAACATGCTATTAATACAATTTAATTCTTTTTATTAATATTCCTTTAATTAGCTGCCTGGAAAATTTGATCTAAATTATAATGTTATTTTAAATGTTTGAAAGTTATTATTGCTTTTTTAATGTAATCAACTTTATATTATAGATGCAAAAGTATTATATTTTAGATGTAAAATATACTTATGAAATAGTACACTGTAAGAGAGAGATGGCATTTCTGTCTAGTTTTATATCATTATGAACCCCAAAGCATGAAATTCTTGTGAAATGCTGCACAAACTAAGGAAAAATCTCCTTCAAGCATAGTATGGGTAAATAAAGAATTAACTCTAGCTTGTGCTGCAACAGAAACACGTAGTTAAATTCCTCAAACATGGCCAAAATGCTTAGTAGTTTAACAATATATCTAGTGTTAAGACATATCTTAATATGCTGTCTCAATTAACATTTTCCTTTCTTGTAGTTTATCTATTACTAGCTAAATATACACAACTACTGACTTTTCCAGACAAAAAAAAAAAAAAAACAAAAAAAAAAAGGAAAACCAACCTAGTTCCTTCTTTCATTAATGAGCTCTTTTCTAAGCATCTCATAAGTGTAATAGCATTTTTTAAACATAATAGAAAAGTTCAAAGAGATGTTTACATTTTTTGATCTAACTGTATACAAAAAAATAAAAATCTGTGGTGTTGTAGTGGTAATGGTCAAAAACTTTCGCAGTTCAGGAGCTTCTCAATTGCCAGTGAAGATGACACAACTCTTAGTGGACTTGATACCAGGTGGTCTAACAAAGGAAAACCAGTAAACCAAAGTTACCTCCTAAAACCTTAGGTTACCTGTTATTCATATCTACTATGAAAATTTTTAATTTACACTTACATTTTAGTCTTGACCACAATCTCTTCCATCCTTTTCTTACTAATTCCTTAGATAGGCAAGTAATGTTCTTCAACTTCCAGAAATGGGACAACTGCAGTTCTGAAATTTGATGATGATTGCTTTTAAGTCTAGATCTTTGTCAATAAATCAATCAAAGTAACTAGAAATATTTATTAATTCAGTTCTGTGAATACACTAACATTCTTTTAGAAATAATTTCCCTTGCCTAAACAAACTCACTTCTCTGTCAGTAGAATTTGAAATAATTTATTCCATTTTTAGTCTGTGAGATACTGTATTTCTTAAATGTTTTTATTTCTATTTTATATTTCCAATACAAAATTCAAAAACAAGTACAATTTTTTAAATAATGATACTACTTTATTATTTTAATAATTTTAATAATTTTTGAAGATAACCTTTGTCTGAAGTGTGAAATATTCATTATTTGGATATCTAAATTACCTTGTGGAGACATAGGCAGGTTACTCCGTAAGTATGCCTTCGATTTATTTCCATGGAAACTGTAGCAGATACGAAGAGTGCAATAACACTATCCAAATTCTCAGATACGCGGTATCTTTCATCATCATTACCATTACCTATGCATTTTTGCAAGTGGTCAACAAGTGTATGCCACACTCATAAAAATCTGCACTAACAGAGGTGATAACTGACCATCACCATCAGAATATGACTTGTCTTTCACATCGCTGTCACCACTGCAGGAACACACCACTCACCACTTCACTGAGCTCACATCCACTGTTTGGTCTCCCTAAACGTTCAGCAAACACTGATGAATGTCAGTGGGTGCCATTTTTCCACATGAAGGAATTCAGTTCTGCACCTTGGCTTCATACACACTTCATGTCAGATGCCATTGTGTCACACTGCCCCCTCTGCTGCCATCTGTCACACAGCAACAAAATGAAATACTGGTGTGAAGGTTCAGCCTTTATTGCCATACCCCAGCATCTCCCTCTGATGTCATTTGCTATCATAATAAGATAGGAGACATTATTTATGGAGGGGAAATTATATAAAGGAGAAAGAAAAAGAATATATAAATCAAGATATTATCACTAAATTCCTAATTTGAACATAACATTATACAGGACTTTTAACTCAGGCCTGCACAGTATGATACTTTACAATGATAGCTCTTTGAAAAATAGAACAATTACAGAAAAAGTAATTGAACACAAATTATTGAAGGGCAAAAATATGACAATCCATTACATACATCTTATATCTTAGCTATCAAAGGCACATTTAGAAAATGCATAAGAACAACTTCTTAGAAATGCTAAAAATCTTTTCTTTGAGAGTTTGTGTACAAAAAAACCAAACCAAACCAAAACAAACAAACAAACAAAAACAAAAAACAAGAAACAAAAAAGCTTATTTTCTGGATAAGTGAGCAGTCAGATTAACTATAATAGTTCATATTCATGCATATAGGCAGACAGATTACAAAAAAGTCTCCATAATAATAAATGTGAGTCATTTATTATCACCATATTTTTACGATAGGAGAAAACTAGCATAAAACATCTCCTTGTGATCCTTTCACCCCTGTGGAAATTAGATCAGAGTTCTTAATTACACTTTTCAGGTTTTCTTATCCCATTTCAACATTTGAACAGAAATGCAAGATTATGACCACTTGATATTCTGAACTTAGTTCACATCAAAGACAGTCACTACATTTTTTCCTTTTTTCCTTCTTTCATTCTTTCCTTCCTTTTTTTTCTTTTTCTTTCTTTTTCTTCTTCCCTCCCTTCCATTCTACATATGCCTAAGTATTAAGAACTTTTAAAGATTTTTAAAGTTGTTCTCTAAGGTACAGGGCAGCTTACAAATACTGTGGTACTTACACAAAATATCAGGCACAGAAATTTCAGTTTCAGCTTTGAATCCTTGAGTTTGTGATCTGCTAATATCTCATCTCTGTGGATACTTTCTTGTCACTTCCTTTTTTACTCCAAGTTAAAGTTCATTTTTTTCAAAATAGGTATATGAAAATAAATAGAAAATGAAAAATTCTGTCTGTGTTTCAAGAAATAAATAGAAATAAATGTTTAACTGAAGTAAATTGTGAGTATCCATTGACTACAGAGCAGCTGAGTGATTTTGATTTCATAGAATCAGAATCACAAGGTCGGAAAGGACCTACAAAGTCATCTAGTCCAACCATTCTTCCAAAATGTTTGCTACCACTAAAGCCACTAAACCGTATCTCGTAGCTCCTCATCCAGACACCTCTTGAACACTGCCAGGAACAGTGACTCCACCACCTCCCTTTGCAGGCCATTCAAGTGCCTGACCACTCTCTGAAAGAAAACACTTTTCCTTATGTCTAATCTAAATCACCTCTGGCACAACTTGTGGCCATTATTTCTCCAATTTCTCCAATATATTTTCCTAACATTAAGTCTGATTGACATGTATCTCAATTTAAACTATTTGTTAGTTTTATATCTATGCAGCATTAAAAATAGTACTTCATGACTTTTGTTAAACCAATTCTTCATTATTAAAATCCATAATCAGCCATCCAGCTACCTAGTCATAACAATCTTTTGTGATTTACCTTTTGCAAAGGTTTTTTTTTTTTTTCTGATTGATTTTGATTTTTTTGAATCAAAAATCTTCCCAGTAATTAGCTATTTACAAATATATTTACCCGAGTTAGCCACATTTTAGTCATTTTTATTCTGTTCATTTCTTTCTCTTTTCAACTATTATATACATTCACGCATTATATAGTCTATTTTATTAAAATTTGGAGTAAATTTTCAAAGACACATTGTTAATTAGACATCTATTTAATTTAAAAAATTGAAGATGAGTAGGTGTTTTCTTGACGTCTCTAATAATTACGTTTCGTTCATCTGGTGGCTCTGAATGTTTTACATTTGACCAACTAATAAATTTTCCATTCTAAAGTAAAATAGTGCAAAGACGTACCTTTAGAAATTTTACTACTGTAGTGAATCTAAGTGTATTTTTAGTGATACCAAGTTTAAAATTATTGTAAATTGATTGCCTGGCACAAAATCATTTTTCAACTGTCACTAATAATTTTTTGCAATTCTTTCCACCAATATAGAGCATTTATAACTTTCACATTTATAAAAGCAACATACTAATTTGTGGAATTTTTATCCTTGAACCTTAGTTATTATCATAATTGCTATAGTTTCAGCCTATTCTCTTTTTCAAAGTGACATTGCTTGCCCAAATCCATTATCTTTGATAGATGTTTCTTACCAATGTTTTATGCAAAATCCTCCTGGTTACTTGTAGTCATACCAGGCTGTGATTTATAAAACCATTTTCACTTTTGACATCTGATCTTAGAAAATGTAAATGAAAATCACAATAATGCAACCTTGGCCATTCCTTTTTCCCACAACAACACTTGCATTTCTTTTTTCTTTTGTAGCTCCAGGCCATAAATACTGAAAATCCTAATTAAAACACAAAGTTTGATTCTGCTCTCTTTAGGGATTACAGAAACTAAGAAAGTGAAAGGACTATGCATTAAAAAATTACATTGGTCCCAACAAAGACATCCTCAGAGTTTTAAATTCTTAACTTTTCTTTGCTCTGGGATCATGTACCTTGTAAGGGAAATAGTTACTGTGGAAAAACTAATGAATGTAGACATCATTCAAACAAGTTTCATGCATACATGAAGTGTCAATGTGAATAGAATTTCAAACAAAAACATCTAAGCAATTATGCAAGGAGGAAAGAATTATATTTGGGAGGCACAAAGAGAACTTTGTTACCTCTGACTTCATAGAAATAAGCATGCTTGTATTTGTGTGCGTATGTAAATGACCTTACAATAGCAGTAAGGCCCACTTTAACAAACTGGGCAAGTAAACTGGCACATTTTCGTGAGCTGATGTCAAGAGTTGTAGGTCAAGGTCATGCTACATGTAATACTTTCTCCATGTACAAGTCAACTTTGTTTGATTGTTGCATTTATTTATTTTTTATTTATTCATGTATTTATTTCCCAGTGGAAACACACTTAAATAAGAAGGAAAAATAATTCTGTTTACCAGAACCTTACCTGACTGCAGCCTCTCTATGATAAAAGAAACAATCTAACAGCATGGCTGAATTATTCTTACAACAGATGAAGGGAGAAAGAATAGTTAGTTTGTTTCAAGGAGTATTTTTGTTTTCTTTGTTGCACTATATCAAAAATCAAAGCTAAATCACTCTAATATAGATAATGAGACAGATTCTGGCCCTCACATTGGATCAAAATGAATTATGAGTGAAATTACTCCAATTTACTAAGCAAACAGGGATTTTCCATGCTTCATGATTTTACTGATCTTATAGTGCTTAATAAGTGATCTTAGAATATTCTAATAAAACTGAATTAGGATTTTTAAGGTTAAAATACAAAAAGATTGGATATATTTTATAATATTGAGTACTTCCCCCAAGTAAGATATTCTTAATTTGCATATATATGTTCAGTAGCATCTGATAGCTTTCAATTCCAAAAGTACTTTATATCCTATCTATATTTCAAATCACAGTTGGAAAGATTATCCTAACTTTGGAAATTTTTATTTCTTCAAAGCAGTAAAAAATTTCACAAGTCATAAACATTAATGTCACAGTATTTCATCCATGTCTCTTTTGCTTAATCTTGATAGACTTTGTTCAAGGCTATTGCAACATGCAACAAACGTGGTATTTTGTTTTCTCTGTAATTTGTTTTTGGCCAACCACAGTGGTTGTGATCTTAGTTAAAAATTTTAGACAATTGGTTTGACAATCACTTCATCTTAACTGCACACTCAATTCTTATAAAAGAAAAATAGATTGAGTAATCAGGTCATTTGCATATCATTAAGAGAGCAATTGAGATCTGAATCTTTCATGCAGATAAACAATTACTAGCTTCTGCAGGACTTTCTATTTTTTTTTTCTTTTCTGAGTTGTCTCTGTAATACTGCATAAAAAAATGTTGTCTCTTACAAAGTTGATGTAACATCGCAGGAACATACAGATCTTCAAGTATGCTCCCCTGATGTAGCATATCTAAATACAAAAGTATTACAGGAGAAAACATGATTTAAAAAAGAGTTTCACTGTACCAAGGTCAAAAGTTACTTGCCCTGCCTTGTCTGGTAGAAGGTAACCCTGCCCTTCTGCAGGGAGTTAGAACTTACATGGCTTTCTGTGATTCTATGATTTGGTTAATAACTCGTATTTTCTAGTCTGATGATCAGGAATACACAAGTATTCCACATGGAAGAATCTGCTGATGTAAGACCTTAACAATGATGTTCTTTGTAATAGTAATAACGTTTTATTATTATACTGGCTACATGGCCAGTATAAATAAATTTCAGCAGTGCCACATTAAACCAGACTTCAATGTGTCCGTAAGTGCCCAATTTATTTCATAAAATATATTGGGAACTTAGGTAATTAACTCAGGTTTTGTGGTTGTGCTATATTACTGTGGATTGGTTTCATCACATTTAATTTTGAGAATTTTCTGCAAGATGCCTCAGTTGCGAACCTAATAATCAAAGGATACAAATACAGGGACAATTTAGTTCATTCTATACATGTTTAGAAGGATGAATTGTCCCTGTATTCGTATCATTTGATCCTTCTTAACATGTATAGAATGAACTAAAGTTACATATCTTTCTAACAATTATGAAGTCTGCCTAAATTGACTAGGCTTCTAAATCAGACATCTGATTTTAGAATACATTACAAGATATAATGAAGGACCAGATGTATAGAAGATAGGTATTGGTGTGTCTCATGTTTTGGAGTCACAATATTTTATGAGATGTAATCTTGAAACCTCCAATACAAAAGAAATGAAACTAGAAAACAAACAAACAAACAAACAAACAAACAAATAAAGAGAATGTAAGCAAAACCCAATAATCAGTATACCCTGTTTAATATATTCTTGCTCTCCCCATTTTATACCAGAAAAAAAGATCAAGCAGTTCAATAAGGAAAAGATAGAAAGCAACTAATAGTGAAAGTATTTTAGAAATGAATATTGCAAAATAGTAAGGCATCAATGTTAATCTCTGATATTCCTCTCCTCATGTATATAAGTTTCAAGCTCATTTCTGTGATAATCTTTCTTCTTGATTGAGTCTCTTTTCATTCTCATGCATTTTTCTTATTCCTTCCTCATTGTAGAATACCCTAACATATATATATTTGCCACCAATGTTAAAATAGATTACTTCTCAAATATGTGTGTCAAGAGAAGAAAAATCCCAAATAAACTTCAGAGAACAGTAATGTGTGCAGAGCTACTTACTTAAACTCAGGGAAAATGTCACTGGGGCTACAACCCTGAATGCAACTCAGGACTCCTTTGATTTACTGAAAAGTGATATGTACATCAATTACTTTCTTCTTCATTAAAAAATACAACTAATACTTTTACATCTCGCAAAGATCTTGTCAAATGCATTTCTAATGTGAGACCGTCTTACAAGAAAGAGAATTCCCAACAGGTGAGATCATTTGAAATGAACCTAGAATCTCATTGTCTGGTGAAACAGTCCTAACATTTTATGTGACAAGGGAATTAGAAATTTAGTCCAATGCTGTGCATCTAAATTCTGAAAGACAGCATCTTGCTCTGGAGGTCTTCAACATTATCTGTTTCTCCCCATTCACACGATAAGAGAGACAAGCATTTGAAGGATATTAGGAATAGTAAACACCGAAACAGTACATGCAAACAAATTATTCAAGTGAATTGGATATAAATCAATAAAAAATAAATTACCCCTTTTTTCTAAAATAAGCTTTTCAGAAATTATTTGTATCTTTCTGCACCTACAACTCTCTGAGATTTACTGGTCCTTTGAGGGAATAAATGTTTAATTTGTCTATAAATATTTTACTCTTCTTTTACAAAAGATTATTACCCAGACTGCAATGGCTATTTCTATTGTTATTTATTTATAAAAAAAAAAAAAAAGAAGAAGTAACACAACATCAAAATTCTCAAATCCATATCAGGAAAAGAAATTTTGCTTTTAAATAAGTATATTTCTGTACTATGAATTGCACTTCTATTGTGTTGATTATGCTGGATCAATTTTTCCAATGTTAAAGAATCCGTATCTGGAAGAGAAAGGGAATTAAGGTAAGTTTTATGTGGAATCACTGAGGTTGGAAATGGCAACTAAGATCACCTAGTCCAATTGTCAACCAATCACTACTGTTCCCTCAAAACCCCATCCATAAATCTGGTACCTATACACTTCTTTAACATCTCCAGGGATGGCAATTCCATCACCATTTGGACAGCCTGTTCCAATGCACTACCACTCTTTCAGGGAAACAATACTTCTTAACTTTCAACCTGAGCCACCTCTGATGCAACTTAAGTCCACTACCTCTTGCCATTCACCTGGGAGAAGAGGCTCACTGCCTGATCTCACTGCAACCTCCTTTCAGGTAGCTGTAGAGAGAAATAAGGTCTCCCCTGTGCCTTCCCTGCTCCAGACTAAACAATCCTATTTGCTTCAGTCTCTCCTCATGAGACTTGTGTTCCAGACCCTTCACCAGTTTCACTGTCTTTCTTTGGACCTCGATGACTTTTTTTTTGTAGTGAGGGCCCAAAACTGAATACAGTACTTGAAATGTGGCCTCATCAGGGCCAAGTAAAGAGGGCCAATCACCTCCCTGATCCCACTGACTGCACTATTTCTGATAGACACCAGGACATCACTGGCCTTCTTGGCCACCTGGGCACACTGCTGTTTCATATTCAGCCAACTGTCAACAGACACCCCCAGATCCTTTTCTTCCACACAGCTTTCTAGCCATTCTGCCCTAAGCCTGTAGTATTGCATGGGTTTGTTGTGGCCGAAATGCACAATGCAGCACTTGGTCTTGTTGAACTTAATCTCATTGGCCTCAGCCCAGAGATCAAACCTGTCCAGATTCCTCTCTAGAGCCTTCCCATCCTTAGACAGAGGATGTCATAGAAGGAGATGAAGTTGGTCAAACAGGACCTGCCTGTCATGAATTCTTGCTGACTAGGCCTGATTACCTGTTTTTTTTCACACATGCTGTGTGATCGCACTCCCTTACCTTCCCTGATATCAAGGCCTGCAGTTCCCTGGATCCTCCTTCTGATCCTCCTTGTCAACAGATGTCCCTTTGGAAAGTCTACAATTATCTAGGACCTCTGTGATTGACCAGAACTGCTGGTAAACTTGGAAGGTGGCTTGATGAGCACTTCCACCAGCTCGCTTGATACCCTCAAGTAGATCCCATCTGGTTCCACAGATTTTTGATAGTATGGGTAGAGTAGCAGGTCTCTAGATGTTTCCTGATGAATTAAAGAGGGTGTGGGGAGGGATTATTCTGCTCCTCATCTCCGTCTTCCAGTTCAGGAGAGCTTGTGAGGATAAATTATCCGACTATTAAAGATAGATGCAAAGAAATCACTGAGTAACTCAGCCTTTTCTTCATCCTTAGTAGTAATGTTCCCCATCATATCTAACAAAGGGTGAAGATTCTCCTTGGCTCTCATTTTAATGTATCTGTAAAAACACTTTTTGTTATCTTATGCAATGGCAGCCAGATTAATTTCTAGCTGGGCTAGATTTTGTCTCTGCCTGTCCTACTAACATCCTTGTACAAAATTGCCTGTTCTCCTCACTATAAATGGTAAACTCTTCTTTTTTTCTCCAAATCTCAGCAAAAGCTCCCTGTTCACTAGGCCAGTCTTTTCACCAGATGGCTTGTCTTACAACACATCAGGACAAGCCTGCTCCTGTGCATTTTCTTCTTGGGGATGTCCAGCCTTCCTTGATTCCTTTGTTCTTCCAGACTGTTTCCCAAGGGATTCTCCTAGTCAGCGTCCCAAATAGCCCAAAGTCTGCTCTTTGGAAGTCCAAGGTAGCAGTTTTGCTGACCCCCTTCCTGACTTCACAAAGAATAGAGAACTATCATTTTTTGGTTGCTACGCTCAAAAGATTTTCCAACTATCACATCTCTCACTAGTCATGAACAGCAGGGCACTTCCCCTGGTAGAGTCTCTTACCAACTCTATCAGGAACTTATCTTTCATACACTCCAGGAACCTCCTGTGTCCTCTCTTTTGTATTGTATTTTCAGCATGTGTCTGGTAAGATGAGGTCCCCCACTAAAACGAGGTGTACTGATTGTGTGACTGCTGCTAGTTGCTTGCAGAATGCTTCATCTGCCTTTTCATGCTGATTGTGTGGTCTGTAACAGATACTCACTGGGATATCAGTTTTGGTTTTTTTGTTTGTTATCAGTTTTTGTTTCTCCCCTGATCCATACTCACAAGGACTCAACCTTATCATATACCAGCACTGAGCTCTACAACATCAAAACATTCACCAACATACAGAGCTAATATGAGGAGTAGTATCAGTGCCACAGGTCCATTTCTCTGTAATGTTGGAGGGTATTTAATTGAAACAGTACTATACTACTTTGGAAATGTGCTATCTAGATATAATTAAGACTGGTTTATTGTGGTTTTTCTTTTTTTTCTTTTTTTTTCTTTCTTCCTTTTTTTTTTTTTTTGAGTTACAGGGGAAATATATTTTAATTGAAAACAGTAGAGAACCTCAAGATTTGTTATTTGCACAACCTTGTCTTACATGAAAAGCACCATTCCATATAACAACAAAAAAAAATCTATATTTAATAAAGTTTATCTTTATTAGTATACACAATTTGATCAATATAGGTAGATACAGTTAAAATTCTGTGTGATAGCCTTTTACTAATTAACAGAAAATAAATGAAGACCAAGCCAGACATTGATAAATTCTCTCTCTAGGAAATGTTTTCATAGCAGGTGGTCTCTAACTGTGTAACTTACAAGAAATATATCTCCTGGTAATCACTTTTAAAATTAAAAAAAAAAAAAAAAAAAAGAGGTCAGAAATATATTACAATTATAGACTGTGAGTAACTAGAACACCCCTCAAATGTAAGCAGAACAAACTAATCGTGTCCAAATATCATACATTTTTTTCTCATGTCTAAAATGACTAAATGACTAGAGAGGACTAAAATGTCTTCTATTTAAGTCCTTATTTTTTCTTTACATGTTTGTTTTCCTTTAATTCATTTTATTCATGCAGATTGTTTTTGTTTTTTTTTTTTTTTTTTTTTTTCCTAGCATCACATAAGAAAGCTATACTTTGGGTAACTTTGCCAAAAAAACTTCCAATATACACAGCCTTATAATCTTCAGCTGTCTTAAATATTGAATAACTGCTTTGTTTCCATTCTGATTAGTAGGTGTGGAGATAAAATCTTTGAAGAGAAGATCACTTAACCTGCTATGCTATTTCTCAGTGTTCCAAAGGAGGGAGAATAAAGATGCTTTCATCATTCCTGTGGTTTGGAATGGTTTCACTGTTGATATCACATCTGTGAATGTTTACATCATTCCTGTGGTTTGGAATAGTTTCACTGTTGACATCCCATTTATGAACATCTACAATTATTTACTCTCTATAGAGTGCAACTGTTTATGTGTCACTTACTCCTGTTGTGAATAGAAATGCCTATTTCTTCAATAGCTCTCCTGATCTCAACTTTTTAACTTTATGCATCAAGTCTAACCCTAAAGATTTTTGCCTTTGATGCTTCCTGTTGTGGTTTAATACTAGTTGACAGCTAAGTACCACACAGCCTCCTAAGGCTCCCAGGCATTTTAGACACATTGACGGAGTAACATTAACTAGAGTCCAGATAAATTCCTGCACCAGGAGGCTTTGTCTCCTCCTGTCCAAGATGTCTTACCTTCTACATCTTGCATGCTCACAGATCTTTAGTTTTCATTGCAGGGGGGAATCATTTTCACATCATGCATTTTTGCTGTGCCCAATGGGACACTGAGAGGTGTAGCTAATCTCTAAGACTTAATATCATGTGGTATGCTTTTACACTGTCCAACCACCTCATTATTCATTACATTTCATGTATCACATTTGGCTCAGTAGAATGTTATGGTAAGCTGACAAATATAAAGATATTAAGGTGTTTGTGCAGTTAATATTCCTTTGATGTATGATTTTTAAACTACTGTAATAAACCAGAAAGCCACTAGCAGGATAGATTACCCCCACCTTTCCGCCTCCCACCCCCCAACCAAAAGAATCCATACGTTACAACATATACACTGTAGAAGACCTTGGTCCAGATTTTAGATACAGTAATAAAGAATCTTCCACTCATCAGGCTAGTAGATTCAGAATTAAAATACAATAACTTTAAAATAAAGAAAAAAAAGGCATTTATTTAGAAGAAAATACTTTAAAGTTTTGTTTGTGTTCTTGTGTTATTTTATCATCTCCGAGTGAAACTGACAAGCAGTGGCCATCAAAGACATTTCTGAAGAAGAGCATGTAGAGTAGCACGGGATGAAAAGAGGCCCGAAAATAATAAGATTACCAAGTAAGAGTGCAAGTTGTGTGCTTGCTGTGTGCCCTGAGGCCTCCTGTCCCCTCACATGCCCCAGTGCTTCCTGTTGTGGTTTAACCCCAGATGTCAGCTAAGTACAACGCAACCACTAGCTCACTCTCCCCAGGTGGCTGGGGAGAGAATCAGAAATGGAAAACAGAGAAATTTTGGGTTGAGATAAAGAGTGTTTACCATGAAGAGCAAAAGCCACACATACAAGCAAAGCTAAACAAGGAATTCATTCACTACTCCTACCTTTAGTCTTTCTATTGGTCCAAATACTCTTTAGAGATTATTACATCTAAATACTCTAATGGACATCTCTAAGAGTCTTGCAGGTTAATCTTTTGCCCACTGCTACTTTTGCAACCAAAAGCAAATGTGCTTTTGCAAGCATCAAACTGTAGTTATAAGATATCTTTTACTGGAGGAGGTGCTATCAGATGATCACGAACTATTAGTTATTGTCATAAAAAAGCATGGACAGCAAGTATATCAACTGTTTTGGAACAGGTAGCAACAAACTAAAAAAACATAAGACTTGAGAACTAGTCATTGTGTATTTATTTATATGTACATATATAACATTCATTTGTACAAACTAAATGAATCTTCTCTTTTAAAACAAACTGAATAAATTATGGTCTGAACAGCAAGATCTAACAGCTGGAACAGTTGGCAAGATAATATTCAAATCTTCCAATAGAAAGCAAACGCAATGAAACTTTCTGAACAGATTTCAAAGCATAAATTTAATAGCATTGTCTGCAGATTTTTTTTTTTTTTTCTGACAATGATCTTCTCACTATACTAAGATTTAACTTGCAGTCGTGTTAGTTCACTTTTTAAAATGAAATCAGTGTGAGACTTTAGCATTTATTTGTCCAATATAGAACTGCTGTATTCTGGGGGGAAAAAAAGTATGAAAGAAAAGAAAAATGCACTTGAGGATTACTCAATATACTTACTCCAAAAGGACATACTGCTGCCAGAGCTGAGCCAGGAGCAACTCTGGGTGTGCTCTGGGAGAGCAGACTTAAGATAGGGAATACTGCTGCACAGCAGCAGCTGGGACAGAGGAGTGAGTAATGTGAGAGAACAGCCCAACTGGCACCAAGGTCAGTGTGGGAGGAGGGCAGGAGTGCTCCAGGAGTGGAGCAGAAGCTTCCTGGAGCTCAGACGAGGCCCATGGAGGATCAGGCTGTCCCCTGCAGCCCACAGGCACCACGCAGAGCAGATCTCCTCATGCAGCCATGGCAGATGTAACAGTGGATGAGGCCTGGAGGAGGCAAAGCCCATAGGAGAAGCTCAGGCTAGAGCTGCTGGTTGGGCCAGAGCTGTGGCTCAATAGAGAGCAGCCTGCAATGGGGCAGGAGGGTTGGGTGAGCTGCCAGCTGGGAGGATCTGTGTGGAGCAATGCCTGAAGGGTGAGCCACACTCTACAGAGCGTGTTGGAGCAGTTATGTACTGATCCTAAGCCCTTCACATTCCACTGTGATACTTGGGAAAGAGGTAGAAAAGGGGATTGGAGGGAAAGTGTTTTTAGTTTACTTTTAGTTCTTATTGCTAGTTAGTAATAGGCAATAAATTACGTTACTCTCTTTTGCCCGTGGTAGTAACTGGTGTATGATCTCTATTTCCTTATCTCAACCTATGAGCTTTTTTCATCATATTTCCTCCCTCTCTCTTTCTGAGGAAGGGGAGTGAGAGATCAGTGTGAGGGAGATTAGTTGCCCATCAGTGTTAAACCACCAAACCTGGGGCTATCATTATGATAATAATAGTTTGACACAGAATGATTGGCCAGATCATAGAACCTGAGATTTTGTTTGGCTTCTATGGTTTGAGATAAAAGCTATAATATCATATTTTCCATGGCCTGCTACCGAGCTGTTGTTATTAGCAGAAAATGTACATGTTGCACCACTTGTACTAAGTGCTCTAGAGTCATATCAGATATTTCTCTCAAGAAGATAACTCTTGCTCAGTGCCAACAATAGGAAGGGTGGAATTACTGTCTAAGTATCCATCTCAAGTATGGAGCTGTCACAACTGTAGACATTTGAAATTGATGAAACAAAACTCAGAAGCACATATTCTACTATATGATTTGTTTTGCATTACCATTTTAATTGAAGTTTAAACATCTTCTCTTATAAAATTGTGCTAAGTAGAGTTGCAGATGCTGGAAAGGAGTCTATCCTCTAATGTCTTTCCTGTATCTCTACAATAGGAGTTATTATCCCATTACTATCATTGCTGTAGAAAAGACTGGTAATTTTGGTGACAGTGAGTAGATTATAACAGCCTTTCTGGCTTGCTGCACAGAAAGGGGTCCAAAAGAAATGGAAGCCAACTGTGAGGCTTTATCCTACCCAGCCATAGTGGGACTTTCCATGTGTTACATTAGCAATCAGAAGTGCTGTATTTAAAACCTGTTCTTTCTGGACAATATATTACATATAATGTGCCCTGTGTACAATGGTGAGATGCCTAGTTATGCATGGATTTCTAAATTATCATGCCCTTCAGGCTAGAAAACCTGGAGATCTTCATGTCTTGTATCCACAGTGTATATCACCTAGCACTACAACTTGTCTGACTACAAGAAGTATCTCTAAAACATGACCATTTTGTGATATTCTATTTCTTTGATTTTTTGTTTTGTTTTGTTTTAACGTGTCTGAATTTTTTTTTTTTTTTTTTTTTCAGTTCAAGGATTCTAACATAACGTGAGCACTATACTATTTTTTATTGGTTTTACTGCATGAAATTTGGATTCGGTGTGAGTGTATGAGGAGGCTTTTAAAGATGCACACTCTGCTGACATAAGTTTTGGGAGATGTGGAAAGGGAAACAAATTCACAGTTGATAAAATCCTATTGCAAACAGAACTGGGCACTTCCAGAATATGACCAGCTATTGTCTTGAAGAGAGTTTTTTTGAACAACACAAATCAGACAGGGAGTAAAATAACGCCTAAGTAGTATGAGGCAAGAATTTCAGGCTTGGGCTTATCCTCTGCTTCTTTTATTTATTACACTAGTATTCACAGTCTCTCCCTGTTAACATACTTCAGTACAAGAATTTTGAAGAAAAGAATTCTGTATTTAAAGAAATCCAGATAATAAAATTATCCTTTATAAAAAAGGGTATTTCTTGAGACAGAAAAAACATAACATAAAAAATATGATCAAAAATTACATTTTTTTCCCAGAAAAAAGTCACAATTAACGATATTTTTAGTCCTATCCTACAAATATTTCAATTAGCAAGGTTATTAATACAGGAGTACACGTCAGCAAAAGTACTGTTTTCTATCAGTTGTACGTGTTATACTCATTTTTAAAAAGTAATTATTTGTTATTTTTACAGTGGAATGAGAAGTAAGGCAACAGAAGACTGGAATATTGTGACATGGACGATTTTTATCCTTCATGAATTAGCATAACATCAAAGTGTTCATCACATTTGTATTAAAAAAAAAAAAAAAAAAAAAACAGAAAAACAAAAAACAAAAGACAAATAAACAACAAAAACAAAAACAACAACAGCAAAAAAAAACCTGAGAGAAATATAAGACAAGAATTGAAAAATACCCAGGGAATCTTATGGAGTAGTATTTTACATTTACGATTATTTTTTATTGAAGTCTATTTTCTATTGAAGTCAAATGGCAATGTATGTTCAATTGCAATTATAAAAGCCATCAGTTACTATTACGCTTTCCTGATTATCTGTCTTTGTTATTCCATATAAATGCCAGTGTAAATGTAAATCCTAAGTTTTTACATTTCAGCTACATTTTACATATAATTTCTGAACTAACTTATCATTTTACTCTGCAGTGTAGACCTAGTTAATGACATGAAAAAATGAGTGCCCCAGGCCATCTATAAAGTGAGATGGTTTCTGATTCTAATCTAATCAATAGGATAAAGTGATGTGCAAGTATTTCTTATGACTACACACTAGAATAACTATATTCAAAATCAGATTTAAGTTGTCATTGTTGTTTTTTAAATTCCTCATTACCTTAGGGGAAAGAAAAGCAAATGGCAATATACCATAATCTTAGTTGGAAGTCTCATACTCTTCCTTCCTCAAAAAAATTTTCTGCGGTGTTAAGGATCTACGATACTGACCACGATAGGGCCAGGGCCAAATCACAGGACATGCACACCAATGTGGTGAACAGAGAAATGGTGTTTATTACAAGTGAACTCTAGCTTATATACCCTATGTGCTTCGTCTGCTCCCCTAAAGCATGCGTCACACATCCATCACAGAGCAGGGGAGGTCCTAACGCATCACATCTTGATATCGCCTCGTTAATGCCTATTCCTGGCACGTCACATCCCGATCTCGATGCCAGACGCCTAATACAATATATGCAACAATTTTCATTATTCACCTGTTTTTAAATATACCTAGCAAATAAATGTCTCCATGTCTTTAAAATGATGGCAACTGTTTTCACATCTGAGTTGTCTGGTTTGAAGAACTAGTGATTTCAGAAGTTAATGTGTGTTATCAGACTGTGAGATGTGTTCCCTGCTTGTCCTAGAATCACTTTCTACTTGATCATTCCTCTTTTTATGACCTGCAAAGCTAGTTTGAGCAAGTGTATGAGGAAAAATGATTGCTTAAATTTCTTAAAAGTCCTTTCCTGTCTCTGAACTTGTTACTTTTTTTCGGTTGTATTGAAAGAAGCTGTCAAAAAAAAAAAAAAAAAAAAAAAAAAAAAATTGTATGGCACAATAAAAAGACTAATTTGTTAAAGTTGTCTTATTTCATGTTTATATATATTATATGCAATAAGACTGCACAAGGCCTCATTCAACTCTTTGAAGCTAATATGAAACAAATTTTGTTTTCAAAGCAAGTTGATGCACGAAATTCACTTAAGCTATCATCCTACTGCTTTTCACAATGTTTTCTCAGCGAAGGACCTGTAACTGTCACTATACCTGATTCCATGATAGTTAGAGATACAGTTCTTTTAATTACTTATCTTGCTTAAAATCTCAGAATAACTCTCATTTTGGAGCACAATCTCTTTTTTTCAGTTATAGTGTTATAAAGATTGTTATATTCCATCCATCTCTTTCCAAGCCAGTTATGTGATTTTATCCTGTTTGCCTCACCATTTTTAATTTCTGTCTAATGTCAGCTCGGTGAGTTTGTGCCCAAGGGAGCTGAGAAATGCTACTTGTACAGGATGTCAGTAACAGATCCGTCCAGTAGCAAATTCAAAAAATCTTTCGAATTAATTCTTAAGGTAATGGTTGGTAAAAAGAAAATTAGAAGACAATTTCATACCAGAGCACTACTCAGAGATTTTTATCATTGATCGTTATTTGAATCTGTGTCCACAGGCAACTGAGACTAATGCATTTTGGTGCTGTTTAACATGTTCCGGTTAGTGAAACACAAAATAATATCAGATTATGATACTGTATAGTAATTATTATACATACTATTTATTATATTACCAATATAAATCATGTTATAGAGATTTAAAATAATAAGTAACTGCTGAATGGAATGAAATGCAAGCTTAGAAAAAAGATAATATGCCAGGGGTCTAGAAATTAACTTTTTTTGATAGAAGAAGAAAGAAATGAGGGAAAATAAGAAAAGAACAAAAAATTCTGCTGTCCAAAAGACAATAAGAGGATAGAGAGTTATTTCTGTTTTTAGAAAAGTATTTCTGACTTCTTATGCTGCGACAAAGGTTGATTTCAGGTGTCAATATTGTAGGAATGCCAGGTACATTCCTAATGTAATAGCAGCAATTCACACATCTATCCCTGGGAAATGTTTTTGAGAAACTTGCATGATTGGAGTACATGAAGATATTTTAGTGTGTAAATTCTTCCATTTTATGGCTACAGAGAGAAAGGCAAGTTTTACCCCTAGTTTAAAAACTTATGTTTTTTGTTTTTAAACACAATCCAAAGGGAAGATTCACTGAAAGTCAGGAACAAAAATTCAGGCTAACTAAACATTTTGGGAATATTTTTATAATTTGTAGTAGTCATTAATATTATAGATTAGGACAGGCATGTCCAACCCATGGGCTGTGGGCCACACGCAACCCAGCACAGCTTTCACTGCAGTACACACTCAAGGCTGTGAAGTCACTGTGGTGACAGCTCTGGCCTGCCTAGTGGCCCAGCCTCACCCCAGGACATGAAGAGGGTATAGTGCAGTGCTGACAAATAATATGCTTAATTTGCAAGGAAATCAGGTAGTTTTCAAAGAGTGTGGTTTGAAAAGACATTATATGCAGAAACATGCTGCCAAATTCAATTCATATCAAGGAATGAAAACTTTGTAAAGACAGAATAGCAGAACTGAAAAATTATCTCGCCTCAACAAAATATTTTTAAAAATTAGAAACTTAATTAGAACTCAAACACTCTTCCGTAGAAGCTAGTTCTGTGATAGCAAACCTGACTGCAAAAAAATGAAAGCTATTTCTTGACGGTGAGTTTGCTAAGCGATGTATGGAAAACACGTACAGACAGAGTGTCCTGTTCTTTAACCTTTGTCAACATATCTGGTGTAACTACTGATAATACCCCAGTGATGGCTGGTAAAAAAAGAGGGACTTGTAAAATTGTTAGAAGATGCAGTTACCTCTGGTAACTCATGTTTGATGAAATATCACCACATAAGACATCGTGAAAACTGATGAACAAAATCTTCTAAAGTGGATAACATTATTCAAATCGTCAAAGTTGTGAATTTCATAAAGTCCAAGGTACCCAATCATCTCCAATACTTACAAGTATAGATGCTGATTGTGGGATCATAAAAAGACTTTGCAAAGTGAAATCAAGTCCTTTATGGAATCAAAAGGAAAACTTGTGCCACAACCTGAAGAGTAAAAATGGCTCACAGGTTTAGCATTTTGGTGGATTTGACTGCACATTTAAATGAATTAAACATGCATCTTCAAGGTAAAAGGTGCCTTATTTGAGCCGTGTTTCAGACAATAACAGTGTTTGAAATGAAATGAAATGAAATGAAATGAAATTTAATTATCGTAAGCTCAAATTATGGCAAATAATTTCATGATACATTTTTGATACATTAGATAACAGTCCCAAGAGCAGCGAAAAATATGTAGCCTGCTTTCTGTTTTGATAAAGTAATTTGAGAATAGATTTCAAGATTTCCAAATTAATTGTCTTTTTTTTTGTTTGTTTATTTGTGACTCCATTTTCAGTTGAATTAAATACATTACTTACAGATTTTCACATGGAATGTATAAAGTTACAGTCAGACACTCAACACAAGAAAAATATGGTGTTTCTTTACAAGACTTTCAGAAAACCTATCTTACCAAATATATAAATATTCTTCACTTTAGTCATGCCTTTTTTCATTCATGACACCATTTTTTGGCAATATGTACATTTCTGAACAATCATTATTAAGTCGGGAGGGAGGCTTGGTCTGCTAGAGCGGACAAAGGCACTACAGAAGGACCTGGATAGACTGGATCGATGGGCCAAGGTAAGCTGTGTGAGTTTCAATTGGGCCAAGTGTTGGGTCCTGCATTTTGGTTGCAATAACCCCAGGCAACCCTACAGGCTTGAGGAGGAGTGACTGGAAAGCTGCCTGACAGAAAAGAACCTTGGAGTACTGATAGACACTCAGTATATGAATATGAATAGGAGCCAGCAGTTTGTCCAAGTGACCAAGAAGGCCAATGGCATCCTGGCTTGTATCAGGAATGGTGGGGTGAGCAAGACAAGGGAAGCAATCTTGTACTCGGCACTGGCGAGGACCCACCTAGAGTACTGTGTTCAGTTTTGGGCACCTCAGTACAGAAAGGACATTGGTGCTGGAGCAGATCCAAAGAAAGGCAACAAGGCTGGTGAAGGGCTTGGAGAATATGCCCTATGAGGAAAAATTGAAGGAACTGGGGCTGTTTAGACTGGGGAAGAGGAGGCTGAGGGGAGACCTTATTGCTCTCTTCCAGACTTGTCACTGGTCTTCAGACATTAAGCCATTGACCACAACTCTCTGAGTGTGACAAGCACTGGAATAGGCTTCACAGGGAGGTGGTTGAGTCACCATCCCTGAATGTGTTTAAAAGCCATTTGGATGTGGTGCTCAGGGACATGATGTTAGAGTTAGGGTAGTATGGTTAGGTTGTGGTTGGACTCAATGATCTGAGGGTCTGAGGATCATAGAGTTCTATGATTCTATGATTCTAAGAAAAATATTTCACCAAATGTCTCTGATGAAGATCTTGAGAACTTATTAGGAATGCCATTGAACTAGCCTGATGCATTAGTTTCAAAACAAAAAAAAACAAAACAAAACAAAAAAAAGGCCAATCATCCCACTAGTTTTGTTTTTGTTGTTTTCTGGATTTTTTTGTATTTCAATAAAAAATACATTAAAAAATTAAGTTTGTTTCTTTTATACATTACATTTATTATAAATGCAAGGCAATTTCGGATCACGCAATGCAAATCAGGCAAACCAAAATGTTAGACAATCATGGATTAGGGTAAGAAAAGACTAAGAAAGAGAGCATAGGTGATACAGGTGTAGTTCAAATACATAATTGTATATATAAGACTGATGTGTAATTAGGTTAATGTTTGCTTTCTAATTGAATTTTGTAGACTTTTTAATAACATTTGTGCTTGTGGATGGCATAAAGTTGATGTTAGAAAACAGCACTAGGTTTTGTTGCATATAAGTGTTCAGGGGGAAAAAAAAGATTTGTGGACAGCAAGGAGAGAAATACTGAATTTATTTTAATATATAAATATTTTTTTTTTAAATCATCTTTTGTTAATAGTTACATACAGTGGGAAAAAGCAAATCAGATGGATTTTTAGTTTTCCTAGACAAGCTACATGTTCCTACAATAATCTAAGGAACCGTTTTTAGACTACCTGGGAAGGGTCAAAGTATACTGATTTTAATTCACTCATCCTACCACTATACCAGTATGGTCTTTACTGTAACCGCTGTCTATCTAGTATTATTACTGGTGTAATGGCCACAGTTTGTAGCTGAAGCAAATGCAGAGGTCAGACAAGATTTAGGGAGAGAAAAAGTATCTGAAAAGATTTTTTATGTTCTTTATTGACGATGCTAGTTTTGTATATATCTAACTTGCTGAAATGAAATGAAATACAATGAAAAAAAAAAAAAAGGATAAATTTACTAGTTTACTTTGACATATTGTTCCCTGCAAACAGGTTGCATAAAAGCTGTTAAATTACAGGTTTTTTGATCAACAGTAGAATGCGTCACATAAATGTCAACATTCTCTTCAAAATGTCAAATTGCTGACTATAAAAGGCTTAGGTTTTTCTAAGTAGGAACGTCAACTGAAAAGCCTTTAGGCCAGTTGATGAATATAAGGCCAGAAAAAAATGTTACTTGTTTCACAGAAAAAAACTGAAGGCATGTCTTTGCTCAAGTCAAGAGATAATCTTTGTGCTGTGATACAGAATTGGTTGGACTTGTCAATAAACTTGGTTGAGGGAATACAGTGCACAGACTTGTTAAAAGTTTTCTTAAGAACAAGTAAACTTTAATGATTTATGCTTAGTTTTCTGTTTCAAATATTTCCTCAGGAGCAAAGTTGAATCCTAACCTCAGAAACTTTTTCCTAGAATTTTCTAAAGTTTATAAAAAATAAAAAAATAAAAAATAAATGTGCCTACTTATCAGACACTTCTCCAGGAAGCCTGTTCTAGTGTTTATATTTTTTAAAATAATTTTAATCTTTTTTAATTTTTTTTTAATTAAAAAATATTTTTAAAATAATTTTTTCCTATTGTCCAATCTAGACTTCTCTAGTGCAGCTTTGTGCTGTTCCTTCATGTCCTGTCATCAGTTACCAAGGAGAGGAGACCAGAACCTCCCTCTCCAGTTCCCGTCCTCAGAAAGCTGTGGAGAACAATGAAGTCCTGTTCTCCAGATTAGACTAGCCAACAGTCTCACAAGCTATCCTCAACCTTTCCTCGTAGAACACGCCCTCCAACTCTTTTATGTGGTTTGTTGCCCATGTCTAGACTCTTTCAAGTATATTTTTACATCCTTTTCATATCGTGAAGCCAGGAAGTGATCACAAATTCAAACTGAGACCACACTATGGCTAAATATAATAGAAACTCTTTTGTCTAGCTGGCTATGCAAAATTTAATGCACCTCAAAATGCAGTTTGCCTTCTTTGCTACCAGGACACATTGCTAACTTATGTTGAGCTTGCTGTCAACCAGCACACCCAGATCTCTTTCTCTGAGATATTCTCTAGCCACTTGTCTCCTAGACTATAAAAGAACAACCTAAGGGTATATGTAAAGTGAGAGTGAAGATGGACAAGAGTTTATGTGAAAAACAACTAGAAATTAGTGAAATAAGTACACAAAAAAAAAAAAATTATGGCTTCAAGATGAAGTTGAATAATTACACTGGCAATAAAATAAATTTACAAGTATGGTAATTGAACACAATTCAATCTTATTTGTATGTTTGTGTATTTGCAGGTACATTTTTTTTTTTTTTATCCTGAATCATTACAGTCATGAATCTGTGCATTTAAAAAGAAAATTTGTCTCTCAAATACAAATGCACCACCAAATCATTAGGAGCAAGGCTCTAACAGACAGATTTACTTTACAGGGAGAGGTCTTGTCCAATGGACAAGAATCAGATTTTTGACTCTGAAATCAGAACAGCTAATATGAAGGGAAACTGACTGGCAAAGTATGCATGAATCTGGCTACTCACCTCATGTGTGGAGCCAGGTGCATCTCCAAAACTGATATTCAGAGTTAGCCAGATTGACTCCATCCAGAAATATAGTGCGCTTTGAAAAGAAAATAGTGGCAAGAAATGGCTCAAGGTATACAGTACTGAGACAGAGCTGCCAAGAAAATACTGGTGGCAAGAATATACTAAAGCCTTCTTTCTCCAAAGATTTGGAGATCTGTTTAGTCACTACTTTAGGTTCTTGAGTTTGAGAAGTTCCATAAAGACATACCCAATGGGACCGGGGAAGAGATGCAGGTGGTGTGGGAATTGTTCTTTTGTAATGACATGTTAATTACTTAAAAAAAAGTGTGAGGCCCATTTTCAGTTCTCTTTTGAGCCTGAGGAAAAAGAGAATCACATCTGCAGCACTTTAGATAATTCCTTAATCTCTAGGCTGGAGAGCAATTAAATGACATACAATTTACATTATATAGTGAAACAATGAGACAGCTTCCTACCATCTATATTAGTGCTCAACCCCCTCAAATAAGAGGTTCATGATTTTTCTTCCGTTATTTTCTCTCTGGCCGTGAGGCCATTTTCCTTTACGTGAAGAGAAAGAATATCTAACAATAATGGATTTGAAGTTATCATTCCCCTGCTCATGTACAAGTTAAACAAGTGTAGAAAAGCAGTGTAACACTTTCATCATTTTAACTGAATTTCATTGAAGTCGGGGGAATTAATCACACAGTATACTGAAGTTTAACAAATAACAGTTATATTCTCACAGTTTTCACAAATAGTAGGAAGATTTTACCTTCAGTTATAAATTGATTAAAATTAAATACTTTAATACCTTTTATACTGATTCTTTTGCAGCAAGTAATGAGGTCAGTTCTCACAAATGATCTCAGGAAATAAGTTTTTGTATTTTTATTTTTATGTTTTTTTAAGTTAGGAACTGTCTGAGTATTACACGGACAGCTGTTAAGAGTTCGTAAAACTGTCAAACAACAATGTTCATGTTCTCTTTTGGAAACCATAAGCTGAAGAAAATTCACTCCTAAAAATTCTACCGACAAGGCTCCTGGAGACTGTATAATTTAGACATCAGAATGTTTGATGACAGAGGTACTCGGTTATCTTCCTGTCTTTCACCCATTAAAAATGATTCAGTATATTTCTGAAAGTGTCTTGCTTTGTAATGAGGTATATTTTTGCCTGTATTTTCCCCATAAAAATATTATTCAAATTGCAATATATATTTTGTTAGAAAGGCATTGGAAAGTTTCTACCATCGCTAGCTTTGCCCTTCTTGTACAATGTTTATGAGGTAAATGCATTCCATTATTAGATACAAAAAATGATATATTCGAGAGGAAATAATAATGTCATAGTTTACATTAGAAACTCTTTACCAATTAAATATGAGACATTTAATTATTCTAAAACAGGAATGAAACACCAACAAGATGATTTTTAAAAATAATTAAGATTATCTAAGCAGATAGCTCATGTTTAACAATTCTCTGTGAGCCAGGTTAAAAACCAATATCTTTTATAAAACTTAATTTTTGTTCTAACGGTGTATTTCTTCGGCAGTTCAGTCTTTATCAAGTACCTGTTTCTCTTCTGTTGCTAACTATTCATTCTCATAGTATTTCTATTTTCCACTTCTCTTTAGAGTCTCCTCTTATTGCCCTAGCTCTCACTTCATTTTCACCTTCTGTTTACTGCATGTTTTTTCATGCACTGTCTCGGCCTCATCTTTTAATTGTCATTCTCAAACATATCACTATAAATTTTCTTAATACCACTGAGAGTATAACTTCCCAGGAACCACTTAAACTGCCATTTAGATCTCTAAATATATGAAATATCCAATTTGAAACATACTGGCATCAAACTACTTATAATATATAAATAGTACAGTATTTGTATGCAAAAAAATAGATCTTGAGATTTTTAACATATGGCCTGCAACTTTTTTGCAGCTGCAGAGTTTATCTTCACAGCTGGAGTTCCAGTGACAAAAGACTGTGAAAGTGCTACTGATCTATCTCCTAAATGAATCACTCAGTAAATTGATTCCACTGCTATACTCTCATTTATATGCAGAACAATCTCTGAGATTAAATTTCTTAGTGCAAAATCATACATGTATGCACATTATATTAAGACCCTAAACTGTCTACAAATGTACTGGCACAATGCTAGAAAGAAGTCTAGTATGTTAGGGCAAGCTGTGTTCTTCCTTGGGGAAGCTCAGAGACATGGACGCAATTAAGAAATTTCTTTGCCAACTAAAGGCTACTGCACTATTTTTGTTGGCATTAGTGAAGTGCTGAAACACAGTTCTTCATTCAGCATGGTAAATAAATTAGTAATGTCACAGAAAACTATTTCCTTGCCAACTTCAAAACTTTATCTTGAATGGATTTACTTTTCTACATTATTGATAAAGCAAATAACTTCAATTTAAGTTTTATTTCAGCCTAAGATATTTTAAGGAATCTGATAGCTTTAATCATGACACTGCGTAGAGATTCCACTCCAATATGCCTAATATCCAGCTTCTAAAAATTAGGTTCATTCAGATTGTCTCATATTTGTACACAAAACTGCTGATAGCTTCAAAAACATTTGCCTTTTGAAATAGGTGAATTCTGTACACGTAAAAAAATAACATATTCTCACAACTCTTAAACACCAAGTTATTTACATGCTGTATTTGACACACACACACACACAAACATGGAAGTATTCCAATGACCAAAGCCTGAAAAGCGTAACACCAAACAAATAACATAATTCTCTTAAATAAATCTTATTCTTGTAGTAATACGAACAAATAAATAAATGTCATTAGCATTCTCAAAAGAATACCTACAATCTGTCAGAAGAGGTGAAAGTCCCAATGATTTTACAATAACAACTAATAAAATAGAAAAATTCTAGTAATAGTGTTATAAACCATTCTCTCAGTTAAAGTATTACCAAGTCTGGGTATATTAATGTGTGGATTGAAGTATGTATTTCGAGTTGAAATGTTAAAAAACTGTTAGAACCAGGAAGGTATCTGGTCAAGTATTTCATTTGATGTGTTACTGCAGGCCAGAAGCAGACTGGTGTTTGTATTTATGACCAAAATTGCTTCAAAGATTATATTTGCATCAAATATATTTCAAGAATTCAGTGAAATTGAATAGAACCCACTTATGCCTACAAACAAGAAGCGATGTCAGACTTTTCCAGACTAGGAAAGATTTTAAGAGAGTACAGCTGGCATATCAGCAGATTTCTTCATCAGTCACACAAAAGTCCTCTCCTATTTGTACCATCATTTAGAAGCAGCCTGTAAATATTATTTTCACTTTTTTGCTCAATTACTGAGCCTTTGTGTGGCAGGAGGCGAATGCTTATGTTTTATGAATCCGTGACCAAAACATAATTACCTTTATGATCCATCTTCCTGTTTGTAAGCTGTTTGTCATTTTAAACTCCTTTCAGGACTTCATTTGTAAAGTTTTTATTTGTTGGTTTCTAAATGAATTTCATGGAAAAACTTAAGAACTCACAGTCAAAGGGGATTTTCACTCCTGTATAAACAAAAAATAACCTTAAAGAGAAAGTCACAAAAATAAACCAAACACACGAGCAATATTTTAAACTGAGCATACACAAAATACAGTTGCTACTATTATAACAAATACTAAAATGACTGAAAGCTGAAAAATGATAGAGGGAGTTCTAGGCATTATATTTATGTAAGATAGGTTTTATGGGAAGTCTATGCTTATCAGAAATGTGATGTATAGCATCATTGTGGTGATTGTAACTAAGAATAAAAATAAAGGGTGATCTGAATAATTGCCAGTTAATTGATCCATCATATATTTCATGGAAAGTATTTATTTGCTTACATTTAAGTGTTAATATCACTGCAAGCATGTGTCTGCTGCTGAAGGCATGTTAAAATACAAAATGGTAGGAACTGAAATACAGTTTATTTTCTATTAGATCTGAAATATGTGGAGAGCAGCATACAAGAATAAGAAGCTGTTGATCTAGCAAAAAGCCTTTAGTAAACATAGAAAGAAAGGAGATTGAGGGAATATAGATAAAATACTGATAAATTACAGTCAAAAATGCTAAAAAAATAAAATTAATACTTAAATCTAAATTAAAAGCAGAAGAGTATAGCATGTATAAATAAGGGAAAAAGAAGAAATACAGTTAAATAATTGATTATACTCATAAAAGTACATGGGACAGACTAAAAAAAAAGAACTTAATATGGCTAGAGACTGAGAAATAATCACTTAAAAAAAAATTAAGAAAATAAAAGTGTTTATTTCTGCCAAAGCATATGCTATATACAGATAGCTAAAAGAAACAATCAAAGATGTTTCAACTGAAAAGGAACTTGATATTACTATCAGAATCTTTCCATTTAAATTAAACATAGACTTAATTTCATCCTCTTTTGTAGTGGAACTCTTTGGCCCTGTCTTGAACTGTTCATTGAGCACCTGGTGAAAGTGTGTGGCTGGCCCAGAGAGAACAAGCAAATTGTTTGCACCTCTGTTCCCCTCATGACCAGATGGGGTGGACTCAGAGTAGAGTCATCCTGGGCTCATATAAGGGCCTGCCATTAAGAGGAGATTTTCTGTGTGGTTTAATCTGCTTCCTGAGATGATATACTGTATAGCCAGAGAGTCTCCTCACCAGTTTGGTGAGTTTTGTTCTTCTTTCTGCATGTAATTATTAGCCTATCTACAAATACTTTGCATTATATTGCTAAGAATCTGTCAGAAGGGTTTTATCTCTTCACAAGCTGAATATTCTTGAACACACATGGAATTGCTATGTGCAATTATTCATAGGAGGTTTTTTTTGTTTTTTTTTTTTTTTTATTATATGCATAGAAATATACTTTTTTATTGTGACCTGCACCTGATCTAGACACTTGCCGTTGTTTCTTAATACTCTAAGACCCATGAAATAAGCAGATAATATCTGGGTATTTTGTCATGTACAGTCTGCTCACAATGTATGTGATTTACTGCGTCCAGTTCTGGGCTCCCCAGTACAAAAAAGACAGGGATCTCTTGGAAAGAGTCCAGCGGAGGGCCACAGAAATGGTGAAGGGCCTGGAGCATCTCTCCTATGAGGAAAGGCTGAGTGAACTGGGTCTGTTCAGCCTTGAGAAAAGAAGACTGAGAGGGGACCTGATCCAGGTCTATAAATATCTAAGGTGTGGGGGGCAGAATGGCGAGGCCGGACTCTTTTCAGTGGTGAATGGTGACAGGACAAGGGGAAACGGCCAGAAACTGCATCTTAGGAAGTTCCACACAAATGTGCGCAAGAACTTCTTTACAGTGAGGGTGACGGAGCACTGGAACAGGCTGCCCAGGGAGGTGGTGGAGTCTCCTTCTCTGGAGATGTTCAAGACCTGCCTGGATGCCTACCTGTGCGACCTGGTGTAGGGAACCTGCTTTGGCAGGGGGGTTGAACTCGATGATCTCTGGAGGTCTCTTCCAACCCCTACAATTCTGTGATTCTGTGATTCTGTGATTCTGTGATTTTGTAGTAGTCTACTGTAGTTGCTGCAGCTATACTTTTGATGATACTGCAAACCTAACTTTCTATTAATGCTGCAGTAAGTCTTGTCTTAATATGCATGATCAGTTTACAATGTTACAGTTATCAAAAAATAATATAAATGCTTATTTTAAAAAGTTAAAACAAATGATCACCTTGAGTGATACAATCTTACAGGACCATCATGCTCAGGACTGAAATCTCCATTTAGACTTAGCATTTCAAACATGCTTCTGGATTTTTTTGTTTTGGTAGGCTTATCTCCCTTATGAATATTGCACTTGCTCTTCTGAATGACATCTGTATGTGCCAAACTCTCACCATGTATTTTACAGAGAGCTTAGACTTCTAGGTTAAGTCTTCATGAAACTCACTTTGTTTTGCTGGCCTAAGTGAACTGGCCAAGTGTGTGTGTGGGGGGGGAAATGGCTTTAGCAGGACAGAAGTAATGACTAGTTTGTCACGTTTTTGCATAGATTTAGCTCTTGTGAAATAGAAAGTTGATTCAGCAGAGTGTAAATTTATAAGGTTTAGTCCTTTTACATTCTGAGGAAAATCTTGGCAAGACTGTTTTCTTCTCCATGACTCCCCTGAAGTCTTTGAAGTGGAGGAATGTCACATTGTTTAGAGAATGACTCATTCACAGCTACACTTAAGGACCAATTCTCTCTTTTTAATTGCTGAGGAAGTGTCATTGGTCTCATCTGCAAAAGTAGCAGTTTGTGTAAGAAAGAAAGGATACACCAAATGTGGGTAACCTCTTTTACTTGATGAATGTATTCATTGAGTAGATTAACTAGAAAGTAGAAATTAATGTTTCACACTGTCAAAACAAATCTCAAGAAGTAAATCATATGAGAGATGTGCTGAAGCTGGGTATTCTGAAGTTCTGCAAACAAAACAAAAAAGTCATTTGATTAAGTAAAAGCAGTTACGTACTAAGAAGTGGCAAAAGATTGGTGATTCATGTTTTCTGTTTTATTTTCCTGAGACAGTGTGCTATGTTTAAATTGCTAATTTGAACAAATCAATCTCTTCTGTTTTTCTAATTCAGAATCAGCGAAGAGACCTCTGTCTTTATGACAGTTCTAGAAAATCAAATTATCTGGAGTTTATGCCAAGATTTAATGTCAATATTGATTATTTAGCTATTATGTGTTTAGTGTCTTTGATCACAGCTTGAATAGTGTCTCTGAACTGATGGCATTTAAGTCTCCAGATGTCTGTGAACATACACATATTAGCCTGTTATTTATTTAATAGAACTTTTATTTTTGAATGACATATGATTTGGCCTAGCAAGCAAGAAGCTCATGGTTTACAGGCCCTGCAGATAGGATAGCTAATGATATTCAATCAGACAGAAGCGTAAGTGATCCTGGAAAGCAGTTTACCACTGGTAAAAGATGGATGAGCATCTTGGACTGCTGATAAGTAAGCACAGATGACCAGTAAATTAAATAATAATAATAATAATAATAATAATAATAATAATAATAATAATAAAAAAATCAGTATTTGTTTGCTACTCTGAAAAATATCTTTTGACATCCTCTATAATGAGATGTTTGCATGCTATAGCAACATGTTGTTTGTGTACAACCAAGTCTAAGCTGATGTATCTAGAAACTTTTTGGAGGGAAGGAGCCAGGTGAGGACAAAGTATGGAAAGGATTAGGAAGATGAGTATCAAAAGGCAATAATGGATGCTTTAGAGCTCTTTTACCTTTGTCACAATTCATATTTATCTCCATTCCTTTTTCCTTTACCAATTTCCTATCACCCACTATTGGAATAGATGAATATTTAATTATGATCATTCTAGGTACTTTGAAGAGCTGCAGATAAAAAATTAGAAAAATTCCAATTAAGCATTCACTTTGTCCTTGACACTGAAATATTGTTTCTTGCAGTGTCTTCATCCAGATCAGTTTTAAGTTCCCTGCACACTTTTCTTACCAGGTATTTTGACAACATAATCACACCTCAGTGTCAGAAAGTTTATACAGATTTTCAAACTGTCCCTCCTGAATTTTCATTCCTACTGCCTTATACCACTGTCACTCTAAATAATTCTTCCTCTGTTGTTATTGTATGTACCCTCCAAAGGTTTGAGATGGCAATATATCTTCTTTTACAACTTGAAAACCTAATTTTGTGTAATGCTTAAGCAAATGAATCACTGCTTAATCCCTGAGTTTATTTTCTTCCAGAAACTCTGGTGAATGGTCACTATTTATTCAGTCATGTCTGTCTTATTCACAAAGTTGCTGGAGTGGCAAAGTACTATTTACTCTGTGCAGCAAAATTTTTAACAGTGTATTTGTTGTAAAGCAAAACTTCAGAAAGACTCTGGTCACGCAAACACAAAACCTCTGAGTTTAAATACATCTCTCTGTCCTCAGATATGTAAAAGGGATGAACCTAGTTGTGCCTTTTAATATTGTGTCCACTCTACAAACTGAAGAGTAAAAGGGGAGGATGAGTAAGTCGTTATTTTCAAAGCACACTCCTATGCCATCTGAGACAGTGCAAGGAAAGGCAATGGCAGATAACCAGTTCTAAATGAACCAAAAAGATGATAATAATCCAGTTAAAGAAAGAAAAGTTTTCTTACCTGTCCCAAGGATCAGGTCTTGTCAAATACTCCAGGAAATGCGATCTCCAGGTTGAGATCCTTCTCTTGTGGTAGCCAGCCCATAAATGAGGAGGTGACTTACTTTCCCTAGTGCTCCCAGGGCTGGCTGTGTCTCTTCGCCAGGTACTCAGCCATTGTTTTAGCCTGTGACTTAACAATTCCCATATAGTCAGTAATGTAGATACATCTGATTTGAAAGCAATTAAATCTGAATTCAAGCCATGACTGCAACAGAACTATAGATAGAAAACAAGATAGTAATTGAGCAAATGAACTTATTATCTCTGCAGCTCAAAGTGCCCTTGTCAAAATTCACCGTGGTCGATGGAAAAAGCCAAATTCCAATTGAAACTGCTATTCACTATCTCATGGGCTTTTCCATTTTATTGTTTTCCAGATTTCATTTTTTATTTAACAGTCTTGCTATAGGTTATATATTTTCAAATTTATTCAGTTGCATCTTCTCTGATCAGAATCTTATATAAGGCCCTACTTTTTTGCCATGATAAGGATTAGCCACTGAAACAATGTACCTGGGGTCAAGATAAATTCTCTAAAATGTGAAGTTTTTAAATTGAGATTTGATTTATTTCTGAAATAAAGGTTCTTGCTCATCCTGAAGTAACGAAATTGATGCAGGAATCACTTCTTAAAATTCTATGGCTTGTGCTGTGCAGGAGGTCAGACTGTGATTATTATAATTCCTGCTGGTCTTAAAATTTATGGAACTGCAGAACATTTTATATATTTTATGTGCATATTTCTAATTTTGTCTTTCTGTGCTGTTTCTCTTTCCTTGGAGGTTTTCATAACACCTTCCAAATGAATTTAGTATTGTCTCTGAATTTCATTTGCATATTGTATATTCAATGGAATACATTGCCATTTATCAGTGCACTATTTGTGGTCCTTCAGCAAGCTTTCATTCTGTGTGACAGTGTTCATAGCCATGCCAATTTGAATTTTTTGTGAGTAGAATTTCATTTGACACTATATCAAATATTTTAATAAAAAGTGAGATAGATTGCATATACTTCATTCCCCCTTGTCAACTGTTTTTGTCACTTCATCAGGACAAAGCATTCAGATTTGTCTGGAATGAAGTCTGACTTCTAACTTTGATTGTGGATCACCAAGTGTGAGGTGCTGAAGAGTGTTGGAGATTCTTTCTTTATGAACTGAAGCCTTTATAAAAGTAAGAGGTGTGATGAACATCACCCTAATTCTTGAATTTGAAATTCATTCTTAGATTCTTCCTAGTCACTTCCCACAACTGGCAGCTGAGTTTCCAACACTCACTGTAATGATCAGTGCCCATAAATGTCTGCAGATATCTACCTTTATTTGGTTTCTATAATAAAGTAGTGTAACATATACATTTTCTTTTAGATTGTGGAACAAAAAAACAATGGGGTTAAATATAACTGCTCTTTGAGAATATTCTCAGGCATGAACTCCATCTCCCATACCTTTAAATGTGAAGTAAGACAGAGGACTGCCCTCCTGGATTCTCTGCCCATCTCCCAAACTGCTGCTGACTATAAGAAATACTGCTTTTAACTATGTATGTACACACACAAATACAGGCCCTCACACATCTGTATTCAGAAATCAGAGGAAAAATGAAGTTAGTAGATCCAGCTACTAAGGGTTTAACATAATTATAGAAGATCAAGTCTGAGATAAGAGTTAGATAAGGAAGTTAGTAGTTCAAAAGTGTTGTGCTAAGTTCGGAATGAAATTATATCAGCTAAAGTTAGGATCCTCTGATTACTTGTGTTCCATGCCAGTGTAGAGGTATGTAAAAATTCTTTTGAGGGTAAGAAAATAAACAGTTCTTCTTCTATTATTATTATTATTATTATTATTATTATTATTTATTATTATTACTATTATTATTATGTAGCAATTTTCTATGTTTACTAATTTTTAAAAACATCTTTGACTTTGCTCTGCTCTAGAATTTAAGCATATTTAAAAAACAATAATAGATCCACAATTGAATTATCATCAACTGGATAGATTTATAAAAGAGACAGCTCACTAAGTAAACATTTTCTTCTAATCGTGCTTACAAGTATTTGTAAAACCACTGGCTGCTGGCAGCTGTGTAATCTTGCAGCTTATTTGCTTATAGGGTTGATCACAGAGAGTGTTAGCAACCTGTTGGGATGCCAAATGTCTGAAATAGCTTTTTGTACAAAGGCACTTCAAAAAATCCATTGAGTAAAGTTTGGTAATGGAAATTAATTAAAAGAAAGAAGTTGAATATGTGGCAAAACTGGAGATCATGTCAGTAGCCTGTATTTATTTAAAATAGTGACTGGATTCCTCAGCCTTACCTTAGAACCAATACAAAATATTTATTCTTATGTTCTTTACCCTCCAAAATGTGCTTCTCATAATACCCAGCTCTTATTTATTTGCAAGTTGTTTTGAAAGAAAGATCAGTGTAATGTGATGGAACAAAACCATTTGTCACGGTACATCATTGGATAACAAAAAACAAACAAACAAACAAACAAAAAAAACAGCATTTCGGCTTCTTAATTCTGATGAATAGGAATTTACAACAATAAACAAAAAAACTGTTTCACTAGAACACAGTAACTTCCATATGAACGTAAGGAAAATCTTTATTTTGAGGATTACAGAACACTAGAACAGGCTGCCTGGAGTCTTCAGAACTCTCCTAGGTGCTTTCCTTTGCAACCTGTTCTAGGGAATCTGCTTTAGCAGGTGGTTAAAATAAATGGTCTCCGGAGATTCCTTCCAACTGCTCAGATCCTGTGATCCTTGCAATCAGAGCTTCTGTTGAAAACAGAAATTCCATGTGCTGAGGTTTCATAGGACTGGACCTATAATTTGCTCAATTACTAGTGTTAAGAAAATCATAGGGGACCTGAGTAACAGTAACTCTTAACCAAGCACATTTGCACTTCATTTGAAACCCTATATGATTTATCAGGATCATACCCCCTCTTTCTCCAGGATCTAAAACAATTTGTGTAGCTTAAATCAACTATTAAATGAGTAGTTAGGAGATAAAATCACAAACCCAGATCTAATTGGTATAGCTTAAATTAAATTTTACATTTACTGCTGGGAGATAAAATTGGGATAGAATAACTATTACAACAGAATTAGGGAAAAGAAAAAATAGATATGGTGTGGGACCTAGGTTAACTTTTATTTAAAACACATGTCTGATGGAGGCAACAGTCTGCAAAAAACATCTGATACTAGGGCACTGTAATCTTCATTTGCCAGAGCAACATCCTTCTGGGTTTTGAGGGGAAAATATTAAATCTTAGACACACTGATTCTGGAAAATATATGAAAGCATAGGAGGCTTGTTGGATAATGCGTGCATTTTATATACATGTAGCACACCACAGTAATTAGTCTCCTAAGAATTTTAACAGAGGTTAAACAAAAATTTAAAAGGTACAGTCTAACAGAAGCAAAACAACAGGAATAGAAACTGTTAAACATAGCTACTATATGGAATATTGGCAGGAGACACAAAAAAAAAAAAAAAAAAAAAAAAAATTTAACCTGAAACAGTGTGGCTCATTTTCATTCAGCTCCGGTGTAATAGACATTGTACTGCCTTTTTTTTTTTCGTGTTCTCATCCTCAATATAGCCTTTCTAACACCTTCTACAAATTCATAGTAAGAAATATTGAATAATGCTTGTCTATCAAGTGTTATTTAGTTTTGAAATTAAGGGATAACTAAATTTGTTTGGGATTTTTGAACTTCAGTGCTGTAAAGGTGAGTGAAAGAAAAACGCATCAAAGTTAAATGAGGTTACTCAGGGCCTTCTTGGGTCAAATTTTTAATCTATTAAATGGAGAAGCCTCTCTGAGCAAGAATTTTGCAGCTTCTACTGCTTGAGCATTGACATTATAGTTGGTTTTTTTCTGAGTATCCAAACTGAAATTCTTTTGCTGTAGTTTGGATTCACTGATTTCTTTGTGTACTTCTGTGAAAAGTCAGGCTTTGACTTTTCTATAACTACCGATTAGGCAGTTGATGACCCAGGTTAAATACCTCCACTTAGCCTTTTCCTTCAGATTTTAATGCGAATATAAAATTGTTTTGATTGCTCATAATTTGCAGAAGGCTTGGAGTAGAACAGAACTATATAACAAAGGAGAGACAATAAAAGGTAAATGGACACTTATCTCCAAGTTCTTTGTTTTTAATTTCTAATAAGGAAAAAAAAGTTCCTGTGTTTTAACCAAAAGGTGTTTGCAAATATTCAAAGAAATGCCTTTCTCAGCCTTCCTCATCGAGGAAGGCCATCCTTATTCCAAACTTCCAAAAGATACTTGTAGTAGTTAAAGATGTTATTCTCCTGAGCTAAGGCAGCCAGTGCCAGCAATTTTGCTACATGGCTTATGAGGCAGATTATCACTGTCTAAAGATAAATAATATTAGGATATTTTTCAATATATTGTGAATTTCTGAACCAGTTTCTGTTTTCCTTTAGCATATATACAGTTATTATCACTGTTGTACATTTATTCTTGAAGGTAATAACTTTTACTTGCACTTCAATTGCCTTTCAAAATGAAGTCCCCTTGCTTTTTCTTTTCCTGACACTGAAGTTGTATCGTTCAAAAACTACCTTTAAAGACAGTTCTGGAGAAATTCTAACTTTTTAATGCCTTTTGGTCTTCTTTTATTGCCTCTGCTTGGCAAAAAACCTTCACTCTTCCCTAACATAAGTTGTGTAACCATACTGCCCTGACTCCTTTCCAGCCACCATAACACAGGTATGTGAAAAACACTTTGCCCACATAGTTTAGCCTCTATGTGTTTTCTCTCAAAAAGTTTGTGACAACAGTCAGGCTAAGGATGGCACAGAAAATCTACTTTAAAACAAAACATTATTTATGCAATGCAGTATACATCCTCCAAATGCAAAGATTAAAAAGCAGCCTACAACTACATAGAGTGTTCAATAGAAATTCTACTGAGCTGAAATTGGTTTCTGTCTGGACTGAAAAGAGAAGATTCACTCATTAAAAACATGAAAATAAATAAATTAATAAATAAATATGCAGTCCTGTCATTCTCCCTTTGAAGACCTTTGCTGACCATTCATTTCTTTCTAAGTCTGTGGTCTTTATCTGCCAGATGTCAAATAGATGAGCTGAAAACAAGAAAAGCCCTAGTCACTCTCTACAAATTCACTTTGGAAGCTAAGGACTTCAGCTGCAGAGCAAGAAATTTACAGATCAAGCATGTCTACTGTAAAGTTTAAAGAGAATAGCAAACAAGAAAAAGTACTTTTTTGTAAATTAGTGTAAACTAGTACAGTTCTGATAATTTCAACACAAATGTATTTGGTAATATTGCTAAAATTGCTCTTTTTCCTTTTGTTACACAAAAAGATAAAATATATTTACTATGTGAGTTAAGGTTCTACATATGGTGAGGACATTGTAAAACTTTTACGTCACACAGAATGCAGACTGAAACAAAAATTTTGAACCAACACTATGGACACGCTGAAGCCTTCTGTTCCTCTGCTGTGGCTAATGGTAGATGTGCATTTTTTTTTAAGCTGAATTTTGAAATTATATATAAAAATATCCATTAAAACTTTTTTTTTCCAATAAATGTTATTTTTATTCTTAAAAATCTATTTTGTCTGCAAGCATGTGTTATGCCTTTTAACCTATGGCCAAGATTATTTGTTTGAACATTCATCAGCCTGCAAGGATGAGGAGCTACCAGATATGGTTTAGTAGCTTATGGTAGCAATGGTAATGGGAGGACAGTTGGACTGGATGATCTTGCAGGTCCTTTCCACCCCTGTGATTCTACAATTCTATAATGCTCTGAAAAAATGAACTCTATTCTCAGTCTCGATATGAGAAGTACAGCTACTGTGCCAAAGACTATCATTCACAAATACAAGGGATTGGGATTTGTGTAATGAAAGAAATCTATGACTATCTAGTGCTAGTGGATTGTTTTTGAATATCTGACATTCTGATGTTCCTTACATCCTGAGTAAAAAGCTTTTAACTTTGGATTCCTCCAGGAGTATGTAAAAGTAAGATGCTACACTATGTAGTCTTTGCATTTCTACACTATTTACTCTATTTAATCTTCATTTGACAAGGAAAGACTTACTATTAATATTTTTTTTCACATGTAAACAATTTTTTTTTTTTTAAATTTTAGCATGACAGGTCTTTCAGACTTGCTGAATGCATAGAAGGAAATTTCAGTCCTTAATCCTACTGCCTACTTTACACCATTTACTTTGGCAGCTTTCCTTATTTTAAAATTTTAGGATTTTAGGATTTTCTTCTATAAAGATTTTGCCTACTGCTACTCAGCTGGCATTTCTGTGCGCTAAACTCCACCAAGCATTCCTACAGTATTTCTGCATGTGTATTAAGGTTAGTAGGAGCAAAACATTATGAATGCCTGAATATCTTAGGCTTATAGTTACTGCAAATGTGGGTACAAACTACACTGTATGTCAAGCAGCTGGTTAGTCTGATCTGTTTTGGCACTGGAATACTATGCTAAAATTGCATGAAAATATAGCTCTTCGGGTGGAATCTTGGGAACAAGTCTGGTACAACCATCTTACATTTAAATGTTGGAAATATGGCTGTATTACTTCCAGTATATAAAGTAACGTTAGTAGCTCTGCTAGTCTCCACACTGTCACAAAGATGTACCAGGGTACATATGGTTAGCTGCAGAAAAAAAAGTTTTGTTCAAAAAATGCTGTTTTATTACATGTTCACTGAAGAAAAGAAAATGCAGAACCAGATTACTACTGTACTTTTATCCTCCTATGAAGTTCTTTATTGACATGCGTGAGTATAGACATTGAAAAATATAGAATTATGTAGGAAAGTATTTAAAAGTGTAAGTCCAAAATTATTTTAAAATTATTAGAAATAGAAGTAGGTGCCATAAGCTTCCTTATTTTGAAATCAATTTTGGAGTTGTCTGTCAGTCTGTCCCTTCCTTCAAACTTTTCCCAGAACGAACTGTAACTCTATTAAGCTATTTTATCATAATTTGAACATGATTTCCAACAACTCTTCAAATTATGTAACGTCTGATGAAATTGACAGAGATATGGGGAAAAAAAAAAAAACAAACCAGTAAAATAATGTTTCAGGAAAAAAAATCATGGTATTTTTATACATGGATTTTGAGAACAAGATTTCTACCTTAAAACCGGAGCATCTGTGTACACTATATATTTCAAATACTATTTATGGAATTTAGCTGTCCATTTAGAAAACAAATTCATCTGATGTGATTTCTGTTAATTTCCTGAAGCTGATGTTAGACTATTGTATTATAATATGTCTTCTAATTTTATTCATTATTTCATACTGTGCATTTTATTGAGTTTTTAGAGTATTCCTTTTTCTTATCCTACTAAGAGGAATTTGAATTTACTGAAAGATTTGCTTATGGTTTTTTCTTCAGTGTTTTCAGCTATGTCATAGTTTAATTAATTATACCACAGGTTGTTAATATTTTGTATGTTTGTTATCTACTGTAAGTTTACAGACATTTAGTTTTAATACATTTTTACAGTCTTTTTTTTTTCTTTATTTCTTACTGTATACATGAGAAAATAATATTTCAAATGGAATTTGTTGAGCTAATAGAGGGAGGTTCTTCTACTTCTTGGCTGTATGTATTGTATGAATCTCTAGCAGTTTTGTGAACTTAAATATTCTCCAGTAATTAGTACAAGAATTTTCAGCTGGCAATAGCATATATTTAAATTTCAATGCAATTATTCTAGGAAAATTATTAAATACTCAGCTTCATTATTATTAAATATAATAAATAAACTTATGCTGTGTGTCTGGGGCGTGAAAACCCATGTCCTGTAACTCTGAGGGAAATTGAAGTTTTGCTACAAATTTCAAAAAGTCCAGATCAGTAGGAAAGTGAGAAGATACGAGAGAATACAGCAGGTAGACTGGCAAATACATGCTGTCAAAATAAATATACTATCTCAGGGCTTAAAGCACTTGGTTTATGCATTTCTCAATCCCACTTCCATTGTTGTAAATCTGAATTATAATTAAAAGGGAAAACCATATAGACAATATTTTGTCATACAGCAACTGAACAGTATAATCCAAACATCATGTATTTGTACATGCACATTTATGCAAGAAGAGTAGGCTCAGAAGAAACTTTGGAAACGAGAGCTCTTCTGCCAAAAGAAATTTCTTTTGGCAGAAGATGGAGATTTCTCCATCATGCTCGATTTATTTTATAAAAACTAAACAAAGCAAAACAAAAATATCATTATACTTAAGCAAAGCTCATGTATAGATTCTCTTTAAATAATTAATATTCTGGATTTTGTTCATTTTAAATCCTGATAACTTCAAAATCAGACACAATAAAGGTGTGAAAATAAATTTGTATGTAGTGCAAAAGGATATTTATTCTTGTCATTGATGATTAAACAGAATTTAAGTATATGTATTATGCAAGGTACTAGCTTTAAAAAAAAGTTTGTGCTAATGGAACAGTGATATCTAGTATTGTATATCTTAAATAAAATTATTCTTATTACTATAATCAAATGAAGAGGAGAAATGAGAAAATAGTTCAGGGGTTATTTGCCCACCACGTTCTGGAAAAAAGAACATTTCATTTCTGTTTGGGGAAAGCAGCTCTACAGCAGTGTGATTCACCATGTTACCCTCATATGCATGAAGATATATTGCTTTCTCAAAAGTTAAATTAAGAAAGTAATTTTTTTAGTAGACAAACACAAAGATTAGTCTCAGTAGTTAAAAGACACAATGAGAGGTATTTCATTGAAAGTATTATGTTTATGTCATTCTTTATTGCATCAAAGAGAGAAAAAAAATACTTGTTTCAAAAGAGAAAAAACTGTAGATCACTATCTAATTCATACGAATTCTAGTAGCCTATTTGACTGGGTCCTCTTGGCTTTAGCTGATCTGTAGATACTTGTATCTGCAGAGGTAGAAAGCTCTGATAGGGAGATCTTTCCTGTTTAATCTCGTATTTGGTTCTATATAGATATAATGGAATTTCTCTACAAGTGAAGAAGACAAAATACAGAATTAAACACAGACATATCAACTTGCGTCTTACATTAAAAAAAAAAAAAAAAAAAGGATAAATGAAATTCAACCTATAACATTTTTTTCTTTACTTTGTAAGAAAGAACCAAAACACACTTCTACTAAATTGATTACGCTATAAACTGTTAACACCCATTTTAAGCTTCAAACTTTAGTGTTGTACTTGTCTCCCTCTTTAAAAACAGAATGTATTGCACACTGATGAATTATGCAAAAAAGATCCTCATAACTCTCATTGCAAAATCACTCAAAAATGAATCTAATTTACTGTGCAAATATATCATACAAATGCTTATTACACTCCTGGTTTTATACTTCCATTATTATTGTGATAATTTTTATGCATTGGAATATGATTATGCTCCTGTTTAAAAGCAAGTTTTAAATCTATAGTAGATATAAAGTTTTAAATCCTCGCCTCAATTTGCATTGCTTAGCTTCCATTTATATTTTTGAAATAATTATTTTATAAAGCCTATAGTAAGATAATATAATATGCATGGAAAATGAATTTGTTCATTCAAGTAGAATTTTCTGCCAATTTGTATCCTTTATTTTTCACTGAGTTAACCTTCCAATAAAATCAAGCATCTGAAAACCAGCCAGCAATTCTACAAGACAAACATTAAATATATTTAGAGAGCTTTGTGCCAGAAAATCCCAATCAAAACAAAAATCCCCACAGTTCTCTGTTATTTACCTGCTGTAGGGAACCTGCTTTGGCAGGGGGGTTGGACTTGATGATCTCTGGAGGTCCCTTCCAACCCCTACAATTCTGTGATTCTGTGATTCTGTGATTCTGTGATTTCTTATTACATATCTAGTTTGTAAGCACTGCACTTAGTATTGAATCTATGACAACTCTGAATATTTTATCTTATAGTTTAAACATGACAGAAATAATATTAAGTGAAACACATACAGTGGAAATGCAGTTAAAACTACTTCTAAGTGATTATTAGTAGGTTTTGCACCTGCATTTCTTTAAAAAAAAAAAAAAAGAAGAAGAAAAAAGAAAAAAGAAAAGCTAAAGATGAAGAGTAAATTACAAATCAGCAACCCTAGAATAAAAAAAAAAAAAAAAAGATTTCATAGTATTTTATTTATTTATCCATTTATTTAAAAGGAGCATCCATAGGTACGGATTCCTATTACCTAACCTAAGTACTTAACTTTGTTACTTCTTGGTCTAATCACTCCAGGAATTCATGTTGTCAATAGTGAAAAATAGGCTGTGGGTCCCTGCAATGCCCTTATTATCTATTTATTTGTAATTAAAGAAGACTAAAATATTTAGGAACACCACCTAACTGCATAAGTTTAGTAGCATAATTTCATAGTTAGTAAAATTTCTCCTGTAATTTAGTAATGCATCTTTAGTAAAATTTCTAAGTTAATGTACACTGACTGCCAGCTTACATTAAATTGAAAAGGTAATTGTGAAGGAGCAATTACTTTCCAGTACAAGATTATTGCTCATAATATTTGTATTTTTATAATAAAGAGAATGCAGTAACCAATGACATAGCTTTTTAGAAAATTGTCTTTTCCTCTTCCCTCTCCTCCAGGTTACTGTGGAAAAAACTTGTCACAGCAACAAGAACGTAGGCCAATGAATACATCTTCAGAATGCTTACCAACTTTATCTTTTCAGTCACTATAGACAAGGAAAAGGAAATTGGTGGGTCATAGTGAACCAGTCTTACAGAATGAATGCCAGACTACCTGGACGTGTGTGCAAGTATAAACTTAGATACAAATAGAAGACTATGACTGAAGAAAAACTGAGCATTATAACTAGAAAAGTGTAAGTTTTCTGCAACTCCAGCCTGTTGTACAGTAGCTGGAAGGCATTTTTGAAACAGTTTGTGACAGCTGATGGCATTAATTCAGTGGAAAATCATATAGTATATACTTGATACATTCTTTTGACCTGTAGCTTCTTGTCTAGCATTTGCACTTTTTCAGAGTCCAAACCTCAAAAAACTGAAAGAAACTGTTGGTACTGTTGTGGCTTAAGCATGCTTCTGAATACTTCCAATCAACTGACATGCTTCCCTGTAGTGGCACTATGATAATGGAAACTGATGGAAATCTGTATTTCTGATGCATTTTAGAATGGCACTATTTCTACGCCTCATCCACACCTGTTTTCAAAATCTATTAAGTTCTCCTAGCTCAGTTGTTGCCTGTAGGTTTAGTTAAGGCCTGTGGTATTAAAAATCCTCTTGTGATAACCTGTTATCACGTACTTTATTAATGTCAATAATAAAAAGAAAATACAATAAAGGTTAGGCTGAAAACTCCTCAAATAAATTTGTCATTATAATATTATGGAGATAGAAAACTTTACTTTGATTGTGACTGAAAAACAGTTCCAAACTGCTCTAACATCTGTTTGGGCAAAATAGGAGCATAAAATACGATGGCATTACCTGAAATAGTTTAGAAACAGAAATAGATTAAATAAAAAGGCTGCTCAACAACATGTACATTAATGTGATTAATTTATCTTGCAAAATAATGGCACAATTAGCATGAAAATACAAAAATAAATAAATAAATAAATAAATAATATATTTTATTATATATGATAATTATATTATATTATATTATATTATATTATGATTAATATTTATTTATTATATAACGTATATTATATATCATATATTATATAATAAATAAATAAAGTCTCCTTTGCTGATTACAAACTAAATCATTATCACAGTTAATTCGTTCAGTAACCCTAAGGCTCTTCAGAGGAGGACTCATCCTCAAGTTGTTTCTGAGGCATAGTTCTAGAACAAGGTGTAAACACATTGCGTGATTATCTCTAGACAAGCATAGAATCATAAAATCAGAGAATCATTTTAGCTGGAAGAGACCATTAAAGGTCATCTAGGCCAATTCTCCTGCAATGAATAGTGTCACCTACAGTTAGATCAGGTTGCTCAGAGCCTGTCCTGCTTGACCCTGAATGTCTTCAAGGATGGGGCAATCAGCAATTTGGTCAATCTGTTCCAGTGCTTCACCACTGCTACTGAAAAAATGTTTTCCTTATATCCAATCTAAATCTCGCCACTTTTAGTTGGAAACCATTTCCTCTTGTCCTATCACAACAGACTTTGCTAAGAGTCTGTTCTCACTTGCAGCCCATATTCAGATACTGAAAGGCCACTATCAGGTCTCCCCAGAGCCTTCTCCTGTAAAGCTGAACAGCTTTCTCAATCTGTCCTTGTGGGGGTGGTTTTCCATCCTCTGGGTCATTTTTGTGGACCTCTGAGGGACACCACTCATTACTGATCTCCATCCAGGCATTGAGTCATTGACCACCACCCACTGGGTATGATCTCATAACCAGTTTCTCATCCTTTGAACAGTTCACCTGTCAAATCCTATATTTCCAGTTCAGAGAGAAAGATGTTGTGAGGGAACATGTCAAAGACCTTACCAAAGTCCAGATGTTGTTTGATTTTTTTGTTTGCTTTTTTACTTTCATAAATGCTCAATTCTACACGTCTTATTTTTAAATGTAGGCATTTTAAAATTTTAAATTAAGCATTTACTTCTAATACCTTCTAAACTAGGAAATGTTAATTAGGAATCACTTTTTTTAAAAACTGGGGTATAAAGACTTTATCTTTTATGCTTTTGCGTTCTTTTGAATTCTTACCATAACAAATGAAAGAAATAAGTGGAATACTGTAGTGCAAATTTCTCTGAGAAGATAAAAAACTGTGTATATACTGAGCAGGAAGCTGAATAAAAAAAAGTAAAATTTTAATCATTCCCATTCTCCCTTAATAATGTCTAAGCATACAAGCTGGTGAATATAACAGCTTTTTGGAACAACACAGCCTTCGAAATACTGCCTATAAACTGAATGTAATGGGTGCTTGGACAAAGTGCTTATTCAGATGAATGAGTGTGTCTTGCTTATAGAAAGTCCAAGGTGAATTAAAGAAAATAGCACGCATAAAGGCTGAGCTGCCAATATGATCCATCTACAGCTAATTAAGTGGCAAACACAAAAATATCTCTGATGCTGCCAACAAAACTGCCTTCAGAGCCTGCCATAGGCTCAAATTTAGATTGTTGGAGGAAAATCTTCTGCAGATTGGCATCAGTTTCTTCTGATGCTCATCTGAAAAACAGAGTAAATTTCACAAGCTTCATCTGTAAATGGAAATAAGAGTATGGGGACGGTTATTATTTCTATTTATACTTATTTTTATTTATTACTATATTATTAATATATTTTAATATTATTACTATTATTGATAATAATGGGATATGGATTTCTGATGAGCATATGTCATGGTTTTGTGATTTTTGGTTTTCGGTATTCTATATCACGACATCATTTAGTGCACTAGGAGTTAAAGTGTTAATGTTCCAGTTCCAGATACCTGTCCCTTTATATTGTGGAAGTCATGGGATCTGGCCCTTCTGGTTGGGTGGTCTCTTACTGCCTGGCAGTATTGGAGGGTACTTTCCTAGCTGTTCCAAGCTTTTCAGGTTTGACTTAGTCTCAGGAAATCTCTCTCTCTCCTATTTTATTTGATTGATTAGTCTCAGTTTCAATTAGATTACATCATATTGTGTTATCTTGCATTCTGATATCATAGTTAGTAAAATATTTTTCCTCCATAAATCATTGTCACTGTTTTTTTTTCCTTCCTTGAGCCCAGCTTCCATTTCCCTATCCCTTTTCCCTTTTCTTTCCCATTTTGTGGGGCTGGGGGGGCCCAGGAGCTTACTGGCCCCTTGTCACAGGCATAGATTGATCTAGTTAACTCCGTGACAGCAAACCATCAGGGTAATCCAGAACAGAGAAGTAGTGACCAAACGTGACTAGCATATCTTACCTGCTCTATACGTGAAACAGTTTGATAGTCTGAGTCCCCAACCATTTCTTCTTGAAAGAAGCTGGTATTTTTTCCGTCATCTTTCCAGTGAAAGAGCTGTAAGGTTACATGTTGAAGCATTTACCTTTTCAGCCAACACTAAGGGATAATTTCATTCTATAAAGCTGTCAAACAAACATCAAATTTTGTCTTCTTTGTTTCTCTGCTGTTGTAATTTATCTTTCATTTCAAGAAGACTTTCATTGTCTTCTTTTCTCCTTGTGCCTTCATATCCCACTCCTACCTTGTCTCTAGTGATCTGCTTACTCTTATCCTTTATACTCCACCCTCCATCCAAACAAGGGAGTCGGAATGCATTTCTTGAGAGTCCTTTACTGCTAAAACCTCCAGAATGGAGGTATAGGCTTAAAGGGTTATAGTAAACACAGTAACATCAAGTTGGTAGGTAGTAACTAGTGGGATTCCACAGGGCTCCATTTCAGGGATAGTTCTCTTTAATGTTTTCTTCAATGGTTTGGATGCGGGACTAAGGTATAGTAAGTAAGCTTGTAAATGATATTCAATTAGGAGGAGCTGTTGACTTTGTCAGCAGTGCAGAGGCCTTGTAGAATGGTCTGGACAGACCGGAGGGTTGGGCAATCAATAAATGCATGAAATTTAAAACGAACAAGAGCCAGATTCTGCACCTGAAATGGAGCAAATCTGGATATATGTACAGACTGGAGGATGAGAGGCTGAAGATCAGCCCTTCACAAAGGGATCTAGGAATTCTGGCTGATGGCAAGTTGAACATGAGTCAGCAGCGGATCCTGGCATCCAGAAGGTCTGTCTGTATCCTGAAGTGCATCGGGCACAAAAGAACAGAGAGATAGTTAAAGGAAGGGATTGTCCCACTTTTCTCTTCACAGGTTTGACCTCATCTCAAATTCTGTGTGCTATTTGGTGTGCCACAATATGAGAAAGACATAAAACTATAAGAAGGAATCCAAAGGAGGACTATGAAAATGGTAAAGGGTATGAAGGGGAAGACAGATGAGGAGTGGCTGAAATCACTTGATTAGTAGGAGGTGGAGGGGATACCCCATGATGGCCTACAGTTTCCTCACAAAAAGTGGTGTGCACTGATCTCTGCTCTCTGGTGAACAGTTACAGGACCTGAGGGAATGATACAAAGATTGCCCAGGGAGACCGAGGATGCCTCATCTCCAAAGGCCTTCAAGGCAAGGTTGGATGTGGCTCTGGGCAGTGGTTGGTGACCCTGCTCATGGTGGGGGGGTTGAAGCTAGATGAACTTTGAGGTCCTTTTCAACCCAGACCATTTTATGATTCTATGTCTCAAGGGAGGGTCAGGTTGGATATTTGGTTCTTCTCCATGAGGGTGATTGTATACTGGCTCAGGCTTTCCAGGGATGTGGTCATGACAGCAAGCCTGCTGGAGTCCAAGGACTTGGACAACTCTCTCAGGTTTTAGATTTTTAGATAGACCCATGTGAAGCCAGGAGTTGAACTCAATGATCCCCATAGGTCCCTTCCAATTCAGGGTATTATCTGATTCTGTGATTCTAGAAACATATAATATTATTAAGATATAGAACCAAAAGGATTCTTAACCAGAAACATTTTGATTCAATTGTTTATCTTTAAAAAAAAAAAACGTTTTTCCATTTGTACATTGCCTATTTAATAAAAATTTAATTGTTTTTGTTTAAAAGTTTCCCCTAGCTACTGCTTTATTCTCAGGATTCTGTGGTATTAGGTAATCTTACAGAAACTAGATGGAAAAAGCAAAAAACAGAAGAAAGGATTGAGAGCCTGAAACTGCTATCCTTTCAATTGAATTATTATGTGGTCACTAGAAGAAGATATGATATAAGACATAACTGTTTCAAAAAATGAAGTAGCTTAAAACTTCTTTTTGGCCATTAATTTAAAATCTGAGAATCAATTCAAAATTCAGCTTATGTAAAATGGAAAACCATTAATAATTAGCATTGTTGAAAGCTCTTTAAGGCATGCAAAATCAGTTGGTGTTCCACGCCCATCAAGAGTTTAAACAAATACTGCTGATCTTGTGTTAGAATAAAGATGCCACTCTTTCTACCACTGCTGTATCTGGGAATACTTGTAAAAATGCATATTCTTGAGAAAACCACAGTGCTGGCTGCAATATTAAAAGAAACACAGATGCCCTGGAATGAAACTAACAAGTAATCCTCTTCCATAGGAATTGTAATTGTACAGAGACTTTCAGTTGTTCCCAGACGGCAGCTTTTTAAGTATGGCACTTTTTCAACTACAACTTGAATGATATAATGAAAGCTGTTTGCTCTATTTATTATGAAAGAGAGAATATTCACAAATCCGGAGTCTATGTTGGCGTATGTGAATTTAGTTTTCATCTGCAAGAACAGCACCAGTGCATTCTAGTGACTGCAGCCAAAATAAAACAAATAAATAAAAGTAACAAGAAACCAACCGATCCTGTTAGACACGGTACATCATTCTGTCTTACTTTTTTTTCTTTCCCTCTTCTAACTCTGTGTGGAACAAGAGACAATGTAAAGCCCACGACATCTACACAACTTGCATATAGAAATGCACTGTATTTATTTTCTCCAAAACCAAATTTCATAGTTATCACAGTTGAGGTAAAAGCTAAAATCTTTTTCAGATAAAAATATAAACTTGTTTGATAAAACCTAATTTGAGTGGAACATCAATTACCAAAGAGGGATTGCTACCACACCAGGTGATGCTCAGACTCAAATAACTATACACATCAAAACTTGAACTATATTGAATATCACTGTTAGTTGTTCTGAATATACCACATCTTCAAGCACAGACAACATAGCTGTAATTTTCAAATTAAGCAAATAAATACTATATTCAAATTCTTTTTTGGGGGATATTGAAAGTTCAGGATATAGGCCATCCTAAGATTTATCAGGACTTCGGTAGGTAAGTAAAGAAAATGCCTAACCCAACTGAGAAAGCATTCAATGTAGAGGTGGAACTTTTAAAAAAGAGTGGAAATTTACCCAAAGATCAGACATATAACTTGAAGATTTCACCTTGATTAGCATCTTAGAAAGGTGAAATGCTATGATTAGATATTTTTATTATTATTTTAATGCGTTTTTTAATAAAAATAAAACACGTTATCTAAATATTCATTATTCAAGGTTATGAAAAAGTTTGATACTTACATCTTGTTGATAGTACATTTGCATAAGCATTCAATTCTTAGGAGACTAGGCATCACTGCAATTTATTTTAGAAACTCTTGAGATATTCCAGTGGCCATTGAAGTCTCTGAGCTATATGGATGCATACCAGACTGATTGCTTTCATACAGTATTTCTTTACATTTCTATATCATGTGTTTAATTTGTACTTCAAAAACTTGAAAGCTATCAGCACAGAGCGTTGAATCAATTCTAAACGCAGCATTGGGAATTTTAAAGATAGTTAGAATGCTAGTAATATTGCTGCTGTTTGTACAGTAATTCATCTTTTCAGTAAATTTCACTTTTATTTACTAAACTGAAGTAATACATGGACCTATTGATAATCTATGTATTATTATATCTATTGTGATTTCAACAATTTCCTGAAATACCAGAAAATTTTCTCAATGAAATAAGGAGGAATCATTTCTGTATTTTTTTCAGAAAGAAATGACAACACAACAGTCATAAGATGTAAGTGATGCATGTGTGTCAATATGCAAAGGTTAATAAATCATTCACAGCAGGCCTGTTCAACATATGGCTAATGAAGTGATTTCTTTGACTTGCTGCTCTGCAGGGCATTCAGAGAAAAAGTTGCCTAAGCTCATGTTGGTTGAGAGGGACAGCAGTGTCTTACAGCTATTGTTCCTACCCTTCTGCATGTTTGGCAGAAAGCTTCAAAGAGACTTGCCTCGCAGAACTATATAAAGAATAACAACATGATAGAAAGGACACATGACAGGGAAATGGAAGGCAAATGAAATGGAATTTATTACTTTAGAAAAGGAGAAAAGTTGTAGAACTGGGAACTTGCAGCCACTGATTTGAATTACTCCCCCATATGTCAGTGAATAGGATTCTACAGTTCCTACTTCCTGTTCTGCTTTCTAGTGCTAGAGACAAGCCAGGAGCATACTTAGAAGCTATGTGAGAAATAGCTCAGCTCTTTTACTCATGTCATCTCTGTTTACCCTACTTTTTGTTTCAGAAACCTTTGCTTAAATCTGGCACTTCATAGCACTTTGGGTAACAATAATGCCACAGAGTTCATTATGGATTTTCTATTCAGATGTTTTGAATGCTCATCAACTTTGTTAAATATTAAAAGATCCTTATAATATAACATCTGTGGTTTTTGAGTCATTGATTCCAGAAATATGTTGTTTAAAATTAGTCTTAGAAAAGTAGGCTGATTGTGAGCTCATACAAAAAAACAAACAAAAAAAAAAATTCAGCAACAAAGGAGTTGCAGAAGCTTTTTAAAAAAAATATTTGTGTTTCTTTTACTAAAACAATATTCTTTCTTCTCAATATTGATCATACTATTGACACAAAAGCATTGATTTACTAATATTCCTATCCTAGGAAGTTGTACTACGGTCCAAAGAAAACTCAGTATAAGCACCGTTTTGCCAACAGTCCTCACTGATACTAAATAGTGAAGTTCATAAACTGAAAAATCCAGATGTCAAAATCCAGATGTTGTCAGTGTGTTCTCCACTCCAAGTAACATTTGTAGAACATTCATGTAAGCATTGACAATAACATACATCTTCAGAAAAATTCAGCAGGTTGAATTCAGCAGATTGAAAACACCATATGCAGCTTGACTTCAGTATTGTTTCCCAAACTGCGTAATTCAAGATTTCAGCAAAACCTAATTGCTGCGAATGTAACAACTACAAAGAAAAAATAAAATATGGGCAGATTTCTCCCTTGATAAACTTTTTGTCTTTGTCAGCATTTGAAATCTTTCATGAGGTTATCTTCAGATCCAAGTTTACGGTCAGGCTTTTAAGACTAGGGTTAGGTTTAAGAGAGAAATAGAACTTGTAGGTGGTGTAGAGCTATGAAGGAAAGGGTTATGTGGCAGAATTTTTTTTTTTTTTCTGAGAACTTCTCATGTTGCCAATGCCTAGATACCCACTGTAAAAAAAGGAAGCAGTGGGCTGGTTTTGAAGCAAAAAATACAGGCTGATGTGGACAAAAAAGGTTGCAAAATCAGCAAAACAAAGTCTTGCCTGAATGAGGAAAAATTGCTTTAGTTTGTTGTTGACAGAGCACTGGAATATGTTGACCAGAGAAGAGGAGGCTCAGGGGAGACCTTATTGCTCTCCACAACTACTTGAAAGGAGGTTGTGTCTAGGTGGATTTCAGCATCTTCTCCCAGGTAACTAGTGATAGTATGAGAGGAAATGACTTTAAGTTGCACCAGGGAAGGTTCAGGTTGGATATCAGGAAAAAAGTTGTTCTTGGAACGACTGGTAATGATTGGAATAGCCTGCTCAGGGAAGCAGTGAAATCTCCACACCTGGAGGTTTTCATGAATATGGACACTTAGGGATATGGTTTAGTGGACATGGTGGTTATGGGTTGGCAGTTGGACTAGGGGATCTTTGTGTTCTTTTCCAACCTTAATGATTTATGATACTATGCAAGGATGTGGAGTATCCTTTTAGTATTCATAATGAAAGAAGCTGATATCCTTTCCATCATCCTTCATCCAAAGAATTAAATGGATGTACAAACTCGGCTACCTATCCTTGGGATAATCTTTCTAGTGAAAGAGCTGTAAGGTTACATGTCGAAGCATTTACCTTTTCAGCCAACACTAAGGATAATTTCATTCTATAAAGCTGTCAAACAAACATCAAATTTTGTCTTCTTTGTTTCTCTGCTGTTGTAATTTGTGACTTTCATTGTCTTCTTTTCTCCTTGTGCCTTCATATCCCACTCCTACCTTGCCTCTACTGATCTGCTTATTCTTATCCTTTATACTCCACCCTCCATCCAAAAAGGGAGTTGGAATGTATTTCTTAAGAGTCCTTCACTGCTAAAACCTCCAGAATGATATTCCAACATCCTTTATTTAAAAGATTAATGCATGTTTTTGGGAGGTAGAGGTAAGCTTTGATTATGTTTTACTTAAAATGGGCAATATTATAGAGAAAACTAGCTACAAATGGAAACTTTACTACTTTCACCTACTTTTCCTATAAATTCCTACAGGTATCAACCTGTCTTTGACTGTTAATTGTTGATAGTGGATCTTTTGCTCTGATGGATGTATGTTTATGTAAACAAAAGTTATTAGCATGTGCTGAAATTGTGAAGGTTTTCTAAGCAACAGAATCTGAATGCAATTAACAATCAATAAAAAACTTTAGATTAGTGATAGGACAAGCATTTTGAAAAAAAAAAAAGATTTTATAGTCAGTTATTTGCATAGTTAAATAGCAAATAAAATTGCTGGAGTAGACAAGAGTTTTAAAACCCTCTGTGTAAGGCAAGTTTATTTTTTCACCACGAGAAACCAGAAACTGTGAGAGAAAATGGTTATAAACATTAAAACATATTTATTCCAGCAAACACTAGGGGATCTGAACAAGCCATGACAGTGACCACTAATCAGAGAGACTGTGTAGGGAGTAGTCTCTCATAACTCAGACAATATGGTATATGCCCACAGTTGCCAGAGGTGAAAGCTGTATTATCTGAAGAAAAATATCTTTCAAAAATATATAAGATCTAAATGAGGATTTTGAGTTATTTTCTGTTTTTAAATTATGTTTTTTTCTTTAAAAGTGAATTGTATTTGTTGAGAATCAAGGCTTGCTAGAAGTCTGGTAAAAATTGGACAGTTTAATTCTAGTCAGATAGACAAATAAGCAGTATGACCTGAGATTAAAAATAATTTTAAAATACATTCACAGATGAACTGAGACGCCAGAACCACTTTTCATGACATAATAATAACAAACAGCATCACTTTCTTGATTCACAAAGTCTGACTCAGAATAGAATAGATATTGCTTGAACTTCATATTTTCTTCAATTTGTTTCAATTCTAACTGTATTGTTTTATATTGTGTTATCTTGCATTCTGACAACATATTTAGTAAATTAGTTTGTTTCTCCTCAGATCATTGCTGCTGTTTTTAATTATTTGGGGCCCTGTTTCCCCTTTTCTGGATGCACGGATTCACAAATATCTCCACCCTGCTAGTCACAGAACTGGGCCGAACAAGCCTGTAAACATTGATAGCTGGTGAAACCTAACCTGGAGTATAGTTTCCAGATGTGGGGTCCTCAGTACAGGAGAGAAATTGACATGTTGGAACAGATTGAGCAAAAAGAAGGTGAATGCTCTGCCTTTGGAGACATTCAAGACCACACTGGACAGGCCCTGAGCAACCTGATCTAGCTGTAGATGACCCTGTTCATTGCAGAGGACTCAGACCAGATGATCTTTAGTGGTCTGTTCCAACACAAATGATACTATGATTCTATGATTCTATGCTTGTCTCTCTAGCATTCCTTTCCACTGAAAGATAACTCATGAATACATTACCTAATTTCAGTCAAATCTGATAGAATAATAGAATTTTTATGCCTACTACAATGCCAACAATGTTATGCACAAGCGTGAAAAGGAGCCGAAGGTACTCTAATACAAGATCAGGAATTACTGTCTTTCATTCAAATTGTAGCTGAAACAGTAGTAGTGAGTGATGTGGAACAAGCTGAGAGTTTGATAAAGTCAAGATATAAGGCACATCAGGAAGCACTTGAGAGAAGAAGAGAGACTGGAAATGAACACATGGAGTTCAGCGAAGGAGATATCTTTGGATCTGGTGACAAGTTAGATACACTGTAGGCTCTTGGAATAAATAAGGAAACTATGGTAGAGGAAGAGCCTAGTTTATAAATACAATTGATTTTTGGGAGGTAGCAAATTCATGTGCAACCACTGTTTACAGAACAATTGTCTGAAATATCTTAATTTAAATTGAGTAACTCTTTACTAAACAATATTAGGAAAATATGTAAAGGCTGAATTTACTATGAATGTAACATAATCACAAAATTAAATGTCATTCAAACAAATAAGTAAATAAATAAAATGTAAGCTAAAAATCCTATACAAAACATAAAATTATGAAAAATGTGACTGTTTAAAGTGTTTTCATTGTATTGTACACCGTTAAAAAACTTGTTCCTTTTTTTCTTTTTTTCTTTTTGTGCTGCACACAATCAGTCCTTTCTGATATAGATCTTCAAGGCATTGCTGTGTTTCTAGAATACCTAAAAAAAGTGGAATTCATACGCTAATGTAGTTTAAGCGGTTAAGGGTTTTGAAAGAATGTAATATATAAGTGCTCAGTGTGAGTTATCTTCCAAAGTCATATTAGTATTACAAGTATAAACAAGTGTGCCAAAGCAAAGTCTATTGATAGTAAAAATATTGAAGGATATATGGAAATCTTTTTCAGAAACTGAAATTATACAGTTCTTGAAAGTCTTCTATAGGAACGTGCTTATATAGTACATAGTTATATAACTAGAGGATACGTTCTAATTAAAACATTCAAAATTTAATAGGAAATTGAACTGTGAAATTCAATTCATCTTAAAGTAAACTGGCATCTTATGACTGCTATGCAATGGCAAGACTTTAAGAAATTCAAAAGACATTTATTAAAATGGTTCTAAGAAGCAGGCTGTTATACAGATCAATTTTTTTTCCATGGTTTGGAACTGCTTCCTCTTCAGAGATACACATGCACATATTCATTAGTTAAGATTGCACTAGGTTTGCAATGAAAAAGATTTATAATAGTATGGTTCAAGTCCATATTTATTTTAGAAAATCAACTTTCTGTGAGCCAATGTGATTAGAAGTAATCCAGATTTACAACTGGTAAAGAAGCCAGAAAAATCTATATGTTTTCTTTCCCTAAAAAAAAAATATATATATATATATATAAATATATACGTGATGTAAATATATAAATATACACATACATATAAATTATATTTTATATTATAATAAATATTATATTAACATTTTATATTTAATATTTATATTACATTATATAAATTACATATATATATTATATTTATATTTACCATTCAAACTTTTGTAAAGACCATCTCTTGTTAAGAACAACATAAACTGAAAAACATGAAGAAAAATACCAATTTTCACAGCCTAGAGCTCCTCACAAAGGAAGTAGAAGGGCAGTGCTGATCTTCTCTCTCTTGTGACAGCAACTGGAGCCAAGGGAATGGCATGGAACTGCATCAGGGGAAGGTCAGTTTGAGTGTTAGGAAAAGGTTGTTCAACAGAGCATGGAGCAGGTTCCCCAGAGCAGTGGGCACAGCCCCAAACCTATGGAGATTGAGAAGGGCCTGGACAACAATCTCAGCCATGTGGTCTGATTTTTTAGTGGTCCTGTCTTGAGACAAGAGTTGGATTCAGTGGTCTTTATGGATGCCTTTCAACTCAGAATATTCTATGATTTATTTTATTTCTGCTATATAATTTGCTTCAGTGCTTAAGAACTGTTAAAAATTGAGATTTAATTTAATTTTACAGATGTGACTGAGAGAAGTGGGAATTTGCCTTTTTGTTGCTGTTGTTTTTGAAATGCAGAACAAGTTTTTGATTGTTATTTCCAAATAGCACCAGATTCAATCTTCATTAAAATATTTCATGTATACCACATTTTGGAGTTCAGACCAAAGGTGTTCATATCAGCTGATAGAAATCATGACTCAGTGATCCTTATGGCTTGTTGGTTGACTTTTGGCATTATTGCATGAAGACAATATTAATCTATTAATGCTACAGTCTCTTTCTGGTGTTATTAAAAGAGGAACTGGTGCACATGAACTTATCCAATAGCGATTCCAGGTGATTGTCAGTGTCATGTTAAGGACAGCAGATCCTTACAGTAACTTCCAAGTTCTAATCAGGTTATTATTTAGTGTTCTCGTAAAAAAACAGTGATACAGTAATTGGTTTGCTCAACTTAATATAGTCTGAATTCTGTTTATTTTCTTAATGTAAATTATCTCCTTAGGCATGTGTGTATAAATAAAGCATTCTATTGTTTCTTAGTTAAGTATGACTGAGATAACGATCACGTGACATGAAGTAGATAGCCAAGCAGATACAGCATATAATCTTTTCAGTGAAATCTACCCTAGATAATGAGAATGATACATGGTAGTGTTCTTAAAGCTACTGCCTTTCTCTACGGTCTGTTACAATAATACCAGGATAACATTACATCTGATAACTGTCAAGCTCTGTGCTGTACATGCCAATGCAGTTCTGGCTCAAAAGTCTTGAAATATTTTAGATAACTTATAAATACATGCTTAATTAATTGTAATAAAATTATTAAAAATGGGGAAAAAAATTGCACTGGTAAATTCAGTAAGAACAGAAGAGCTAGATGTAGCAAATCGTAGACAGTATGTGCAATACCATATGTAACAAAAAATATGTTTCAGTACTTCCAATCAAATAAAGTGCTAATTAATGCACCTTAAATGAGCTATCTGAGAAAGAAATCAACTTTTCCTGTAATTATTATGTGTATTTAGAAATATTATATCAAGTTAGATATATAACTTAAAGAACCACGAGTCTTGGTAATTTTCAAAATAAGAAATAAAAATAAATATTGGAAAAGACAGTTTTAGAGACTCAGAATTATATCTAATGAGTAGTACCTCCTTCATACTACCTTTAGAGAACTGTGTTCTTAAGAGATTATGAAATTAGACATTCTCAGGAAAAATATGGAGCTCTTTGAACAGGAAAAAATAATGAAGTTTTGTTCTTTATAGATTATCTTTATGGATGATTGACATGAGTGCCTGATAAAGTGTTAGATATGATTGGAATTTTACCAATTTGGGAATATTTGTAAGTTTCCCCTCTTTCTTTCCATCACATTTATGTGAATGAAAATGGAGGAATGCAGAAAACTTATGAAATAGCTTTACTAAGAACTTAATACTTCTCTATAGTTTAATATATTGCTGAGTAGAAGTGGTTGGGGGAAGTAAGAAGAGTGATTTTTTTTGGTTGCTTGAAGGTTACTTAGGCACCTGACTTTAATACTAGTTCTTCATATCTTCAGTCCAGTTCAGGGTGTTTTTCTGACTAGAAGATTTTTCCTCAAGAAATCAGTACAGATAGTTCAATCCTTCTTTCATCAGTTTCATCCACACTTCATTAGTGCAGTTCTCTTCCAGACTCTCACTGATGCCCTGGTGGCCCATAGACAGGATTAACCATTATATTATTACTTGAACTTCTTTTTTTTAATTGTGTTAAAATGAAATTTCTGTTCAAATGCTCAGGGGAAAAAGAAAAATAAGTCTCTTTGTCACAGTCTGCTGAGATTTGTAGGTTTGTTTGTATTAGAATGCAACAGAGGTATGACTTACATTTAGAGATCTTGTCAGACTGGTAAGAAAATCACACATTTTCCTTGTAAAGGATAATTCACAGTTTTAAAATGTTACTGAAGACAACTGTCTGAAATGCTAACACTGATAACAGTATTACTGGTGCCCTTTCCAGGGCATAAAGCCAAATAATATTTAATAAACAATGAAATCCACTACAAAAAATAAAACACTCAATACTTTGGATTCACTTAGGTTGTGTGTTTGATATATAAAGATAGTAAGACTAAAAACTGAATAACTGGGAATAAAAACGTAAATTGAAGAAATGGGACTGGATAGACAAAATTGTGAAAAAAAGTAATAAAAGAACAGAATGTTTAACAACAAGTTATCTGTGTGTTCACCATCTAATCAATCAGCTCTGGATAAAAGCTGTACAAATATTTCTTTTTTCTGATTAAATGAGTAAAACCCTCTTTTTTAACTGGCAATGATTTGGCCTAAAAAAAAGAAATTCAACAGTCAGTTATACCCAAAATACTTAAATGAAGCAAAATAAGAAATATTCATTTTCAAATTTAACTATCTATTCATTTATTTTAATTAAGGTTAATATCAAAATAAAATTATAAATTTGCAAGAATTTTGATCAGTAAGAAGTAATACGAATAATTCTTGCCTCTTTTATTCCTTTGCATCTCTTATTTCCCCCCCCCCCCCTTAAAAAAAAAAAATCTTTCTTAGGCTTGAATCTGTAAACATTTACTTTCACTGCAATACTGAATTTTCAAAAAATTGTATATATTTGGGAAGAGGTCAGAGGTAGAACCACCAAGCAATGATGGCCTGCCTAACTGCCATCAAATTATCACAACTTTCTAAAGTCAGACTAATACACCAAAAACTGATGGCTTCATTGTTACTTTTTTCCTCAGATTAAATTTTGAACAAGATATGGAAGCATTTTTGATATTAAAAGGAATATAAGGGCAATAAACATGACGTAATTTGTAAAGAAAATCACAATAGAAAGTGTAGAAGATTATGACTGCTACTTCCTGTTTGTTACAACAAAACTGATGGAACTGGACAGATATTTATATGAGTATGATTCAAGAACATTTAAATATGAGTAACATAGTAAAATGAATTAATCTCTATTTTTTAAGAGAAGAAAATACCCCTCTTTTGATATAATCAGATGACCTGAACGATACTTAGAGAACAAATCTGTAAGTCAAAGTGAGGGAAAAGTAGTATTGTTCAACTCTGAGGAGATTTCTTTTGTGTTAATTTTACATTTGCAATGAGATCATTTTTCTCTAATTTGCTTGCGCTGTAAGTGGAAATAATTTTGCTCCAAGAAACATTGAAACAGAAAATCATTCTCTTTCTTCGTTTTCAGAGAGACAGTAATGAAAACCATGAATCTTTAGATAATATCTTTAGAAAGGTAGCTCAAGGAGAAGTATGTATGCTCAGAATTTTTTATTTTAAGCATTAATTGATCAAAACATGACTAGACTGGTGACTTAGTTATAATTACATGATATTTAATACATGGTGTTTCATATTTTAATTTGTTGTACAAATTTATTTTTCCTTATGAGCAGTAATTACCAATGAAGGAGTCCAATGAAGGAAATTTAGTTAAATGTTACAGAGCAGCATGTCTCTTAATGTCATTTGGTACTCTGTACAGCAGTAGTGCAAAAAGAAACCTCATTAAAAGTCACATAGGAGTACAAAGAAGAAAAAATCTTTTCTTAGTATTTTCACTAATTTAGAAAAGAAAAAGGTGGGAGATGTGCTGCTCTTGTTCAGTTTTATATCAGTGCCTAACAGGGATTGAAATGGAACTTGAGATAATCATAGCTGATCAAAGCTAAATGTTGTAGCAGCACATGCTGTAGAAATTAGACGATGAATATAGAATCCATGAAAGGAGAGCACTAGTTACACTTTCAGAAACTCTTTCTAATATTTTCATATGTGTAGAGAAAAGATTAATATTCAAGACATATTAATACTCGACAAAAATGCAGGTGCACCAAAATAGCAAAGGCATCTTGTACAGCTACAACATAAGATGTAATAAGTTTAAATTATTTTACATTAGATAAATGTTTAAGAATCCTTCAGACTGTAAGATAGCAGTAAAAAAAAATCAGAGTTGACAGTAAATTGGAGTTCTGTGTACCAGTCTTGGAGAGAGGCAGCTGGAAGATATTTTACCTCATCAGACACTACTCATGGGGAAGAATCAAAATACAGGTACAGAGAAATGTACTAGTCTTTTCTTAAATGACATTGCAAATGCATACTGATTTCTTCACACTGCTTTTTCATCTGGTTTTCTTTGTTCTTCTCATGTGTGTCATAATTATTTTACAAGTGTGATATGGAGAAATAACAGACTTATTCGCCATTGGTTGAGAAATTAAAGTAGTTTGTAGACAGTTTAAAAAAGTAACAGAAGTATTGTTTTGCCCTTAATGGACAATAAAGCATGAACTGAAATAGAAATATAATCCACTTCACAATGTTCATTACATGGGAAAGATGCATATCCCAGTTCCTTTAATTATCCATTAAAAATCTCTCTTGTGAATCAAATAGAATGTTTGAAAATTGTTCCATGAGATAAAGGGTCCAAAGATGAACTGAAGTAGAAATTGAAATGATCCTTCCTAAGACACAAATTGTACTAAAATTATTGGTCAACAATAAACTTCAGGTTGTCCTCAAATAATTATTGCGGAGATTAGAATTTATTGGCCTCCTTTTTACCCAGGGAATCAGTGAACAAATTAAGATGATGACGATAATAAATCAACCATGCCAGTTTAACCTATGCAATGAAAATTTATACTGGCTAAAGAACTAGAACTAGTAGTTCATACGCAGACCAGTAATATTACTGTAGAGGAGAAACGTGTGAAGAAAAGCAAAATGATACAAAAACAATGAGCTACAACCAATCAGCAGGATTTAAATAAAGAAATAGTATTTCAAGCAAACAGAAACTTTTTATGTTTTAGCATTTGAGAGAGGGCAAAAAGAAAAGAGCAGTCTGAGTAATGCAGCAGAGAATAACCTGGGGACTTCTTAAGAGCAGTAATTCCTCAAAGCATGAGTAAGTTACATTTCAGATAAATCAAATGAAAATAAATATAATTGCATTCACCTTCTTGAACAGTAAAAAGAAATATAATTAAAGTTGTCTGGTTATGATAAGATAACTAAGTAAAGAACAACGGAGAATATGGAGAATACGCATAAGAGATGATGTGAAATGGGGAAATCTCTTAACAATTTAGATTGAATGAAAGTACTAAAATAGTACAACAAAGTACTTACCAGCCTGGTACCTTTTCAGATATATATATATTATTCTAGAATTTCAAAATTTGATCATGTTTATCTAATTATTGTGTTTAGATTTAAAAATATATTAATAATATTAATCTCAACTTCTGCACTTCACTATGGCTGTGATAAAATACAATAAAAAGCAGAAAAATTATTTGGGTTTATTTCCCAGCATCGAAGAATCGTCTCCGTTGGAAGGGACCTTTAAGATTATCTGGTTTCAGCCCCCTTGCTATAGGCAGAGACACTACCAGACCAGATTGCTCAAAGCCCCATATACCCTTGTTTTGAATGCCTCCAAGATGGGGGCATCCACAACCTCAATGGGCAACCTGCTCAGTGTCTCATCACCTTCATAGTAAACTTCTTCCTAATATTTAGTTCAGATCTACTATCTTCCAGTTTAAAGCCATTTCCTCTCATCCTGTCATTACCTGCCTTTATAAAAAGTCCCTCCTCATCTTCTCTGTAGGGCCCCTTCAGGTACTGGGAGGCTGCAATGAAGTCTCCCCAAAGCCTTCTCTTCTTCAGGATTGCTCAGGACCTCTGATCATCTTCATGTCTCTCCTCTGGACCCACTCCAACAGCTCCGTGTCCTTCTTGTGTTAAGGGTTCCAGAACTTGGACTCCAGGCAGGGGTCATGCAAGAGCAGAGTAGATGGGTACAATCACCTCCCTCAACCTGCTGGCCATGCTTGTTTTGATGCAACTCAGTATAAGGTTGGCATTCTTGGCTGCAAGTGCACATTACCAGCTCATACTTAATCTTTCATCAACCAGCTTCCCCAAATACTTCTTCTTAGGACTCCTTTCAAGACATTCTCCACTCAACTTCAAGCTGTGCTTGAGATTGCCCTAACCCAGATGCAGGACTTTGCACTTGGCCTTGTTTAACTTCATGAGATTTGCATGGGCCCACATCTCAAGCCGTCCCTCTGGATGGCATCCCTTTTCCCTAATGTGTCAGTTGCAGCACTTGGCTTGGTGTCATCTGCAAACTTCTCAGATTCTCTAAAGAAAAAAATATATATGTAAAAGAAAAAAAAAGAATTTTGTCTTCTTTTAATTGTAACTCCATAATCTATGTGCACTGGTCTTTATGTAACAGTTTTTATTATTTAAGACTTTATATTAGTCTTTAAATTTCTACTACAGTAACAGAGAGTCATGAGGTAAATTCTCTAAACTTGCAATATAAAAATGTGACTTAGAATAAAGCTTTTGGTGGCCGACTGTGAAAATGGACTTAGAGATTGTTTCTGGAAAGTAAAAAAAAAAGAGTATTTAAACTTGAAAAACAACAGTAAGTAAGATGTGAATGGATGCAAAATCCCTTTTGGTCACATGATTCTGTAGTTTTTTTAACAATATGAGTCTCTACTATAAATGACATGTTAGAAACAGGAAAAAAAATGCAGTTAGGGACACAAAGAAAAGCTGATTTACCTGTTCTGTCTCTTGCTTTGTGCATCTGAGAAGTATCTGATTATTTCATTCTTAAACAGGGTGATTAAAATGCAAACAAAGACTGTTTGAAAAGGGAGGAGTAGGGCGTAGATACAGTTTACTGTAGCTGTTCATTTGAGCACCTTCTAAAAATATGTCTGAGTTGAAGCTGGTAAGAAGATATCATTTAATGTAATGATAATGTAATAATCTTAACAAGAGATTATGTTCTGTTTTTAGAATAGAGGAAGACAAAAAATAAGCCTAGAATAGGAATTAGAAACAATCAGAAATTCCAACTGGTTTTTGTGAAAAAAACTACCTCTTTATTATTTTAGGTAACAAACACAAACTGTAAAAGACAGAATGTGGAAAGAATAATAGAAGACTCATATTTTGAAGTGAAATTAATTAAAAATATCAATTCTGTTTCCATAACAAAATACTGAACCATCATATGGTATTAACCCTACCATTATGAAAAAATAGAAAGATTTCATACAATATAAATTGTCAGTAGTAGTTTAAATTTAATAATATAAAAGGTGTAATATAATATGAAAATATTGTATAAAAATAAAAACAAAAGATTCAAAATCAGCTTTAATCTTATTGAAATAAAACATTTTTATATTGTCAGTGATAAAAGTCATACTTTATTAACTTTGGATGGATCAAGTTTTCACCCAACTTTTTTCATAATCTCAGCCAAAGTATTTAATTATACTAGATAATATAGCACAGGTACACCTGAGAATAAAACATAGTGTTGCTATTAAAGCACAGTATGTTGTGGACTCCCCTAACAGTTTATGAAGTGTGCTTGGAATCTCATTGCCTTTCCTTCTGTTTAATTTTTACACCATCTTTAAAGGTAAGATTAAAAGAGAAAGTTCAATATAATGACTAGGGGAAAGCATAGTATTGCAGTTTCTACTGCTGCTGACATTCAGTGATGAAGGTCTGTCTTTTTTTTTTTCCTAGCCTTCTACTTCACATGTTTTAAGACAATCACTTCTTTCCACTGAACAATAACTGAGAGGGTAAGTAGCTCTTACAGTCAAACACTTCTAAAGTGCTGGTCACCTTTTAAAGGCGACCAGCTCCAGCTTTGCTAGCTCTGAACACACTTTCATTAACAGATTCTCATCAGAAATCCTCTTGAAACAGAAAAAAATGTGAAGTTAGCTGGATAAATCCTTCCAAGAAGTTACGGCATTTTAAATCCATAAACATAATCTAAAGATCGTGAATGAAAGAACATTTGGAATTCTTCTTGTTCTGAATTTGGTTTTCTTTCTTTAGGAGGCATGAAACAGAGCACCTACCCATCTGTAGTCATTAAAATATAATGGCACATTCTGCAAGCATAGCACCATGAACGTGCAATTATATTCTACCTACATATAAAGTGTTTAGAAATGTTTGTTCATTTAATTACTTTTTATTCTTTAACTGCTAAGTAATGATAATGTGTAAGGCTTGAAGTATTTGTTTATCCTTGTTTTGATAAAGCCTAGTGTTTTGTATAAAATTGCTTCTCTTTCGTTAAAGTTAGAAGGATTTTTATTTTTTTTTAACATAATCAATACTTTATAAGCTAATCATTTTCCAAAGTACTTAAGTGAATTTTTAAGGAAAAACTATAATACTTAGAACCTCCCAATAACCTTTCACTTTTGAGGGTAAAAGCTTGGCCTAAATTATAATAGTAAAAATGATTAATGGTGAGAAAAGCATCTAAATCTTGAATGACACTTCCACATCTCACCACCAACCCTCAGATTGTCGCAACCACATCTCAGATGTAACCTAATGAGAGGAATAATACAGAAACTGCTGCCAAAACTGAACAACTGACCTAAAAACACCTGTCTAAAGCATGCTCTAAGTGCACATAAATTGCTCTGAATACTAGTCTAAGTATTCAAAATGAACATGTGAAGTAATAAACCATTTCTAGAATCTGCCACTCTGAAAATACACATCTTTGGCTTTAAAATGCCACTCCTTACAAACCTCAAAAGCAACTCCACCTCAGCCTACAAATGGGTGCAATTTATCTCTCCTCTTTACTTTCCTTTGCAGATTGAAACATGAACTGTGAGTACTCATTGCATTGTATTTGGGAAGGAAAAGTTGCTGCTGTATTGACAGAATAATTATGCAAATAGCTGGCAGCTTTAAAGCAAGAGTAATAGATGGAAATAGTTCATCGGACTATAATGTTACAGCCTTTAATGTTAAATTTCCCAGATTTCTGTAATATCATAAATGCAACAGGATATTAAAAATCAACAAAAACAAAAACAACATTTCTAATACTGGGAAAAAAATCTCTGCAAGCTTTCTAAAATCAAAATGCTGTCAACTTTATATATGGTTTCAATTTTAAGAATACAAATATACTCCATTCCATTGATTTCAAATGAACAATAAGAATTTGCTCCAGCATTTCTGATTTCAACTTATTCTGTTCATGACACACAATCTAAATTTTGGAGCAAAGAATTTATATTCAATATATTCTTGGAGAAAATGATTTCTGATATTTTGAAACCACCTAGCTTCACTGTTCTAATGTGACAAACAATCTTTTTTGTTAGAAATTGATTTTCCCAGGCCTTTTTTCTTCTTTTCTCATATGAACAAGCAAATTCTATTCCTATATTTAAGAGAAAACTGCAGTATATATTACTAAGTAGTGGCCTAGAGCAAGTCATACCAAGGAAAGAATGTATAGTAGCTTCACATGACCTGCTGGAGAGGAGCTCTGTGGAGAAGAACCTAGGCGTTCTGGTGGATGACCAGAACCTAGCCTGGTGATGAGCCAGCAGTGTGCTCTGGTGGCCAGGAAGGCCAATGGAATCCTGGGATGCATTAAAAGGAGCATGGCCAGCAGATCAAGGCAGATTATTCTCCCTTTCTACTCTGCCCTGGTCAGGCCTGGAGTACTGGAGTACTGTATCCAGTTCTGGACTCCCCAGTACAAAAAAGTCGGAAATCTCCTGGAGAAAGTCCAGAGGAGGTCACGAAGATGATCAAGGGCTGGAGCATCTCCCCTGTGAGGAAAGGCTAAGCCACCGAGTTTGTTCAGCCTTGAGAAAAGAAGACTGAAAGGTGATCATACTAATGCTCATAAATATCTTAAGTGTGAGAGTCAAAGGGACATGGCCAATCTCATTTCAGTGGTCTGTGGGGACAGGACAGGGAAACACCCATAAACTGGAGCATAGGAAGTTCTGCACCAATATGCAAAGGGAAATTCTTAGTTGTGAGGGTGATGGAGCACTGGAACAGGCTGCCCAGGGAGGTTGTGAATTCTCTTTCTCTGTTGATATTCAAGACCCATCTGAACACCTGCCTGTGCAGCCTGCTGTAGGGAGCCTGCCTTACAGGGGGTTTGGGCTCGATGATCTCTAAAGGTCCCTTTCAGTCCCTACAATTCTGTGATTCTGTGATTCCAGGACGCCTTCTCCTGTTTTCTATCCTGAAAAGAGGTAGGATAAAATAATGAATATAAGGAAGAATATCATACCCATTCCAAAGTTCGGATCATTTGGTTAGGAAGATGGTTAATAATATGATTTTAATGAATTATTATGATTATTTTATTAAGATATAATCTTATTTTTCATTTGCTGGGTAAAATAGAGCAAAAGACAGGAAAGTATCTGTTCATATTCAGGAATGTAAACTCTCATTGCTTTGCCTATCATTAGGATGTCCCCAAATTAAAAGGTAAGGCATACCAAAACAATGAATTGAAGAAATGTTAAATATAATGATTTACAATGACTGGAGCAGATATAGAGATTGTATTTGTTACATATTCTGTTTTGCCAATTTACATGACACAGGATTTTCACCAAGGTTCCAACTGCAACATTTTAAATACTTAGTATTTACTGTGTGCTGGCCCAAAGGACTGACAGTCCATCACTGCTTGAAGTAGATGCACTCTTGGAAAGCATCTTCCGTATCTATTTCATAAAAATAAACCACATATACTCAAAGATTGCTTCTCTATGTAAGCCAAAGTCAGGGTATTCAGGATCCTTTGAAAAGGAATCCTTGATCTGAAGCAAAACACTGATAAACATACACTTAAAATCAACTGACTTTAGCAGTACCAAAAGAGAATTTCTGAGTAGCTATTTTACATGTGTACAGGTTTGTGTGTTTTGTTCTTAAATATTCTTACCCAGTGTTATGTAGTGAAGTGTGGCATCCACATTGTAGATCTAGTACTAAGTGGAAGAAAACACTTCCAAAGGCTGATTCAATCTTATACTGAATAGTCTTTCTGAGGTGCAACTCTGACTATAAACAATCATCAGAAGCAAAAACTACTGTAACTATCTTTTGAGCACATTTTTTTATTTTACATCTGGAGTTTAATGCTATTGCCAGTGCCAGCAGTGTGCAAGGCACTTGACAGGTAGATACTGCATAAGCTCCTTGGAGATATTCCCAGTGTATACACAGGCTTTGCTAGAAACAAACAAAATGGAAAAAGAAACCACTAATATTTTTCACTCCCTAGTTATTAATACTTTTGATCTACCTTTTTTATTTTATCTTAATGTTTCACTCAATGTTTTTGCTTTCTCAGTCTGCTGAGACATAACTCGTATTCTGTTCAAAGTGACTCAGAAATTAACATTTTCAGTACCACACTTTCTGTAAACATCATTCTATTTTTTTCACCAATACATTTATTCACAATAAAAATTTGAGATTTTCACAAAAAGAACACACTCAGACTTAAGCTAGAACAAAGAATTTCCTTGCATTATCATAATCCAAAAATGAAGATATAAGTAAGTACTTTGAGAAAAGCCCAAGGCTACTAAAATGATTGCTTGCAAAATTGAATGCTAAGGCAGTAGCATAGCCTCCTGTCATCGCATATCAAATATAATCACATGACTATTAAGTGCTCAGCATTCAAAGGATTATTGTAACTTCACTGGTTTGTTTTTTTTGTTTGGTTGGTTGGTTGGTTTGTTGTTTTTTTTTTGTTGTTGTTGTTTTTTTGGGGGGGAGGAGGGGGGTTGGTTCTTTTTTTAATTCTAATTAAAAATCTCAAAGGTTTGGATCCATTCTTCAGGGTAACCAGCACTGACATTTTTCTTAAAAGGATCAGCATAGCAAATTACCAGACATTATTTCTTCTATCCTGAAAATAACGAATTAACCATTCTTCTCCTGCATGCATTTTGTGCAAACAAATACTTGATAATTTTTTCTTCCTACTGTATCAAGCAAATACTGACTTTAGTTGGAGAACATTCTGCAGTTATGTCCTCAGAGATACTGCCTCTTATCCCTAACATGCATCATAAGGAAAAAGCAATAATTTCTTCTGTTAACCAAAGGCAAAGATAAAGAATAATCTTGAACTGATAAATGAAGATGCTTTTGAGGGGGAACATGAAGAGGCAGCAGTAGACTTCAGTGGTTGAAAGTTAGATTCTTATTCCTTCTGTTTCAGAAAAAGAATAAAAAACCATGGGCAGTAAGTCACGTTAATGCACTCAGTATAAAAGCATAATTTTGTCTTAAATATGCATATCTTCTCTGAAATATATAGCCACACTTGTTTACAGTGGGTGACTTCACCAATTATACTCAATGTTTAGTTGTCTTTTTCACCCATTGAGGAGTTTCAAACTGGAAGGGAAAACACTTCCTTATGCTTATTTACCTCCTTAGGAAACCTTCCTGAGAAGTTAAACAGTGTGAATCTGAAACTTTTTGTGTTCAAGAAGGAAAAACAAACAAGAAAGCTGAATCCTTGGGCAATTATCTGTCACCTTTCTCCTCTTCCAAAGAAACTGAACCCTCTGCTCTGCAGCTTCTGTAACTATCTTCACACAGATCTTTCAAACACATTCTACAATAGGTCAAAATATGACCCAAAGGAGATTTCTGTCTAATTGCAGAGGTAGTACAAATAGCTACATAGATTACACATTAATCCTCCATTTGCTAAAGCTAAGAAAGATGATTCTTAACCTAGAAATGCTGCTTCTAGGTGTCTCTTAGTTTGGAATACTGGCAATTGTAGATGCCATTTTGAGCAGTTCTCTCTCTTTGGAATGAAGACGTCTAACAGAATTCAACTACAATGGCAGATAGTCCCATTGCAAAATATCTAAGTCATAGAATCATAGAATCATAGAATCACAAGGTTGGAAATGACCTATAAGATCATCTAGTCCAACCGTCTCATCATCACCATTGCCACCACAAGCACTAAACCATATCTTGTAGCTCCTCATCCAGATGCCTCTTGAACACTGCCAGGAATGGCGACTCCACCACCTCCCTGGGCAGCCATTCCAGTGCCTGACCACTCTCTAAGAGAAATAGTTCTTCCCTATGTCTAATCTAAACCTCCTCTGGTACAACTTGTGGCCATTTCCTCGGGTCCTGCTCATTGCCTGGGAGAAGAGGCCAAATCCCTCTTCACCACAACCTGCCTTCAGGAAGTTGTAGAGTGCAATAAGATCTCCCCTGAGCCTCCTCTTCTCCAGACTGAACAATCCCAGCTCCCTCTGCTGCTCCTCATAAGACTTGTTCTCCAATCCTCACCAGTTTTGTTGCTCTTCTCTCGACACGCTCCAGAACCTCTACATCTTTCCTGTAGTGAGGGGCCCAAAACTGAACACAATACTTGAGGTGTGGCCTCACCAGTGCTGAGTAGAGGGGGATGATCACCTCCCTGCTCCTGCTGGCCACACTATTTCTAATGCAGGCCAGGATGCCGTTGGCCCTCTTGGCCACCTGGGCACACTGTCAGCTCATGTTCAACCATAACCCCAGGTCCCTTTCCTCTTCACACTCATCCAGCCACTCATCCCCAAGCCTATAACACTGCATGGGGTTGTTGTGCTTGTGCCCAAAGTGCAGGACCCAACACTTGGCCTTGTTGAACCTCATCCCATTCACCTCAGCCCAGTGATCCAGCTAAATCTCTCCAAAGGGCCACCGTACCGTCAGGCAGATCCACACCACTTCCCAGCTTGGTGTCATCTGCAAACTTACTGAGGGTGCACTCTATCCCCTCGTCTAGGTCATCAATAAAGATATTAAATAAGATGGGCCCCAGTACCAAGTCCTGGGGGACACCACTTGAAACGGGTCGCCAGCTGGACTTAACTCCATTCACCACTACCTGCTAGACACGGCCCTGTAGCCAGTTCCTTACCCAAAGAAGTATATATCTGTTCAGAGTACGGGCAGCCAGTTTCCCTGGAAGAAGCCTGTGAGAGACCATTTCAAGGCTTTGCTGAAGTGTAGGCAGACTACATCAACAGCCCTTCCCTCATCTACCAGTCTGATCACCCAGTCATAGAAGGAGATGAGGTTGGTCAAGCACAACCTGCCTTTCATGAACCCGTGCTGGCTGGGCCTGATACCCTGGACACCACACACATGCTGTGCAGTCTCATCCAAGATGATTTGTTCCATAACTTTCCCTGGTACTGAGATCAGGGTAAGCGGCCTATAGTTCCCCGGATCCTCCTTATGGCCCTTCTTGAAGTTGGGAATCACATCAGCAAGACTCCAATCTTCTGGGACCTCACCAGTTAACCAGGAGTGCTGATAGATGGCTGAGAGGGGCTTGGCAATCACCCTCACCAGCTCCCTCAGCACCTGAGGGTGTAGCCCATCTGGTCTCATGGACTTGTGACAGTCCAGACAGAGAAGAAGCTCTCTGACTGCCTCCACCTGAATCACAGCATCTCAGACTTCTGGATCAGGGCATAAAAAGCCCAGAGGATAACTGATCTGGCTGTTAAAGGCAGATGTAAAGAAGACATTGAGGACCTCAGTCCTCTCCTTGTCCTCAGTGGCCACATTCCCTGCTGCATCAAGTATAGGATGAGAATTATCTTTGGTTCTTCTTTTACCATTGATATATTTATAAAAGGATTTTTTATTGCCTTTTACTGCAGTGGCCAACCTGAGTTCAAGTTGGGCATTTGCCTTCCTAACTACCTCCCTGCATACCTTAGCTACCTCTTTGTAATATTCCCAAGTAGCCTGTCCCTTCTTCCAGAGGACGTAGACTCTCTTTTTCTCCCTGAGTCTCAACAGTAGTTTTCGGCTCATCCACACCTGTCATCTTCCCCTAAGGCTCACCTTATGGCTCTCAGGGACAGCCTGTTCTTGTGCCTTTAAGATTTCCATCTTGAGCAGTGTCCAGGCTTCCTGGTCCCCTTTACCCTTGAGAAGCAACTCCCAAGGGACCCGTGCTACAAGCGCCCTGAACAGGTCAAAGTTCACCCTCTGGAAGTTCAAGAAGGCAGTTTTGCTGACCACTCTTTTGACATCCCCAAGAATGGACAATTCTACAATTCTGTGGTCACTCTGCCCAAGACAGTCCCCAACCTTCTCAACTTCTCCCACCAGTCCTTCTCTGTTAGTGAAGACCAGGTCCAGCAGGGCACTGCCCCTGGTAGGCTCTCCTACCAGTTGCATAAGGAAGCTATCTTCCACATAGTCTAGGAACCTCCTGGACTGCTTCCTCTGTTCTGTATTATATTTCCAACATATATCAGGGAAGTTGAAGTCTCCCATGAGAACAAGTGTTGGTGATCGCATGACTTCCGCAAGCTGCTCATAGAATGCCTCATCCAACTCTTCGTCCTGATTTGGCGGTCTATAACAGACACCCACCAAGATGGTGCCCTTAAAGGCCTTCCCCCTGATCCTTACCCATTGACACTCCACTCTATCATTCCCAACCCCAAGCTCTTCAACCTGGAAACAGTCTTTAGTATAAAGGGCCACATCACTGCCCTTCTTTCCCCGTCTATCCCTTCTGAAGAGGTTGTGGCCATCTGTCACAGCACTCCAGTCATGGAAGTGGTCCCACCATGTTTCGGAAATAGCAACAAGGTCATAATTAGCCTGACTCACAATCGCTTCCAACTCTTTCTGCTTGAAGTCCTTTACCTTGGTCCTTTTTCCAACTTGTTACTACATGGTTGCTATTATTTTTTGGGGAAAAAAAAATCCTTTAAGATACATTGCAAGTATTTTACTACTTAATTGTCTTACCTATACCTTTTTCACATTAAAATGCTTTTACTGAAAACATTTTAATCAGAATCTAATATCTGCCTCACCATACCCATGTCAAGACTTTTTGATTCTTCTTCAGAATGTCCACATATATTCCTTGCATTATGCATAATTAATTGACAGAAACTGTATTGTTTTGTAAATATTTGAAAGTATTGCAGTTTCAGCACAATAGCACTTTGTGCTGATCTTTATATTCTAGCAATTTTGTTTTGTGAGGTTTACTCTTGCTGGAGGGCATGTTTAACTGAAACTGAGCAAATATTTCCTCAACTAATTTCCACAAAGATGGAAATTGGCTGGTATATATTTTTTGCTTCAGCTTTTTACCAAGTATCACGTTCTCACAATTTTCCTATTTTGTGCACTTTCACAGAATTCTGGGTAAACAGCTAGAGAGCCCTTTATTGTCAGATAGCATTTAAAACAGACATAATTTCCAAATACTGCTAAAATGCCTGGAGCCTGACCTTGAAGGAAATACTTCTTAGATAAGAGTTGATAGCTCAAAAGCTGGTTTCATGGTCCAGGCATGTTCAGAGAAGATATTTTTTAGGATTTATTTTTATTTGTGTATGAGCTTTAATCTTGCTGATGGCGACAAGAACCATTTTAGCTGTCAGGTGAGATCAGGGCTACAACTATGCTTGTCAGTGCAGTAATTATGTTAAAAACAGTGAAAATAGTATGGTGTTACAAGAACAAAATATACCTGCTTGCACCATAGAGTACTACAGTGGCAGCCGCTTAGAAGAGATATCAAACCATCTTCTACACAAAATAACTATATTCATCATTTGTGTTAAATTAGTGGAGTTTTCTTTAGATCTTTGAAATGAAGTATACAAGTGACTATTAAGTAGTGCACATGCACATCTCTCTTGAGAATCACACTTTTTTTTAGTTTTCAAATCATGTAAATGATAATGAGAATTTGAGAGAAAAATAAAACAACAACAAAAAAGAGTCATGCAGAAGGAATTATGATGTGGTGGAAGAGCAAAAAACTGCAGAAAAACAAGCAAACAAGCAGCATTTTACCCTCTAAAAACCTGACCAGCAGTAAATTTTTTTAGTTTTTCGTTATTTATCTCAAGTCTTCAACTCAGTATTGATGACTATTAAATTAAAAGTATAGTTTAGCATTAGGAACAAAATTTCAGTGTACCCAAAATTCCTGTAACATTTTTTCACATCTTTTTTAACTTTAAGTTCTTCTCTTCAAAGTAATCTTGTCTTCCACCTTGCCTTAGAAACCTCTAGTTATATACCGGCTGCTAATAAGACAAATAAAAGAATTGCTAATATTAAATGAAATAATATTTTACAGAAGAACTTAACTACATGGAAGGAAAAAAAAATGATGAAGATCGCATAGCAATGTCAAAATTTTCATCACTGTGCTGAATTAATGCTAAAACAGAGGGAAAAATATCATAAGGCACAATCAAAACAGAAAGAGCCTATCATAACTTTCAGATCTGGACATGGAGCTGGTGAGACCCAAGTGGGGATTTCCCCGACAGATGTAGAGCACAGAAATAGTTGTAAATTCCTTTTCAAAATCTTTTTTTTTTCCAATGACCCTGACTGGAAAAGAGCTAGAACTGATATATACATTTTTTTCTTATGATAAGAATGACAGATGTACATATTATTCTATTTATGTTTAACATCTGGTAAACTACTGGAGAATGTTTTAGTGTAATTTCATCTATAATTAACCACATGAAAAAAAAAAAAAAAAGAAAGAAAGAGACAGTAAATGAAACCTGATAAACCTCATTGAGCCAAAAATAATTTTGCCCTAGCACCATCTGTACAGGAAAATAATGAAAATATTTTACATCAAAATAAAAACTAATGATTTTCTAGGTAGAATCAGGCCTTTCATTTATCTAATGAGAGATTAGGAAGCCTGACTGTTAGTGAAGACTGAGGCAAGGAACTCAGTGAATACCTCAACTTACACCATGTCTGTTTAAGCCAGTTCTCTCTTCCATTTTATCAGAGGGAGTAGCCACTCCTTGGCCTGTCTCTTCTGACCAATATACCAATCCCTTCTTGTTATTTTTCAAATCCCTCACCAAGTTCAGTTCCACATACACCTTGGCTTTCCTGATCCCATCTCTGCATGCCTGAGCAACATCTCTGCATTCTTGCCACATATCCCTGCTTTTACTGCCTGTATATATTCCTCTTTTCCCACAGTTTGATCAGCAGGTTTTTCCTCAGGTGTGCCAGTTTCCTTCCTCTTCCACTTTTTTTTTTTTTTTTCCCTGTACAGGGTGATAGAGAGCTCTTGTTCACTTAGAAAGACATCCTTAAAGATTTAACAACTCTACTCTGCTCCTTTGTCCCTAAGCACATCTTCCCAGGCATCCTCATCTAATAATTACTTAAACAGAAAAAAAGTTTACTCTCCTGAAGTTCAGGGTCCTTACTTCTCTTTTTTGCTAGTCTCTTGTTCCTTGAGATCACAAACTCAATCAAGATGTGATCACTACAGTCTAGACTGACTCCAGTCTTAACCTCTTTAATGGTCTGCTCTGCACTGGTGAGCATCAGGTCCAGTAATGCTTCTGCTTTTGTTGGTTTGTCTAATACCTGGACCAGGAAGTTCTGATCCACACACTCCAAAAATCTTCTGTATTTCTTGCAGGCCCTCATGTTGCTTTCCCAGAAGACATCCAGGTGGTTGAAATTCCTCATCAGAATGAGAGCCTACAAGCGTGATGCTTCTTATAGCTGAAGCAAGAAGGCCTTATCAAAAGGCTCTCCTTGATCAGGCACATTAAACCCCAGACCACAAATGTTAGGAGAATTTCAAGTTGGATATAAGGAAAAGGTTAGTCTTAAAAAGAATGGCAATGCATTGGAACAATCTTCCCAGGGAAGAGATGGAATCACCATCCCTGGAGATGTTCAAGAAACATTTATATGTGGCACCTGGGGACATGGTTTAGTGGAAATGGTGGTGATGGCGATGGGTTAACAGTTAGACCAGGTTGTCTTAGATCTTTTCCAATAGTAATGATTCTATTATTCAAAATACACCCAAGAAACAGTAAGGGATATAATACTGCATAGAAGCTTGTCAAAATTTCAAGGCTGATGTTTCAGTAATATCTGTTCAAGCTGCACTTAGATCAGTTTTGAAAATTACTGTCCTGGTTATGCCCTCTCGCAGGTCCTCTAGCCCTATCACTGGCAGAAAATTTTGAAATGTTGAAAAACTGCACATCCTTTGCTCTGTGCAGTGCTGCTCAGCAACAACTGGAACACTGGTCTGTTATCAGCATTGTTTTTCTCCTAAAGCCAAAACTTAGTATCATACCAGACACTATGAAGAAAATAAACTCTGTCTTAGCTTAAACAAGGACACCTGCACAGATTGGAAACACAATATTCAAGAAAGGAATTTCCCTACTTTCATTTCCTTAATTTTACATAAATTAAAAAATACTAAAATACTTTGCTGAAACATTGAAATGCACACATTCTACAAAACAGACAGTAGAGTTAAAATAAAAGTTAAAACAGTGAAGAAGGAAACAAAAGAAAAGGAGCAGTTCACGAATGAAAAGAGAAGTAGTAGGAATACGTGAGTTGAATTACCTTAGATTTAATCCTTTGTCTACTCATTTGAACACATTTGCTTTGTTGTTACCTCTTTAGCTTTCTATTTTGTACACTTTTTTTTTTTTTCTTTGGTTGAAATACAGCATTGAGAAACAAATCTAAAATGAGCAAAGATACAATAGGCAGCATACTGTATGCATATGCAAAAGTTCCTCCAATTAAGAATGAGTCTAAATGATTCATAATTTTAGCACTCAACTGTTATGTAGTAACGCTAAATCTGTGTGCAGCGGTCATAATCACTGTACATATGTTAAATGTCCTCTTTTTCTGCAGAATGCAGATATTGTTTTCTATCAGAGATTAACTGCCTTCTAAATGAGTACTTAGGCACGATTATGAATTCTATATAATATGATACAGCATGACATGCATTTTTGCTGTAATATAAGTCTGACGCCACTTTTTCTCATTTAAATTCATTGTTAGAAACTAGCTGTTTTTTATTTACACATAAATCTTAACACATTGTCACTATGTACTCATTCCTTTTTAAGAATCTACCCAAAATATAATTACTAAAAACTAAAATGATCTAAAGTTTTCCTTGCTAACTTGGACACAGAATGTTTCCAAACTATCTTCTACCAAACACTTCATTTTTCCTCCAATATATTTGTCAGTAGAGCATGAACTGTCTCACCACCATCATTGAACATGGGAAGAGCTAAATCATCAGTATAGTTACTGTAGATCCTCTCCTAATCTTGAATTCTATACATTTATATTAAATAAAATGATTTTGTGCTCTACTAACTTGTCTATTGTTATCAGTTTAGGTTTCCAACTGGTTCACACTACATAAAAAAATTCCATTCTAAAAGGAATCCTAAAATTTCTGCAGTTCCAAGCACAGAAGTCTTAAATCTTCAAAATATTAACTTCTAAAAACTAAAGAACTAGTGAAGTTTTAAAGTAAATGCTAAAATTTTTGCAACTAGTTTTCAAATGGATTTTACTAGAAATACTTTATATGCTAAATTACAGTGAGAATTTTAAAGTGATACCTCATTATCTAGGGAGATTGAAAGCATTTAAAAAAATCAAAGTGGCATAATGACATCATAAGAATACTGTGTAATGGAACATCAGATATTCAACTTACTTGACTAGAACAGAGCAATAGAAATGTATTTCATCACTCTAAAGTGTGTTACCAGAGATCAGATTTTCACAATTAAATCCCGCAGATAATGATTAGGATGGAAAAATACAGAACAAAAACACATACTGTCTTTTTGGTTAATAAGAAAAGAACATAAGTCTCTGCTCCCTCTTTTTTTTTTTTTTTTTCCCCAGAATCCCTTCACATTTCAGAATTCTTGCAGGCTGTTTTCATAATTCAATTTCTTCCACTGTTAATACTTTGTCCATATTATCTCTGGGCTTTCCTAATTTCACTTTTATTAAGTAATATTTTGAATAATTTTTTGCTATCATTCATATTAAGTATAGAAAACTGTGACAAAATCATAGTATTCATGTCTTTAGTTGAAACAACAGAATACTTTATTTACTGTTCAAATGTCTACAGACTTCTCAAAGTTCATTAGGGATTTGCAGCAGAAATACTTGTTGGTTTATCTAAATGCAAAAACTCTATCCCCTTGTATGATACACCTTGCCCCTGTCATGTTACAGCATTTGTGTGCTGACAAGAGACATAATGTAGAAAGAATAATGCCATCATCAGAATAGTTGTAGGAAAGTCATAACAGAGACAGTTGCATGATAACATTGATATCAATATTCTGCATATCTCTGAAGTAGAATGTATAAATATAAGCTCTTTAACCACAAATTGAATTATACGCTCACAACTTCAGTTCTTTAAAATCTGGGGAAAAAAAAATAATAATAAAAAAAAATAAACTGGTGAAAATAATTATTTGAAAGTTATTAAATGTGTTTTCTATACATTTGGTCAAAATTAGTTAATGTAAGTTATATTCCTTACAAATTTTACTCTCTTCTCTTTTTCCAGTTCACCATTTTCCGTTTGGTTTTGCTCACATGTATGCATTAAGTTATATTCCGTCATGTCCTCTGACTGAAATAATGTAATTAATTTTCTATTATCTGCAAGACTTTTATTAAAAGCAATTTTTTTCTTACATTCTGCAAGACATTGACACCAAACACTTCTCTCAGTAAGTTCCCTCAGGTCTACGTCTTAACAATATTCAAAGACTGTTTAAAGTTTCTCTTACAAAGGAGGAAACACTTAAGGAGACACTTAAATAACTGGCTTGTTAATTAAAGAAACTGATATCTGTCAGAGAAAGAAGTGTCATATGTAAATATCAGTACAGAGCATTCTAAGTACCTGAAAGAAAGCCTCCCGGGCAATTTTTTTTACAAACAAATAATCCTAAAAAATAATCATAAGACAAGTGGACAAGCTATCCCATATGCTAGAATTCCTAAAAAAAAGGCTTTAGACTACAGAAACTGAATTCAAGCCACTGAATGAAAAGGTACCAGGCCCAGAAAATACTGAGTAGATTATCACATGTTAAATTCCACTGCAAGTGAAAGCATGAATATTCACATGTTAAGACAATTTAAAATTATCTTAAGACAATTAAGAAAAGTTCAGTCTTCTTCAAAAGTCAGCAAAACTGTAAAGAGTACTCTTGGAAACCTTCGAGATAGTAAACTACTGGATTTTCTTAACTGGTTTAAACAGCAAATTCCCAAGGACAGGAGGCTGGAAATCGTCGTTGATGGTTATACATTTATGTCATTATGTATTCGTCAAAAAGGGGACAAATATCTTTCTCTCTGAAATGTCAAACCTAATAGCTATGGTAGCCACTTCCTTAACAGTACTAAGCCCTGATCTGACCCTGTTCTCCTATATCAATGAAGAACAGCGAAATCTTCTGAAGAAGAAAAAAGTAACACTAAAAGATTAAGAAGGAAAAAAAAAATCCTGAATTACTTCTCTTCATTTACTAAACCTGTATTTTTTCTGGGATTAAAAAGGGCATAATGTAAAACAAGCACACCTTATTGCCTAACCAACCAGAGGGAATAAACTCACATAAAATATTTCTGTTCCTCATAAATACTTGTATGAATATATTTATGATTTTATTGGTACACAACCATGTGCAGGTTTAATATGGCTTATAGTTGTTTTCAAAAAAAGAGACATCATATATCCTTTGATGTATATTCTCTTGCCCACTTTTCCTCTAAATCTTCCTAAATCTCTACGATTGCAACATTTTTTAATTTGATTGTCACAGAGAAAAGAAAGAAAAAATTGAAAAGTCTAAGATTATGGATGATTTTTTTATAGGGTATGCCTCTTATAAATAGCTAATTTTATGCTACCAGGCCAGGTATTTCTACATATACCACTGTGAAATCAGAATTAAGAAAGATGTCTAGATGAATAAGAGAAATTAAAAGCACAGCAGAAGTTGACTTTACTCATTGTAATTCAACGCTCGTTTTAAGATAGGTGCTTTTTCAAGAGGAAGCTGAGCAGACTAAGTTAGTCAACATCAGCTTTACTTATTTAGGAGAGTTTGTTGTATAACAGGAAGTAACAATGCGCAACTTCATTAACTACTTGTGTAACCACAATTAAGCTTTCCAGTTGGGTGAAATTATTTCTCTGGTGATGCTCATTTCAGACCATTTCTCTTTGGACAAAGCCTGCCGACTGTTAAACTGTGCCAAAGCTTCAGTGTATTTCTGTGAAGACTTCGGCATTCTAAGAAATTAAACTAAGCATGTATTACATCCCTTTGACTGGAACAACTGTTGTCATTCTTACCCGTCATTGATTTGTGGTCCCAGATGTTCAAAGTCAGTCTAAAAAATAATTATACTGAATTGCCATCTGAGTAGTTAGATTAAATGAATGTAACAAAATAAATTAATAATCTATTGAAAGAACTTTTTTTTTTTACTAACTCAGGGTCAGGTTCAATTTCTATTCATATGTCTTAAATATGTCTTCCAAAGAATAATGTGTCCATAAAGGCACCACTGATGCAGACATCCAGAACTTAAACAAGAAAATATTCATACTCATTTTTATATTCTTACTGAAAATTTAAACTTTCCATAGAAAAACCACTAGAATTTCCCAATAATGCACTTTCAAACAGTAGAAATTCTTTAGAATCAGTTAATCTCTTTTCATCTTCTATGTTTTCTATCTTTTTTTTCTCTTTCAGGCCAAATGTCATCCACCTTTCTGAGATTTACTATTTTCTGCATATTTGTAAATTTGAACCGCTAATCTGCACAGTTCAAAGCTGTGTATTAAGTGCATTTTGACTGAAACCTTAATCAGTTTATATGGTACATTTTTTTTCACCATCACCACAATGGTATTTTTTTTAAGTGACAGAGGCATTTCAACCTATCTTGCATATAGAAGTATCTTCATTTGGTCTATGACTCATGATTAGACAAAAAGGCTTTGCTGATATCTTTGTTCAGGGTGACATGGAAAAATGAAGTATTGAAATAAAGTTTCCTGGAGAAATGAGATGTGAAGGGTTTCTGGATGCTTTAAACGATGTCAGTGAATAGAAGTCTTATGGTGGAGCCTTCTGTGTGTCTTAACATACTCAAGAATTATATGTTGTTCTGTTTAAGGATCCAAATGTAGATCTCCCATGCTCGACAGAAGTGTTGTAGAATTCTGTAAAATCAAATATGCATTTTTTATATTCTTTTTCTGAAAATACACTGTACAACTCTCCCAGTGTCATCTGGTTGGTAGTTCTCAGGGTTGTAGTCATCATACTAGGTCTTCCTTCCAGGAGGAAACTCTTTTAGCAGAGGACAAGACATTAAACCTCAGAAAGGCAAATATTTGACCGTTTAATGGAGTTGTGAATGGGACGCTCTGGAAAATGCTCTCAGTATAGGAACAGAAGAGACTAAAGACACTTTTCTTAGGACACAAATGCTCTCAATTCCAAGAAATCAGGGAAGGAAGGCAGGAGACCAGCATGATTGAGACAGGACCCTTAACCAAACTAAAACATTAAAAGGAAATGCGTAGATGGTGGAGGCATTACTCACTGTAGGAGAAGATCAGGTTCAAGACAAGCTAAATAACCTGAATGTGTAGATGTGCTGTCTGCTGGGTTTATCAGTCCATGAGAGCAGACAGCTTTAAAGAACCACCTTTTAAAAGGCATAAGGAGCTGGTAATATCATTGTGCAGCAAGGCAGAAGTCTGTCCTGTCTGAACAGAAAAATCTGAAGCAAGGGCAGAACAAGAAAATATTCCACTTCTGGAATTAAGATCTGTCTTCACATCTGCAGGGAGAAAACAAGAGAAGCCTAATCTCAAATTGTCACTAGCTAGTATTGTGTCAGATAATTAATAAAGGGCTCCTATTAAGTATGACAACAGCATTTTACTTATACTGGAGCAAGTGATCACCTATCAAATAAGGAAGAGGAAAAAACAGAGACATTTCATGCCTATTTTCCCTCAGCTTTTAATAGCAGTGACAGATTTTGGCTGCCCAGTTCTCTGAGATGGAAGACCACTTTTGAAGGAGTAGACTTCATGTGTGTAAACTGTACCTTGTCATTCACAGACTACCTGTCCCATTCATCCAAACATGTTCCAGCTGCATGTATGTCCCTTTTTTTCTTTTTTTTTTTTTTTAAAACATAAGAATACTACCCAGAAGTATAGTGAACTCATTGTCACAGCAGCTTCCTGGTAACTTATGAATTCATCTTTGCTGAGCTTGTGAAATGACAGCTGACGAACCCTGTCAGCCACAGGTAATCTGGTTTGGAGTAGCAACATCCTCTCTCTCGCCTGTCCTCACTGACTTCTAAATTGTCTTCCTGATTCTTATTGAGTTCAAATGCACTTTCAGATGCTTGTAACTCCTACTTGTGTTTTTTTCAGTGACCTGGCTTTCATGTAAAAATCATTACTCTTGATAAATGACTATGGTTGACTGCCATAACTACTGCACTACAGCTATACTGGATGTTCTGAGATGGAAAGGGAAGGGAAGGGAAGGGAAGGGAAGGGAAGGGAAGGGAAGGGAAGGGAAGGGAAGGGAAGGGAAGGGAAGGGAAGGGAAGGGAAGGGAAGGGAAGGGAAGGGAAGGGAAGGGAAGGGAAGGGAAGGGAAGGGAAGGGAAGGGAAGGGAAGGGAAGGGAAGGGAAGGGAAGGGAAGGGAAGGGAAGGGAAGGGAAGGGAAGGGAAGGGAAGGGAAGGGAAGGGAAGGGTGTGTTGTGGGACATATTTACTATAAATTTCCTACAGACTTGTTTTAAATGTCATTTTAAATTTCAGATGTTTACTTATGCTGGCCATCTGTTGTTATATAATGTCATTGGTTGTTTTGATTTTTTTTTCCTTCTATCTTTGAAAAAAATAATTATATAAAAGGAATTCAGTTGTTGACTTTCTAAGCTCCTCAAAATATTCAGAATTGTTTATACTTTGCTTGATGAGGCTCAGAAAGCAAAATCTATGCAACTTGGCCACCTACCACCAAACACTAATCCTATTTTTAGAATATTTTAACTTTGCTAAGGAAAAAAAGATCAGTGCATTTTCTTAAAGTCCCCTAGTTTCCATGGTAAATGAGGTTACTATTTCTGTTGAAATTGGTGGTTTCTACTAATACTTTTGAAATGCTTTCCACATAATGCCAAAAAAGGGAAGTCAGTGCAAAAACAAATGTTTCAGTGGTCTATAGTTAATAGTTGTTAGTTTTTAAAGTGGAGATTACACAAGGTCAATATGATTTTGTGTTAAGGTCCATTGAAAACAGCAAAATATATACCAGAGTCAAATGACATTCTCAACTGGAAAACAGTACTCAATAACAAAAATAAATAATTTAACTTAATTTAATTTAATTAAAAGAAGAGATATGAATTTCACTCTGAAATGCCATCCAATGAATTAACAACTTTTATATTCAATAAATGAGTAACTAAGGAAAGCAAAAAGTGCTAATGTTTAATCAACTGGCTTACTCACAGTATTTACAGAAGGCCAGAATTTTAATTTTCTTAACATGCATTTTGCTCATTCCTCCATGATCTTTCCTTCTGCTATGGAAACACTGTCTCATCCATCAATCTATGTTAATAGCTAAAATATTGCTATAATGACATTGTAATTACTATAGAAAACACTGAAGCATCTGGAGGGCCAGAAATTTGGGCATTTTATAAATGTTCAACTAAAATCTACTTAACAGTTTTAACATGGCTTAACAGATGAAGGTCTTTTCTATTGAAATCACTACTCCTCTGGAACTCCCCATTCCTCCCTTGAAAGTGAAGCAGAGCCAGATGGACATTTTTTGAAAATTATTATTTTCTGCACTCCATGCTGATTTATTGTATTGAAAATATTCAAGACTTTTACCTTATAAAATCTTTTGTCTTTTTTTCTTAATTTTTTTTGGCCACAAATTTTCTTTCACAAAGAGGATGTCTTTCCTCAAAAATAATAAACAAACAAACAAACAAACAAACAAATAAATAAAGTCCTCCATCTCTAGACCAGACTTTGAGCAATCTGATCTAGCTGTGGATGTCACTGTTCATTGCAGGGAAGTTGGACTAGATAATCTTTAAAGGTCCCTTTCACCTTTAAGGATCCTAAGATTCTAGGATTTAGCATGACTTCTTAATGACACAGATTTACAAAATCTGATCCAAAAAATGCAGTAATAGAGTCACACCTTCTGTAAGATCTTAAATGACTGTTTAAAAATACTGCTTTAAAAAATGAACCATTGCTTTCTAAATTAGACACAACTTTCATGTGGGTGCTTTGTTAGGCCATCTTTAACTGGTGTAAATTTATATGGTGACTCTACTCATGAAAATGGGGAGGCAATAACATTTATCAGCTCATTCCCATGCTCCTCCTTCAAGTACTGTATCATAAATATCACATATTAAATTATCTGGTAATACTTTCCACTGAGAGAATGTCAGTTGCCATTAACTGAATCATGCATTTCTCCTAAAACAAACAGAAAAGCTATCCTTTGCACTCTTTCTACTGCACCCCCCCAAGGCTTAATTTAGAGAGATTTTTCAGTAGCAAGTGGGAGGCTTGCTGAATAGAAATGACTCCTTTCTCCACACATCCCACATCTCTATCCATTTTGCTACTGTTCAATCTGCACAAAAATTCTTCATCTGGCTCCTGAAAATGTCAGCACATAAAATGAGCAGTGTTTGATATCACAAGAATAAGTTGTACTGGAATCAGTTCTATGTACGTTTGGATAGAACGTAGAAACTGAGTACACGATAGAACATAGTTTACATAGAAACTGAGTACACGTATTCCTATTTGTTTTCCTACAGGAAAACCAGAGAATATAGTAGTAGAACAAATATTACTCTTTAAAAAGCAGAACTCTACATAAGTAGTTTGCTGTTTAATAAGCCTATGATGAACAACGTAGGCACTTCAGAAAACAATTGCAGGTTATTTTTTATAGTTGAACTCAAATGCTCAAAATTGCAACTGGATGCTGAGCCAAGGGAGGTCAAGAGAGGAAGTGCCTAATATTGCTTATACAGATAGTAGGGGCCAAGACCCATTTCTCATCTTTGCCCTGTTCTGAGTATCACATTTATTACAGAATATCTGACTGATTATTGACATTGCTTCCTAATGGAAAAGGTAACCGAGGCATGTCATGAACTTCAATCATAAGGTACCAAAGTCTAGCAATTCATCACAGAATCTGGACTAATCTTGGCCACTGGATAAGTGTGTGCTTGACATTCAGGCTGGGTGAATACTCCAGTTCTGAACAGAAATCAGTAGCATTCTGCCTTTGTATCAGAGACACAGAAAGAGACCCAAATCTGAGATTAAAATTCACCCATGTTTAGTCTTGAAGGTCATATGCATGCTCCAACACTTGTTTACATTCATTACTGACCCTTTAGTCATGTTCTCCACTTGCTTCTACTCAAAGATGGTATATAGTTTTCCTAAAATCCCACCAAACATTATTCTTTTGGTTAACATTTAAACTATTTTGAAGCAAAATGCCAAAGAAGCTGAACTGAGCACATTACTACCATTTGCACAAAATTCAAAGCAAATAAAATACAATAAAATATGAAAACCAAAGACATTTGAATATGCTTTGTGATGTCTCTTTTCTGTCTTTTATGGATCAACAGATCTTCCTGTCTTCATGCAGGGAGTATGTTCTTTCTGCTTCCAATTCTTATTAAGAATCAGAATATCTTATTAAGCCGTATTATTAATCTTCTCAGAGCATCTACCCTTATTGTCACCTGTGGCAAGATCTCTGTCTTAACTTAGACACTTCACTCTCTGTCTCCTCTCCCATTTCAGAGAAAAGGAAGAAATTTCACCTCCAGGGTTGAGCAAACCCATCTCTCAAGGGAATTAAAGGGAATAGACATCTGAACAAGTACAAAGCTTGCACTGATTCAAGCTTTACATTCAGAAATAATCTTTACCACAGTCCTCAAGAAGACATTGCATAGGCACGAAGTAAGTAAAAAAATTATGTTTAGACAGAAACTGAAGGCCATGCTGCTGCTCATTTTGATTAAAACTCTTAAACATAATATCTTCCGAACACTGCAAACTACAGCACAGTTGATAAAGTGATTAATAATTCTACTTCAGATAAGGATTCCTATTAACATCAGTTGTACAATTTTGCAGTAATTTTAAGTAGAAACATACAAGGAATGAGAAGCAAACTGAAAAGTTACTTACGCTACCTCAGTCTACACCACTTATGAATTTAGTCACATACTTTACAATCTAAGAAGCCAATTAGAATAGCTGACATGAACAAAAATTAAATGAAGTTTTATGTATACATAACTTTGAACTTAATGATAAATTGTATCAATATTTTCCACTCGATAAACTAATAGAGTTAAAAAATAAACTCTCTTTAGTTAAAGATCATTTTATTTTTCTGTTATCAGCTAAAGCAGTTGCAATTCAGGTTTCCGCTTTCTAGTTTTTTTTAACAATAGGAGGGAATTTCCTTCAAGGCCTTATCAGCTTGAACCACAACCCCTGTGCTGATTTCTGGTTCACTGACAAATTACACTCCCTTAATCCCCATGCAGAAAAGATTTAATGAATGCACATTTTGAAATTATACCACACATGATAATTTTCACATGTATACAAAATGTGGGGCCCCAACCTTGTTAAACAGTAGACTGAACTATTCAATCCAAGTGAAAAGATGTCTTCTCTTCAAACATCAAAACTACCTTTCCTATCAATCAGACTAATGTGGCTCCCTAACTCTACTTATTCATTTGTTTAGAGAAAAGGAATCTAAAATCACTTTTAATAATATTCACACTATTCTCAGAGCATTATCAAAAAGGGTAAAAGAATTATTCATAGCAAAATGCAAAATTCACTTAACACTGCAGAGGTGTGAATGATGATAGTCATTTTAGTAAGAAGTCTGAAGTTCTTGAAGGAAAAACTCAATGCAATGGCTGCTTAGTAAGTGGCTATATATGTGGGAACATGATTGTGTGATTCCCCTGTCCATGTGCTGCCCCATTCCTGAGTCACAGAACTTCTACAGAGGGTCTTGCTCATGGAGAGTGCAGATGCACTCACAGAGAAAGTGGGTGAGGTTGAATATGCTAAATGAGAGTCGATTTCCAGTTACATCCTTCTATTTCTTATCTGAGTCATTTTCACGTTGTAGTTGTTTGCCATTGCTTTTCATAGAATCATAGAATTGTTGAATGGGTTGGAAGGGACATTAAAAATCATCAAATTTTAACACCCTACCGTAGACAGGATCGCCACCCACTAGATCAGTATCCCCAAGACACCATCCAACCTGGCCTTGAATACATCCAGAAATGGAGCATCCACAATTTCTCTGGGCAGCGTGCTCCATTACCTTACCATACCCTGAATAAAATAATTAAAAAAAAATCCTTAATATCTAATCTAAATCTTCCCTCTTTTAGTTGAAAAACATTCCCCCTTGCCCTGTCTTGATCAGATTGTACAAGAAGTCTGTCTCTTTCTTGTTTATAAACTCCCTTAAGTATTGGAAAGCCATAATGAGTTCTTCCCAGAGCTTTCTCTTCTCCAAGCTTACGAAGCCCAGTTCCCTCAATGTTTCTTTGGACCAGTTCCAGCATCTTCATGTCTTTCTTGTGCTGGTAAGCCAGACCTGGATGCTTCACTGCTGGATAGGGCCTCACAAGGGCAAAGCAGAAAAGGAAATCACCTCCCTCACCCTGCTGACCATCCTTCCTTTGATTCAGCTCAGGGTACTGTTGGACTTCTGGGCTGCAAATGCAGTCTGATGGCTCACAACTAGCCTTTAATTCACAAGAATCCTGAAGTCCTTCTCTGCAGGGCTGCTTTCAAAGAGTTCTCCCAGGCTGTGCTTATATCTGGGATTGCCCCAGTTCAAGTGAAATATCTTGCATTTGTCCTTGTTGAATCTTATTAAGTCCACCTGGGTCTCATTTTCAAGCCATTCCAGGTCCCTTTGTATAGCATCCCTTCCTAGACTTGTGTCAGCTTCTATACTCAGCTGAGGGTATCCCACTCAATCTCATCCCAGGTCATTGATAAAGATATTAAAAAGCAGAAGTCCCAGGATGGACCCTTGATGGACACTGCTCATGACTAGCCTCTGCTTGGAGATAGAGCCATTGATAACAGCTCTACAGCCATCCAATCAATTCCTTATCCATTGGATAATCCTCCATTCAAATCCAAATGTCAAATGTCAAATGCTTTAACTCAAATTTCAGGAGGATCTATTCCATGATCTTTCCAGTTACAGACATGAGGCTCACTGGCTTGTTGTTTCTTTTGTCTTCTTTATTCTCTCTCTTAAAAATGGGAGTGAAGTTTTGATGTGCAGAATCAAACTCTGTAACCCAAGTAAGATTACAAAGCAGGTACGGTTTATTCAGTGATGCACAGACACCTGGTGCAAGGGGGATAGATCCGCCTAACTTGCACACCGTCTAGAAAAACCTTGTGGGTTAGAGTAGTACATCCCTCCAACACACATGGCTGCTTCTAAGATTAAGAGTCATCCCACCTCCCTTTCCCAGCCAGTACAATGGCCTCCATTTCCTTTCCTCTAGACAGAAAGCAATATTCAAATGACAGGCCAACAAATGAGGTGTACTGTCCATCACATAGAAATGCATGAGTTGCTTGGTATTTTTCTCAATTTGAATGTCAGATATTGCACAAAGCATGTATCTCCAGAAATAGCACATCACACATCCTTGTAAAGGATAGTATACAATGGAGCTTTTCACTACTGAGACAGTGGCACATGCCTACTGCTGTTCAGCATGCTTGTTGAAATACGTGTATATGTAGTGGATTCATGGATACATTTTCTTCTCCTTTGCAGTGTTCTGCGTTCTCATGTTCTTCAAAGTGAGTGCAGTTTTCAAGTAATAACATATTTAAGATTTGCTGAGAAAATTCTGTGAAATCAAATATTCCTAATTTTTAGACATATTGAATCAGTTTGTAATGAAGATGTTACTGAATGATTCTATATATTTACATAACAATTTTGAAAATAAAAATAAATCATGTTCTTACAAAAAAAAAAATCTGCTTTACTTCACAAGGGGGAAAGTTGATCACACTGTAAAGGTCCAATGAACTACAGAGAAGATTCAGTGTAAAGTAAAACTGTGACCTCTAATGAACCTCCACAAAATACTTTTCCATTACTACCTGGAGGTATTAGTCTGCCCAAAACTCTGCTTTCCAGGCTTGTTTTCCAGCAACTAGAATGTACTGCCTTTCAACAAAAGCTGGTCGGTTATGTTACACACACCCCATTCATCTTTGCTGCATATTTATTGGAAGATCATCTTTTTAAAAGCTGTCTCTCATTTTCATTCAGTTCCAAAGAGTTAGCAACATATCTGAGATAATTTTATATTGGGCTTATTTATTTATTAATCTCAAGCTACTTCTGAAGAAGGATTTAGGTATACAGAAGTTTGAAATTTTAGTATCTATCTGCTTTTGATATTAGACAGAAAAACTAGCTAGCCTTTTCATCAAAAATAGACATAAATTTTCAGATACATAATATATACATCAAAACTACCTCAATCCATTTCCTCAGGATAAAATATAAGCATATTTTATACAGAGTGATAATATATATGCATGAAGTAAAATAGGCTTTTAATTAGTCAATAATCTAGTCTTCATATGAAGTGGATGAATATCATATTTAAATTAATATGTTTACTAAAAACATTTTTATTACTATTATAGAATTATATTAAGTAGTTTATATATAGAAACTATTAAGTTACTTTTGGAAAAATGAGACAAAAGAGGATTTTGGTCAGTGACTGGGAATATCATGACAACCAAGCCCAATGCCTATGTATCTTAATTCAAAATGTCTTTGTCCCTGGAATATTGAGCCTATTAAGCAGTTGCATTTTCACTTCTGCAGAGTGTGCAAAGGACGTGGAAGGACATGGGTAGATTTTGGTCTCACAGTTTTCAGGTACTGCAGTCTGTACAACACTCAAAACCTCTCTGTGATGGGAAAGAAAGAATTAATATTACTGAGAGGATGCTCTTACTAGTTTGGTCGCTACACAATATTTGTGTAGTTGGAGGAAATAAGTAAGCAAATTATATATTGTAATTATATTATACATTATAACTATATTTATTTGGTTTCTTCTTTCTTTAGAAAAGAACTGCAATGGTTATTGGCTATAAAACTAACGGTCTCTTTCTTCTTAATTTTCTGTCTCTGTTGTACTGCATCAAGTAAGTTAAGAACTATAAGTAATTTATTTTTCTGGTATTTTAGTGAGTACTGCTAAAACAATTTTGAAAAATTTACCTCCTTTCTGTCTATGCTTCACTATGAACATCCACAGTACATTTTGATTTTGCTTTCTACAAGACAGTTTGCATGTGAATCATTACGTCATCAGTAATCATATCATCCCTATTACACAGCTGTACACATTCCTTTGTGATAATCCATTTGTCTTTATTGCTAGACCAGTTCTGAGTGATAAAATAAAATAAATAGAGGACAGGGTATTGTTTGAGAGAGAATTTACTTGGCATCACTTTACAAATCAGTTTTCATATGTTGTTATTTCTGATGGTAGAGAGACCTGATATATAGGCTTGAACTGAGGTCTTCTTATGACTGAAACCAACACTTCACATGGCAGAAACAGGGAGAAACTTTGGAAATGTGGAAGGGTTTTTTAACAACCATGATGACTATCAAATCCTTGGCAGTCTAAACTATAATATCTTTTCAGGTATCAGAAATCAAATTTGTCGGTGTCTTCCATAAGTGATCTCTGACACATTTGTTGTTCCATTCTAACTTTTTTTTTTTTCCTCATTATTTAGTCTATATATCCTTGATCAAGGCTAGTTTTTTTTTTTTTTTTTTAATATCTCTTTTCATTTTAAGAGATAATGACGTTGTTACATCCTTTTCACTGTTATTAAAATTAGAATCTGTGTTTCATTACTTTCTGTAATGAAGCATGTCAAATTCCTTTGTCAACTACAGATCAGGAAATATGAAATAAAGCACTTTTTGGTCCTCCATGTATTTCAGTTACAAAAGCAAATATCTTTTTCCACTAAAAGAATATTTATATTGCCATTCTGTAACCCTCATTCAGTAAAACTCTTAAAAATGATATTAAACAGAAAATTATATAAGTATTAAATGCTACTTGAAGCAATTAGTGTTAAAAACTGTGTTTAAAGTTAAGAAAATTCATATACATATTGCTGGGCAAATAAATAAGTAAATGTAAGGTGCTTAAAGATCTGTTTTTTAAACATAAGTTCTATTACTGGAGTCAAGATCAGTTTTATTCTTAAGTGGCTTTGAATTTCCTTCCTTTTTTTACTAGAATATAATGTCAGTAAATACAAAAGCAAACACTCAATAAAAATAAACAAAAAATTCAAAAAGCTAGTATATGCTGTAATGCAACAGGTTTACTATGAAAACAGAAAAAAAGTGATTTTTTTTTTAATTTGTTTTGCAAGGGATACAAATTGTTAATGTCATTCATAACTTCATGCTAGTAGCTTTGCAAAACAAAGAGGCTTAATATAAAAGACCCCTGAGGCTTTCAAGATGCCAGCTTTAAAATTATGATAATCTTGTCTATATTTTGATATTTGTTCACTAGGAAAATCCCTTATGGTTGATGGCTTTGGCAGAACAATGACACAATAATTTGTAGTAAGCTACATATTTAGTATGAAACAAAATAATGCCTGCATAACAGGTAATGAGATTAAGCAAGAACATAGAGACTTCCTTAAAATGAAAAATCATAATGTCACCCTGAGGTGTCAGTGGAAATTCAGAGAGTACAGATTTACAGTGGATTCCACGTCAAAAGCAGCTTTTAAATTCAAATAGCTTGAAGATTAATAAGGCCTGGGACAACAAGTAGTTTGTTTACTGCCAGAATTTTAAGCTGACAGTAATGTCTTTGGGCTAGGGTGGGGAACTTTCAGCACATACATATAAATCATATTTGTTAAATGAGTTTATAAATCACCCAGCCAGCAAAACTGAGCTGAAGGTTTCTTTTATGCTTCAGCCTTTTTTGACATTCTGAAGGTGAGAAAGAAAGAAAAACTGATTATTTAACAATGTTGAATTCTGCCATTTAAAACCACTGATATTGCATCTGCATCTTCTTACACTGTAGCAGTGGCAGATAAAAGATATATAATTAAAATGCTCAGTATGATTAAAACAGTTGAGAAAATGACAGTAGTCAAAAGTCAGTAGAATCACATAATAGCAGAATTGTAGAGGTTGGAAGGGACCACTTCAGATCATCTAATCCAGCCCCCTGCTAAAGCAGGTTTCCTAGAGCAGGTTACACAGGAAAGTGTGTGGGTTTTGAAACAGACACAATCTCTCTGGGCAGCCTGCTCCAGTGCTCTGTAACCTTAAAAATAAAGTTTTTTTTGTTTTTTTTTTTCCTCATATTTGTATATAACTATGTCTGTTCCATTTTCTGTCCATTGCCTCTTGTCCTGTAGCTGGGCACTGCCGAAAAAAAACCTGGCCCCTTTCACTTGTCTCCCACCCATTAGATGTCTGTAAGCATTGATAAGATCCCTCTCAGTCTTCTCCAGGCTGAACAGTTCCAGGTCTCTCAGCCTTTCCTAACAAGGGAGATGCTACAGGCCTTTAATCATCTGGATGGACTCTTTCTAGAAGTTCTTCACATTTCTTGAAGCCCGGTACTCCAGATGTGGATTCATCAGGGCAAAGTACAGGGGGAGGTTCACTTCCCTCATCCTGCTGGTCGCACTTTTTTAACACACTCCAGGATACCTTATGTCTTCTTGTGTGACACATTGCTGGCTTATGGCCAACCTGTTCTCCACCAGAACACCTAGGTCCTTCTCTGCAGAGCTCTTTTCCGTAAAGGCAGCCCCTAACCTATACTTGTATAAGTAGTTACTCCTTCCAATTTGTAGAACTCCAAACTCAACCTTGTCATATGTATAGGCAACAGATACAACTTCATTTCCACACAAATGGAATCCAAGAACACAAAATATCATTGTGTGTGATAGAATAATGATTTTGCCGTGACAATATTTAAATCAATCAGTCGAAGTTAAAAGGAAACTAATTCATGTAAGCGCCCTCCTTTTCTTGCTGATTTATTTCAGAACCTCGTGAATAATGACTTATCAGAATCATCCTAAATTAAATTTCATGTGCATTAGGTTTTCTCCCCTAAAAGATCACAGGATTATATTGATTTTTATTTTCTTAAGAAAATGAATTCTTCAAGTTTATGCAATGTCACCTAATATGTATAAAGGTAGTTTTATTTAGGTAGTTATAGAGAGCAATTAGGTCTCTCCCGAACCTCATCTTCTTCAGACTGAACAATTCCAGCTCCTTCAGTCACTCCTTGTAAGTTTTGTGCTCCAGATCCCTTACCAGCTTTGTTACCCTTCTCTGAACACACTCCAGGGCCTCAGTGTCTTTCTTTTAGTGACGAGTTGACGAGCCTAAAACCGAACCCAGTATGCAAAGTGCAGCCTCACCAGGGCCAAGTGCAAAGAGGGATGATCACTTCTCTAACCCTACTAGCAACACTATTCCTGATGCAAGCTAGGTTGTCATTGGTCTTCTTCGCCACCTGGGCACACTGCTTGCTCATGTTCAGCCGAGCACCAACCAATACCCCCAGGTCCGTTTTCTCTACATAATCTTCCAGCCATTTTGCCCCAAGACTGTAGCATTGCCTGAGGTTGTTGTGACCAAAGTGCAGGACCCGGCATTTGGTATTGTTGAACTTCATCCCATTGGCCTCAGCCCAGCAGTCCAGCCTGTCCAGATCCCTCTGTAGGGCCTTCCTACCTCTAGGCAGATCAATGCTTCATTCCAGCTTATTGTCATCTGCAAACTTGCTGAGGGTGCACTCAATGCCCTCATCCAGGTCATCAATAAAGATATTGAACAGGACAGTTCCCCAGCACTGACTGGGGAACATCACTTATGACCGGTCACCAGTTGGATTTAGCTCCATCCACCACCACTCTCTGGGCCTGGCCCTCCAGCCAGTCCCTTACCCAGCCAGGAGTGTACCTGTCCAAGCCACGGGTTGCCAGCTTCTGCAGGAGAATCCTGGGGAGATTTTGCTTTGCTGAAGTCTAGGTTGACTACATCAATATCCTCTCCCTCATCCTGTAATCAGGTCACTCGATCATAGAAGGAGATCAGATTGGTCAAGCAGGACCATGTTGGCTTGGCCTGATACCTCGGTTGTCCTGCACGTGCCATATTATCTCCCTTAAGATCGTCTGCTCTATAATCTTTCCTGGCACCAAGATCAGGCTGACTGTCCTGTAGTTCCCCAGATCCTCTTTACAACCCTTCTTGTAGATGGGAGTCACATTGGCAAGGCTTCAATACTCTTTGACCTCTCTGGTTAACCAGGAATGCTTATAGATATTGGAGAGCAGTTTGGTTAACACATCTTTTTCCTGGTTATATGATATTTTCTTATCGATATTCCACATCATAACATCATGTAGTAAACTGAGAATTAAAGAGTTAATGCTCCAGTTCTGAGTACCTGATCCAGAAGAGATCTTCTGGAGTACTGTTTGTTCTTCTGTTATTATTTCTGCCCAGAGGGAAATATAAAAACTGTTCGTAGAACACTTCACCTTCCCTTTTTTGATCGTCTGGCTCATATCTGTTGCAGGTGCCATCTCATCGCAGCATTACAGTAAAGCCTTTGATTTTTGAACACCCTCATTTTCTTTGATTTATTAGCTTTAATTCCAATTATATATATATATACTTAATTCTAATTCTAATTATATTCTAATTATATTCTAATTATATTGTATTACAGTGTGTTATCTTGCATTCCAATATCTTACTTAGTAAATTAGTTTGTTTCTCCTCAGATTATTTCTGCTGCTTTGTTTTTAGGCCCATCTTCCTCCCCTTTTCCCCTTTTTCCTTTTTCTATTTCCCGGGTCCATGGGTCACCCTACTCCACTAGTCAGGGAACCAGGTTGAACCAGCCTGTAAACTGCTGACCTTCCTCCAGCTTCCTCAGTACCGTCAGGTGGATCCCATCTGGCCCCATGGAATTATGGCAGTCCAGATGGAGTAGTAGGTCTCTAACAGTTTCTACCTGAATCATGGGGAGTTTATTCTGCTCCTTAAATATGACTTCCAGATTAGAGGGTAGAGTACCCTGAAGATAACTGGTCTGACATTTAAAGACAGATGTAAAGAAGGCATTGAGAATCTCAGCCTTTTCCTTATCTTCGGTAGTCACATTCTCCACTGTATCCAGTAAAGGATGGAGATTCTCCTTAGCCCTCCTCTTACTGTTATTATATTTTAAAAAATGTTTTTTTTCTTTTTTTACCCCAATCGCCAAGTTGAGTTCAAGCAGGGCTTTTGCCTTTCTAATTTTCTCCCTGCACATCCTGACAAGTTCTTTGTACTCTCCTTAAGTTGCCCATTCCTTCTTCTACTGAAGGAAGATTCTTTTTATCCTGGAGCCTCAGGAAAATCTTCCTGATCATCCACACCCACTTTCTTCCCTGCTTGATCATCTTGCAGCAGGCATAGATAGCATGTTCCTGTGTCCTTAAGACTTCCTACCTGAGGAGTCTCCAGTCTTCCCGGACCCATTTATCATTCAAGACTGAAATCCAAGGGCCTCTCCCTATCAGCAACCTGAACAGTTCAAAGTCTGCCCTACAGAAGTTCAAGGTAACAATTTTTCTGCCCCCCTTCCAACCTCACCAAGAATCAAAAACTCTACCTTTTTTGGTCACTGTGCTTGAGACAGCTCAAGGCTTTCACATTTCCCACCAGTCCTTCTCTGTTTGTGAGGAGCATGTCTAGTGGGGCACCTCCCCTGGTAGGCTCTCTTAACAGCTGCATCAGGATATTATCTTCTATACACTCTAGAAACCTCCTAAACATCTTCTGTGCTGCACTGTACTTCCAACATATATCAGGGAAGTTAAAATTCCTCATGAGAGCATGAGATGGCAATCGTGCAACTCCTGCCAGCTCTCTGTAGAATGCCTCATCCGTCTCTTCATCTGGCTAGGCAGTCATACCCCACTAGGATGTCTGCCTTGTTGGCCCTCTGTTCCTTACCCAAGCTCAACAGCATCAAAGCACTCTCTAATTCCTCTTTCCTTGCCTGTCCCTTCTGAGGTGCTTATAGCCATCCATTGCAGCACTTCAGTCATGGGAGCCATCCCACTATGTTTCTGTAATGGCAACTAAGTTATAGTTTGTGTGCTACACAATGGACTCCAGCTCCCCATTTATTGCCCATGCTGATCGTATTGGTGTCATAAGGTGGTCATATTTTGTTTTATTTCAGGAATGATTAATTTCTTCAGTTCCTTTCAAAAAATCCCATCCTGTATTTCTAAAATATATTTCCTAAAATACTTTATTATGTTACTGCTCTTACAGGAGACTATTTCAAAAATATGTATGGAATATACTAATCATAGTTAGATATGATGGGCATTTCAAATTTTTTGTGGTAGTTATACACAATGGTCTCTTGAAGGTTTATCCTAGATCTGAGACATAGTGGAACATGTGGTGGTATCTGCTTTGTCTGCACACATGAGTTGCTTCCTATTGGAAAAAAAAAAAAAAAACATACAGGAAGAGAGACAGAAGATCCCAAGCACCTAAGTGTCATTGTAATACACAGTCGGAACTTGCCCAGTGCACATATACTCCAAATCAAGGCAGAGATATGTTTTCAGACACTTATAAGAGAGTCTAGAAAACTAGGAGTTTTCCTATAGGAAATAATCCAGATGCACGTTGTTGCCGTAGACTAAATTTTTTGACCTTAAGAAACAAGTTAATTATCTTTTAAAGCAGTTGTGCTTACTGATTTACTTCTTTTTTTTTTTTTTCTTTCTCATTGATTGATCTGTGTAGAAATCTCTGTTCTCATTTCAGAAGTAAATCAATAGGTGCTGTATTCTAATTTTTGAAAACTTGACCAATAACGAGATTGTTTTCCAGCTTGCTGGAAACTCATTTCATTACTCATTTCAGCAGTTAGAAATAGTGCATCTTTAGGACTTTTTATCAGGAAAGTAAGGATGACATATATGAAGAGGGAGCCGTTGTTTGTCTTTATCCTTTGACAAGAGAGAATGACAAGAAAAGGAGAGTTCACTACAAAACCAGTGCTACTTAAAGCATTTTAAGATACATGGTAAATGGAATGTTAAGATTTTCAAGGGATCAGAGGAGCAGAAAGTAACAGGCATCTTGCAGGCTGCATTACACAAGCTAAACTTTGTAACAAAAAGTTGATTACCCAGCCAGGAAATATGCATGGCAACCTAATTAATTTCCAGGGGTGATGGAAATCTAGGAATCTCTAGGAAAGTTCTAGTTTCCCTGCCATAACTGTCTCTCTAGTTCTAAGCTTTGCTTGTTGCTTCAACTCCTTATGCTTGCTCAGTTTTAAAGCTAAAAACAGACACCTGGGAATACAGATTCCCAATACGTTTCTTTAAGCAACATCATGATAGAAGTGACCAAAATCTAGTCAGTTCTTCAGACAGCTGGCTGACTTGTGTAAGAACTCAATTTACAAAAGAAAAGTCAGGAAGCAACAAGAACATTCAGGAAAAACAAAGCAGAAGGAGCTGGCAATTTTCCCTCTAAACTATTAAAAACAGGTGGGGATGCACTAAGACAAAGATGTTACCAAATTATTCTGTTGGTTAAGAGGTTTGAAACAAATCCAAAGAAATAGAAGGAGGAAAAACTATAGCCAATCTTTTAAAAAAAGTGATAGTATGGAACATAAATATAATTGTGGCATATTTTTCCTCATTATGGCCCATAAAATTCCAACCGTTATATCAGTTAATTCCTCAGATCGAACAGTTGAGAAAAGAAAAAAAAATGCATACTGGATCAAGTACTTTCAATTTGGCATTCAGCCAAATATAATGCTAACATCATATCATAAATATCAGAAAATTTCTATGTGTAAGATATGTGGTTAGTTGATGGAAGACAGACTATATAAAAGGCCCTTGGAAGGCTGTTCTTATGAGTTTTAGCTTTGTGGCCAACCGGGAAAAATTGAAAGATTACACTGAGAAAGATCTAAGGGCTGTTACTATGAATGACCAGCAATGAGGTCTAGGCAAAAGCAGCAATAAACTGTGAGAACAGCCACGGATGTCTGTGGTTGATAAAGCCATGGGACATGAAAAATATAAATACCAAGTAATATATGATGTGCATTTATTCATCGTACCATTCTTGTTTATGGCATGGAACATACTCAAGGCACATTTCAGGCTTATATGGATATCCAGTGCAAGCTTAGTAATCAGACTTCTCTTAAAATATAAAATCAAGATAACCTTACTTCCTGTGTTTCCTGTCTTGTAATCAGTGTTCCACTGCTTAATGTAATGAAAGCACCATCTAAAAGTTTCCCTTAGTTGTAGAACTTACTATAAGTCTTTCCAAAAGTGAATGTCTTATAAAAGACGAACTAGCACAGAAACCTGCCATTACCTACTCAGTTGTTTTCAAGGAACTTAAGTGTTTGAGTTTTTGAGACACTGAAAAGTCAAATCTCCAAACCAATACAGATAGTTCAAGTTAAACGAGCAATGAAGTACCTTGAATATCACAATGATTTTAAAGAATGTTTGGCATGCATGGTAATGTTCCCTTAAACAAACAAAGCATGTGTGCTTAGCTCTCAGTATCTTGTTATGACATGCCATGTAAAAACATCTAACTTGATGATTCTGTCGTAGTGGAGGTAACAATTTTAGAATACTTGAAAATATAAAATACATCTGATATACAATTTTTGAAGTATACATCCAGGATGAGAAATGTCATTAGATGGGAATTATTATTGTTTCTGAATTTTATTATCTGTAATATTTTTCTTAAACACTGAAATTCAAATTTTCATCAATTTTAGAAATCAGTTTGCAGCGTTACATATATCAGTAGGTCTATAAAACTTTGCATAAGTGTAGGTTGATATATTCCTAAACAAGACCATGAGATCTATTTCTTCTTGTTTAACATGAAATACATATTACCATCTAGATTACTTTCGTAGACATAAACCCAGGTAATATCCTACTCATTCACTGTAAACATCTAGCCTTCTTGGGTGTGGGAAAAAAAAAAATATGCAAATGAGCAGTTTAAGGACTGTTGATTGCTTTATTTGATTTACTGACTTTTAAGATTTTTAGCATTTTTCTTCATTTGCAGTTGTTACTCAGGTGATTCTATAGACCAGCTGGAACTTGTAAAATACTCTTCTATAAGCCAAACTGTTTTTTTGTTGTTGTTGTTTGTTTGTTTGTTTTACTACAAGCATCAAACAAGAATAATTCTTATCTTCCATTGATTTAGAAACTGCAATTACTACATTTACAGAAAAAAATATTTGTTCAAGTGCAAGTGTCAAGGGAAGATAGTTTCAGAAGAACTTTCAAATGAATCTTAGGTATGGACAAATAGCATCAATTTCCAGTAGGATTAGTTATACAAATTTGAAAGATAATTAAGTGTCTCCTTCAGCTATCTAAATCTGTCATACATTTCCTATGTTCCCAATTTAGTAGCTAATACAGTAACTCTTTTGTACTGTTATCTGGAAGCATATACTCTGGAAGGAAAATGAAGAAAAATGAGATTATTAGTAATTATTGACTTCTGCTGAGAGAGCTGAATAACATAACCAAGAAGCCATGCCTTATTTGGCATGGAGCACTGCCATTTGTTTCCGTTGATACAGGCAAATATTACTTTTCCTCCTTTTCTAGATCTTGAAACAGAGGATTTATTTTTTACAGGTCTGGAGCATCAGTCAGCCCTGAAATTTATATGTTATACTTCCCTCAGGATTGTTCTAAAAAGACTATATCCAGCTTCTAAGTAGGCTAACATGTCAAAAGGGTAGATATTCACTTACACACAATTATTTTTTGGACTTTCCACGTGTGTATTCTGTTCTCAGTTCCTTCACTATTTTTAAAAATACATATATTCACTTACACATTTCAGGAAAATAAAGAGCAAATCCAGCCACGTCAGCCCTAGAAATAAACTAAGATGGAATCAAGGATCGCTGTATCATAAAGGAAAGAAATCCTGTAACTCAAAATTTTTATCACTAGTTTAATCAAAGAATGATGCATAACTCTCAACCATTAGATATGTGTGATCATTCATTTCCAGTGCCTTTCAACACAATTGTCTCTTTTTTCTCATTATTATTTGGAGAAAGACTTGTGCTCAGATGCTTGATGTTTCCAAAATAATGCCCTATTTATCCTTTTTACAGAATGCTTGTGTTCCAAATCCAGCCAAGTTTCTGTACTCTCAGTCAACGCTAAAGCAGTCCATAGCATAAGTATACTGAACAAGTGAATATACACATATGTATATTCTTTATTTCATCATTTTTTGAGCTTTCCTGGTTTTGCTCAATTGAAGTGCTCACATAAAAACAAAGAAACACTGAACCATCTTTTCTATTATACTCTTTTAATACTAAATCATCCTGCTTCTCAAATGTGAATATCATTGAATATTTAGGTCCTGTCATAATATGTGTTCCTTGTCCTACATTCAGTCATACAATCATCAAAGTTGGAAAAGATCTCTTACATCATCTAGTCCAATCATCCAACTACTACGAGTGTCTTCCCACTTTACTATGTCCCTTAGTGTTATATCTAAATGTTTCCTGAACACCTCCAGAGACAGTGATTCAACCACTTCACTGGGCAGCCCATTCCAGTGCCTGATCATTCTTTCAGAGACAATTTTTTTCCTAGTATCCAACCTGATCATCCTTGAGGTCAACTTGAGGACATTGTCTCCAGTTCTTTCATTAATCATGATGAGCTGAAAGTTTGCAATAGGTGTTTTTACCTCTCTGATTGTTTCCTCTTCTTTTCTTGTGGAAAATATTTCTTTTGAAAACACCAGTAGTATATCTAAATTGGATTTGCAATTCCATCTCATTTACTTAATCTCTTTTTTACAGCCCAAGTCCATGCTTGCTGTTGTCAATGCCATAGCTTGCCTAAATTTTTCAATCTCTTGTTCCCTGGAATGCACACACTGCCGAATTTCAATATCTTTACCATCAATAGTGAAATAGTTTTTATTTCTAAGGAGAGAGTCCAGACTATGCCATCTCATTATCCTAGAGAATGCTATGTACTGTGCTGCAGTTTGGTCTGTAGAGGTCCTCAATATTACTTTGTTTCTGTTTGTTTGTTGTTGTTTTTGTTGTTTTAAGTGGCATGCTGTGTGAGGGATATTTTTTGCTGATACTGAATGCTGATATTTGGAGCTCATCCAAACCTAAAGATTCAAAGCTTCATACAGTTCCAAGTCAAACCTATCATGCTACTATTGGCTTTTTGCCTTACGTTTGACCAAATGGCAGACAAAACTCAATGATATCTTTTAAATATGATCCTAAGTATGTGTTTAAGTATTAGGCCAGGCAAATACCACATTATAAATTATGTGCTGGGCAGTTTGCAGAGCTTTAATCCTTCAATCATCTTTTTCCACATAATTGAGCCAATCCAAACTTCAGACTGCATTCCTTTAGTATTTTTCTTTGATTTTCGTAGCACCATAACCCAATATTTTCAAATATTTTTTAACGCTTGTAGCCAGAAGCATAAGTTTAATCTATATACCATAAACAGGACCTAGTACTAACTGATCAATTATTGCATATATATTAATATTTTCATAATTACTTAGGTCTGGACTTGCAGATTTTACAATTCCGGTCAAGCTAGCCTGCACATCTACATAATTCTTTACAATTTTCTCCAAATCAATGTTGGTTGTAAAACAGCATGTTGATTAACATCCTAAAGAGCTAACTCAAGTAATCTCCCGATCTGCTTTGTTGTAATGATTTTGACATAGTACAGACAAAATTAGGATTAATGGGAATATTTGGGAACTTTATATTTTTCTTCTCTTTCTTTTTCCTTTTCCTTTTCCTTTTCTTTTTCCTTTTCTTTTTCTTTTTCCTTTTCCTTTTCCTTTTCCTTTTCCTTTTCCTTTTCCTTTTCCTTTTCCTTTTCCTTTTCCTTTTCCTTTTCCTTTTCCTTTTCCTTTTCCTTTTCCTTTTCCTTTTCCTTTTCCTTTTCCTTTTTTTCCTTTTCCCCTTTCCTTACTTCTCCCCCCTCTTCTCCCCTTCCCCTCCCTCTTCCCTTAGAAAAAAACAACAAAAAAAGTATTTTTGTAAGAGCTCTCATTATGCAAATAAGAATATTAAACACGACAATACCTAGATTCTGTATAATCCTGCAGGAAATACTAGTTTCTCTACTTCTTCAATTCATTTTTCCCTCCCCACCCAGTGCAGGTTCAAAGTTACCTCAGATGTCACAAAGGCTTGTTTATTTTTTCGACTATGAAGCTCTATGTTTAAGCTGGAAGAAAACAGTGAATTAATGTTCCACATTTAAAAGGAAAACCTAGTTTTTCCCAATGTTACCTACCTGAATTCATATAAGATAAGAAAATAGTATGTCTGAATTTAGGCATATAACTCCAAATGCACGTATACAAGCAAATCAATTTCTAAGATAAGTGAATCATAGAATCACAGAATGGCCTGCATAGAAAAGGACTGCACTGATCAACTAGTTTCAACCCCCCTGCTATGTGCAGGGTGAATATAAAGTTTTATTTAAAAATGAAAAATGAGTTTATTTTCAGCTATTCTATTTGATATTTATACATGCATGGCCTGATTTTTTATATTGCTTGAACTATAGTGACATTTTTAATATATTGTGCTTATTAGGAGAGGGTAAAATAAAAATGGGAAAATGTGAAGTTTCATTGACATATTTGTTGTATCAGTACTGTGGAAAAACGCCTTCTGAGTTTAAGAATGCAAATGTTAAAACAATAATGTGCATGCACTGACAAAATGATCTTAATAATGATTGATTCAGCTGTACATAGAATTTTAAATGATATTAAATCAAATAGGTAGGAAAATAACCATAGAGATGGGAAAAAGTATTTAATTTCAATCCATAAAATGGTCTAGCTATGTTGCCAGCTGGCATATTTTGATGGAAATACATATAGGTGTCTTCAAAATCAATGCCTCCTATTTATTTCCATGGAAATTACAACAGATACAAAGAGCACGATAACCCTATCTGATAGAGTAAATGCTTAGCTCCAAGCTAACAGTGAAACAACCTTTTGCTCATCACTCTTCCTTTCCAGTGGGATGGGAGAGTGAATCAAGTAGAACTTGAGTTGAGATAAAAAATATTTACCAAGACAGAAAAAGAAGAGAGAAATAACATTAACGGTGATAATTTTACACTTATATTGATAATTATCACCATTGTACATATATACATATATATCAAGTGATACACAAGCAATTGCTCACCTGCAGTGGCAGTCTCCCCTGGCCAATTCCCCCAGGCAACTACCCTCAATTTTATAGTATCTGTTCTTGATGTCATACAGTGTGGAATATCCCTTTAGCCAGTTTAGGGCAGCTGTCCTTGTTCTGTTTCGTCCCAGATCCTTGTGCCCACCCCCAGCCCCTCTTGCTGGCAGGGGAGTATGAAACTGATATATCCTTGGCTCTGTACAGTGCTGCTCAGCAAGAATCATCGAATCATAAAATCACTGAGTTGGAAGGAACTTTTAAAGATCATCTAGTCCAACTCCCCTGGAATGAACAGGGACATCAACATGCTCAGAGCCCGGTCCTGGCTGACCTTGAATTACAAAATGGGGCTTCCACCACATCTCTAGGTAACTTGTTCCAGTGCCTCATCACTATTATTGCAAAAATTTCTTCCTTATATCCAGTCTAAGTCTCCCCTCTTCTAGTCTGAGACTGTTTCCAATTGCCCTATTACTACAGAACTAATACACTGGTGTGTTATCGATGCTTTTTTCTCCTAAACCCAAAATATAGAATCATACCAGACACTGTGAAGAAAATCAGCTCTGTCTCATCCGAATCAGTTGTCCACTGTCATGGTAGCCACTGCTGAAACACACCACCCATTACCTTGCTATGCTCACATCCACTCTTTGGTCTCCACAAACATTCAGCAAGCAACAATCAGTGTCAGTAGGTGCAATTCTTTCCAAATGGAGAAATTTAGTTACACACCTTAGCTTCATATGCACTTCCATGTCAGATGCCATTATGTCAGATTGCCCCTCTGTTGCCAACAATTGCATGGCAACAAAATTTAATAGAATACTGGTGGGAAGTTTCAGTCTCTACTGCCACACCACCAACATCTATCTCTGACGTAATGGATCATCCTAATAAAATAGGAGATACTACTTCAGGAGTAGCCCTCATAATTTTTTCTTTATTGTACCAGAATTTCTCTAATTTACCAAAAGGAAATATACCATAAAGAGAGAAAGTAAATAATCTTTTGGAAATAATGTATATGTATCACTAACAGCAATTAAAGCCATTATATCTAAGGAGCAGCGTGTTGTACTTGCTAACGTCATTCAAGTGAGAGAGTCATTTGAGTGACTAACTAAAGTTTTGTTTGAGTAGAACAAGGACGACTAAATCCAAAAGCATTTGGATTTCATAACAAAATAGTGATGCCTTACTAAATCTTTCTTCTTCTACTACTTCTTTTATTTCTGCTTAGAATTATACTAGAATTCCCTTTTCCATGTAATTGTTACAGACAGATTTTAATTACTATTAAGTAACCTGTAATATACTGTGTTTCACATGAGAATGAATGTAAGATATGGTAACTTTACCACAGAATGTGAAAGCTGCAGCAATTGTTAATTGTTCAATTATTTAGACAGCAGGGTGTGTGCAGTCATAATTCTGAGTCATGCATTCTCCATCCTAAATCAAACAACCCGAGATAAGCAACAGTGTTTCTTTGGGCAATGATAAGCATGTGTGTTGTATTTAGAATAGTGGAGTAATTTTCTAAAAAACCTTCCTACAGTGCTAGTGCTCAAGCCAGCAATCTTGTTTACTGCATTGTGAAGTTCACAATGCAGTAGCCCTCTTGTTGAAATAAGTAAATTCCTCAAGGAGAGAAATGATCTGATGTTACAGACAGCACCACAATGGTCATATATATTATGTAGAGGGAAGAGGAATGACATTCCCCTTTCTCCCTGTCCTCAAAAGAAGAATAAGAATACAAACTATGAGAAAATCTCCACATTGATGTGCTAGAATTTGTTTTTCAGGAGTAGGAAATGAGAATACAGGTTAGCCACCACATAAAATGTTTCTTGATGTTTTTTGGTTCACGTTTCATTCTATCTCAAATATTATTGACAAATATCCTGTGAAGAACTAATAAATGAATGTCTTGCTTTACTTATAGCTCTTCAACACAGTCTAGTTTATATGCAGCATTCTTGTAATTAATTCCATAGTTCATGATCTACTTTATATTATTGCATTGCATTCCAGTTATAGTTTTCACTGTTATAGCATCATCCTATGCACTGTGTACACTGATGTTCTGACATGCAAGCTGTACTTCATAAATCATGTGTAATCAGAACATTTTTATTGCTTCTTCCAAGGTCATAAATGAAATCAAAATATTAAGACTAATCCAGAGAACAATCCTTGGGTGATTTTCTCCAGTCTATTTGGTACCTATTATTATTTTTTCCCCATAGAATTTTTCTTAGATTCTTTTCTTCTTTTCACCTATCTCTATGATAGCATGAAAGTATATCCTTTGCAGAAGTCCAGGAATAGTATTAATTTTGCCTAGAAATTGATTATCTGGGGAAAAAAAAAAAAGAAAAAGAAAAGTATATTTAATTGCCACATTCTATCCCAGAAAATTTTATCATGTATTTACTTCGTGCTTATTTCTCCTTTTCATCCACACTGGCTCAGGTGTGCTCTTAAATATTCTCCTGTGTGATACCAGGAAGAAGAACCCTTGGCCTCTGAAGGGTATCTAAGATCCTGTTGGTCTGATCTCATGCATGATGGCACACTGCCTACTCACCTTCTTCCCCAACTCTTTCGTTCAGTGGCTAAGCCCCTCAGCCAGAGCTGAGGTTGCCATTACTCCTAGGAGGCAGTTAGTTGGGCCTGGCAACCTTGGTTTGCTGTGTCCTCTTTCTAGAGGTCCATCTCCATCTTCACTCTGCATTGTTTCCACCATCATTACCAGACTTTTTTTGACTCAAAAAGTCCCAGACTATCTTGGTCAGTGCCTGAAGGCCTCTTTGCAGCCCCTTCCCCACCAGCTGTAACAATAACTGCAATAACTGAATCAATCCCATTCACCATCCTTCTAAGAAATGTTGCTGCTGAACAAAAGGAATCCAGGGGGCTGCCAAAAGACATTCTCTAAATCTGGGACAGTTTTAGGCAGAAGCTTGTTTGTGAACAATAAATGTGGCATTAACTTCCAAGTCCAAAGGTGATTTATAGCAATTTTTTATGTATCTGAATTTTTTCAGAGAAAATGAACAAAGGTCTTCTTAACTTTGGTTACGTTATCTTGCAGCATATTGAGGCTTCTCAGTCTTATGTCATTCAAAGGTTAAGGTTACACTTTTTTTTCACACAGAGGGTGGTGACACACTGGAACATGTTGTCTGAGGAGGTTGTGGATGCCCCATCCCTGGATGCATTCATGGTCAGGCTGGATGTGACTCTGGGAAGCCTGGTCTGGTGGTTGGCAACCCTACAAAAAAGCACTGGAGTTGAAACTAGATGAGCATTATGGTCCTTTTTAACCCAGACTGTTCTATGATTCTATGATTAATTGTGTATTTCTCTTACAAATAAATTTTGATTACAGTAATCTGAATCATGGATTTACCTATTTATTAAATGATGAATCATTTGTTATTCTACATTTGCCATTTTACCATACCGCTCTTCTATGTAAAAAAAAAAAAAAAAAAAAAAATCACAAGAGAAGGAACTTAAGAAACAATTAGTTATTTTTTCATTTCCAATTAACAGGAAATTAACATTCAAAAAGAAGAGCAGTAAGGTTAATTTTGACATGGAAAAAATAATTGCAGACAGCAGAATCTGCACTAACTTTAGTATCACTCCAAAATTTTGAGCAGTACAGAATAATTCATTGAAATATCACACCAACTAGAAGACATAGCAGAAACAACTCATATAATGTGACAGTCTCTGAGTAGTCAAGAGCAGAAGAAAAATTCCTAAGAGTCACAAGTGCTTTTGTTTGTTGTCAGCTTCTCAGAAGAATTCTTTCAGGTTCTTATTTCAGGTAGATACAGAAATGTGTAATTCATTAAATTCTAATTAGAATGTAATAAAATTGTGAAAATAATATCATATCTGGAGTTCTTTCTTTTATTTACACAATCATTTTTAACTAAAATTCATGCAAAAATAAAAAATGGGCAGTTAAAATAATGTATATGTAAAATAATGGTATACACAGATCTGCACATAAAAAAGTACTAATGTTAAGAGTAGGAGAAAAAAATATATGTGTGTATTAAAATATTCTCAAATTTTGAGCTAGTAATAGCTTTGTTTTGTATTTTAATTCCAGCAGAGATCAGCATTACACATCTGCTCACTCACTCATTCTCCCCAGGTGAGATGGGGAAGAAAATTGGAAAAGTAAACTTGAAAGAACTCAAGGGTTGAGATAATTTACAAAGTAAATCAAAAGCCATGCATGCAGGCAAAGCAATACAAGGAATTTATCCCTTGTTTTCCCTTGGCAGGCAGATGTTCAACTATTTCCAGGAAAGTAATGCTCAACACATTTAAGAGTTTCTTAGGAAGACAAATGCCATCACACCACCACTTCAGTGTTTCTCCCTTTCCTCCATTTTTCCCCAGTTTTTTTCCAACAGTTTTACTGTTGATCATGATGTCATGTGGCACAGAATACTTCTTTAATCAGTTTGGGTTAACTGTTCTGCCTGTGTCCCCTCCCAGCTCATATTGACCTCCAGCCTCCTCACTGGCAGGGCAGCATGGAAAATAAAGAAGTCCTTGGTTCTGCTAAGCACTGCTCCATAACAACTAAACATTGGTCTGTTATCATCACTACTTTGATCAAAAAATCCAAAACACAGCTTCAAATAAATCTCTAAAAAAAAATTAGTTGTATCCCAATGAAAACCTTGACATTATGAATAGTTAAGAATGCTCCGCACCTTTTCGGCTTTTGCAGCTTCATGAATTTATACTCTTGTTGTTTGTTTGTTTGTTTGTTGGTAAAACAGTGTTTGTGCCCAAAGAGTCTTTCATAGGCTCTGTGACCATGTTGGTGCACAGGCTTGTGGAAATGCACAGAAAATATGGCCAAGTCCATCAAAGTTTTTCCCTTCAAATTTCAACACATTCCTAGGAGAAAACAGGCATGAATTCTGTAAGCCCTTGCAATTTTTTTTTTAAACATTATTTTAGATCTAAGAAGTTGTTAGAAGTGAAGATGGTAGCATCTTTGTTTCCTTGCTTAATAATAATAATAATAATAATAATAATAATAATAACAACAATGCAAAATGAAATAATAGTAGTAAAAATGATATTTCAGTGTCGGATAATCTTTATCATATTCCAGAACAGATGTGACTTCGTTGATGAAGAGAACCACAAAAATCTAATAATTTTATGACCCAAGCAATAAGGGCTAGGGATATATCATCAAACTGAATTAAGTTACTTTGTTTGAAGGATTAGACACAGATGGAACAGTTGACCCAAACTAATTTACCAGGTATTCCATGCCATATGACATTATAATCAGCAAAAAAAGCTGGGGAGAAAAGGGAGGAAAGGGGGTAACATCGAGGTGAGGAAGTGATTACATCTGTCTTCCTAAGAAACTGTTAAATATGGTGAGCCCTGCTTCCATCCACCATGTATTTTTACTACTGACATTTTCTTTTTGGACCTATGTCTTGTGAAACAGGAACAATTTGTAAAATGTGTGTGAGAGAGCCGCAGAACACCACTTTTATGAAACACTGAGGTGCTGAGGGAAAAATATATGTGTAAACATGTCAAAAACTACCCAAATCCCAGAATAAGATACATAAATCACATTTCTTCAGTTAGTGCTTCTGGCATTGACTATGACTCATGTTTTGTTGATAGAATCGTTTATCCCAGTATGAACCTTTGTAAAACCACTTTGCTGTGATTTTTACTTCAGCCCATAGCAATTTGTAATGAACAAATAATAACTGACCAATCATTTCTCTATGAAGCAGTTAGACAAGATGTGAAATTCAGCATACAGTGTTATGCCATTGGACATAACGAATGACAGAATGTCAATTAATTTACCTTTTCTACAAGCAAATCATCCCCAATTTCAATAAATTAATAACTGAACATTAGTGGAATAATTTGAAACTGGTGGAATTATGTAAGTTATTTGCACTGAAATCAGGGATTTTAATGATTTCGTCATGTCAATGCATATAGACTACATGTAAATATGAGATGATTAAAAGAAACTACTAAATACAAAGAAGCAATTGGATATTGCAGTGCTAGACTGCAAACTACATTTAGGCATAACAATCTGCCAAAAACCCTTGAAAGATTTAATTTTCTTTAGTTCTAGCATCAACATACGCAACTGATTTTTCAGTTGACAAATAGATATTTTTAATTCTCGAAGATTATATCCCTGTTTCATTAAGAATATATTTAGAACTGGAATAGTGAGTCACAGATCCTTAGTAAATAATTTTTTATATATGATAATATATATTTCATGGAATCATAGAACCATGGAATAGTTCGGATTGGAAGGGACCCTTAAGATCATCTAGTTGCAACTCGCCTGCTATAGGCAGGGATATCTCCCTCTAGACCCAGTTGCTCAAAGCCCCATCCAGCCTGGCCTTGAATGCTTCCAATAACTTAAATAAGTATATGCCTTGTGAACAAAGTGTTTTAAAACAGGACTCAAACACAAAATTATTTTGAATTCTTCAGAAGCAGAGAACAATTAAAAAAAACCCATAATTTTAGCCTTAAATTATGTCTGAAGGAAACAGTGAAGTATATAAATATTGAAAGATTGTCACAGTTTAGTTGGTGTTATCAGGAATGATAGGGGCCTTTCTGGCCTCTTTTCCTCCCTCTCCCTCTTTTTGGGAAAAAGAAATGGAGACAACTCAATTGAGATAAGGAAACATAACTATTTTACTACCAATGGTAAAAGAATGTAAGATAGTACGATATAAAAGACAGTTTGGCTGATAAATCAAACAAATGGGAGGGAAAGGATTTCTGACCATGCTGCTAGCCATGCTTCCCAGAAATGGAAGAAAGTTCTATCGCATCAGAAATCATGTGGGCAATAATGGAGATTTCTGGGAATTTCAGTCTGCCACTTCTCAGTGTACCTTCCTCTTGGAGAGCCAGAACCCAATTGAGAATAGTCGAGACTGCCTGGAGCTAGGACCCAGGAAGTGCAGCTCCCCGGCACTGTGCTTTAGAACTAACAGCTGGCTGCATGATGTCTTGATATAGAATACCAATAAAACAGGGACAAACATGAAATGAGTAAAATGTTTCATTTAAAGAACCAAAGAGCATTTGAAAAGACAAGGAAAAAAATAGCGTGAATGCTGAGAAAAAAAATTTCAGGCTCTATATGATTGCATTTCCTGTTAATACTGATTATACTTTCAACTTTTCAAGGGTGAAAAATAGTGCAACTGCAATACTAGTATATTACATTCCTTTCATATCATGCAATAAACTGTCCATCTCCAGAATAATTGCATAAGTGAATAAACAGATATGGAGTAGAAATAGTAGTAGAGAGAATAAACAGTAGAAAACAGAACGGTGTTTTTATCAGGAAAAAAGCTTGGGAAGATCTGATTTTAAGGTAACTTTTATTTTGCCCCAAAATACACATTTGCAAATAAAGTTTTTCAAATTTTGCAACAATTATTGATTTTCACTATAACGAAATTGCAAGAACCAAAGATGCATTTGAGAAGGTACAATATGAGTAGCTACTTCATAGTTTAGGGAGAGTGCTGATTTCTTCTTTGTGTAAAGTTTTAGTAGGTGTGAAAACATCTCCGAAAGAAAAAAAATGGCTTTCTGAAACTAAGACAGAAAATGGCTTTTCATCTGTAGATTATGAACTGAACTCTTTCATTTTCCCCAGGAAATCTAATGACTAGTCATTGCTCATCTTTGATATGGTATTAGTTACTTTTTAGTTCTAAGAGGAACTGAGAGCCTGATATGTTGGCCTGACCCCACCTGGAGGGAAGTGTGCTGCCTCCCTAGGGTATGGGTCAGGGATATCTCTAGAAAGCTTCCTGGGCTTATTCACCCATCTGACTACTATCCCTTATTGGTATTTTAGGTTTGCAGTGATGATGCTACTGAGAGAAGCCTGAGGGCTATAAAAAATGACTTCAAGGGACTGGGGAGCGTACTTGATGGAGCGGGTGTGCAGATGGTTTTCTCTTCTACCCCTTCAGAAGTGGGGAAGGACACTGAGAGGATCAAAAAAACCCTCTTCATCAATAAATGGCTTAGAGGCTGGTGCAGGCACAAGAACTTTATTTTTTTTTTACCATGGGGCAATTTACTCTGCTCCTGGCATGACGGCTGCAGATGGAATTCACCTGTCTGCAAGGGGTCAAAAGATCCTAGCCCAGGAATTGGCAGGACTCATTGAAAGGTCTTTAAACTAGGTAAGAAGGGGGAAGGGGGCAAAATGTGGGCCACTGTTGTCATGGAGGGCTACGTGCTTTTTAGGAAAGATCGGCTGGTGAGACGGGGTGATGGAGTTGCTCTTTATGTGAGAGAGCAGCTAGAATGTATTGAAATCCAATTGGGTGAGAGTGGTGTAGCAGTGGAGAACTTGTGGGTGAGAATCAAGGGGCGGGCTGGTATGGCTTGACACTTGTGGGGATATTCCTCCACTTGTGGTGGAGGAACTGATGAGGGGAGGGACGTTGCTGGACTTTATTCTCACTAATAGAGAAGGGCTTGTCAAGGAAGTAAAGGCTGGGGGCAACTTGGATTGTAGTGACCATGAGATGGTGAAGTTCAAGATCTCGAGTGGAAGAAGCAAAGCAAAAAGTAGGATTGCTACCCTGGACTTTAGGAGAGCCAATTTTGATGTCTTCCAGGACCTACTTGGATCTATCCCGTGGGCTAAATTGTTAGAAGGCAAAGGGGCCTGTGAGAGCTGGTCAGCATTTAAACAGCTCTTCTTCCCAGCTCAGGATCAGTGCATCCCTGTGAGCAAGAAATCAGGAAAGGGTGGCAAGTGACCTGTGTGGATGAGTAAAGGGCTCATGCACAAACTCAAAGGGAAGAAGGACCATAAAATGTGGAAAAAGGGTCTGACCATTTGGGAAGAATATAGAAATGTTGTCAGGGCCTGCAGGGATGCAACGAGGAAGGAGTAAAGCCCGCCTGGAATTGAATCTGGCAAAGGGGATAAAGGTTAATTATATTAACAGTAAAAGGAAGACTAGGGAGAATGTGGCTACCCTACTAAGTGAGGGGGGTGTTCTGGTAATAGGGGATGCTGAGAAGGCAGAGATACTGAATGCCTTCTTTGCTTCTGTTTTCAGTGAAAAAGCTCCCCCTCAGGAATCCTGGACTCTGGAGGTTTGTGAGAGGGTCTGGGGAATGGAAGACTTCCTTTTAGTCAGGGAATAGGTGGTCTGAGAGCACCTAGGCAACACCAACGTTCATAAATCCATGGGACCTGACAAGATGCATCCATGTGTGCTGAGGGAGCTGGCAGAGGTGATTGCTGAACCACTCTCTGTCATCTTTGAGAGGTCTTGGAGAATGGGGGAGGTGCCTGAAATCTGGAGGATAGCCAATGTCACTCCGGTCTTCAAAAAGGGCAAGAAGGAAGATCCAGGTAATTACAGACCAGTCAGCCTCACCTCTGTCCCTGGAAAGGTGATGGAACAGCTTGTGCTGGATGCCATCTCCAGACAACTGGAAGAAAAGGAGGTTATCAGGAGTAGTCAGCACGGGTTCACCAGGGGGAGGTCGTGCTTGACCAACCTGGTAGCCTTCTATGATGTTGTCTCTGGCTGGGTGGACAGGAGGAGAGCAGTGGATGTAGTCTACCTTGATTTCAGCAAGGCGTTTGATACTGTCTCCCACGACATCCTTATAACAAAGCTGAGGAAATGTGGGATAGATGAGTGGACAGTGAGGTGGGTTGAGAACTGGCTGACTGGCAGAGCACAGAGGGTCGTTGTTGGTGGTGCAGAGTCCGGTTGGAGGCCTGTAACTAGCGGTGTTCCTCAGGGGTCTGTGCTGGGTCCGGTCTTGTTCAACATCTTCATCAATGATCTTGATGAGGGGATAGTGGCCACCCTCAGCAAGTTTGCTGATGATACGAAGTTGGGAGGATTGGCTGACACACCTGAAGTCTGTGCTGTGTTTCAGCGAGACCTGGACAGGCTGGAGAGCTGGGCAGTAGGAAACCAGATGAGGTTTAACAAAAGCAAGTGTAGAGTCTTGCATCTGGGGAGGAATAATTGCATGCACCAGTACAGGTTGGGGGATGACCTGCTGGAGAGGAGCTCTGCGGAGAGGGACCTGGGTGTCCTGGTGGACGACAGGTTGGCCATGAGCCAGCAGTGTGCCCTTGTGGCTAAAAAGACCAATGGCATCCTGGGATGCATTAAAAAGAGCGTGGCCAGCACGTCGAGGGAGGTGATCCTCCCCCTCTACTCTGCCCTGGTAAGGCCTCATCTGGAGTACTGCGTCCAGTTCTGGGCTCCCCAGTACAAAAAAGACAAGGATCTCTTGGAAAGAGTCCAGCGGAGGGCCACAAAGATGGTGAAGGGCCTGTAGCATCTCTCCTATGAAGAAAGGCTGAGTGAACTGGGTCTGTTCAGCCTTGAGAAAAGAAGACTGAGAGGGGACTTGATCCAGGTCTATAAATACCTAAGGTGTGGGGGGCAGAGTGGCAAGGCCAGACTCTTTTCAGCAGTGTGTGGAGACAGGACAAGAGGGAAAAGGCCGGAAACTGCAGCATAGGAAGTTCTGCACAACTGTGTGCAAGAGCTTTACGGTGAGGGTGACGGAGCACCAGAACAGGCTGCCCAGGGAGGCTGTGGAGTCTCCTTCTCTGGAGATGTTCAAGACCCGCCTGGACACCTACTTGTGTGACCTGGTGTAGGGAACCTGCTTTGGCAGGGAGGTTGGACTTAATGATCTCTGGAGGTCCCTTCCAACCCCCACAATTTTGTGATTCTTGATTCTGTGATTCATTGATTCCATTTTCATTTGTATAGTAGCATCATGGGTAAAAAATAGCATTTTCATCTGAATAATGTATGCAAATCTTTATTTTTCTGATCTGTTTCATAAAACGTATCTCACAGTGTTTTGTCATGCCTGTGTGTTCAGTAGTCAGCTTCAGTAGTCAGAATGATTAACATATATATTCTTAATAACGTGTGTGTGTGTATGTGTCTGTGTATGCACACATCTATATTTTGTTTTAGTATCAGTAGCACTGTACTGACAAGGACAGTATATTGCTTTTTTCTCCTTACTTCTGGAGTCTGTCATTACACTTTCACCTGTTTTTCTGCCTTGAGCAATTATTTACCATAAAGTCACTTTATACTATTTGTTATGAATAGTTTTTCTGTTAACAAATGCCTGCTTTCACTGTGGTGTTCAATTACTCATATACACAGACAAAAAATCTGTGTATATAGTCCCCAGCCATGAGTATTATCCTTTAATTAAAACCAACAACATCCAAATATATTAGCTGGCATTTACCGTAGATTTCACAAAAATAATTTTCTTTGAAATTTAAGTTTTCAGTGCCATCTAGAAGCATATTTATGTCATTGAAATTCTCTGTTGATATTTTATGTTTTTGAGGAAAATTTCCATTTGATGTTCCTAATCATGGAATCGTTCCTTACATCCAGTGTGATTATTATAGCTCAGTCCTTCTGTGAGGGAAGTATCATTCTGTCTTTTCTTTAATAGTGACTATGGAGTGTGTGGTGGAATGGGAAGCTAGTCACAATTATCTTTTTAAAAGGATTTGCCATTTCATCTTGAAGTTATAAATCACAGAATTACCCCACTCTATTCTCTTCTGAAACACGAACGACCCTGCTCCTGAAATATTAGCTGATGATTTCAGGCTTTATAGTTTAGAAAAGCCCATATAGAATACTGAACTGAATAATCATTTGAACAACTAAACAGATGCATTACAGTTTAAGGGAGAGTAGAGAGAAACAACTGTTAAAAAGGAACACTTCTTCCACACAAGCTGAATAGTGTTTCTACCTAGGAAAATTAATCTATATCTTTATTTTACAGTAGCTGATATTATCATCTACTTAGTGAATATTACATATATAAATAAATGTATACATATATATAAAATAGCATCATGTTTTTTCCTTCTTGAAGTCCCACTGAAATATCTGTCCTCACTACAGTTAATAGTCAGGAAGACTACAACAGTGTTGAGAATTATGTCACAGTTGATTTCCTACAAGTTCTAGGTGCAGTCAACTATGAATTCAATACTTAGAGATAATGTGTACTTGCTTTCTGAAAAAAAAATGGGTAATCATAACATAGTGATTGACTATTCAGATTATTTAAGGATTACCTTTTTTTCCCACTATTATTATCTTTTATTTTTAATTACAAACCAAATATTTATGTTTATCAATTTTCTGGTCCAGTGTGGAGCAAATTGTGTCATGGAGAATGATGCACTTCAAAAAAGAGGAGGAGCTCTTCCATCTGTATTCTGCCAAGAGAACTCAGGACTTCAGATATTATCCAGTGAGTTACTGGGTGAGTTCCAGGCAGAAGGGTGTCCTCTGGGAATGCCAAAGCACATAAGAAAATCTCAAATTTGTAACAAGTATTCATCTACCTTGGGCCATTTCTTGACTGCTGAGTACTGTCTGCTGTCTAACATGGAACTAAACATGAGCAGAACAGTATTCAGGTTGTAATGATACTCTACTGTTAAGCTTTTAATCTGAATACTGAGAGTAGGGTAACAAGTGGGTAAGTGTTGTAGGTTAAAACTACATATCAAAGAAGATATTCAGTGATGCTCATTCATTTAAATCCTCTTCTTCAGACCTAACTTCAGGTTTGAAGATTTCCTTAGGCCTCAGAACAGCAGTGTCCAGAATTTCTCCCTCATTCAGTCATAGTAACAGTTTGCCTCCAATAGAGTATTCTCAGTTTAAAATGTGAGGTTTGAATTGATCCAGTTGCTGCAAACAGCATGACCTGCAGCTAGGAAGTTTTGGAATTAAAACTCTAGTGCTGATCTTCAGTCTGCTGATTTTCAAGTGCAGGTAGAGTACTCATCTGAGACTGAAACTAGATACATTCAAAGCTTAGGAATAGAAGTCATAACTTCAAAAAATTCACAAAAAGAGTAGACATTATGCATTTTTCCATTATTCTGTATAGTACTACAGTATTTAGGTTGTACCAAATATTTTTCAGAACTAAACAAGAGATGGCAAAATGCCTCTTTATTTTTTCTTCTAAGAAGCTCTGAATGATCGCTTTACACAGCCGTGTGCCTAGGGATACAATTGAAGCCTTTCTATTTACTGTGTAATAAGTATAAAAAGAATTAGTACACAATTTAATTGTATTAAAATCTTTATGTTATGCAAGTTCCCACAATTTACTTAATTTTGTACCCTCACAGCAAATTTTAATTTCATAATAAATTTAAAATTTGCTGGATTCTACTCAGATTCAAACATGCTTTTTAATTTTGATTATATATCTAAATTAGATGGGATATTCTGTCTTAATATTCTTAGTATTTATGCTAAAGTTAGAGATTTAAACTGCAATGTAATTTTAAACCTTAATTATTAATTTCAATTAATATTTTCATAATAAAAAGAGTATGAAGTAATAAGAAGGTAACAGGAAAAAAAACAAACATGCAAAGAGTGGTTTTCCCCAAACACATAATAATTTAACCACTATTTTATTGATTCATCATGGAGTGTTTAAAAAGCATTGGTCTTGAAATAAAGAGAACAGGCAATTTTTCCAGCACCTTCAAGGAACATCATTTTCCATTTTTAAAAAGTAACTATTCACTTAATGCGCTATAAATTTTTGTCTGGAAATCATTGTTGAATTTATTTCTATCTTTTGAATAAAGCATAAATGAATGGTACTACTAAACCTTAGTCTGTGTAATAGATTAGTCAGCTTTACTTGTTTTGCATCCTGTTAATTTACTAAGAAGTTTCACAAGTGTCTATCATAATACAAACTTAATGTCACTCACAACTACAAAATAATCAGAAATTTAAGAATACCTGACTAATCTTCAGGATTATGCCATTATGGTTCATATTTTCTTTAATTAGTCAAGAAATGTTAATAGATGACATCATGCCTGAGAAAATGTCACAGTAGGCAGAAAGTATTCTTTGTTCAGTCAAATTCACTGAGGTGAAACCACTATTTCTGGAATCAACAACAGAAAATTTAATTGTCTAAAATTATACGAAGAACATTTATTTTCCTTTGAAGTATATATATCTACATCTGCATATTATATGTATATATATATATACATATGTATGCGTATTTATGTGTTAAAAAAAAAAAAAAAAGTTTATTTAACAGAATAGCATAGGATTCTGTGATATGAAAGCTTACCTGTTCCAAAGGGCACATAGTATGTAGTAGCAGATTAAAAAGATCAGCTTTTTTTTTCTGATAAACTCCCTGTGGTGTGACTGGTAGAAAAAGACTTGTGAAAAGCTAGTAGAGTATTACCAGCATCTATCATAGTGAGAATAAAATGTAACAAAAGCTTGCAAAAGCTGTCAGAAAGAACAAACTATTCTTGATCCATAGTAGTTAAAAGAGGTCTGTAAACAAAGCAGGTTTTATTTTCATTTCAAACAGTCCTGTGATCAGAGTGAAGTGAGATAGCAGCTGCTTCAATAGAGTTAACAAGCCAGATACTTCAAACTCAGCAAAATGCTACTGTACAGTATGTTGTGGCAGTCTGTTTTTAATGGAAGTCAGCTTTCTTGTGACAAACAATTTATGATATCAGAAGTTCCATAACAACACTTGAAATTCTACAAAGAAACAGTGTTAACACTGATGGTGTTGAAACAACAGATTTTAGTTTATAACTAAGGTGTTCAGATAGTCTACAAATTTACTTTGCTTGGTGATTTTTCTGTTACCAGAATTTTTAGATAAGATTACTCATTTTTATTTGGAAGTTCCTAAATATGGATGTCTAATCACTGAATTTTCATGAAAAAATACATGACAATTGTTATAAATTACAATAGTTTTCAGTTTATCTTAACTGTTAAGGTTTCCCATCTGTTACTGCTACACAGGAAAAATAAACATCTTCTGTTTTTCCTCTGGCCATGATGTTCCACTTGCCCAAGTCATACTGAGCTACATATAACGAGAGGCTAAAGTCTGAACCTAATAAATATGAAAAATTTCACTTTTATTGATCTCCATTTTTAATGATTCAATTAGATTTATCACTATAGGAAATTCCATTTCCAAACTCACTGCATAACCCAATCTGGAAAGAATAATATCATTTTGGAGAAATACACAAACTCTGAAGAGATGTTCCAGCTTTCACCAGAACTCTACCTTTAGGTCCACCCCACTGTGGTATATCGAAAAGCTGTATTTAAGGAAGAAATATCTAGCATTTTTCTAACAAAAAAGCACATTGTCATAGAAATGTTTCCTACTTCTTCATGTGAAACATTTCCTTTCCTCTTCTATTTCTCACAGACATTTCAAAGACTTCCCCCAAAAGGCAATAGTAAGGCCTTGGACCACTGAGATACTGACAGTTCATTATTCAACAATCATTTTCTCCACTGTGTAAACTATTTAAAGCTCCTCTTCATTTAAGTTACTATTTCTGATACAAACCTGTGTGCCAGGTGGCCAAGAAGGCCAATGGCATCCTGACTTTTATCAGTAAACAGCAGGAACACTACAGCAGTACATGAGGGTCATATTTGTGTATTCAGCACTAATAACTCTATGATTCTATGATTCTAAGTTTTAATTCATTAAAGTAGGTTTCAGCTGCAATATAATTCATTTTTCTTCATAGTGGATGGTATGGTACTGTGTTTTGTATTTAAGATGAGAATAATATTATTATCATATTATTAACAAACTGATGTTTTAGCTATTACTGAGTGTCTGCGCTAATAAAGGACTTTTCAAATTCTTACACAGTCCTACCAGTGAAGAAGCTGGGGGGTGCACAAAAATGCTGGGAGAAGACAGAACCAGGAGAGCTGACCCAAACTGGCCAAAGAGATATTCCATAACAAGATGATGAGGTTCAACAAGGCCAAGTGTCAGGTCCTGCACTTTGGGCACAACAACCGCATGCAGCGTTATAGGCTTGGGGATGAGTGGCTGGATGAGTGTGAAGAAGAGAAGGACCTGGGGGTGTTGGTTGATGCTCAGCTGAACATGAGCTGACAGTGTGCCCAGGTGGCCAACAGGGCCAACAGCATCCTGGCCTGCATTAGAAATGGTGCGGCCAGCAGGAGCAGGGAGGTGATCATCCCCCTGTACTCAGCACTGGTGAGGCCGCACCTCGAGTATTGTTCAGTTTTGGGCCCCTCACTGCAGGAAAGATGTTGAGGTTCTGGAGCGTGTCCAGAAAAGGGCAACGAAACTGGTGAGGGTTCTGGAGCACAAGTCTTATGAGGAGCGGCTGAGGGAGCTGGGATTGTTCAGTCTGGAGAAGAGGAGGCTCAGGGGAGACCTCATTGTGCTCTACAACTTCCTGGGACTTGATGGGTATTGACAAGCAGGTGGTGAGAGATTGCATTGTGTATCACTTGTTCTGCATTTTTTTTTCTTTTCTTTTTTTTTTTTTTTTTTACACTTTTACTATTATTTTCCCTTTCATTTTCTGTCTTAAATTGTCTTTACCTCAGCCAGTTTTAGTTCCAGTTCTTTTCCCCGTGAGTGAACAGCTGTATGATGTTTAGCTGCCTGCTGGAGTACAAAATAACAATTACCCTCGTGGGTGTTCTTCGTGGCATTCTTCCTTTATGTTATCAATCTATTTATAAGTCTGTCTCCATCATGATCATTTGCAGACTACTGTAAAATAGTCAGATGCTGTAGCTACAGGTACCATGGAGGAACTGCGAGAAAAAATTTCAGTAGCGTGCAACAGATGCCACGTAGGTGAACAACTAAACTAAAAATGTGGAGCAAACTATCGGAGAATACTCATAAAAGTGAGAGAGAATCCTGTTCCAGGCACGGTGCAAAAATTCTTTTAAGTAAGGTAACTTTACTCTAGCATTCTCTAATTTTTGTTAGCTTAACTTCAAAACCCTCATGCTGTGCTTCAATACTGTATTTTAAGTAGTGCATATAATGTCTTTTGACATTTATAAACATCCTTATAATTAGAAGGCACAAAGTTTATTTATTGTTATGATTTATGTCCCTCCCACTTTGGTTTCATATTGTCCTGTTCCCAGGTATCTTTCACTTTAAAGGGAATCTTGGAAATCTGTGAATGTTAGGGACTCAGCAGAAATAGCCTTCCTTGGCAAACTCACTGAAAATCACTGTCAAGCACAGTAAAAGCCTAGTAAAATGCTCCTCTGCTGTAGGTCATAGAATGAAGCTATAATAAACTCTGATCTATAAAAAGTCATGTAAACATCATAACCTGTTTTCACTAGCCTTTAATGTGATCTTACACAGATTGAGTCTTTTCAGCTCCCAAGTCTCCATGAGCATCTAGGATCCTACTTGGGTGTTCAAGTGCCTCTGGCCTTGGAAGCCTGAAATAGGAACAGATATAATGCTATCAGCTATTTAATTATTTTCCCCAGGCAAATGTTTTATATTTCCAACTGCATACATCTAAAAATAAAACACATATGGAAATCAGGTGAATATTTCTGTATAGTTAATCAAAATAAAAGTCTATGCAGTCTTCTGCTGTTCCCTTAAACAGCTACATTTTTCATATCAAAAAATAAAGGAAAAGCAAAAACAACATACAGAAAATAAGCAAACAAACAGAGCCACCCCAACAACAAAAGGCTGAAATTTAGATTAACAGTGTCCTTGTCTCAAGACTCTATAGGCATGATATAGTCATGACACCTTCCCTTAGGCTCAATGCTCTTAATTTTTAAGGAAAATACTGTAAAAATTTGTCCCCAGGGTAAACTGAAATTCACTTCAATGCACTTCAGTGGGAGTTTAGCTCACTGTTAATAAACAACAAAAATTTTACAGCTTTTGATTTCTGCTGAATACTTAATAAATTGGTGAGGGAAGTCAGCCATACAATTAAAAGATATTTTATGTCTTCAATAACTTTAATGAATCAACTATGGCTTTCAGAAGCTTATATATGTGCTTGTGTATACATATTCCTTCTTTGCCATCACTGCGGCAATTGCTGCTGGACTCAAAAAACATCTCTCAAATACATAGACTTTGTCATGGAGGAGTATGCGACTCTGATGCTCATTAAACCTCATTAAAAAAGAGCTAAAAATCTCTCCTTTGTGTGTCTAGTATAAAATATGCACATTTTTTTTTTATCTGTTAACACGTGAATTCTTCTCCTTCCATTCTGATTTAAAAAAAAAAAAATGACTTGGCATTACTAAGGAAGTAGCGTGCAGAATTTGAAAAATTATTACAGCTAGCTTATCTATTCAAGAAAAGTTATGATGCCATATCTGACTGCAATTGAATGTTTACATGCCAGTTTCTTGACCAGGATATGAATGTGAAAGCTTGATCTATTGTTTAAGTGCATAGAAGTCTTTGTTTTTGAAGTCTTATACCAGAAAGCCATTTGGAAGATAAATACTTCTCCATCAGAAGGAATTCTTATATAGACAAAAAAATATTTAGAAAAGGAAATAAATTCTTATGCATTGCTGCTTGTGAGACACCTTGGAAAAGGTGTTCAAAATTCTGCTTTTGATTTTTGACAGGACACAGGCAAGATTTGATCAAAGATTTTGAGAAGCAGCTAAAGCAGACAAAAATTTTGAATTCTGTTCTAGGATTTCTGTCTCTTTGCCCTGGAGATCTAACTTCAGAAAGAATGAACAGACTTTCAAAAGTGCTGAATATGCTTCTCTACTCAGAGCCAGAGTTTCAGCGACAACCTTGTGTCACAGACCAAAATTTTGGAGCATGTACATCTTCAGTGTTCAACCGTTTAAAAGAACTCACAATCCTGAGTAGAGGCAAGGGCACGTGAAGAAAAGTGCAAAGACATCTGGACACCTGAGGTGAGAATCTGCAGAACATTTCTTTCTGAACAGAGAATTTCACAGAGTGAAAGAAAAATCTTGACTACAAGTATCTCAGATCATATAAACAGGTAAATTAAGTACAAACTAGCTCTAATTCTGTTCATTTTTGTAAGAGTTAAACTTTCAAAACCACTGGTATTTCAGTTACTAGATTCATGACCTCTGGTAACTTAAACCATCAAAATTAATCACTGGAAATTTTGGAATGAGGGGGACTATTTTAGAAATATAAAAATATTGGAAGAAAAAAACTCTAATTCATGCAAATCTGTCTCTTATGAATATAAACCCCAGTTAAAAAAAAAATTCATTTTGCATTTATGAGCTCTGAACTCCATATTCCTATAATGTAAATGCTGTGGCGTTCTCTTATTGCCTTTTAACAAAAGTTCAGTTCTTTAATACTGCTTACATTTGGGAACTATCAACACTGCAAAATAAATTATTGTTCATCTTTTTTTCCATCATTTTAGCAGCTCATGCCATATGTGCAAAGTCAGACTGAGCAACTTTCTTCTCACAGTAGCGAGTTTCTAAGTAGTTGCTGTTTTCAGTAGGAAGAATATACAAGTGCTCTTGGGCTCCTTTCCATTTTTAGCTGAGCCTGAAAAAAAAAGCATTGACATTTAAATCCAAACAGTATGCTGGCAACTTGGGCTGGCTAGTGTGAAATTTAATTTGTGCTGTTAAGCCTCAAGAGTGTAGGGAAAATGAGATGAACAATAGCCATTAAACTCCAGTTCTACAAGATCCTTCTGAAATGAAATAAAAAGCTAGAACACATGGACAAAACTAAGTAACTGTATGCCCTATGTGCCCTTTCAGGACTACATATCTGTGCAATAGGTTTAAAAACTAGGTTTGACCTTTGGATTTTTGCTGCTGTCCCTTCGAAGTATTATTCTTTAGTCATAATGGTTAGAAAAATAATAGAGCAGGAATAGAACTCTCTGCTGGCCTCTACATTTCTACTTTGAGACTAACTTCTTTTCTCATCAACATCTCTTTTGCAACAACAAACAATCAAACAAAGAAATAAAAATAAGGTTAACTTTTTTATGTTTTAAACTTTTTCAAAAAAATATGTCCTGAATTTATATTCATAAAGTTGTCATAATTAAGCAGGTATCTTGCTCACAACAAACATTTGCAAAATGAAATACTTTCCCATACTTTCAAGCAAGTACCTATTGAGAGACATTAATAGCATCAAGTAACGATTTGAACGATTTAAAACTCAACTTCTAAACAGAAACCTGGCCAACTACCCTTGTGGAAATTAACAGCAGAGAGAAGAATGTCATTCCATTATTTTTTGCCAACAAATCTCACTTTCAAACAGATCAGTTGTTTGTTCCTTTGTGTGGCTTAATGAAAATCTTCTACATGCCCTCAGTTCCATAACATAAGAGAAATTGTAGAGCCAAAATTTTTGCTGTCAACACACTGCACATTTCCCAGACAGTAGCATTACAGTAACTTTCTACTTATGAGATTCTGAATTCCTGTGTCAGTGAGCTGAAAAGTAAGTTCATCATATAAAGAAATAAACTTATAGTGGATATTGTTGTTAGGATTTTTTTTTTATCTGCCTTCATATTTAGTTAACATTAATCACCCCCAGGTGTTTAATTTGAGCCAAGATTCCATAGTTTGAAAAAAAAAAAAAAAAATTGTCACTCCCTATCTGCATTAACTGCATTTTATTCTTAAATTTGAATATGGGGATTTACCTTAAAAGCCTTGAAATTTTTTTAAAAAAGCAATGCAATGACTGAACAATGATTTCTATTACAAAATCATTTCAGATGCCAAAAAGAAGGTTGGAAGAATGATTGAGACAGAACAACAAGGTTATTGACAGTGTGATCAAAAAGAATTGCCAAGAGGTCAAACAGTATCAGGCTTTTCCAGCTAAGAATGGAAATTTGTTAATGTGATGTAGCAATATAGATCTTTGTTTCTTAACCACTCTGAAGCACAGCACCTTATCTCATTTCAAAAAGACTGTTAACTTGATAGCTAATCAGCGTGTTCAAAATTATGTTTAGTCATTTTAGAAATATCACACTGTTTCAGGCTTCATTTCACAAATTAAACTAGTCAGATTTACAGATCACAGAATCACAGAATCTTTAAGGTTGGAAAAGACCTCTAGGATCATCTAGTCCAATCGTCCACCTATCACTAATATTATCCAATAATCATGCTTCTTAGCACTATGCCTACCCTTTTCTTAAACAACTCCAGGGTTGGTGATTCCACCGCTTCCCTGGGCAGCCTGTTCCAAAGCCTAGCCAATCTTTCTGAGGATAAATTCTTCTTAATATCCAACCTGAAATATTATTGTTTACATTTTTCTCTCTGTGTACTCTTCATCAAACTTCCCCTTGCAAAACAGCAGATAACTTTATCCTTCTCCTTTAAACCCCTGTATAAAACTTAACTTACTGGATTTATCTTCTGCAAAATTTTCCAAACTCCTTGAAAATTGAGATGCCTTAGGAAGAAACACTGTATTCACATGTTTCACGTTTATACCCTTCACCACGTTTTCCATATTTTCTGTTAAACCAAGTAAGAAACATTTTTCAAGAGCTCAGAATCTTAGTCAAGATTTCCACTGTAATCATCCTGCCTGTGACTCTGCTTGCTTCTGCAGCATAAATACGGTATAAGATTTTGTTTACATAAAATACTTACGTACAAATGCATGCTGCAATATGTCTGTAGGACTTTCAGAACTCAGATTTTAATTATATTAGCATCTGTAATACCAATGTTTGATTATTATCAGAATCATTAAGAGATTTCAGTTATCACATTTAATTTCTGCTTTTTATCCTGATAGGATACCATTAGTCATCTTTAGAAAGCTACTGCTAGTGACTTTGTGTAAGAAGTAAACATTTTTTTTTTAAATGTCAAGAAATAATCAGAGATTTCAGAACAGGATAAAATTCAATCTAGGAAGATTAATAAGACTTTCTTTGTAAGACTATGGAGATGAGTCAGCAGAAATAATATTTTATCTCTGGGAACATTCCCAGCATTTAATAACTCCTCAAAGACATATTAGTCAGTGGTTAACTGTAGAAAGCTCGTTGCTGGCAATATGTACACGGAGAAAGTATTTTTGCCTCTGACTACAGCTATACTACTTTCCGATGCACTCCTAAGTAATAAAAGCCCTCAGGCAAGTCACTTGATTTGTGTTCCTGCTAATTTTCACCCACCCCCAGAAACATGAAAAATCTACATTACTTTTAATTTGGAGTTACACTTTTCCAGGTAGAGAAGAATAGTTACCCTTAGGGCATGTGTATGATTACTATATATGGTAGCTATCAGTGGAGTAATAGAGGCATTGTATGCAATAAACTTCTCTAAGTAAAACTGATACCTGATGATCTTGTCAGATATCACACTCTACCCTCTGATTTTATCACTATTCTGAAATTTTTGAAATTTGAAAACATTTGACATTTGAAAACATCTCCTTATATCTATGATTGCTTACCAGAGATACCCTCAATAATTCTCCACTAAAGAGATGCTCTGCTCTGTAGTGTCTCTTCTTGATGCTATCTTTATATTGTTAAATTCTGCTATTTCCTTTTAGTTTATTAAAAACAACAACAACAAAACACACAAAAATAGTAGACCGACATCTTCTGGCAGAGGTATTTTGAGTTAACTGCAATAGATTTATATGGCAACCAAGACATAATATTGTCCTTGTCAGACAGTTTAAACATACACCACATTTAAAAAAAATAACAGAGTACAGTTAGAAGTCGACCACTTAAAAAAATAATAATAATAATTAAAATGCTTCTTTGTATGTCTCCATTTCCATCTCATCTCATGGAATAGCAAAATGTAATTGTGTTACATTATCAAGAACTGTTATTGTGTGCATCTTGAATATGTGTTTATAATTGTTTTTTGTTTGTTTTTTTGCCAATTATTTTACCTTTATGCAAGCAAATCCTGCTTAAAAAAGCAGATACAAAATATATTGTATTAATATTCAGTGTACTGCATTGTCAAACTAAATCTTTACCTGAGGATGGAATTTATTTCTGTTTGTACATACATACCTACATCTTCACCTTTTTATATTTATGTCTATACACCTGTCTATTCAGTTTATGTGCCTATGTATATAGATAGATATATATACACATTCATAGAATATTTGGAAAAAAACTTCCTAATGCTGTGTAGGACAATAATATACTGAGTCCTTTCAATAAGTTCTGTAACACAACACAGCAGTTGTGTATCTCACGTAAATTTTAAAATAATTTAAATTACATTTATTTTTGCAATATGCTTTCACCTGAAGATAGTTGTAGCATAAAGCCAGGCCATTTGAACTATTCTGGGTCATTTGTGCAATAAACAGAGCATAGAAATTCAGAGCCATTATTTATATCTAAAATACAATTGCTTCTCATGCAGATCACAATAAATAAATGTAAATAAATTAGATTTCTAACATCATTTTAAATTTGTTTTTCAACTAATTTGCCTTGCAATGCTTTTACCAAAATTGTATAGCTTCCTTAGGAAAAAGCCTTTTACAATTTGGCATAGACAATTACTTATTTTAGCAAGATTCTTAGCCTCAAGCAGGCTAAAAATATGAAGAATGTTTAATTTCTGATTAATCTGTGTTGTTTTCTTTTTGGCAACTAATTCAACATTGTATCATTGCTGAGTCTACTACAATGCAAAAACATAGAACTTAGACCTCAGATTCTTGAATATCTTTTACTTCGTGTGAAGCACAAGGAGCTGAGAATATGTAACTCATGGCAGAATTTTTCAGATTCAGAAGTGAATGTGTAATGATAAACCTAAACATATGTCCAGGTGGACACACAAGTGGTGTATCTCAGTCCATGTTGGGACTGGCGCTCTTCAACATCATTATTAGTGACCTAGGGAGTGAGATCAAATGCAGCAAATTTACTGATGACACTAAGCTGTGTTGTGTAGCTAAAACAAGAGAAGGAAAAGCCACCATCCAGAGGGATTTGGATAGGCTTGAATAGTGGGCCTAAGTGAGCCTAACTTGGTTCAATAAGACCAAGTGCAAGGTCAGCTTTTCAGGGCTTTTTTGGTCTCAGGAACTCTCTCTCTTCTATTTTGTTTGATTTGTTAGTCTCGTTTTCAATTAGATTGTATTATATTATGTTATCTTGCATTCCAATATCATAGTTAATATAATAAGTCTTCCTCCATAGATCACTGCCACTGTTTGTTTTTTTTCCGTCCCTGAGCCCAGCTCCCAGCTCCCTTCCCTTTTCCCTTTTCCTTCCCATTTTGTGGGGCTGAGGGGGCCCAGCGGCCTACTGCGCCCCTGTCTTGGGCACAGATTGATCTAGCTAACTCCATGACACTGACTTATCTGTATATAGACTTTTACCATGATATTGATTCTCTCTGATGTTATCAAAGTCATAAGAATCTCTTTTACCTCCTAATCATATCACTGCAGGTATTTCTATCTAAGGCCCAACTACAGGCTGATTAAATAAGTTAAAAATAGTTATGAATGCTGCAACATTATTCCAACTTGCAGGACTGAGTTAAAAAACTTAATTCAGAATTGGCTTCAAAACTGTAGCCAATATTTCTGGAGCACTGCTCAGAAGCATGGGGTTCCTATTTATGGAATGCAAGCTGTAGTCTTCCCAATTACTTTTTTTTTTTTTCTTCGTTTTTCCCTCATTCTCTTTTCCTCTCATCTCTATTCCTCTACCTCTATCTTCTTCTTGCCTTAATATAGCAGTGCAACTGATGCATTCTAAGGAGACAGTGGCTCAGAATTCATTGTTAGTATGTACTGTCTTCTTAATATTTTATCTGCTTTAGGCTTTTATTTTCATTTGTCTACTTTCATTCACAGCCTGCTGACAAATATTCGTGTTTGACAGAGAACTACAATCACTTCTTGGAATATTTCTAATTTGAGATTGTAATTGCTATCATAAACTAATTTAACAACTGATTAGCAGTCTAGATTTTCAACACTTAAAGACTTATGCCTAGCTTCTCCATTTCTCATGTCTGATGCTACTTTCCTGTACACATTATTACTGAATACTTCTAGTTTTGAACAGTGACTTAACTGGGAATCATCAGCTCAGTAATCATCACTCATACAAGTGAAATAAGTACATCTACTGAAAAGTGGTGAGTTAATTTGCAAGGATGGAGAATCTATAATTAAAAGATTTTTATTTAATCTGCCTTGAGTTAAAACCTGGAAAGCATGAAATATAAAGTGATTAGAGGCATATTGCTCTTGTTCACTTAAGAATGCAAAGGACATTTAGCTGATGTGTGGGCAACAGGCCCTCCTTCTTCCATTTAATTCAGTCCAGAGAGCTTCATAAGGATCCTTTCTATCTCAGATGAGATCTCTCATCTCGTGGCAGTTGTCAGGAAATCTCCCAATTCTTCTTGGCGTAACTATTTCACCAGAACATGCCTGTCTGATGGTCAGACAGTGTTCATTTTTGAAATTGCTATAACAATTAAACCATGATTTGAATTAGCCACCAAAGCTATGAAGAACTATCTATGATTCTTCAGGCAAGCACCCTCCATGATGCTTCATACTATAGCGTATAGCTGTTTATTTCACACCAAGAGATCTATTGTCGGAACTGGGAGCTTCATATGAAAATGCTCTTATCAATTCATTTTGGATTCTGTCTCTTTTCTTGTATTTTATTTATGTTTTAATAACCAAAGCCAAAAAATTGCATACTTAGCCATGAAGTGTGCAATTGGTTGTAACAATAGATGTTAATCTCATCTATGCATGTTGTTAGGAAAATATAAACACAAGTACCAGAGTTTCACTTTTACAACTCATCATACATGTGGCATCAGAAAGGTTAGTCTCAAGAGTCTAGTATATAGACACTCAGGTACTGAATACTATTTTGTAATTAAAGAAAACACACAAATGTAGAGTCAACTCTGTCACTGAGTGTTTAAGTCTATGTGTTCCTTTCACTCCAGTAGCAGAGGCTGCAATTTTGCTACAACTGATCCCTGCTTGATGACCCTTTGAGCCAGGTGTAAATAGCCATGATACGTTACAGTTAGCCTCTGACTTAAGGTGAAACTTTTGGAATGTCTAAAGAAAATCCCTTAAGCCACATTTTAACTACATTCATATGAAGTTGGAAAAAGTATACATATTAAAATTAAATATATATATATATCTGTGATCTGTCTTTAACTAGTGTTTTGAAAATACATTTTGAATATTACACTTCCTCCTGATCTCAGATGAATATCAGTTTATAACTTTTATGACAGAAGAAAACTGAAAATGCAAGTGTGAAAGTACTTTAAAAAGCATATGTGTTAATTGTATATTCCTAACATCTTATTCTTTAGTAACAAAAATTTTTAGGCCCGATTAGCCAGAGTAAAAAAAAATAACTTGCTACAGAAGCTCCAGCACTAGCTGATCTAGAGCAACACATTATTCTAAAAATATTTTATTCCTTCTATTTGATAACAATAAAAATGAAGATCTTCATGTTTTCTCACTTAAAAAATAATAGTACAGAATTTCTAAGAATACTTCAATGATAAGATCCCTAGCTCAACCCTAAAGAGTTGAGATGAGATCCTTTATGTTTTACAAACACTTAGCGAATATGAAAAAAATCATAAAAGAATCAAGTGAATTATATTAATTTGGATATCTTGCTTTCTTAGTTGCCCCTCTCTGGACACATTCCAGCATCTCAAGGTCTTTATTGTAGTGAGGTGCCCAAAACTGAACGCAGTACTCGAGGTGTGGCCTCACCAGTGCTGTGTACAGGGGAATGATTGCCTCTTTGCTCCTGCTGGCAGCCCTATTTCTGCATATTAAATATGCAAGTGAAGTACCTTATGAGGACACTCTCATTAGATTTTTGTTTACGTGTCTGCATTTAGCACCCTATACCTGGGAGAAATTTTCCTGGTTCTTGTCGTTTCCTACTGATCATATTACTGCAACATGAAATCTTGGGAAAGTAGCCAGCTCACTAACTGAAAGTATCACTGTGTATGGCATGCCAAGGCACCTAATCCAATTCCAGAGGGAATCTTTGTATTTCCTTTCAGGTTTTTGTTTTATATTTTTTTGTTTGTTTGTTTGTGTACTTTTCATTCTTTCTTTCATTTTTCTCCTTACAAAATTTCCAGACATCTTATGTACTTGTATCTTAGTAAACTGAGAATTCAGCTTTGAAGCGATGGAAAGAATTTGAGAGCTAATTCTTCTGAATAGATGGTACCCTTAAATTTTCATCAAGGGCTTCATTGGCACAAGATCCTTGTGGAGGTTAAATACGTGTATGTTTTCCTAGGGACATTGTAAATGCTCATGTAAGAAATATCAGTGAAAAGTTAGTAACCACTAAATCTCTGACTTGAGGAATCACTGTGCAGAAAAGTTTTGGAAGCTAGGGCACTATTACAAATCACTGAGTGCTTAGTTTGTTCTGTTACTCACCAGTAACAGAACCAGTACTATGGTCTTCCTAATTCTCTATGTTAATTTGAACTTTTTTGTAGTACAGTTTCCCTGAACACCAAATTTCCATGTTTTACTAGTGTTGCTTTTTCAAAGACAATAATAACCATAACTTCTGTACTGTTCTGGTTGCAGACACAGTAGTCCTTAGGCCTCTCTAGACCTGTCTTTTATGTTTTTCTGTAGTTTGGCAGCATAGTGCTATTTTATTCCTACTGTTAAAGAATTTTGATCTGCACTCTTATTTCTGAGAGGCTGCTTCTCAAAAAAAGCTATAAATCCCATTCATGGGTACACAGATATTCTGCTTGTATGTTCTACTCATGGAAAAGCAGGAAATATTGTTTCTGAAAGGCAGAATAAAAACTGAAAGTAAAAAGACATCTAAACAGAAAATTCTAAATCTATGTATGAAGTATTTACCCCTTCCTTTTCCTGCAGCATCTCTGGCTTTCCTAAAGTTTAGTGAAGACTTTTAGCTAAAAATGAGATTTCTATTTACAGGACTACCTAAGACAATTTAAATAAGTGATACTTAAAATAAATATGTGAAATTTCACATATCTCACTGCAACATATGTTAAGATACATCCTTTAAATGGTGAGAAATTGAATAAATTTAAAATTAATCCTAAATGAAAGAATTCCTTCATTTGACAGGTGTGGATTTTACAGGTTGAAGGTCTCAGCCAGCACCACTTGCATGTTTAAAGCTCTTCATGACCTCTAAGTATGCCACAACAATGATATAGTCAATTTTTCTTGGTTTCCTCAGGTTACTGAAGGATTCTCTAAATGTTGCCCTGAATTCTGGTAGGAAAATTGAGGCATGAGTAAGTTTGACATGACTTAGGTTTCTCTATACAATCCTAACTCCTTTTCAGTAGGAAACCTCTACATAACTGAAGCACTAGATCTTTTGGAAGATATCTCACTTTATATAATCTGTTAACACAATTAACATACTTGATATTTTCTAAATATATTATAAGTAATTTCTGAACTATATGTCCTTTTTGACTTGATAAGAGGCCTGTCTTCAGCTTAACAAAATCCCCACTATACATGTGCATTCTTTGGTATTAACTGCAGCTATTTGTTACTTTACTGTAACTAATGAGCAAACATTTAATGCTGTCTTTCTAAAAATGCCTAGTTATTAATCCTAGCAATGCCTTTATTTATACTCCCATACTCTACACATGAGTGACTAACTGATTCAAATGAAGCAGAATTTCAAATTCATTTGATGTTAGCATGGTGTTTTATAGGTAAGTCTCTATTATAAAATTATATGTGCTCAGTTTTGAGAAACACTGCAAAAATATTTGCGATTCCCCAAGTACAACTACAAGGAATGTGTAGGAGTGCTAATTGCATGACATGAAGGGAAAAATTACATACATTTGTTCAGTGTTTTGTTTTACCCAATACTCACTTTGAAGTCAGTCCAGATACACAAACAAGTCCAAGTCCAGAACTTGCTGGCAAAGTGCCAGCAGCCTGGTTCTCATGTAAGGAACAGTTCATGTCTCAGGAGTGGCTGAAGCCATCTAAGGAAAGATTACTCTTACAATTTCATCTGACTGTGAAGGGTATTTTCACTGCAAAAGTAATACATTTACATTCACCTTGTACTTCACTGCAATGCCTAAAACTGTACAATGTTTAACTTGGAAGGAGAAAAAGAGAGACCTATGAAGACCAGGTTAGGGTTCAAGAAATTCTTCCATTTGTTCTGTCTTTAGATTGAAAGTGTTTTCCCAAGACCAAGGCTGAAGATGAAGGTAGTTTTCTAAAGTCCAAATTACTATTTACCAAAATAAGAGACAAGAACAGAATCACAGAATCACAGAATCACAGAATCATAGGGGTTGGAAGGGACCTCCAGAGATCATCAAGTCCAACCTCCCTGCCAAAGAAGGTTCCCTACACCAGGTTGCACAAGTAGGTGTCCAGACGGGTCTTGAACATCTCCAGAGAAGGAGACTCCACAACCCCCCTGGGCAGCCTGTTCCAGTGCTCTGTCACCCTCACCGTAAAGAAGTTCTTGCGCACATTTGTGCAGAACTTCCTATGCTCCAGTTTCTGGCTGTTTCCCATGGTCCTGTCTCCACATACTGCTGAAAAGTCTGGCCTTGCCACTCTGCCCCCCACACCTTAGATATTTATAGACCTGGATCAAGTCCCCTCTCAGTCTTCTTTTCTCAAGGCTGAACAGACCCAGTTCACTCAGCCTTTCCTCATAGGGGAGATGCTCCAGGCCCTTCACCATCTTTGTGGCCCTCCGCTGGACTCTTTCCAAGAGATCCCTGTCTTTTTTGTACTGGGGAGCCCAGAACTGGACGCAGTACTCCAGATGAGGCCTTACCAGGGCAAAGTAGAGGAGGTGGATCACCTCCCTCGACGTGCTGGCCACGCTCCTTTTAATGCACCCAGGATGCCATTGGTCTTTTTAGCCACAAGGGCACACCACTGGCTCATCACCAACCTGTTGTCCAAAATAACAAAAATAAACTATTTAAAAAAAAAATAATCTGATGTTTGGAAGAAGAGCATCAGAATCATGATTTCAAACAATGCATACATTATATTTTATATAACAGATCCAATAAACACCCTGCATAGGATATGATATAGTCTAGGATAAGGCAAGCCAAGAGATCATAGTACTGGAGGAACACACTGAATGTTCTTACTTTGGGGGAAAATTTTCTGAAATTATAGGACAAGTTTATCTTATTTAAATCATATTTCAAGCAGTTTGCTCATGGTCTACTACTGTTAAGGATATAATGTACTTATTCACAGGGGCTTGTTTTAAAGTCATGTAGTCTTTCAAATTGATAGACACAGCTTTAGTGTTTTGCTGTACTGCTTTCAGTGCCTGTATTTGATCAAGAAATTCTGTGATATTCATAGCATTAAAAAAGCCCTCACACTAAATACCCTTCTGTCTTGCCCATTCTCTTTCTTATCAGTGGGAACTCAACCTGTGTGCCCCTGCTAAACATTAACACAGCAATGTTAGACGAAGTCATGGTAGTGTAGCCATATGATTCCTTTTATCAAGGTGATATGACACAGCAAGTATTCACACTACTTATAACCTAAGTGCTGTGAAAGCTCTAAGTTTGGATATTCTTGTACAGGTAATATTTGTATCTGCATCTGGTTTCCCTTTTATTTTTACTGTAGTAATAAGCCCTCTAGTTAAGGAAAATAACTTTAGATTTGATGCAGGTGGAGTTAGGTGACCTAGTCATCCTTTTGAGTCAAAACAACACAAAGACAGGAAAAGGTTCTGCTAATGAAAACATTATCTATAGCTAAGGGTTATTTTAGCTGAGGTGGTTAATATCCTGAATTGTTTGTACAATACTATTATTTCCTTTGTAGTATAGACTAGTATGTCTTCTGATTAACTGATATAGTTACAATAAAAATGAATGGCATTCAATCCTGTGTTTTAAAGTCTGTAGTTGCTTGGACTTCTGAGTGTGGCTTTATATCATTTACAAAAATAAATAAATAAATTAATAAATAAACAAAAGGTATGTAAGTTACATGCAGGGTCTGGTACTCTCGTACTCTGAGAATATTAAACTGCTTCAACTAAATCTGCTAACTTTCTTCATGTTGTTTTTTTTAATGATATTTTCTTTTTCATTTTCTTTATGATATTTTGATCCTGAACATCAATACTATTACATACCTCATTATGACAGTTTTAAATCTTTCTTTACAACAGGCATTCATAGAGACATCAAGAGCCTTACTGTGATGAGATGTCTAAAACCTTGAGCAGTAACAGGAGACTTCGGAAAGGCTTTCAAAGATTTAAGAAGTGAATTTATTCCTACTGATAATAAACTACTTAATTATCAAGCTTATCACAACAGTTGCTAACACTGTAATTTATTTCAAAACCCTAAGAATAAGTAGAATATTCACATGGATCAATAAATATCAAACGCATATGTACAAGAACTACTTTTAAATTATTAAGAAAACAATTCTTACATCCCAAACATATCACAAAATATGTTTGCTCCTCTGTTTCAGGAGAGAAAAATGAATTTAAAAAAAAAAAAGAGAGAGAGATTTCACCTTTTCTGGCAAAAGACTTGTTAGTGCCTTGTGGGCAGTGATAACTTACTGTCTGAACCCCAGAGCCTCTAGCCTATCTGTAGTCAAAGACCCCATTTCAGCCCAGCCTGGGGCTTTTGTCCCATCTCTTGGGGCTTTTGTGTCCGCATTCCTGATGGGGCACAGAAGACAGGTTTCAGTCCTGGTTTCCCACTCAACAAATATATGAATGTTCTGCCTACTGTGCTCAAGTCCTACAGAATGACAACTGTTAAGAAGGGTATGGTGGGCCTTGCCTATTCCAGTCCCTGTCTCCCCAGCCAAAGGGAACAGCTGGCTCATATTGCTGCTTGATGAGATATGATTATGAATTTTGATGGAAGTGGTACACTTTTTTTATATTTAATCCGTTCCAAGTTTCTCATGCAGTTTGTGTAATATTGGGAATCTTTCAGTGAGAATTTTAGACAGAGAGAATAAAGAATTAATGTATTTTTATGGGAACTGCACATTCTTTTCATCAAACAATTATAGTTACTAAACTATTCACTGGGTAAAAAAATGGGCTGAATAGGTGGGCCTAAAGAGTGGTGGTGAATAGAGATAAATCCAACTGGTGGCTACTGGTCACTGTGTTTCAAAGAGGTCAGTACTGGGGCCTGTCCTATTTAATATTGTTACTGATCTGAACAAGGGAATTGAGTGTATCTCAGTAAGTTTGCAGATGACACCAAATTGAGAGGAAGTATTGATCTGCCTGAGAGTAGAAAACCCTGCACAGGGATCTGGACAGACTGGATATGGCCTCAAGTTGCATCAGGATAAGTTTAGTTTGGATATAAGGAAAATCTTCTTTAGAGAAAGGGTTGTTAAGGACTGGAATAGGGTCTCCAGGGAGGTGGCTGAGTCACCATCCCTGGATGTGTTTAAAAACCGTTTGGATGTGGTGCTCAGGGACGTGATTTAGCAAAGGATTGTTAATTAGGGTAGTATAGTTAGGACATGGTTGGACTCGACGATCTTTAAGGTCTTTTCCATCCTGAGTGATTCTATGATTCTATGATTCTATGATTCTATGATAGCTGGGCTGAGGCCAATTGCATGAGCTTCAATAAGACCAAGTGCCATGTCCTGTAAATTGCTCACAGTAACCCCATGCAATGCTACAAGCTTGGGACAGAGTGACAGGAAAATGCCTTGGAGGAAAAGTATCTGAGGATATAAGTCAACAGGCAGCTGGATATGAGCCAGTGACCACATGGCCAATGACATCCTGGCTTGCATCAGAAATAGTTTAACCAGCAGGACCAATAAGATGCTCATCCCAATGTATTCAGCACTGATGAGGCTGCATCTCAAGTACTGTACACAGTTCTGGGTCACTGACTACAAGACAGACACTGAGGCACTGCAGGAAGTTCAAAGACAGGCAACAAAGCTGATGAAGGATCTGGAGCACAAGGCTTATAGGGAGGGCTGAGGATGTTGGGGCTGTTTAGTATGGAGAAGAGGAAGCTAAGGAGAGACATTATCACTCTTTACAAACTACCTGAAAGGAGATTGTGGTCATGTGAGGATCAACTTCTCTCAGGTAACAGCGATAGAATGAGAAGAAATGACCTTAAGTTGCTCCAGGGGAGGTTCAGGTTGGGTGTTAGGAAGACTTTCTTCTCATAAGGAGTGGTAATGAACAGGAAGAGGCTCCCCAAGGAAGGAGCAGAGCCACCATCCCTTCGTGTTTTCAAGGAAAGCATAGATGTGTCATTTGGAGACATGGTTTATTGAGTGGTGATGGGCTGACAGTTGAATTAGATGGTCCTAGAGGTCTTTTCCCTGGTAATTCTATGATTCTACAATGAACCAGTGCAACACAGTGAAAGGCAAGATAAACAAACAAGTTCAACAAACCAAAGAACTGCTTAATTGCTCTTTGTCTAAAAATGGGTTGCTAGCTTCTGCCACACAGCTGAGCTATTGCATAGTAAATATAAAAATACCAAATATATAGCTGTCCATATAGCTCAAAAGAAAGTAGGATATTACTTCATTTGCAAGAAAGGGTGTTGAAAGCACTGAAGCACCAGAAAACAATTCAACAAAAACCTGATTCTATCACTGAAATATAGCATGATCTTTTGCCAAACAGAGCAGGTATGCCAGGACTGATTTTCACAACAGTTTATCAAATTTTTATAAAAATGATGAGAGGAGGCAAGACAAGGTGAGGCAAGGTGAGAACAGCTTTATTGGTTGGTATACAAATGCTGCCAGACTGAAACAGACCCTGCACATAACTTCTTATGCCTAGAGTTTTCTACAAAACTCTAAGGGGTGTAGGTCCTACAGATTTTACCGAAGAGTTCATTTTACCCAAAGTAGTTTCTCATAAATAATAGTACATTATTCTCCACATTAGAAACCAAAATTTCTTTTTTCCCTTAAAACAAGAAAAAGTCTCTCACTCTCTTAAAGTGCCTAAAGCTTAGGTGTGCATAGCTTACTAAACACTGTAATATTCAGAAATTGGAGTTCAACAAGCAATAGCTGCTTCAGAAATTTCTGTCTTCCTCAAATTTCTCTGAATTTTTCCCTCTTCTGTCTTTCCTATGATTAAAAAAATGATACTTCAACAAGCCCTGCTAGTGGAGGATGTAGGATTAGACTTACTGTTTTCCTCATGACTGATAGAATGATATTTTGCAAAAACTGTAACCAACACCAGAGCAAGGAGAGAAAGAACTCCAATGCATGTGTTTCTGAATTTTTAGAATGATGTTCTGCAAGATTTTGTGAAATTGTGGAATTTGCAGATGATACATAACATACTTATGATGAGTTTATGTAAATCTATAATGGTATGCAAGGAAATTGAAGAGATGGATATCATCCAGAGGGATCTGGGTATGCTCACAAAGTAGTTTCACAATAATCTAATGAGATTTAACAAGGACAAATGCAAGGTGTTGCAAATGGTTGAAGCAATCCCAGATATGAGTACAGATTGAGAGAAGAATTCACTGATAGCAGCCCTGCAGAGAAGGACCTTGGCATATTCATGAATGGAAAGGAAAACATGAGCTAGCAGTGTGCTCTTGCAGCCTAAAAGGCCAACAGTATCCTGGACTTCATCAAAAAAGTGGTGGCCAGCAGGGAGAGGGAGGTGATTATCCTCCTCTACTCTGCCCTTCTGAGGCCCCCTTTGGAGTACTGCATCCAGGCCTGGGGACCCCCGTACAGGAAAGATGTGCAGCTGTTGGAGTGGGTCCAAAGAGAGCCACAAAGATGACCAAAGGACTAGAGCACCTCTTCTATGAACAAATGTTGAGGAAGTTGGGCTTGGAGAAGGGAAGACTCGGGAGAGACCTGATTGTGGCCTTCCAGTACTTGAAGGGAGCTTACAAGCAGGAAGAAGATCAACTTTTTACATGGTCTGATAGTGCTAAGATGAGAGGCAATGTCTTTAAACTAAAAGAGGGGATATTTAAGTTACATGTTAAAAAAACCAAATTTTTTACTCAGAGGGTTGTGAGATTCTGGGACAAGTTGTCCAGTGAGGTTGTGTATGCCTCATCACTGGATGCATTCAAGGCTGAGTTGGATGGGATCCTGGGGAGCCTGATTTAGTGGCTGTCAACCCTGTCCATGGCAAGGGATCTTAAGCCATTCTATGATTCTATCATAAAATTTCCCAGTATAGTCAGATTTTACATTCTTTGATTTTTCCTAGTTTTACAGATTTCAGTAACAACTCTTGCCCTGATGTCAGGAAAAGAAGATTTAGCAATTGAAAGAACTTTGAGGAGGTAAAGCAGTGCACTCAGCACTGCTGCTTTCAAATCACTGCTATCATATTCTGTTTTCAATGACTTAAAAATACTACTAATAATACTAATAATAATTAAAAATTATAAAATACTAATACTACTATTAATACTACTACTACTACTAATAAATTAAAAATTAATTCACTTCGCAATCTTGGAACTCCTGGAACAAAAAAAAAAAGGGTAAGAGTAACTGTCAAGCTGCCAAAAAATCAAAAATTAGCTGTGCTGAATTCTGAAGTAGATTAGATATGCTGTTTTTCATTGACACTGGCCAACTCTCCCTATTTTCCATCAACTTTGTTAGCCTTCTGTGGTTTACAACATAAATATGAAAATTGGAAGAACAATTTTAGTTTCTCTTTTGCATTTTCTGTGATGTATCCACATTTCTTTATATTTGGAACACTGTTGTGTGCATGCAGAGTCTGTAGTTTGCTAGTCAGATCAAAGGTAGGTAAGGAATTATAGAATCATAAGAATATAGAATAGCTGGGGATGGAAGGAACCTCGAAGATCACCTAGTTCCAATCCCCTAGATGTGGGCAGGGTTGCCATCCCTAGAACAGACTGCCCAAGGCCTCGTCCAACATGGCCTTGAATTTCCATGTTTGGGGCATCTCTACCACCTTCAGAGATCTGGAAATCCTGTTGTCAATCTATTGACATTTGTAAGCCCTTAAATATATATATATATATATGCACACCAGAATTTCCAAACAACATTCACAAGTTAGTCATTTTAAACAACCATTTGTTTATATACATATGTTTATAACATAAACTATCCATAATGTTTAGGATTTCTTTGTTCTAGGAATACCAAAGCCCACCAACAACACAGTCCAATATTTGTTTTGGCAACCTGTGATAAAACATTAACATAACCAGCTTTTGGCTGGCAATCAGAATGTCATTATGTCAGTGTCTTTTGATGTTCTAACCATCTTCACACATTCATGTAGACCATTAAAGTGGAATTAATACACTTTCCTTTGTACATTACATTGCTACTTCCTCCACTGTATATTTATCCTGGCTCCTCCAATCAATAATATAAAAACAATGCAAAGTTATGGGTTTCTTAATTTGAGAGCCATTGAGCTTTGTTTTAAAGAGAAAAGACATAAGAAAAAGTATCTCTTTGTCCCAGTTTTATTTTCACATAATAATAGGAAAGGAAGTTAGCCAATTGCACTTGTGGAAAGTTTGGTTCTAACAGTGCTGTTAGGAGATATAAATAAGCAATGTGACTGTACAAAAATGTCTGCCTTACAATAATTAAAATGAAAACTAGCAAAAAAAGTGCAATCCAGAAAAGCTCAGTGGAATGCTGGAAATTTGAGATAAAATGAGAAATACAGAAATTTATTTGAGGTACTAAAAGAGTGAGCATCAAATTAAGAGCTGTTCTTCCATCATATTTTTAATTCAATGAGCTTTTGTTAGGAAACAGTTTAACCTGAAATCATTAATTACTGTGTATATTGAATATTTATAATCTTCACTCTTCTACAGTATAATTCAACTGAATAACACGCTTTGAGCTAAACATGTATATTCTTTTCAACTCCAAGTTATTGCATATGTATAGTTAATATGAGTATTTGTTCCATAGTCTGCTGCAAATAAAGGACAAAAAAAATCTTTGTTTAAAGTTAGAGCAAATTTTAACATTGGAAGAATATCCATACAAGGAAAATCACTTTTTGAGTAGACGAAATCACAGATAAAGGTCAAAAAAGGCTGTGGAATTTTTTGCTTTAGTGTGAGCCGATGTAAACACAGACTAAAACATAAACACTACTGAAAAATGGAAAATGTTTTAGACTGTGTATTTAATGGTTCATAGAATCAAACACATCTGAATAAACAACATGTGCAACATTACCTGAAACCTTAAATGTTTCTAAGGTATTTAACCAAATGATTTTTTTTTTTTTAATTTTAATGAATAATTAGCATAGCTTACACTTTCTTATTTTATTGTAAAGATAAACTGGAAAAATTTTCCAAAAAATTTGGAAATCTAGCTGCTGAACTGAATTTGATACCTGGGTCCCTGATTACCAGTGTGAGGTCTTGATTAAGCAGGGAAAAAAATGTTCATAATACTTTAAAGAGTCATCCAGAGTTTATTTAAACCCTAGTTTTCACCTGTTCTCTAAACAATATTAACTCACGCCAAACTGTACTAAAAAAAAAATAACAGTTAAAAGCAAAACTTTTAACTGAAACTAATTATTTAGAATTCCTGATTTTCAAAAATGAAAATATTTCATGGAAAGATAATTGGGTTTTAATTAGTAAATTTACATTTTAAAAATTTACATTTTACTTTTAAATGCATTTCTAAATAGCTTCATATTTTAATATCAATATCTTCTAAGTGAAATGACAACAAAATTATTATATTCTTGCCCAAGATTACATTTGCTGTTAAATCAAGGTAAGTTATATTTTAAAATAAACTGTGGTAGATAGGAAAATATTATATGTAGAAACATCTTTGCTTTTACGTATAAAGCACACATGTTTTCAAGGTGGAGAATTGCAGATAGCTTGACAAATTTTGTTAAACAGAAGGAAAAAAAGAAAAAGAACTTGTATAAATAAATCTACATTTAGGCTATTATGCCTATTCATAGCACTAATATAAGCATGTGAAATCACTGCCTCTGAGCTCCTCAGGTTTCCCTGAAACCTGCAGTTGTTACTGTATATTTAACTCCCTAAAGTTAGATGCACTCCAGAAAAATTCAGAATTGCATAACAAAAATTTTTCTGTAAAAAAAAATAATTTTGAAATCTAAAATTAAGGGAAGATTTTGACCTGAGTGCTTTCTTTTTCCTTTATTTTCATCCTCCTCCACTTTGCCAGCCACCTACCCTGGTTATTTCTTTCATTTTTTATTAAACTTTTTAAGTGACATATCTATCATTTATTTCTGAATTAATGTGCTAATCAAAGAAGTAGACTGAGCTTATCAAAGCAGCAAACTCACTCAGGTCTCATTAACTTTGCTAAGGACAATGAAAATTTAGGGTTTTAATTCAGACCTATTAATAGGCAGGTCCTGGGTTGAGCTAAGCACGAAGATGTAGGAAATCTGCCCAAGTGTTTATTTACAAAGCCAGTAGCAGCAGATGTGGTGTTCAGAGTCGTAGGCATTAGAGGGTCTAAAGACGCTGAAGCAGAAGGGAAGGAAATACAAAATTAAAGACAAAGATCCTCACCTCCCACCCCAATAAATAGAGCCCTCTCCTGGCTTCCTGCTTGAGAGTGGAATTTCGTTGTTAGGCCTTGAAATGGAAACAAGTTAGTAAGTGAGCTCACTGCATGGGTAATAGGCTGACACAGTTTTCCTTTATATTGCATTTACAGAGCAGCTCTGGCAGCAGATCTAGAGGGAGATACTTACATTGCCCTCCCAGCTGGTGGCCATCTGCCTTAGTGACAACTGCCAGATGAAGGAAAAGTGCATGAAATCAGAGATCAAACACTAAATAAAAGAAAATTACTTTGAAAGCAACTTTGTCATGTTATAAATAGACTGTTTTCAAGTGTCTGACATGTTTTAATTATAAGGGGAAAAGGGAGGTAATGAGGTAGATATAAACCTATGAGAGAAAGACAGTAAACAGTTTGTGGACTGTCTCATTCTCCTTCAAATGTGAATGATAATAAATTAAAGATACATTTAGATTCTTACATGAAAAGTACCCATTAGATGAACACAAGAAGTTTATTTTCCCCTTCTATTAGCACGGTGGAAGCCCCCCACCTGCATTTCCAACTGCTGACAGTACTTCCCACAAATGGCCTGCTCTGACCCTCTGCGCTAACTGACCTTCTGTTGAAACCAAACTCAGAGCTGAGCTGGTGATGACAAGCATTACCGGACAGAAGCTGCATCAACCCCCTGTGATAAATCAGTTGCTGCAGCCTGAGGGAGGAAGGATAAAGAAACATGGTTGCCTCTTGCCCTTCTTACACAATCTTAATTATGTAAAGGATAAACAAATCCTCCTTAATTCACTGAGGGTTTAAGTGGATAAATGAATATATAAATCTTTAAAACCTCAAAGATCTTGCTTTTTTTGTGGATAGCCCATACATTTCTTGAAAAATAAGAGCACACTCCTAAATAAATTAGAAAATACTGTGCTATGCATTGTTTTAAAAGGCAGTATAAAAGACAAAAGTAGAGAGATTTGCTAGGATGGAAGATTATTAGCATTGCAGTACAAAAGACAAATTTGGCATTACTGAATTCTAGGAAACTCGGCACCTTTATTTGCAAGTGTTAATGCCTCCCATGTTCTTTCTACTTAAAAAACAACCTTGAATGAAATAATTTTGGACATGCTTGGCTATAATGGAATTAGAAAACTTATATATATATTGTTCTTATTTTAAAAAAATATAGTGAGCAGACTTCTGAACCTTTGCATAGCTGAAATTACTTGAAGAAAGTGTTTTAATGTGACAAAATAATAGCTATTTGCTTTTGGCAAAGTGTTTTCTTCCCTAGATATTAGTTTGGATGTTGCTTATTTAGAAAACTCAGACAATCAGCATTTTCAGTGTACTGTTAGATGTACATGATGGTCACTATTTGGTTAACACTAATCATATTAACTGCCAGCTGCAAACATTTCATATCATCCTGAACTCTGTGTGGTGGGAAACACAACACCTAGAGAATAGTGAATACCATGAGTTAGTACAGATGCTGCAGTATGCTGATCAAATTGTCAGAAGTACACAAAAAAGTCTACTTTATATCTTCTACGTTTCCTTAGGGAAATAATACACATTTTAAAAACCATGGAGAACATTAGCAAGCTGCTTTTCCTCAGCTTTACAGCATGCAAAAAGAAATTTTACTTTCCTTTAGGCATTTGAATCTAATTTGGTCTAATATTCCATGTAACAGCAGCATTGTCAAGGATGTTCTTACAGCTTTATTTATTTTCTTGATGGATTAATACAGTCTTTTGGGAAAATAATAAAAGAATCAGACTGTTTTGTGTGTGTGTAAACACAAAAAAACATTATTGATTGTAGAAGATTTTAAGCAATGTCAGGAATACTGTTTCCATCAAGAGCTAAAGCAGACTTTTTTGAGGATAACAAAGAAAGAAACTGAGAAATCCCTAACATGTTTTATGTACCTATAGGCTTAAACTGGAGTTCCTCAGAAGTAGTACTTTCAACTGTGTAGTAAAAAGAAGGAACTGTGTACAACACAGTACCTTATTCAGCCTCAAAGCTAGCCATCAGAGCACTGCCAGCAAGAAAAAAGCAAGTGACAACAAATCAGTCCTTCTTCCCACTCGGACTGGGATTCCTGAGTAATTGGAAATACACCAGGAGGAAAATACACTGGTCTTCCTCACCTCCCAACACCATAAAATATATTATCTGTCACACACAAACATGCACACACATAGTATTGCCAGCACTTCCCTTAGCAAATTATTTCCTATGTCAAACTTCATTATTTCCGTATTATTCCATATTCTGTTCTCTTTCTGTATGTTCATAGATTTGACAATACATTGTGTCAAAGACCATTTAACAAAAAAGATCTAATATAAAGCAATTGTTAGTCAGAAATGTTGATCCATTAGTAACACGAGAATTTTGAATGATGCTGAGCAGTATTGCTCCACTTTATTCCCTGTTATGATGGAAGGTCCTGAATATTCCTCATAGGAATTGTACTATAACCCTTCTGACTACCTAAGTTGTGTGTTTTACAGAGTAAGCAAGCAGCACAGCAGGACAGTGAAGAGGAAGGAATATGAAGAGTTCTTGATGAGGTTGAAAAATAACTATTTTCTTGCCACCCAAGTGTACAGTGTGCACAGGATATGGAATCTCAGGCTCTAACAGTGAGGGGAGGAATAAGTTACACAATGAGATAACATTTCTATTCAAACACAAACATGGAACAGATCTATTTTTATATATAAATGAAGATCTTTCTTTTTAATAGTGTTGCTAGACCACTATTTATTTAGAAGAGGAGGAAAGCATGATGATAAGAACCAAAGGGGAGTACATACAAAACCTGCAAAAAACAAATTATTGATAGGCATTATTTCACGGGACTTTACAATATTCTCTGCTTCTCTTGAAAGTAATGGGATCATATAAATATAACTTTCAGCACAACCATATATTCCATAATATCTTTTGGATTGGTTTGGTTCTTGCTGCCAAGTCATAAAAGTTCATGTCCTTAGATGTCAAAAGAGAAGGATCTGCAAAGGTACAAATAAAGCTGGAGCCTTTTCCGTCCCCTTTGTTATGTTCATGTTGTGCAGTTAAGTAAAAAGGGCGAAATAGAGTCCTGTTGAAATATGATGGCACAGTCTGGAGCACCACCCATTCCTAGTTTGCCCTTTGCAAATTGAATCCTGGCACCACAACAATGTATACTTTTTACACTATTTCTGACAGCAACTTTCACTATGAAATCTTGGTCCCATACATATAAGCTACTAAAAGAAACAATGAGAGGAATGCATACAGCCTCATAGCAGCCACTACGGGGCTCATTATGCAAGTCAGAGCTCAGAGCATGTGAACAAGGACTGCGAGCTTTAAGATGTGGAAGATAATTGAAATGAAATTCCTGTATTTTGAAACTGAACTTCTAATTTTCACATATTCTGGTCTTCCTTGACCATCTTTCTTCAACACCTTTCATTTTTAGAAAGTGTAAAATGGCCGTAGCCATTGTCAAAAAGTGTAAGCACAGAAAAGATCCCTGAGTATCAAACCACCAAAAATGGCCCTTTCTCTGCCCTGGAAATCTGTAGTGGTTAGCAAAGGGCAGTCTGGATATTTCAAAAATAAATTCACATACAAGCATCTTTAGGACTATCTGGATCCTATACCGTACTTTGGCAGGGGAAAAAAAAAAAAAAAAGAAAGTCTATTTTTGACAAAAACTTTAAGCCAGATCTAAGTTTTTTACATTTTCTCATGAACTATTTGAAAAGATACTTTCATTTTTTAACAGAAAAACAACAAGTATATGCCTTTTTACTTAACAGAAGTTTCTTCACTGTATTCCAGTACAGAATAAACATCTCACAAGAATAAACTGAGCAATCTCTTCCAAATTACCAAAGCTCCCTCAGCTTGCTCACTCGTGTCCTACAACTTCATTCTACAAAGTCTGATTACTATACAAATCAGAGTAGATCTGATGATTGAATGTTGAAAGGGCATGGTGTATAACTTATTAGGCATTCTGCATACTGGTTGAGAGGGTTTTCTTTCCTCTGAAAATTTAAATTAGATGCTAAAGAAAAGGAAGCTACTGAAACTTCCATGAGAAAGCAGCTAAGGTTGCAATTTTCAGTTAGTCTACAGGTAAGAGAGAATTTTCATCCTATTACGCTGTGTTCTGGAGGAGATAGATTGAGCTAACGTTCAAAAGAATGCTTTACCTTCAAAATTCACTCCAGAGAGCATTTTGTCTGAAAAGTTAAAGGATTTGAAGTTCATATAGTGAGGGTTGGTAGGAACTTATCCACTGTTTGTTGCCTGCCCAAGTAAACAGATTAAAAATATGACGATGTTTTATAAAGGAAATAAATGATGTACATTTGTTAAGTCTTACAAATGAACTCCAAAAAAAGGTCATGCTCTTAATTGTTAAGCTTGGAAGATTTCTGCTCTTTGTATAAATAGTAATGTCAGTCAAATCATATGACTTGGGTTTGAAGGGACCTCAAGATTTGTGAAGCTCCAGTTGCTGCAACCAGGGCCACCAACCTTCCCATTTAATACTAGACCAGGCTGCCCAGGGCCCCTCCAGTCTGGCCTTGAAGACCTCTAGAGGTGGGGCATCTACAACCTCTCTGGGCAGCCTGTTCCAGCACCTCACTACTCTCTCTGTAAACAACTTCCCCCTGACATCCAACCTAAATTTCCCTCAACTTAAAACCATTTCCCCTTGTCCTGCTGTTATCTGCCTTTTAAAGAATTGATTCCCCTTCTGTTTGTAGGCTCCCTTTAGGTACTGAAAGGCTGCAATGAGGCCACCCCACAGCTTTCTCTTTTGCAGACTGAACAAGCCCAGCTCCCTCAGCTTGTCTTCATAGAGGAGGTGCTCCAGTCCCCTGATCATCTTTGGGACTCTCCTTTGAGATCTTCTCCAACAGCTCTCTGTCTTTCTTGTACTGGGGGATCCAGACCTGGACACAGTACTCCAGATGGGGCCTCATGAGAGCAGAGTAGAGGGGGACAATCACCTCCCTGTCCCTGCTGGCCACCCCTCTTCTGGTGGAGCCCAGGATACCATTTGCTTTCTGAGCTGCAAGAGCACACTGCTGGCTCATGTTAAGTTTTTCATCCATCAGGACCCCCAGGTCCTTTTCTGCAGGGCTTCTCTCAAGGACCGCTCCTTCCAGTCTGTATGGAAGCCTGGGATTCCTCCAGCCCAAGTGCAAAACATTGCACTTTGCTGTGTTGAACCTCATTATATTCTCCCAGACCTACCTTTAGAATCTGTTAAAGTCCCTTTGAATGGCATCCCTTCTTTTCTTTGTGTCAACTGCAACACTCAGCTTGGTCATCAAACTTGCTGAGGGTGCTCTCAATTCCATCATTGATGTCATTGATAAAGATAGTAAAGAGCACTGGTCTCAAGACAGATCCCTGGGAGACACTGCTCATTACCAGCAAAGCCAAATATGACCTATGCAAATATGTAGGATAACATTCTGATCTAATAAGAATTCTTATGAATTTATCCTGTAAAATGAAGTACAGTTTCTGTCAAGAGCATCTTTCCCCATGCACATGTATATTTTACTATAGCTTTCATAGCTTTAAAAAAAACAAAAAAGGTTTATCATAATGAGTGTCAGATACTACACATTATAAAAATAACTTTGAAATTCTTTCTTTCACAGTCTACAGTCATCTAAATGTTTGTATTATCACTGTCATATACAGGAATTGATATATCTATTATTTTCATCTACATTCCTAAGTCTCACCTGTGTTTTTCATTCTGTAAATATTGGATGAAATTACTTTTAAAAGGAACCTCAAGCTTTAAACACATGTATAAACAATCCACTTACATTTCTAAAGTGAAACAGACAATATTTGAGTGGTTTAGCACAAATAAGTGAGTTCATTGGACAGATCTGTTCTTGTAGTTTTGCAGGAGGTTACTAGGGCCACCTGTGTTCCAAATAAATTTGCTGACCTAAGTGAACTTCCTATCAACAAAATTCTCTCAGACTCCCATTATTTCTCTCCAGTAATTAATCAACAGCTGCTGAACTGTTATGAATGTGCTCATAATTTTCAGTTAAATTAATGGAACTCATATCTTCTGAAATGTAGAAGGAGGTTTTTCTTCCTAACCCTGGTGTGAATTTCCTGATTTATATTTTAAATCAATTAGCCTTCTGAACTCTTATATCTCCTGTCTTTGGAAGAAAGGATCCAATGCTCTACAGTGACAGGCACAGATAGCATTAGCTGATTCCTATAAATTCAGTTTTTCAAAGTATTGACCTATACTGTATTATAGTAGTTAGAATTTTTTCATGCATAAGTACAATGCAGTTAATCCTTTTGAATTACCGTAAGCATTTAAATTTTCTGTTGGGAATTGGTACTACTCAGTACCTGTACTTGTAGCAGTCAGGAAGTGGGTTCTGCTTGTGTGGATTCCCCCTCCTCAAATCATTGCTTTAAGAATCTTGGTTCTGCTGTGAGGATGCACCAGGCTGAGCTCAGTGACCAGCACGCAGTCCTTCCTGGACTTTCTGGACTGTAATACTACCTTTGAGAACCAGAGTGGTAGATGCAGTTCTACTGCTGTTCTCTTCCTGCACACATAGATAGAATGGTAGATATTTTTTATTCCTTGAGAGCCAAACTTATCGCACTTACACCTAAAAAATAATAACATATTAAAATATGCTTAACACCTGACATTAATTTAACTGAAACTCTTTTAAATATAAGCTTTTGAGTATTAGTGTCCAGGATTTTACACCTGCCTTCAGTGAGATCAGAGTTCTAACTCTTAGACAATTGAAGCAGGAAATAAAATATATGGCAAGGAAATCACTGAGACACTTGACAGACTTTGAATAAACACTACTAGATCTTTTATTTGGTTTGGTTTATGGAGGAAGAGAAAGTTATTCTAGAGTTTCATTTGTGGAATTAAAAAAAAAAGCAGTTCCATTATGCCATTGTGATTTCACCTGCAAACAATATCTCATTTGCACAAACATTTGCAGGATCAGACTCTGTGCATTGCTCTCAGTGCCTGAAGAATTACATCATGTTCTTTTGACTTTCCTTCTGTTCAAATAACCTACAACACAATGCATTCTTTTATGACCCAGGTCACCTTTTGTTTTCCCATGGAGCACAAAAACAACATTCAACAAATTTGACTGATAAAAGATTTTTATCTTACATGAGAAAGCAATGTTGGTTCTCTAAGTTACATGTAATACATTAGTAATAACAGTACTCCACTTCAAACAAATTGCAAACTAATGTTAGTGGTCTTAACAATGTTATACTAAATAATAACTCCCTACAGACCAATTTGCATACAGAATGTAACATTTAAAGCCAAGTTACAATTAGCATTTTATTATGGAAGTCTGTGGATTATAATTTACAGAAACAAAGTTATACTTGCTGCAAGGAATTTTAATTTATGAAAAATTACCCATTTAGAATTTCTGTCACAGTGAGCAAACTTGTATTAAAATGTTGGGTACCTAATAATTACATCAATTATTAATGTAATGAATTACAAAAATGAAACAAAGTAAATTTAGGTTCAATTATTTTTCTTCTTGCTGAATAAGTGATGCAAGCCAACTTTACTGATGGTAGCAAATAGAGCAATACATATGTGAGCATAGTAGGGAAGAAAAGTAAGAGAGAAGAGGAAATGAAGATAATGAAGGCATAGAAGAAAAAGAAGTATACTTATAGTAGAAAGATCAGAGAAACATACAGGATATTAATAAACTGAGGTTTAATAACATTAAACATGAAAAATCTAGCTCAGCAAAGATGAGTCACACTATACTTTATTTCACTTGGGTAAATGCCATAAATCACCTGAAAATGATAATGATAATGAATATTTTTAATCCTGCAAACTTTATTTAAGTTTGGGAAAAGAACATTATCTGATGTAAGTACTTAAAAAGAAACTACATGTAAATACATTTTGTTGTTAAAAACTTCATTCACTTTCCTGAATTCATTCTTAAAAACCTGAGGTTAGCCATTAATTTTGATTTGGGATGGTTTGGATCTTAGGGTTGTCGGGTGTATCTCCCATTTTGAAATCAAAGGCTGTAGGAGTGACCAAAATTTCCAACTGTTTGGTAAATACTGTCAAATGTGGTCTGCAAATATCAGATGAAATTTTTTTAGGATTTTTTTTTTAATGCTACTTTGTACTCCCTTCATACATATTATGTCATCTTGCTTCAGCAGAGTTCAGATCCCTATGTATTGTGTCACCTCACCAGAGAAGTCAGTTGGTCCCTCTCTCAGCCAGACATGAGGCAAAGGTGACACGTGTCTGTGAGCTTGGGGTCATGAGTGCTATCATCACCACATATGGTAAGGATGAACAGTATTTCAATTTGTGTGGTAGGAAATGGACATATCAGTCAAGCCCGTGGCTCCCTCTCCACTCCAGGTCTCCACACCCTCTGCAATGCCAGCACTGAGGAAAGAGATACTGGGGGGTTAAACATGCAAGTCTCATATGGGTAATAAGAGGTCATTACAGGTCTGGAATATTCATGTGGCAGATTTTTCCACTGTAAACATTTCAAAACCATTTGAATAATTTGTACTCTTCAGAAAACAGAGACATTCCCACATAATTTATCTGACTGACCAAAAGGACTACATGAGTTCAGCCTTTTCACATCTGAAGGAACCTCTGGGAACTCTGCGTATGACAGTACAGCAAGTTAAAAATAATGTGGAAAATTATGTCACCATGGATATCCTATGAAAAAAAGAAAAGAAAAAAGAAAAAAAAAAAAGTCTAAATTTAAGCTAAATCATTCTTAGAGAATCATTTACTTGCCTCTAGTTAAATCTGATGGATGTCTTCATCTTAAAAAAAATAATGATCTTGACATTATAAACTCAATTTAGGTCACAATTTGGCTTTGGTAGGAGGAAATTTAGGCAGCACTGGCTGTTTTAGGAATGAAGTGGTGAATGTGGTTATCACCCAACAAATAATATACATTCAGTCACCCACCTCAAACACATATAAACATTTCACACAGTTGTCACGTACTCATTTTGGACAGATCAGGGTGAATGGTGCCTACAAGGCTGCCTCTTATTACCAGGAAAGATCAGAGAACCACATCGAGCACTGCTGCAAGTACTAACCATTCCACTGTTCCTCTTAAATTTCATAGAATTAGAATCACAGAATTGTAGGAGAAGTGACCTCTGGAAATCATCTAGTCCAATCTCATTGCTATAGCATGTTCCCTGGACCAGGTTGCACAGGAAAGTGTCTAGGCAGGTCTTGAATATCTCCAGAGAAGGAGATTCCACATCCTCTCTAGGCAGCCTGTTTCAGTGTTCTGTAACCCCCAAAGTAAAAAAGTTTTTCTTCTTGTTCATATGAAACTTCCTGTGTTCCAGGCCCTTAATCACCTCTGATGGACCGTCTCTAGAAGTCCCCTGCCTTTTGAGCTGGGGAGTCCAGAACTGGATACAGTTCTCCAGATGTGATCTCACCAGGGCAAGATAGAGGGGGAGATTCATCTCCCTTGACCCAATGGCCACAGTCTGTTTTATACAACCCAGATTATCACTGGTCTTCTTGGCCACAAGGGCACACTGTTGGCTCATTACCATCCTATCCATCAGGATACCCAGGTCCTTCTCTGCAGAGCTCCTTTCCAGCAGGTCAGCTTCTAAGCTATACTGATGAATGTGGTTATTCCTCTTCAGGTTCAGGACTCTGCATTTGCCCTTGTTGAATCTTGTAAGTTTCTGCTCTCTGCCTACATCTCCATCTGTCCAGGCCTCACTGAATAATAGCACAGGCTTTTGGTGCATCAACCACTCCTCATACCTTTGTATCATTACCAAACTTGCTGTAAGCACATTTTGTTACTTCAGTTAGATCACTGAAGATGTTGAACAAGCCTGGACCAGTATTGACACTTACAGAACACTGTTAGTTACTGGCCTCCAACTAGACTCCCTGCTGCAGATAACAACACTCCAATCTCTGCCAGCCAACCACTTCTCAGTCCACCTCACCGTCCATATTTCTACGCCACACTTCAAAACTTACCTATGAGGAAGTTATGGAAGAGGGTGTCAAAAGCCTTGCTGAAGTCAAGATACACAACATCCTCTGCTCTTCCCTTCTCTACTCAGCCTGTCACAACATCACAGATGGCTATCACATTGGTCAAGAATGATTTCCTCTTGATGAAACCATATTGACCACTTCTGATAACCTCCTTTTCTTTCTCTTGCTTGGAGATGAATCCAGAATAATACGCTGTATCACCTTCCCAGGACTGAAGATGAGGCTAACTAACCTGTAGCTTCCTGGTTCCTCCTTCTTTCCCTTTTTGAAGATTGGAGTGGCATTGTCTTTCCTTCAGTACTTAGACACCTCTCCTGTTCTCCATGACCTTTCAAAGATGATGGAGAGAGCTCCATGATCCTCCCCCAGCATAGAAGTGAGGCTAACAGGTTGGTAGTTCCCTGGGTCATCTTTTTCTACCCTTCTTAAAAATGGATGTGATATTGCCTTTTTTCCAATCACCAAGGACTTCACCCTACCACCATGACTTTTCAAGTATTATTGAGAGTGATTTGCTAACTACATCAGCCAAGTTCCTCAGAACTGTGGGATGTATCTCACTGGGGCACATAGACTTATGGATGTTCAGGTTCCTCAGGTGGTCGCAAATGTGATCTTCACTTAAGCAGGAGAGACACTGCTATTCCAGTTCCCACCTTCATAACGTTCATATTCCCAACCAGTCCTTCCCTATTCTCCCTGGAGACAGGTGACAGGACAAGGGGAAATAGCCTCAGGTTGAGCCAGGGTAAATTTAGTTTGGATATAAGGAAAAACTTCTTTACAGAAAGGGTTGTTAAGCACTGGAATAGGCTCCCCAGGGAGGTGGTTGAGTCACCATCCCTGAATATGTTTAAAAGCCATTTGGATGTGGTGCTCAGGGACATGATTTAGCAGAGGGTTGTTAGAGTTAGGGTAGTATGGCTAGGTTGCAGTTGAACTTGATGATCTTTAAGGTCTTTTCCAACCTGAGCAATTCTATGATTGTATATTCTATCTGTAAAGACAAGATCTAGCAGCACACCTCCCCTCAGTGGCTCCTCCACCACCCACACCAGAGAGTTATCTTCTGCATTCTTCAGGAAATTCCTGTTTGGCCATGTTGCTTTTCCAGCAAATATCAGGGTGGTTGAAGTTCACTATGAGAACCAGTGCTTGTGACTGTGAGGCTACTTTAGGTTGTCTGTAGAACACTTCATAACATTCTTCTCTTGATCAGTAGTAAACACCCACAGTGGTGTCAATCAGATTAGCCTGCCTCAATTCTCACCCAGAAACTGTCCACTTATTCATCATTCATCCCTAGGCAGTGCTCTTTAGGTTCCTGCTGTTCTTTTACCTAAAGAGCAAGTTCATCACCTTGCCTTGCTGGTCTGTCTTTCCTAAGAATTACATAGCTATTCATGACAGCCTTCTTGTTCATTCAAGCTCCCCCACCATGTCTCTATGATCACACAGAAATCACAGCTCTGCTACCACACACAGATCTCTAATATTTCCCATTTGTTCCCCATGCGATGTGCATTTGTATTTAAGTGCTTCAGAGTAGAAAAGGGATGTGGGATGTAGGTTTCCTAAGGGGAATGCAAGAGGATCCCCCATAGTAATATACACTCTTGAAGTGGCTCATCTTCTGGTTCATATAATGAGAGGCAGCAAAGGAACGTTTGTCTCTGTTCTAGTTGGCCTGGCTTATTACACATTTGTTTTTAGTGGTATATTGCCATTTTGGATCCCACACCCCAAATCCTGCAGTTTAAAGCCTGGCTCTTTGGGTTGGCCAGTCTACTGGCAAAGATTGCTCTGCCTTTTCTAGACAGGTGGATCTCATCCTTCCCTAATAAATTATAATCTTTACAGAAAGTCCCATTGTTATAAAAACCAAAATCCTTGCAATGACACCAACCATGCTATCAGGAGTTCATATACATTATGGCTTCTATTTCTGGCTTCCCTCTTTCTTCTAAGTGGAAAACTGAGAGACACTGGACATCAGTGTTTTTCACTTGCATGCCCAAATTAAGACCAATAGCATCAGCATGGAGTTTTGCTTTGATTTGATGAATATATTTTTACTAAGAAATTTTCTTTCTTTTCAATGACATCATTTCATGTTTTTAAAAACGTCACATTTCTATGATCAAGATTATTGTATAAAGTCTTCTAAAATTCTAACAATAGAACAAAACATTTTAAAAATAACAATGAGGGACATGAGAAAAATGACAAAATGACAATATATATCACATCTGCTATATGCTTCTTTTTATCTTTAGCTTCCTTTTTTTGCTTCTTTATAAACAGTCTCACTGCTTTATAAAAATGTGTTCAACTGATATAATTCAAATTCCAAAGCCAGATTGGTCTGACTTTCCATTTGACTTTACGCATCATGAATATTCTCCTGGAATTGACTGAAACTAAACACTAGAATTTAAACATTGATATATATAATTCCAGAAAATGAAAAAAATATTACAATAGGAAAGGCAAAATCTCAGAAGTACATTAATTCAGTATTTAGCTAACAGAAGACAATTCATGAAAAACAAATGTCTGTATTTTTTTTTACTTTTCCTCATATTTTTAATTTAAAGAATTGTCAGCATGCTCAAAACTGCCAGTGGTGATAGTCAGATATAGGTACTGAGTTCCAGGGGATTTATTTGTCAGATTGTTTTGTTCTGTTATTTTGTTTCCTGATTTAGAAGATAGGCTTGACAAGCAAAGTCTCTGCACTTGGTCCAGAACCTGACTGACAACTTCAGTTTCTTCTGGTCTGAATGAAAAACATCAACATTACATCTTCCACTGGCTAAATGCTTTATCTTCACCTGAGCAACTGCCATCATTCTCAGTCTTCATTTCTCTTTAAATACATTATATGACATTCCCCTGGTTCGAAGTCTCATAATAAGTAGTATTCTACTGCATTCTATTTCAGCATATTTTCCAAGACATTTAAAATCCTGGAATTGAGATAAGCAAAAGAAAATAAACAAATGGAAATAATTAACTGCTTAATAGAACTTAAAGAAGAAGCTTATCTTTCTTTCCTATTAATTCCTTATTTTTTACTTTTCTATTCTGTTAAAAGCTTTAAAATGAGGTGAAATCTCCTTTTATAACTAAAAACATTTTATCAGTTCATCATTATAACCAATCATTGAGAGAGTGAGTATTAAGAGCTACCAAGAAATGACAATGGCATATCTCCTTCTTAGGGGGATAGTGGTTCTTAGTCAGGTATTTTTATTGAAATACAGTGCTGCATCATTGGCTGTAGCTACAAATGGTCAGGAGCATTCTCCACACTGCCTGAATCACTTTTCTCCAGCTTCACCTCTGAAATCAATGTGAAACTAATTGTCAAATCTTCTTGGCAATTTCTGGTAAATAAAGTTGTGGTTCAGATCCCTACTGGAATGAATGAAAGACAAAGGTGATTATCATACTACATGAGGCTGCCTGGCAATTTTAAACTGATATTATTCAATAAATGCATGCTGTCCCTCTATCTAGCAATGATTTTACACTGATTCTTTTTTTCTTTTTATCTCATTCTCCAAAAGCTGGGCAGATTAAAGAAAATGAATAAAGCCTCATCTGAGTATTTCATCCGATGTGAATCAACGTGACTCAGCTCTATAAACCTTTGCCCATTTATCCCAGCTGTGTATATGACAGTTTTATTAAATGGAAAGGCTGTGATGCAATTTAGTAAAACACATTGAAATAAGACTTTTTAACAGAATGCAAACAGCAATAAACCCTTTTAATTCAAAATCACAAAAAGGTTCACTTAACAACAGGTTATTAAAATTATTATTAAAATAAACACCACTTTGGAGCAGTATTTACCTGAGTGCCTAATTTTAAATCCAAAAATAATCATTATGTCTACATTGGAGCTGAAAGGAGATGACAGTGATAATGAGGAGGTAGAATGAGTAGAATGGATGGAGGATATTATTTTACCCAAAATTCTTTCAGTGGCATGTGCTAAAATCCAAATTACTGAACAGTAATGCATTACAGATAAAAATGACAATTTTTTAGCTTGCTTCAAACAAGTAAAACGTAAAAACTATAGGTTTCCTTGTCAACACAGTGATGTTACCAGAGGTAATATGATGTTGAAATGTATACATTCTAAGTCTTCATGTGATAGCAACACTGAAAAAAAACAGGGAACTTTTAAGGCTATGCATAACATTAATATATGCCATACAGAACACTGATGTTTCCTTAACAAATTTTTGCTGCTTTAAAAGTATGTATTTTTTTCTTTCAATAGTTTTAGTAGGTATATATTTCAACTACATTTATAAACAAAAAAGGAGGGTTGGAAAAAAAAGGAGGCTAATGGTTATATGTATACACCCAGAATATGGATCAAGGGTTACTTTTTTGCACTTTTGATTTATGGTTTCCTTCTCTGTAATATTTTTTAATTATTATTTTTGCAACCACAGATATTATATCATAAACAGAGAATTATATTTCCTATAATTGTTCAAATGTAAAGAAAAATTACAGTGAGAAAATTCATAATTAACTTTGAAGAGAAACAAATATGTAAAAAGAAAAAGAGGAAATGATTAATGTAGAAAAAAAAAAAAAGAATTCTTTCTTAAACTTCAAAACATAGAGGTTCATTGTAGAGGAAGAGTTTAAAAATCAAATAAATAAATAAATAATGGTACAAGAAAGGAGGGATTTTTATTCTAGTATTTAGATTTTGAGAGTCCCTGGAGCAGTTTTAAATTAAATTCCTTAAGACTACATAGGAAAATATATGTAATTAATATTTGATGCACACAACAATGCATCAAGTGATATAATTTCTTTGATAACCACAGAAAGCCCTGCTCACACAAAGCCTGCACAGCACCTTTTCAGCTCTAGCATTATCTTTTGGTTGTTACTCCTTTTGGGAGTAAACAAAATTTTATGCATTTAATTTGTAGGCTTTTGAATTTACTTCCTTGCTCAGTCCATATTATGTTCTGAAAAGCAGTCAGAAAATTACTGATCCAGGAAGGGATGAGTTCTCTTTTTCTTGCTAATATTACACATGAGATGATTGATGCAAATCTGTGGAAAGTCAGCAGTTAACTTTGGTGAGTTATACCAGAGACTCATATCAATATTTTTCTGTTTTCCTTTTTCTTTTTAAATGTACATTTTAAAATATTTGATAGCAAATATTTATGCTACTTCATATGAAGTAGTGGGTAGATTAGGAATATCATACAAAATGGCATTTTCTATTTATTTTATTTTATGCTTATAGGTGGACTAGCTATAAGACAAGTCAGTATATACATGGGAGTTTCACACCTCATTAAGACTTAAACTGAACTAGATATCTGTCTACAAAGCCATTCCAAAAACAGAAACTGGAAAAATAATGACTGCAATAAATGTACACATCAACTTTTAAAAGCTTGTTGCAAAAACAGCTGAAGAAATTGAATTTTCATTACCTTCTTTGCTAGTAACTACACTTTACATACCAAGTCTGAGCTGCTCATAAATGTACAAATAAAGAAGGCCTGTTTCAGCAGCTAAAATATGTTATGTCCTTTTGTTCATATTTCACTAGTTAATGAATTTTCTAATAGAAGGCAACAAACTGCTAAAGATGCTAGACAGGGAAAAAATCCACAGAAATTGTAAAAAAGGTGTTTTAATGCCACCCTCATGCCCAAATTGAACTTCCGTATGAAGTGCTATCTCACAGAAACATTTTCAGCAAATGAAGGAGTGGTTATTATGTTCCACCTCTACATGAGAATAAACTTAAATGATTTCTCATTACAAAAGCGCGGAGCCAGCAGGTATTGATCTCAATGTTTGCCATTGATAATACACACTGGATTAAAAAAGTCTTAATATTTCTTGAATAAAACCTTATGTAGGGTGTCACTGGCATACAAGCTTCTGTTTCTGTTGGGAAAAAGAAAAAAAAAAAAAAACAAAAAAAACGGCAATTGTTATAATAAATGTAACAAAATTAATATCAGTTTAAGAGATTTCTTACAGTAGAATACCCAGATCTCATACTATAAAGAATTTTTTGAGGAATGGTCATGTAGCATAAATACTATGAGAGAATATTCTTCAACAAATGATATGTATCATTACTATTATATAAGATAAAGAGTCTAAAATTCTAATGCAGCAAGGTAAGTTTTACATTAGCAGATGTGTGACTAAAGTTAGTTTCCACAGAATATTCTATGCATTCACAAGCTGCAGAAACTGACAAGGGAGTACTTTACACAATTGAACTAAATTATATGCAGATAGACATTTCCCACAGCCAGACATATATAATCATGATATTATCTTTTTTCTCTTGGTATAGTGTACAGCTGCACAAGGAACAAGGAATAAAACTATTTAAAGTAGGTAGTGCCTGAGAAAAAATATTCAGTTAGACTAAGAAAAACTGAAAGTACTTTTACCCTACCTGTTCTGCTTCCAACAAGCCCTTGGGTACAATAAACCGATTGGGAAACTGCTCTTAAGTCTTAGTTCTCAAAAACAAAATCAGAAAAGATAGTTGCATTGGACAAAGTATTGATCAACTGCTGTAATAAAAATTAATATATAAACTATATTAGTATATTATTACATTTAAAAGTACTATATTTACATAGTGAATGTTTACCTATATTTACATTCTTATTTACTCTCTATATGTTTAATATTGTGATGTATTACAACTATATGTTGTAATTTAATGAATCATTTGTAGATAATGTTAGTATGTAATGTAATAAAGAAAGAATATCCACTGCAACAAAACTTGTTTGAAAAGGCTGAAAGAGCTACTCCCATTTTTTCATGCATTGCATTGGTCCACAGCAGTGGTCGAAGAGGCATCTTTACAATCTCCCACAGAAAATCTGGAGGAATGCTATTATCCTCAAGAAGTCTTAATAGAAATTGAGCTGTGTTACACTGATGAGAAAGGCACAGCCTCAGGTTTGACAATACTTCAGCACACTTCTTCTACTTGTATTCTGGAAACAAAAATGTATAATTTCAGCAGCATTTACTGGGCTCAGAGATATTTGATGTACTTCTACCCATGTTTTCTTTTTTCCTTTATTTTATTTGATGTGATTTTATCTCAGTGTTGACTGTGCTTTTGTGAAAATAACCTGATCTCCAGACAGTATCTATTATGAATTTACCAGCATAAAAAAAAAGTTGTATGGAAAGATCTTAAAGTCCACAGAAGTTTTCTCCTGGCATTGTTCCCAGCATCTGCCAGCCCTCTTCACCATATTATAAACAAACATGTAAAGAAGAGTTATTGCCAGATAACCATTTGGTTCTTCCAAAGAAAGTGGAGTAGAGGAAGTTGTTTTACACCAGGAATGCCAGCATACTGACAGTACCCTAATGGCCTGCTTCTAAAAATTATCTTCAGTCCTCTGATGCTTCAAAAAAATGCTGTTGTGGGAATTCCACAAGCGACTCCAGTCCCAAAACAATAAAGGCATAGTCTTCAAAAAACACACTACTCATCCTGCATAAACTATACAAACTGATCTTTCCTAATTGTATTTTACTGAAATACAAATGCAATTTAAATAACTTAAATGGAAATTTAGATTAGACTTGGCAAATATTTTGCAATTATGCTGCTTATCTCATTAACTCACAAATTTTATTTTATTTTCAAATACTTGACTCTACGTACAAGCCCAGAAGTATCATAAAACATTTAAAAGATATTTTAATATACTTAGAGATTTAAATTATATTGTAAGTTTCATTTATGAGCTTTCCTTATATTTGAATTACCATTCAAATTTTAAATATATTATCAATTCATATTTTCGATTGGTGCTTAGAATTATACACATGAATAAAATTCAACAGTTTACATACAAAATTGTAAAGACTCTTTTGCTCTGTTTTATTTATTTATTTTGTGGTTGAAGTGCCAAATGATGGGCTTTATTTTTCTATTAAAGAAATAAGTATATGTACTGAAGAGCAATAATGTGTCTCAAGAAAGAGACAATCCAGTGCACAAACATGACTGGAGAGATTTTTTCTCTTATCTTTACTTACTTTTTACATGGTTTGATAGTGATAGGAAAAAGGGAATGGTTTAAAACTAAAAGAGAGGAGATTTAGATTAGATATTAGGAGGACATTGTTTACTCAGAGGTTGGTGAGGCTGCCCAGAGAAGCTGTGGATGCCCTATCTCTGGAGGTGTTTAAGGTCAGGTTGGACTGGGCTCTGGGCAGCCTTATTTAGCAGTTGGCAAACCTGTCACTGGAGAGGATTGAAACTATACAACTTTTAAGATTCATTCCAACTCAAACCATTTTATGATTCTATGATTCTATGATTCTATGATTCTATGATTCTATGACAAGCTAATGAAATGGCATCTAACTATATAGTATGTTGTAATAGCATCTTGAATATGTGGACAAATGACCAGACTTTGAACTTTCACTCGCCTTTTTCAAGTACGTGTATATTTTAGTGAACAAACTCAAAACTGTTTTCAAAATGTTTTCTCAAACTGCTAGAGATGAGTCACACATAGCTGCAGCATGCTGCTACTGTTCTTCATCCAGTACAAACTGTCAAAGGTTTTCAAAGAGCAGATTAAAAGAAAGGCCATTGGCTCCACAATGCCTCTTCAAAGTGAACTGCAACAGCTCATGCATTTTTGTAGTTGGGAAGAGTGATCTGAAGGAGTGCAGACTTCTTCAGAACCCAGTCTTTTCCAGCAAGGACTGATTGTGATTTTCACTGTCAGATTAGATGTCAGTGTAAGAGAAGAACTGGTTACAGCACTGGTAGTTACAGTTTTGTACTTTTTTTTTTTTTTTCAGACCTTTATTGAAATAAAGAATTATTCATTCTTTGGCATGCATTTGCTGAGGAAAAAAATAGATACAAAGATATTTAAGAACAATGAGAATTTTGCAGAAAAATCACCAAGCTCTTGGCTTCTATACTGAAAATTGCTATGACTCCAGGTAGATGAGCGCTACCTCCCTGAAAAGAGAAAAAAAGTAGAGCAATAGAAAGAAATGTTCTTCCAACCCTCTTCCAAATGCAGAAAACTTTAATAAGATGGATGACTTCGTTTACCACTAACACCACACCTGCCAGTCACCCTATGAACAGCAACAGTTGAGGTCTTAGAAGCAGAAAGTTAAACTGCTCTTTTGTATTGTATAGGTACTTGAAAATTATATGCTGAACTGAGTTGTCTATCAGCTGATCAACCCATTAAGCAATGAGCCCAAGCTTTTATAAGCAAAGGATGAAAACGTATTAGTAATGGAGCATCTTGGGTGGTCTGAAGATGGTGACAGCTGTGTGAAAGATGGACAGAGTGAGTAGAAACACCAGGTGAATAGAGGACACAGTGAAAGACTGGCACAGACAGCATAATCAAAGAGGTTTATGAAGCATTCAAGCATGAAAAAGAAAAAAGCAAATAAGGAAATGGCAGCTATTTATACTGTCTTAGAGAGATGGAGACCAGGAAGCAGAGTTTGATTTAATTTTAATGATCTACGCAGTAGAATGCTCTAACAATATTTTTTTACAACTTCAAATGCAATATTCACTCAACAAGTAAGCTAACAATTTTTATGGAGTGGACCTCCTGCTAATTGTAACATAAAATGTCTTTCTCTCCTTTTGCCTGAATCTCCCTCCTGAGCAGTGGACTCTTTAGGAACATGGAAAGTTGATCACCTCTGAAGATGCTGTGCAACCTTGCAATGTGGCTGTTTAGAGAAATGCATTAATAATTCTTAGACTTCCATTGAAATAGTTATTAATAGCTATTGCTACTCATAGATCACCACTGCATATAGTAATTTGAGTTTGCTGCACTTAATTTCAGTTTTTGTTCTTTTCTTCTTAACCCTCTTTCTTATGCTGTGAACAAGGCACTGCAAGTATGCTTATAAATTCAGAAAATTCCCTTCCTTTCTTCTAGCTATCTAGGTCACATTGTACACTGGATCTGTGGTATTCCTGGTGCTACATAGATAAGGAAAAAAAGGGAGAGTTGTAAGAGTAGTCCTCACTTCAGCATTTTGAATTGTTGCAATATTCCTAACCAAAAAATACAGAAAACTGCTCACAATATGAGAAAAACAGGAACACTGCTTTGTTGCTTTGAATTGACAGATATTTCATAAACCCGTATTGTTCTACCCTTTCTCCCTTTCTATCTAGAAAGGGAGAGCTCCACTGGTCTTTTCCATGAAGACTTCAGAAGAGCACTGCATAGTGCTAAGGTTAGGGCTAGGCAAACATTGCCAAATGATTTTATGAGTCCTCAGTCCCTCTAGCCCCTTCACCAAAGAAGAGAGACCACAGCTTCTTTGGAAGTAAGTGGAAGGCACTAGTGAATGTGAAGGGAGGGAGTGCAGGGGGAGAGAGAAGGAAAAAAAAAAAAAAGAGTACAGAGGAAACAGAAGTGATAAAAGTGTCTCACTATTGCTCTGAGTAGTTTTCAATTTTTTTCTAATTTCTGTTTCACCGGCCTTAAAATTAGCATTGCACATACACATATGTGAGTCTCTCTGAAAGTAATGTCTCCTACTTATTTTCAAGGACACTACAACAGTTACAAAGAGCACAGTAACACTATATGGCAATAGAACAAATTCTCAGCTACAAGATACTATTTTTTCATTAGCTACGGGTTTTCACAAGTGATCAACAAGACCTTGCCATTCTCATAACAATCTGCACCAGTAGAGCTGAACCACAGTTTCACAGCTGCTGTGAGGGTATTGTTGCTAGGAAATGCCCATGCATTAAATCTTTCATTGGTTCAAACAGATGAAAGTCTGAAGGAGCCAAATTCAGGCTGTATGGTGGATGTGGTAGTACAGTCCAGCCAAGACTGGCAGTTTGCTCCACAGCCTTGCACAAGGTATGAGGGCTTGAGATGTTGAGCTGTAAAAGAAGGGCTTTTCCTCTGGCATGGTTCTAGAATTTTGAGCCTTCAACTTAGTCAGCATCATGATGAAGTGGTTAGAGTTGATGGATTTTCTGAGTTCTGGGAAATCTAGAATGATCATTCCTTTACCATCCCAAAAGACAGTGTGCATCACTTTATCAGCTGAGGGCTGTGTCTTGAAATGTTTTTTGATGGGGAATTCACATGTCACTACCCTAAGTAATTGCTATTTTAACCCTGGTGTGTAGTGGTGACACCACGTCTTATTACTGGTAATGGTGTGATCCAGGAACTGTCACTTTCAGACTCATATTTGTTCAATAGTTCATGACAAACTTCCCTACAACATTCCTTCTGTTCCTCTGTAAGCATTCATGGGATCCACTTGGCACAAACTTAGAGATATTCCAACACCGACATCACTATCTCCAACACAGTGAAGCCAATATTCATGTCTGTATGCAGTTCCCTGGTCATAATCCACCAATTCATGTGGATGCACTGAACAAATGCTCTTCATTTCAATGACAGCTGTGTATGCCCATACAGAGTGTGGTATGTCTTTAACATCATAGTTGCCAATGTTGAAACCCACCCACCACCTCACATCCACTGTTTGGTCTCCATCAACACTTAGCAAGCATCAATAAATGTCAGTGGGTACCACTTTTCCACATGGAGGGATTCAATGACATCCCTCTGCTTCATACGCGTTTCCATGTCAGATGCTATTTTTGTCCAGCTGCCTCTCTGCTGCCATCTGTCACATGGCAATGAAATGTAACAGAAAATTGGTGTACAGGTTCAGCCTCTAATGCCATACTGACAACATCCACTTCTGAAGTCATGAGCTAATATAAAAAAATAGAGAGCATTATTTTCAAACCAAACCTTGTATTTATGAAAAATCTAAATATATGCATTAAAGATATATTTTTGTATGTAGTTATATAACTATCACTATATTTATACATATTTATATGGTCATTTGAATTGTTTATATCAGCTTTTCTTTCCTTTTGTCTTCATCCTTTTTATGAGGCAGAAATTTCTTTATTTGTTTTCTGTTCAGTGTTTTAATGAACTTAAAAGGGTTGTTGGTTTTTTTTTTTTTTTTTGCAGTTTATTTATTATATACAGAAATAATTAAAAGAAAACATCCTAATCCCCCAAATCCTCAGTGTTTATGTTACTTAAAGGGTCAAGCTAAATCTTGGCTATATAAATTAAAAAGAAGAATGAACCTGGACCATCTATTTCAGGAAAACAAAAAGGAAAAAAAAAAAGAAAAGGAGGGGAAAGGAAAGGAAATGAGAGGAAATGAGAGGGAAAGGGTAAAGAAAGATAAGGAAATGTGAGGAAAGGAAAGAAAGAGAGGAAAAGGGAGAGGAGAGGAGAGGAGAGGAGAGGAGAGGAGAGGAGAGGAGAGGAGAGGAGAGGAGAGGAGAGGAGAGGAGAGGAGAGGAGAGGAGAGGAGAGGAGAGGAGAGGAGAGGAGAGGAGAGGAGAGGAGAGGAGAGGAGAGGAGAGGAGAGGAGAGGAGAGGAGAGGAGAGGAGAGGAGAGGAGAGGAGAGGAGAAGGAAGTGAAAAGGGGAAAAGGGGAAAAGGGGAAAAGGGGAAAAGGAGAAGAGAAAAGAGGAAAAGGAGTTACAAAAAAAAAAAAAAAAAAGCCTAAAACTTTGTGTTACTTAAGGGGAAAAGGGATGTCATTTCAAAAATGTAGTTTGTCAGCATGTTATCATATTGCTGAAAGATGTCTTTAACAGCAGTCTTTGAGTTTTTTGTTTTATTTGTTTTTAGAAAAGATTCTCTGCTTTCATGAAAGGTTATGCTTTTAATTAACTGCCATATCTAGAATGAAAGAAAAATAAAAGAAAAATTCCAGTCTGCTCAGGTCTAGCTGAAAGCCAATCAAATAAAGACTCAGAGATCAGATTTTTGGGGTCTTTAACTGAGCCTCTGGGCTTCTTAAGACATAATTGTAATGGGTGAAAAAGTCACTACTTAAAAAGAAACAAAATCAATTTTAAAAAATAAAAACATGCTTGCTTTCTCACAGGGAACCTTTTTTTCCCTAATCTGATATTCGTCTATGTTGTATATTAAATTTTTAGTAAAAAAGATAATATTCCAAAAAATGGAAAGTTTCCCTTTTTCCTTTCCACTATTCTTTAACATGAACACATTCATTTAGCAACATTTTAGATTTGATAAGAGTATGGAAGTCTAATTTCTTTTCAAATTATGTGTTTAAAGTTTATAACTAACAGATGCTAGATAAGACTAAATATATAGATAAGGAAAGAACTGGGGTTCAATTTATTTATTAAAGCTACAAAAAAAACCCTGTGCCTTGGACATAACATGAAACCAAGGCTTATGTTCACTGAAAGGAAGCTATTCAGGAAAGTTAAAGAATTTTCTGCTGAGCACTTACCTAATTTAATTCAGTAGAAAAACTCCAATTAACCTCAAGGCAGCGTGATTTGACCTCTTGGCTGGCCACTATGCTGAGCTTGTTTGTTTATTAATAGGGCAGATTTAAAATATTTCTGAATCCATTATATCAAGATAATTGTAATTGTCACTTATATTAGAGAAAGACAATTATATTTTATTTGATGGATGACACCATTCTTTCAGGCATCAATAAGGAAGATTAAGCTTCTTCCTGTACAGCTATTTGCATGACTACCTGAACACGGTACTTCTATTGTGTGCATATCACACTTCTTAAGCTATCCATCACTTTTTCTGAGTACCAATTCATTTAAAATGTACCTATCAGTATCAATAAATGAAAGGAGGCAGATGTTTGATGTGTCTCTCATTGCATTGACAAGCGCGACACACATTTCTAAGACCCCTACTGATTTCTCTAGGATCCCAGCTTTTGGGTGTCCATAATTACAGTTTGATGGAAGGCATTACAAAGGAGATGCATGGCCTTTGGCCTTTTTATAACATGGCAGTTTTGGAAGTCTTTGTCTGGGACAAGCCATTGTACAACAGTCTCTTGAGTTAACTGGCACAAGCCTAATTCCCCTGACATGAATATAGGCTGCAGATAAATCTTTTCCAGTTTGGTTAAATCATATAGAATATTATTAAGAAGGTCATTTCTTTAAATTATTACTATTTTTATTATATAGATAGCCATCAAAACAAACTATCTCAAATAGATTGTACAGTTATTTAGAGAATGACTAGGAATATATATGGAAATGTTCTCCACAGATGTAACTAGCAAGAATTCCTTCAAAATATAGTTTTAAAATATATATTCCTAAAAATGTTATATCCTAAATATTAACTTCATAGTGCTTCTTGTACTCCTTCTTTTTTCTTTCCCAACAAAAAGACATGCTGTGTCAGAATGATTTATGTCAGATTCTTGCTCTTCTAGCAATGGCCATAAGCAAATAGCTATGAAGAAATATGAACAAACTATGCATACACAATACTTCCAGAATTCTCTCAGCCTCCAAATATTTTCAGTTTTTCAATATTTTCAGCGGATTTGCTGAACTGCCTCTGGTTTCTATATAATTAGTAGCTTTAAATGGCATTATCTGTATAGGCTTCTAATTTCAAGGACACCATCTGACAACAAATTTCATAAGTCTTCTATATTTTTCTTTCAGAACATAAGAGCTACTAACATGATTGAAACTCAGTTCTTCCTCTTGGAAGTGGAGAAAAAATAATTAATTTTGTTGTTAACATTTATAGACTTCTTTCATATGTCCTGTAAGTCATTTATTCTCCGGGCATGACATAAACTAATTTGCTCACTCATTTTTCACATGGAAGTTAATCCATATGCCAGTTAGCATTTCCTCCTCTTTCAAAATCTTTCTTCAACTGTTGTCTCTAAATCTTCCTGTTCAATCCCTGTTTTCCTGTGATGACTCATGGCTCTATAATACTTCTCAATATACCTCACCCATATCCTTTCAGCTTCCATTCTAATTTAAGCATACATTTTTCTGCTCCAGTTTTTGTGCACCTCTCTCTCTCTCTCTCTCTCTTTTTTTTTTTTTTTTTGGTTGTTTTGCAGAGACTCCCACTTTTCAGAATTTTTTCCCATTACACTTCTGGCACACCCCTTCATCACATACTCATCTCTCACTCCTACAAGCTGTCAGTACTTTTCTTTCTACCTGCTACTTCTAGCATTTCTCCACTGTCCAGAGAAGGAGGGGTATGAAATACAAAACTGTGAATCTCAGAAACTTTTAATGGAAGCCATAGGAGCTGCAGCAGCTGATACTTTTCCCTTCCCTAAACTTGAAGAGAGCTGAGAAGATGAAAGCAGTAGGTATAGGATTAATTTCATCAAACATTGCTCATTTATATTTATGCAGTGAATGTCTACATCTGAAGTAGTTATCTGGACTGTTTCTGATCACCACAGAGAAAATATAAATGGTCTACTTAAACATCTCCCATAAAGACTGTTATTTGTAATGTCTATCCTGTATTACTTTAAAGGAAGAAGACGTTAATTTTCCTGGGTTTCAATATCACATTAGCAAAACTGATGGGATTTAAAAGACAAAATCAAAATTTTAGCTTATCCTCTTAGATTCCTACCTGTAGAAAATAGCTTCTCATTCATGATTGTCTCTCCCTGACTGCACATGGGCTATAGATGCTTCTCTAGAAGTAATGCCTCCTATTTCATAATGGTGGCCACCAACATCAGTGGTGGATGTTGGTGGTATGGCAGTAGAGGTTGAATCTTCCCAACAACATTCCATTATGTTTTGTTGCCATGCAATAGATGGCAGAAGAGGGGCAATCTGAAAGAGTGGTGTCTGACATGGCAGAATGTATGAAGCAAAGGGCTGTCACTGAATTCCTCGACGTGGAAAGATGGAACTCATCAACATTCACCAATATTTGCTGAATGTTGATGGAGACCAAATAGCAGATGTGAGCACAGTGAGTGGTGCATTTCAGTAGTGATGACAGCAATGTGAAAGACAAACCATGTCTTGTATGTTTGTCTTGATAGTTATTATCTCAAGACACTATGAATAAACAGAAGATGACACAGTGAAAAACATTAAGTAGTTTCCAAAGAATTACACTTACTGTTTTTTTTTTAACTTTTTTCCTTTCTTTTTTTTTTCCTTTATACAATAACAGACTTGTGTTTTGTCTTTGAAAGTTCAGAATTTTTAAGTACGTAGTAGAAGTAGGTAGAATAAGACAGGTAATTCTCTAGGTGGGCTGAAATGACACTTTTCCTCCTATATCATTAACATAATTAGTAGGTAATTGTAATATTTCTTTCCAGTGGAGCAAATGAAGTGATAGTTCATGTAGAGCAAAGTGATTCTGCTGTTCAAAAGATTTTGCAGTGTATTTCTGTACTAAAAATTCATTATCTGTTCTTTCTAAAAAGTTATTGCTTCATTAGCAGAAAAATCTTTAAATTTACAAGTAATGTTTGCTTTTTGAAATATGCATGGTCAATAACAATTGCAATTAACTGGAACATGCAATCTGTACAGTTACAAGATTACTGCTGAGTATCTATTTAATTTTATGTACATATTTATAAATAATTCAACATAAATATTAATTTTATGAATTTATATCCATATTTTTTGAGGAAAGTGACTGTGTAGTTATAGCACCAAGGCATCCATGGAGGTATTACTGACAAAGGTTTTCATATTTCCACGTTTTCTAACTGTACCTGTTAATCTATTAGAAGCTATTCTCTTCCCCCTAAAAAATTCTTTCACTGTGACTGCCAATAGTGTAATGACTGCAAGAACAGAATTAACCTGACATCAGTTACTATCACAGTAATATAATATCAAGGGGGGGTGCAATCCATCCAGTAGTATCTTACCCTGCTTCGATTCTAAATTAGCATCTTTTTACATCAGTTTCAGATGTTAAAAATTCTACAGCAGTTCTTTTCCAGAACTAGAAGGCAAGCCTGATAGCTGTCACATTGAACATATTCTTCCTCTCCAAAAAAACAGCTTCTTAAAAAGCATTGGTTAGGTTTTAGAAGCCTCCACGGCTATGAATTGTTTCTCCTCAGCAGTTGCTGACAGCTCTGCTGAGATACTCAGAGGAAAGCTGTATCTTTTTCTTGTGCACTTATGATACAAGTAAGATACTACTGTGTTCGTGGGAAGGAAGGTGGAGTGAAAGAAAATAAAAATGCCTCTGAGAAGATAAGGTGGAAACCCCCTGTTGAGAAGCATGGCATGACAAACAAATGGAGGCAGACTGCGGGGAGAAAAGAAGGAAAAAAAGAATACACTCTGAATTGCTTGAATGATCTTTGTTTCAGAAAATCTCGGAGCTATAACTGCCTTTTCACCTAACAAAATCTATTTCTGAAAGGCTAAGTAATTTATTTTACTTCTGGCCTCTCCTGCTCTTTCCTGAAGAAGGAGCAGTCAGAAGAACTTAAAAAGCTGTGGGACTCCTCGTGTTACTCTACGGAGGCAGCATTAACCACAACAAAACCAGTAATTCTTTTTACTTCACAAGCCTACATCACATTAGTGCTGCTTTCCCAGAACAAAAATTAACAAAAGCAGGCTCTGGCAATTTTTCTCACTCTCCTCTCTCTTGTGCAAACTCCAAACTAGCATTCAAACATATACCATAAAAACAATAGCTAATAAGCGGAAGTTGTCTAAGCCAGGTAATGAAAAATCCAGTCCACAATCAATTGAAAAGAAGGCATAAATCCAAGTTAATCACACTTCATTACTATTTTAAGTTATATATTCATTTCATTCTCTGCTTTTTTTTCCCCCTTGAATTCATCTATTATACTGTAGGCTTATATGGATTCCGTGTTTCTCTTCCACACAATGTTTTTTTTTTAATCTAAATCACCCAGAATATTATGGCTATGCCTATAATTGTCTGCAAATGAGTGAACTATCAATGGATCAACATCATGACGCCACATAAATGTGTCAATAATCTAATATCTATAATGCACGCAAGTTCAGAGCTCAAAATATTCATGTTATTGTACATAGATCTATTGTACATATAGTGCAGACTCTGATATTTAATCTAGGTGTCTTGTTGCCTTTCATTGTCAGTGGATAGAAATGGAAGTCTCTGAGGTACTGATTATTTGACCTGCTTAGAGATACCTCATGCTGTAGAAGGACTACATTACTTTGCATGAACTGAAAGTACGCCTTGGATGTTGTCATCTATATCACAGACTTTTAAAATTAGGTAGTTTAAACTCTACTTTTTATGCCTGCTCATATCACAGGAATTTGAATATGTGACGTCCTTCAGTGACAGACAGCAGTCATGGCGTTAGGGGACAACCAGGAGTATTCATTTAGTCAGAATTGCTCTGAAGGTGGTGCCACACCTCCTGGCCACAGATAACAAGGTCTGTGAAATTGCATCTGGTATGTGGTGAGTGAGTCACACAGAGGAGTTCCACCTGCCACAAGCATCTAGAAAACATCTCAACAATTTCCCAGACTGAACTCTTTGGATGGCATATGAACTTAAAATGGAACTAAGTAAACATCTTGTCATTTTAAATTAATTAATATGTTTCTCCTAAATTCGGTTAGGACAGAATTTCATTTCTGTCTCTTATCTTCTTGTGATTCTTTCACAACTTTCAATGACTGATGTTTCATTTTACCAATTTTCATTTTACTAATATTCTGAAATTGTCAACAATGAGAATAACCTCTGAGTATCAAAATGAGGAATATATTTTAGTAGAGTATGGCATTTAATTACTGTTTGAAATCCAGACATCTGTTTTCTTGCAGTTGTTTTATTATACCATGTGGAAACAAAAACCACAGGATGGAAATTACTTACACAAAGTGGCAGGTAAAGCTGCAGAATAAGGAGGCATGTCAAATACTTTTCTTTTAAGTAGAAGTAGGTCACAGTCATGGATTCAAATGTAAGAAAAGATCTGGGGATCAAATTCCATGGCTGGTTGTACTTTCATGGCCCCATGAATCCAGATAGATTGCGCTGTGGAAGCAGGGTCTGGGGTCGTGTAAAAACACCACTTTTACATGAAAAACAATTCAAAACATTACACAATTATGCAACATTTCTAAGGAGAAAAAAAAAAAAGTCTGAAAGATGAGACTTCAGGGATGCCCAAACACCAGCAATAAATTGTTGAAATAGCTACCATTAGATTGAGCATGGATTAAGAATAGCTTCCATTCTGTTAACAGCATCTGAATCATTTGACGCTGGATAGATTCAAACAGCTTTCAATTTACATAATGCCTTTTCAAGGAATGTCAAAGCTTCTTACTGCCTTTATTTTTCCTAACAAATAACAGTAAATGTAGTCTGCCAGTAGCTTTATTTATGCCACCTAAATATAGAGGATAAAATAGTCTGCAGCAATCCAGGATGGAGTATCCCTTAAATGAATCTAGTGGAAGCATATTTTCAAGAACAAGGAAGAATGGATATTTCTCCCATTTAGCCAGAACATATTTCCTTAAAGCAAGAAAACAGAAAACATAGAAGTGTAATTATGATTTTGAGTACGTTTTTACATTAGTCATGGGGAACAGATATATGTTAAAGAATATATGCGTTTATTCTTTTTAAAATTTGCCTATAAAAGATATACTGATTTTTGAGATGTACAATAATTAACCTACAACACCTATAGTAGATTCATCAGATCATGGCAGTAAGAATTCTCAACACTGGAAGAACATTCACCCTTAAATCACAAAATCTACTTTGAACAATCTCATGCCACTCTATGTCAACATGGATCCACTCCTTTTGAGAACTTGCTGTACAAACATGGTAAGGAAGAACAATTGGGGAAAAACAATTACTTATAAAAATGGTTTGCTTTGGAATTCAGAGGCTCTTCTCTTACATTCTACAACCGATAGAAAATCTCTGCATACTCTCCCTTTGCAATGTGGCAAGCGCACTGGCAATGCAGTATCAAATAATATCCTCACCGTAAAGGACCGAATTGCAGTACTTCACTAAAAGTAATAGGAAAAAATAGTAGTACAGCACAGTGCACTGCACTGTAGTACTTACTGTACTGTTCCAGTGCCACTTCTAAATATGAAGAAATGATGAAATTAAATTGAACTTTGACTGACTTAAAAGTTAACATATTTTTATATAATAGAAATCACTTTATCCTCTCTGTGTTGGATCTCCCTAACTTATTTGAAGCTTTATTGTATTCTAAATAAAGTTAATATATGGTGGGGTTAATGAGCCTTGAACAAATCACCCCATGTTAGAACCTCACCCTGCACATTTAGATGATTCTGTCAGAACCACAGAAGGGGGGAAAAAAATACATCTCAGAGCATTAGCTGTGTGCAGTCCAGCAGTCATCCTAACTGAACTGAAGGAAAATAAGGAGTTTGTTGGGAGCAGTATGCCAATAATCCTAATTAACAAAACCACATAGTAAGTTCTAACTTCTGTGTTTGTCTTTTCTTTTGCTTCATTCTTTGTTTTAGATTTAGATAGTCAGTTTGTTCTTTTTAAATAAGAACCAAACATCATTATTGAATAGTCAAAACCTCTAGACCTTAAAGCACATCTAAACAAAAGAAGCTTAACCTCACAGTAGTTACTCTTTATTCCTGAAATTCCTCAAACAGTCAGTTCTCTAAATCCAGTGGAGAAAGCAAACAACTATCTTTTGGACAGATGGAAGGAACCACTGGATGCAATGACATTATTTTTCTTGTTTGTTTTATATCTAATCTGAGTTATCCCTTGTTCAGTGGAAAAAGATTAATTACCTCAGGAATTAACTGTATTTTCCCACTTATTTTTTAAAATACGTCTTTGATGAACTTAGATTCAACACCAAAACATTTTAGATGCCAAGTTAGAAGGTTAGTTGATCTGTAGATTGATCTGTTATTCTTTGCTTTACAAAGTCATTCAGCTGGCTATTTGGGCTCTTAATTTATAATTGGCATCATATGCCAGAGCCTCAGGGAAAAGGGTATGGTAATGGGAACAGCACATAGTAAGAAAGGTATTTGGAAACTGGCAGGGAGAAAAAGAGCTTTTAAAAAGTAAACAGCAGGAGTGGAGCAAAAGGAAAGCTTTTAGGCAAGAAGTGTGTTTTGTATATTAGAAATGGATAGAAAACTACAAGGTGCATGAAGATTTCCTTCTGCACATTAATTTATGCTGAGTAATGGTAATATCCTAAATCAACATTTCCCTGGCTTTCAGTTAAAATATCTGTGTGGCAATCTTTGATGATTTTGACCATTTCCTGGGTTCCTCCATTGGATTTTAACTGCAAATTCCACAGGAGCTTAAGAGTGTTTCCTCTGTGAAGCTTCTGTAAGTGTTGATTAAAGAGCTTAAAATTTGCCTGATGACATCATGCAGTTATTATCCACTTGAAAGGAAAGAAGTTCTTATTCAATAATAATAATTTTTTAAAAATAAAAAAAATAAAAACAAAAGGTACTATTTCCTTGTGGACTTTCAACAACCTTTTTCAAAATCTTCTTGTTAAGTTCCTTTCATACAAAGATCTCAGTGAATAATAAATATTTTACGTGAACAAAAATAAGGAAGATGAGACAAGCATGGAATAAATGTATTTTCTCAACTTATTAGTGGCAGAGAAGCATGCTTTTCGGCTTTATTCTCCTCTTTCAGATATAATCCCACTTTGACTTCGGAGAGAGAATCCTCTCTCCTTAGAGAGATTTTTAGAAAAGACAGAATCAGCTATGCTAATGATGATAGGATTTCATATGTATACAACAGTAGATGGTGAGTTGCAGTTTGGCTAGAGCTGCATAAAATTTAAATTCAATTCAGGGGAGAATTACATTATACCCCAATTTTTTTTCCCTGTATCTGACAATTATATTTTGTATACATCTGAAACACAAAGATCACTGAGTTTTTAAACAACCTCTCAAGCTTAGGGAAAAAACCCACAAGTGTTTCCCTTTTCCATTCCTCACTTTCTTTATGTTCTAGAAGGGCAGTTTGGCTAGGGTTACCCTTGAGTCTGTATATGAAACTGGAGTGCAAGTGCATTATTTCAAAAGAAGTGTGGCCAGCAGGCTGAGAGAGGTGATCCTGCCCCTCTGCTCTGTACTGATGAGGTCTCACCTGGAGTAATGCATCCAGATGTGGAGTCTTCAGTACAGGAGAGACATAGACCTGTTGGAGTGCATCTGGAGGAGGGCCGCAAAAATGATCAAATGAATGGAACATCTCTCTTACTAAGACAAGCTAAAAGAGCCGGGGCTGTTCAGCCTGGAGAGGAGAAGACTGCAAGGTGAACTGACAGTGGCCTTCCAATATCTAAAGGGGGATACAGAAAAGAAAGGAACAGGGTCTTTAGCAGGTTCTGTCGTGATAGAATAACGGAAAATGGTTTCAAGCTCAAAGAGGGTAGATTTAGGTCGGATATAAGGAAAAAGTCTTTTACAGTGTGGGTAGTGAGGCATTGGAACAGGTTGACCGGACATTTGGTGGAAGCCCCGTCCCTGGAGACATTCAAGATGAGGCTGGACCAGGCTCTGGGCAATATAGCTGTGCACATCCCTGTTCATTGCAGGGGAGTTGGACTAGATTATCTTTAAAGGTTCCTTCCAACTATAAGGATTCTAAGATTCTATGATATTTCACTGTTTCTGATGTCAGATTTTTTGATATCAGAGAAGGATTGGGGATGAAAGCTGAGTTCTAGGAAAACTGTGTCTGTTACAAAAGAGGAAAAATCAAAGCAAGACTACTGATAACAGTGGTAGTACTGGCAAGAATATTTTAGACATCTGAAAGGCTCACCCTACTGGAAGGTAAAAGTGAACTTGGTAGATGGAGCTTTGGTAAAATTAGGCACCTTGGATAAGATTTTTCTAGGTAATGCCTATGGCCAGTCAATCTATGTAAATGGATTAGCAGTGCTACTGCTATTTCCACATGCACAACAGACACAGACTGTTGAAACAAGGCATGGAGCATACTCCAAATAAGCTACATGGACATTTAGGACTGCCTATGTTTCTGGCTTATTTTCTCCTATTGTGTACTTTACATCTACCATTACATCAATACCTGTTTCAGATATAATCTGATATTTTGAAATTTTGAAAGGAAAAGTAGATTAATAAATTGCAGTAAAAGCAAAAATAATAATAATAATAATTCCTCTGACATCAATTTGCAGAGTGAGGTTACCCACAAATGTACTTATTGTCACTACTGTTCATGTGCATTTATGCTAATTACAGAGCTACCAACAAGAATCTAACTCACCATTAATTCCTCCTGAGAGACTACAGGCTGCATTGTAAAATCATAAAAAAGCATGCAAAATCATATAGACGTAAAATATCAATAGAGCATACATGTAAAAGAGCGCAGTTCTGTGCAGCATGAAGGCTTTACCTGGAAGGATTTATCTAGTTTTCTGAAGATTTCTCCAACATTTGTTTACACATTTTATACCTCTCAAAACAGTATTTTGTCAGTAAAATTTTGTCAATTTTGTCAAAAATTTTTTGTCAAAAGTCAGTATTTTGAAAATATCCTGTATTCCACCTATCTACACTGCTAAGTTGTTCCTGCTTCTAATTAGGTATATGCAATCAATCACTAAAATGAGTAAATAACCCTTTTTTAACTCACTGTAATAATACACAAAGCTTCTGATTTCTGTCCTACTGATCTGGATTTGATGCCTGTTTGGTATTGCACAGCTCAGAAAAAGGTTTCTTTCTCTCATTTAGTCAGTCTTATAAAACTTTTGAGATATGAATCCAGACTTTAGTTCAAGTGCTATTCTGACATGGATTTGAGAAAAATGTCAAACTTCTCCACACTTTTGTACCATAAAGGAAGAGATGACTGCACTTGTACATTTCCATAAAAATGGGCTTTAGTAATATGAACTGATTTAGTAGTTGTTCAGTGGTTGATCACTTGCACCAATAAGCCATTATAGCATTTTTGAAAGCCAGTTGCAGAGAGAAGGCTCAGGCTTAGTAAGTTGATTTAAATATTGTTAAATATAGGTCAAAAAATTCTTTAAGAGAGTTCTTTTGATATCAGATTTGCTTCATAAATACAGCATAATACAAAAAGTCTTTAGAGAGACAAAATGTGAATGACATAAAAACGAGTAATTTAATAACATGTTAACTCACTCTATATGATCCCAGTTAATTCTGCATCATGACAAAGACATGGTGTAAAGTATTCCCATATGATTTTATGACCATTAATACAAGAATTCCATATTTTACAACATCAACAAACCAGATGAACTTCATCCACTCAAAGAATGGAGCAGTAAAAAGAACAAATGTCTTGTGAGGAATGGAAATAAGAACAGTGTGTCTGAGTTTAAGCAGTGGAAATAATCTGTGGATGTCGTGCATGAAGTAATTATTTCTACAGTGGGGTTCTGCTGTTCCTGCACTTATTCTATAGTCATGTCAGGGCACACAATCCAGACATTTATTTTAAAATCCCAATTTCTCAAGATGTAGAGAAAGTCAGATTTGGACACAATCTTTTTCTTTTTTTTTTTTTTTAAGAAAAAAAAGACCTTTTGAAAATTGAGGATTTATTGGGAGAATAAAAAAGAAATTTATTTCATTTAAAGTATACAGTGTTTCTGATCTTAGAGTATTCTATCTATGAAGCTCAGCTGGCTTTCTCAAAACAGCCTGATATTTGCAACATTATCAAGGGCATACTAAACATTTTGAGAACAAATAATTGTGCCAATATTCCAAATATTCTCCATATGTCACTGAAGTTTTTTTTCCACATAAATATCTATCTAAAACTGGCTCTTGAAGAGAAAAGCCAAAAGAGCTCAGAAAGCATTGGGATGGAAATAAAAATAAAAAAAACTCATACTACATAACAACACAAGTAGAGAAATTGCCAGAGAAAGCATCCCTGTATCAAAGGCAGAAGTCATGTCCTGACAGAAGCATCAAGGATGTTGCCATCAGCATTCAGAAAGCCAGGGCTTCACATTCTGTGTCAAAATTTTACTGAAATTCAGAGAAAAATGTATCGTAGACTACATACCTTGGGTCTGAATGTAAACCAGAAAAAAAATATATATTTTTAATAAACTTATATATTAAATTAATGTTTTCTCATATTTGATGAGATTTAAAATTTTGTAATCTCTCATCAATTCCATTCTCTTTAACACACCTTGTTTTGTGTCTTGCTTTGAGTTTTGAATCAGCCAAAAGGACTTGGCTCTCTGACAGGACACAGGCAAGCTGTTACTAGCTTCCCACCCTCATTCCTCTCGGCACTATCTCTAGTCAGAAAATATGTCTCCTCAGATATACTGCAGAACACTGCGCTGTTTCATTTCAGAATTTCTGAGTTATCTCAAGTCTTATTTCAACCTCTGTGAATCAGCCCATACCTCCTGTCAGAGACTGATTAAATCAAGGTAGGAATCACAGAATGGCTGAGGTTCTCAGGGACAATCTGAGAAGGGCCACCCAGAGCAGGTTGCCCAGGCCCATTACAATGTGGCTCTTTATAGTCTTCCAGGAGGAGCCCTCTCTGGGAAATTTGTGACAATGCTTCATCAACTGCAACGTAAAGTATTTCCTATTGTTAGATAGGACATTCTGTCTTCCAGTTTGTACTGGAGTTGGCACTGGCACTGGGCACCACTGAAAAGAATCTCTGTCCTCATCGTATCCTTCCATCAGGTATTCATATACATTGAGGAGATCAAGCAGCCATTGGATAAAACAGAGCAGCCTTTGGATGAAACAGTAAACAGTTTAATACAGAAGTAACCAGAATATGTTATGTTGCAGACAGATTATTTTTTCCGTTATAATCCTATGATTATAACACTATATTGATGTCCCTGAGCAGATCAGCTTCACCAGAAAAGATAGAATGCTTCCCTCTTGCAAGCCACCCAGGCATATATTTAAACATTGGGAAAACAGCTAGACTTGGGAGTATAGCTCTCTATTTCTGAATGGCTACACTACTAACATGGAATGATCTGTCTCTTCGACTCTGTGGGGAATGAATGGAAATTTCCTGGAAGGTTAGAACTACAAGATATTGAGTTACTAAATATTCTCAAATCCTCTCTACCTTTGTGACAGCCACAGAGGGTCTGATGCAGGGATAGAATAGGCAGAAAAATTCTCTGCTTCACTTTTGGCCACCATTAAATGCAGTGTATCATGTCACCTGTATGATTGTTTTGGTCTTTCTTTTAGTATAATGCAACATAGGTAAAGGAGATGAGAAGTTTTCCCAAAACGTAACTCACAAGTGAGAGACAGCAAATCCTGATCACTCAGCTGCTCTCTCTGTGGTGCTGGGATTTTCACAAAACTGCATTCAAGTAATCTAGTTATATTTGCTATGTTATTTATTGTAACTGTTTTATCTCTAGAGATATACCCAGGCCTGCTATTGTGCTGCATGGAAACCACATAGTAAGCCCTGTGTTGGTCATTACACACAGTTGGTGGCAGCACTAGAACTGAATCTGCCTTAAGAGTGAGTCCTAACTACTCCTTGGAAAATATAAATGGAATTGTGTACCTTGGAAGAAAGTGCTGCAAAATCTGAAATGCCTCACCTGTGCATGGAATAAATTTTCAGACATGTTTTACATGCAACACCACTGAGACTCCTGTGTTCCACCTTTTGGTTGTTAGGAGCATCAATAACTATCTGTACTTCACTCCTAATTCCACCTGGGTGAATAAGGTATACAGAGAGGAATTTTTGCACCCTAAATTTCAAGTGATAATGTTCCATGCAAAAAATATCTCTCTTGGCAAAACTGGGACATGTTAAGTGGAGAGTTCAATAAAATTTGGTGTCTTGATATCATCAGGCACAGTTCAATATTAAGGATTTTAAAAGGGCAGAAACATGAGATAACTAGGCAGTCTCACAGCAGTTAAATGACACTGGATTCACTATAACTTGATGTGCACACAGTCAACTAATATTAACAAGAGTCTCTTCTTACTGAATCCAGATTTTAGCTGGATTTCTACACACTGTGTTCTTCTGTTCCCTGAGAATATATCAGTGACATTTTGGTGTCTTGCATCTACAAGAACAGCAGGGAATGGCTATGTCTTTTGCTAATAGACCTGTCTGGAAACTTTTTTTTTGTACTGAAACCACTGGTATGGCTCATCCTCATATTTCCGAATTCTCTTTTCTTTTTTAATCTTTACTACAGCTACTCTGAAAATGCACATAAATTGCACTTCTCATCATGCCATGTTGATGTTGTTTCTATAACCACAAATATGTTGTAGCTGAGAAAATATCTTTCAAATATTGACAAGAAAACATAAATACACCATCTTGCTACACAGAGAAGCTCCAAATGAGATGGAAGAACCTTAAATACTTCAGTGAAATTTTATTTGAGAGGCACCATGTATACCATTAGTCTTCTCGAATATGTCAATTTTCTTGGAACATCACTTGCTGGAGATTCTTACTTTGGATCATCACATAGCTGTGACTCTTTCTCACCATGAACCATAGGTCTTATTAGTTACTTTAACAAATACTAATAAATTTTTGCAGCTGTTTAGAAGTTCATTCACTTCTGACTTACCTCCTGTTCCTCCAGCAAGCACTTTTATTCTCAGAAACATTCATTCCTATTATATCCCTTCCTAGCTACAAACAATGGCAACCAGCCCCAGCTACTTGACCTGAGTACAAGTGAATTGCCCTCCTCCTATTACACTAGAACCAGGCTTTATGCTATCACTGGTTATATACATCTGGATTTTTGATGAAGCTTTCCCACAATAAAGAAAATTCTCACCAGTCAGGCAAAACTAGTTGATGACTAGCCATATCAAATTACTGTCCTGACCTAATGTTAACCTTCAGGAAAAAAAAAAAAAAAAAGAAAACACTTTTCCTCTCCATCTCAGAAATCTCATTAAGGGTGTATGTTGTTTACTTAAGGGATAATTAAATATATGAGTTAACTTTATCCAGCTTTTATTCATTTTTTACAATCTTCTTGTAAACTGTTAAGAAAGTAGAAATAAAACAGCTTTCACACTGGAAAGAAGCAGTAATTTAATGTCTTCTACACAAACAAATAAATGCTAGAAACTGCTTGTTAAAGCTGACACTTAGCCCTTTAGCTGTGATAGTAAAGGAGAAACAAATATAACACTGAGTTCATAATAAAATGCCAATCTTAATCAGGAATGCTGTAACTTTCTTTTGTTTAATGTGTGTCTTCTAACAAGACTGTGAATTGCTTGCGACAATATATAGACCCAGTGGAATTCAGATTTAAATATATTTAAATATATTTCATAGCCAATATGAAAGTAAATGAATATATACTTAGTTAAAAAGGAGAACTCTCTGTATAAGAAGGTGAAAGGATTTTTCCATCTGAGTTCGGACACGAACATACAGTAGTATCTGTCATTTTTTCTGTAGACGACATTGGATCCATCAGCAACACACATTTTAAAAGGAAAGACAAAGATATGTTCCTCAGTTGGTTGTATGCTATATTTAAACTGTAATCATTTTTTATTACAGATAAAATACAAACTTGGAATAGGACATTAATCAGTTATTTATGAACATCATAATTGTGGACAAAACTTTATTTTATGTTTATCACAAATCAATAGCCTTTTTCCAGTATTTCCCACAATGAGGACTGAGGGATTGCTTTCCAAGACAACCATTACAGAGAAATTTTGGTTTTTTAACCTGAAGTACAATATACAGCTTTGTTTTCATAAGACTAGGCAAGTTAACATGCTCCTTAAGAGAAAATAAAGCACATGACACAACAAGCTTCAATCTTTCCTTTTTGGAAATAAACTCTTCCATTGTACCATTCTGTAATGATTAGAATAAGAAGCAGATAGCTGATGATACAAAATGCCATTTTCCACTGTTCATACCAGAGATATGAGATATGATATGAGAGTGAACATGTGCTCTCTCTCTTATTTTGGGTGTAGAATTTCAGGCCTGAGATTTTTGATCCAGAAACATCTTGAATTTTCATCTTGCTAGTGCAGATGGGTTGTGTTCATTAGTTTTGTTCTGATCATTTTCTTATTTTAAAACAAAATATTTTGCCTTCTCATGCCACCTGCAGAGTTTTTTGCATTTATCTAAATGCCTGAGTGCCTTTTTCAAGAACAGAACAAGCTGTATCAATTTTCCTACAGGATGGATATATCTTAGTGAGAATTTGTTCCACCTTTTCTGAAGAAGGAGGAAATACCTACAAAGGGGAGAATTTGGTTATCACGTTCTGACCACTCCCCCCATCCAAATGAGCACTAGCTCAGCTGAAGTTTTCCAATGCAGTAACAGAAGCAGTCTCGTCAGAATACAAGTTCTGCTGTGTGAAAATAGACCTTTTACACAATTTCTAATAGTTTAATTTTATCAGTCTTGCTGTAACCTCCTTGTCCTTTATGGATTCTGTAAGACTAATATATAATAACTATAATCCAAACAGTATCTGAATTTTGTTTCTTTTTTCAAGATATTGGGAATTAATTTATAAAATTTAGTTTTAATGTAAGAATGATTTTCAATGTAATAATAAATTAGCTACTAATAAAAGGATTCATGAACTTCATGAACCTCTTTCATTTGCCTCTCTTACTATAGAATACAGAGCTGAGATTTTGTAAGGTCAAAAAAAAAATTTGTGCATTACTATATACAAATGTTTCAGGAGTATTTTTTTTTTGTGACAGAAAACTGATTATAAAAATCTGTCAAAGAAAAATAATACAAGAAAAATGTTAGCACAAAATAATTTTGCTGAAGATTTAAGTAGAAATTCTGGGCAAAAGTAAGAAGAGAATCAAGGAAGTAAGAATTTTGATTTGCTCTTCATTTCTCAGATGACTGTAGAGACTAGACTAGAAAAAAATCATGTTGAAACCTTGAGAATGTCAGTGAGACATGTTTCTTTTTCTGATTTAGTTAGTGATTGTAGATATAAGACCATTTATTTGAGATCTTTAAGATAACATTCTGTTCATGTCTAACAATAATATTTGACAGTGACTTTTCCCACTTTAAGCTGTGCACTAGAAATGATTATTCTGCCATAAAATTAAATTTGCCAAATGTAGAACTATTTCTTATTATCCAAATCACACATAATATCACATGTATTTTGTATCATGAAACTAAAAAGCAAGAATGATGTAGAATTGTAGTTTGCATATTTTCTTCGGGAGGGTTAAGAAGAAAGCAAGCCCTTTTTCATGCAGTTCTCAATCAGGCAAGAATCGGATTTTACATCAGTTGGAGAGTTGCCAGCATAAGACTTGTAGGATGTGATCCAAAGAGTTTTTCCAGAGCAGTATGCAATACGTTGGATTAATCTGGCTTCAGTCTTGCCAACAGTTACTCCTGTGACTACTTTAATGCACTTGATTTCAGTAGGAGTCTCCACAGGTGTTAAGTTAAGCGTGTGTAACACAGTTTGCAGGGTCAGTGACCATATAGTTCTGGAAAATTCATAGCTCTGCTGCCATATATAGCTTGAAGAAAATGTAACAATATATTTAAAAGTAAGATTATACTGCAAATTGCACTGAAATATGTTCTGTGTATTGCTTCGTTTCTTTTCTTTTTTGGTTAATTAAAAAGCAGTCATTTTAAGATGTTATCTAAAGTCTGTATTATTTATTATATGAATGAACATTAAGTATATATAAATACAATTATAACAACTATATTTTCCTTAATCTGATTGATATTGAAATGAACGATTTTTACTTCTGTGTTATTAGCCTTGGGCTCTCTGCCTTCTAAACTGCCAAGAGTGCAAAGGTTGCAACTTAAGAAGAAACATAGATGTATACTTCATACGCTTACATAAAATAAATAGCTTATGAAATAAATGCAGATAACATTTTTCTTTCCTCCGTATTTATCCTTCTGTCAGCTTCAAAGTGGGAATTGCAGGCACTTCAGTAAATGTAGTAAGAACAAATGTCTGAACTCACTGTTTTCTAAATGTTTCATTTTCCTTTCTTGAACTGTAGTATTGTAGCTGCTCACTGTGAGCTTTAAAAATCAATAACAGCCCAGCAAATAAGCTCTCTATCCCCTTGCCTTTCAAGCAGAAATATCCTTCTGTTGTCAGAACTACATTCACTGAAAGCACTAGGCTTTTTCTTTAAAAAATGTATATAACATATGGGAAAATACTGAGTGCAATAAACGTTTTGCCAGAACATCATGTGAGTGAGGATGTATCTTCACTCCTGCTCTGAAAACTTCCATAGCCTGCCCCAAATTCCTTCTCTCTTGATTGCACAGATCAGGGCTTATTTGGATGATATGGCTGTTCCTTCCCTGACCCGTATATCTAGATTTCCTTGCCGTGAAATCCACAAAGCCCTGGTAATCACCCAGTATGAGACTGGGATGCAGCCAGAAGGTGCATCTGGACCCAGCCCTCCTGTGTTCTGTCATCAAGACGTGACTAAGTCATTTAGTGTGGTCTGTGCCGGATAGACTACCATATGTTTCAGTTCTCCTGAACATATCTTTTTTTTTCTTTTCTGCCTGGAACATATATCCAAAGGGAAATCAAAAATTTTTGACATTTGTTCAGGATTTCTTGATGTCTGGCATCCTAATCAGAGCAGTAGTGGAGAAAATCTGGACATATCCACTCCACATGCGCGTATCAACTTTGCAGTGCATTTGCAATGAGGCCAACGGATGCACTATGCATGTGTTTCACAGATGGCCTGTGTGTGTGCACTGTAAATATGATGTAAAAATTACTGAGAAACACATGCACAGTTAGTCTGCAGCTTCCTGGAAGCCTCAGGCTCATTGCATTTACACATAATATTTAAATGCATTGCAAACCTGTCTGGGAAATCCTCCTCAGCGTTACAAACAGACATCCAGAAGTGTATGAATTACAGAAGTGAACAGCAGGGTCACATTTTTACACTGGGTCCTGGAAATAGTATAGGTCTTTGTGCAGGTAAGTGACCTCAAGCACACCCACGTACATACACTCCTCTGAAAACAAGTTCTCACACATTTCAGAGGAATTTAAGAGAAGCCTATGTGATGTGTGTCTCATTATGCTAAAATAGGTGATGGAAGAAATGAACAAGCATGACAATGCTTATGCTACCTCATGAGCAGTTTCATCCAGCAGGTTCTGCAAGTCACATAGAGTAACTCCCTCATCAGTAAGTTGCACTTTCCCTCATGAGACAGGATACAAATGCCAACAAATGTTAAAAATACTTCAAAATCAAGAAGGGGAAAACCACCATCTGGAAGAGATCAGAGGCAAAATTTTCACATGCTACCACTCAAAGGGAAGAGTTCAGGGAAAACAGGTAGTGTCAAAAAGAGGCACCATTAGGGTATGGAGTTGCAGATCAAGGCTGAGAGATTTGGAAATTAGTATAAAGGGAAACAGGGAAGAAGGAAAAAAGTAAACTAGGCTGAAAACTTGAGAGATCCCTGTTCAGTAAATAAATTGAAAACATAAAATGTATCAAAAATATTCTATGATACTATTATAAAAAATATTCTTTGATATTCAGTAATACTGTTTAATTGTTTAATGGTCAGTGGGGAATAATATTGTAGCTCTGGAGGAAAAGAAGCTGTGTTTATCACAGGCTTTAAGCTAGACAGTAATGGGGTGTAAAATAAGCCTGAAAGTCAGGAATGCCCAGGTTACTAAATATTATTTAGCACTTCAAGCGTGCTAAGGAAAAAAATGTACATCTTTCCCAAAACCAAGCTGAGGCTTATTAGTGTACAAGTCTTAACCTGTAAATTCTGAAATATCAGATTTGTTTGTTTGTTTATTCTGTGGAATCAACAAATATATTGAAAAAAGTTAAAAAAAAATATTTTGTTGAAGACATTTTAGAAGACATTTTAGTTATGTTTTGTAGTTGTTTAAAGACACTTAAGTTATCAGGATTGTCAAGACTGCAAACCATAGGGAGCATTAAAAAGACAGTAAGGATTGTGTTTACTGAAGGACAAAAGGACAAAATGCTTCCCAAAGACTACACTGAAATGTAAGATTAGATCAAGAAAAGGTTCTGGTTTCTCAAACTTGAGTGTTTTCATCTGTAGTGTTCTTTGAGGCTAAGTCATGCTGTGAAATTAATATAAAAATCTAGAATTTGACCAAGAATAATCAGATTATATGACTTTTCTTTTTTAAGCTTGGGACAACTTACAAAACATAGGAGACAAAACAATGTACACAGATATAACTTCAAAAGAGGGACTGGAAAAACTCTTATTACAGTAACTTCCTTGTAATCAAAGCGAAAATACAATTAGCAAAGGATTTTAAAATAAAATATGTCATAGCTCATTACAGAAATCAAGTATGTTGGTCTACAAATACATTATGTATTAATTCATGTATGTAGATTCAGAAGCCACTGTGCCCTAATTTATTTGTTATTTATGTACACTACCAAAAAACATAAATTGAGTAGGATGGCATAATCTTGTTAATACTCATACTTAATGTTGTCTTTGTTATTTATTTTCTGGCTAAAATCCAGTGCACAGATTACGACAACTAAATGCTTTTGAAGTTTGATTTTTGGGATGTTTTTTTGTTTGTTTGTTTGAGCTCTTTTCTCTTTATATGCTGCTTTTCCAAACATGATGGGAACATAATCAAAGATCTTTTCTTCTAGTACACGTATAGTAGTAGGTCTTTTGCAAGATTTCCAGTGTTTTTAGTGCTTAGTGCTTTTTAGTCCCAATATAAGTCACTGAAATCTAATGTCAGTTTTTCACATATTCTTACATTCTCATTCTGCCCAAGATAAAATATATATATATATTATAATTTTAAAAATTAAGTTTGTACTTGTGATCATAGATATACATTTTATATTATTCTTCAAAAGAGTAATAAAATGAAGAATTACTGATAATGAAATCTATTTTCATTCGTTTTGAAAAGGGAGGGAATTAAATTTTGCTCTTAAGTTTTCACCAAAAACAGAACAAAAAAAACCATAACAGAGTGTCCAATTAATAGTGCAGGTTCAACCTGAGCTAATACAAACAAGGAAACTTGCAACTGAAGATGATTTCCAATATCTATGCCCAACAGGATGCCTTCTGAACAACTTCCTTAGTGTGCCCCTGATGTGACTTGGAGGGAAGCTGGCCTGTGTATTTTTTTTTTCTTAGTTTATGTCCCACTGTTAATTCTCTTATTGTATTATTATGATTTAAGCTATTACATTTAATTTCCTATTCTTGTGTGGCAGATATGACCACGTAAGTATACACCGCCCCCCACCATGGACGGGGAGGGCTGACACTGAGACTCAGTTATCTTCTGACAATCAAATGTGGTTAGTTAACATGGAAAAGACAAATTCATTACAACTCTGCTTTCATTTACTGTCTCTTTTAGAACTATTGAAGAAAAAGATCTAAGAGATCTGAAATTTTTCACCCTTGGCAATGCAGTTGTAGAAAAAAAAATCATTTGATCTTCTTTTTTCAAGAGATATCTGAAAGAGGTATTCATTAGCTACAAAAATGTTTAGTCAAGTACTTTTAAAAAATATATATTCCATTCAAATCCTAGTCCCACTACATTTGCTCTAAAAATATCAAACACAGTAATTCTTTAGTTTATGATCACTAAATAAATTAATGATCAACCAGGCCTTAGTTGAATTTGGCTAGACCACTAAGACATCAGGTACTTGGTGGTGTCCTTAAGTCAGCATTTATGCTAAAGCCTGACTGACTTGGTCTAGGTGGTGACACAAGAACTTATGAAATATTTAAAATTATTAGATACTGAAATTAAAAATGATTATTGCTGATGGTATACAATTAGCATGGATTCATATTAGTAATGATTTTGATTAAAGCTTTGCTTGCAGTTTAAGACGGCTTGCCCCACTCACTCTTCTACTACATGAAATACCATAAGGTTTTGAGTCTAGCAATCCTCCCTCACAGACAAAGTGGATTGATTTTGGCATGCTTTGCTATTCTATTTCAATAATTATTTAAATATACAGAGCAAAGAGACAATGCTGGAGAATGAATTTATAGCCTTCTAGTTGTTTTTTTAGACTGGATTTTCCAAATAATTTATTTTCTGCAAAAAAATCTTTTAGCAGAAAAGTATGAAAAAGACCTTCTCAATAGATCCATTATCTTAAGGAGGATTAGAGGTTTTAACTGTCAAATGAAATGCCTAACTATAAATCCTCACGCAGGCAAAGAAATAGAAATTTCAGCGTGAATATCTCATCTTGGATATCACAACTGCGGAAAAACTAGAAGGCTTTTCTATCAGTATGTCCATTTTTCTTTCACAAAACATAAATAAATAAATAAATAAATAAATAAATAAATAAATAAATGAAGGCCCACTAAATTATGCAACAATTCTGGACAAAAATACATCTATTAATATTGAGAATAATATCCAGTTTTAGCCCAAGTCTTCTGTATTTCCTATTTTAAAGTATACTCAAGGTTGTTCTGTATTTCACTATACATTTTTGATTCAGGTTCTCAGATGTTTGATTTGTAACATGCTCTGTGCATAAAGCAAAGTAGAATTCCAATAGGTAATAAGGCTTTTAGGAATTAGTCACTTAAATATCTGAATCCTTTTATGAGTTTATCCCAAAGGATTATTCTTATATTTAAGAGCTACAGCCATTAAAGACAGATCCAGCTGAATATCTTAAAGAAGCTAATTAAAAACTGTTCATAACAGTGGACAAAATGAATCCAAATTTTATGAATTTTGCAAACATCTCACTGTACCAAGGAAGTATATTTTTGTGATATGCAAATGTCAAAGCCAAGATCTTTTTCTAGAATCTGTGTTTGCTTGCAGCTTAATATAGCACACATAAAAAGTAATGCTGTGATGAGGCACTTCATGTCAGGTGAAGATATACAATTTTAGTAGAATACTTAAGATAGCATGATATTTCTAGTAAAGGAATGTTCCATACAAAAATGCAATGCTATAATGAATTTAAATCTCAGTGAGATAAATATAGTATTTTTTCTCCAATATTTGATAGCATATTGCTCACCTTAAACCCATAAGTGGTCTAAACTCTCTTTTTAGCCCAACTTGAGTATGCAATTTGTTAGTTAACATTCTCTTGTAGTGTTTTTCTAGCTACATTACAACATCTTGGAAAGTATTCCTACATCCTGGCTTTATTCCAGATGGAAAGCTGTCATTTCTCCTTTATAAACTGTTTAATATGCACTGTGTCATTAACCCAGTGATACCAGTAATGTCTCTGAGAGTGAACATAACACTTCTCTATAACTATAGTCTAGCATTACACTGAGGTATTTTCTAGACCTATAGAAAATTAATCTTCTCTGCATTTGTAAGTTTCAAAGAAAATTCAAGAAAACAGAACTATGTAGGCCGGAATTACATGATATAAACATGCATGTGCATGTGTATATGCATGATAAATGTAAATAATTCATTATAGGAAGAACAGGGATTCTATTTACCTGACATTAAACAGTAGCTCCAAGACTAAGTACACAATGGTGTAAAAGATTAGTGAACAGACTACAGGGGTTAGAACTTTTATGGTCTCTCCAGTAAATTAATAATAATGAGAAAAGAAGAGAGAATGAACACAATTAGCCATTACATAATTTACCCAAAAGGCTGTAATACACCTTAAGAAATTAGATTGCACACCATATATGTGTATCTCCTAGTATATGTATACACATATATACATATATTAAAAAATAGTTATTAATAATTGAAATAGAAAAGGAGGTGCCAGATAACTGTATGATTAATTCTCATTAGCTTTGTTTTTTCTCTTACAAGTAGGAAAATTTAATTCTAAGTATGGAGTACTAACTACCTCATTGTAAAGTAAACATGGGCCTGACAATAAGTGAATATATAGCTCAAATTGATCATTTAAGAGTGATTCATCACATCTTGATGATTTGTCATAAAAATTCTCAGTGCCAGCATTTTGACACACCATGAAGAGAAACCATTTCACTAGTAATAGCTACAAATAGAGTGATACATATGTAATCAAACTAAATTCATTTTAAAATACTGTGCCTTTTTTGGACAAATTAAGGTCACAGAAAGAAAATTATAATATTTTGGTAATTATTTCCAGGACAATGCTCACTCAGTGTGCTTGTAGATTTATCTGGATGGCTTTTAAACTACTGAGGAAAGTCCACTCGTTTCTGTCTTGACAGCTTTACCTGAAAATGGAAAATTGCTTTACTGTACCTTAAAGTGCAGCTTGAAACATGGGGACAGGTTTCACTGCAGATGCATCCACAGAGAGTTAATCTCTACTGTCTGCCTGCGCAGAGGATCAGAATTCACTCAACTGAATAAAAATGTAGTACCATTTCCTGATGTGCTTTGGTCCTTGATCTTCCCACTTCCTTTTATTTTTTTATTTCATATATCTGATGTTTCAGAGCGGCATATGAATAAAAGTTTGTGCAGATCTACTTTCTTCCTTCCAGTGCATGCTGTGTAATATTCTTCCATGATATGATCATTAAAAGCTTGCAAAGCACCAACTCTGTAATACTTCGAAGAGCCAGAACTTATGTCCCTCGTTTCTACGTTTCCTCACACTGTTGGCTTTGAGAGTGAGTACTAACAAAAAGCACTTGGTCTAAAATCTTTAGAGAAAATACTTATGTCAAATCTTCAGTACTGTTTTAGTATTTAATTTATATTGTGGCATGGGCCTGTAAGTGTTAATGAGACAGTCACAGGGAAGAGCATTTCAAGATCCTCAGGAGAGCTTACTCTGAGATTCATGCTTCTGTTGATTTGAGGGTGAATGAATGTGTTAGCAAAAGGAAAAGAAAAAGAAAAGTAACAAAAATTTCCCCCAATCTTTCCTCATCTGCACAAGGCAGGAAGCAAGGCATAAAGAAAATCTTGAGCAGCAGAATTATCATGAAATTTTATATTTACACAGCAAGTCAAAAATTTTACTTGTTAATTCAAATAAATCTTGACAGCTCACTGAAAACCTGAAGATGAATAAATATTCCAAAATCAATACCAAAATCCATTACAGAGAGTTCACATAGCTGCAGCTCAGCAGAAAGCTTTCTGTGTTCCCACTCTTGCACAGCTTCTCATCTCATGGATCATGCCAGATTCATGATTGGCTGCCTGTTCCTTCTGCTCCTCTTCAAGAAACACCCTCTCTTTCACTAAAAGACATTGCAGGAATATTGCAATATCTAGTTTCCACCTGCTTCAAAAATATGGGATCTATCTTCTTAAAACTCCTGCTTCCTTCACCACAAATCACAGCATTCTTCAGATGGTACTTTGAATAGTACAAAAAGGATTTTACTCATGTGCAAGTTATAGCAAATTTCTAAAGCAGAGAAAACTTCATAAATCGAGAATCTTATATTAGGAAAGCCCTGACAAAAGAAGGTCCTGAAGAAATATCTACAGAACAGTGCAGGAAAATGCATGTTTGTCCCTGCAGCTTGTCACACACTGCTATGCTATGAGACACTGGAGAAAGTGAATCACAGAAAGAATCATAGAATGGCTTGGATTGGACAGGACCCCAAGGATCATTAAATTCCAACCCCCTGCCACATGCAGGGCCACCAATCTCCAGATCTGGTACTAGACCAGGTCTTGAACACCTCCAGACAGAGCATCCACAGCCTCTCTGTACATTCATTTCCAGCACCTCACCACTCTCTTCATAAAGAACTTTTCTCTGACATACAATATAAACCCTTCCTCCTTGAACTTAAAACCATTCCCTCTTATCACTTTCTACTCTTATAAAAAGTTGATTCCCTTCCTTCTTAAAATCCCCTTTTAAACAGCGAAAGGCTGCAATGATGTCCCCTCATGGCCTTCTCTTCTCCAGGCTGAACGAGCACAGGTCCCTCAGCTTTTCTTCATTCGGGAGGTGCTGGATCCAGTACAGAAAGGACATTGAGGTGCTAGAGCAGGTCCAAAGAAGGGCAAAGGCTTGTGAAGGGCTTGAAGAATATGCCCTGTGAGGAGAGACAGAAGGAACTGGGACTGTTCAGTCTGGGGAAAAGGAGGCTGAGGGGAGACTTTATTGCTCTCTTCCAACTTCTGAAAGGTGCTTACAGCGAGAGCAGGGTTGGTCTCTTCTCTCTGGACAAGTGACAGAACAAGGGGAAATGGCCTTAAGTTGCAACAAAGTAAGTTTAGGTTGGATATCAGGAAATACTTCTTTACAGAAAGGGTTGTCAAGCACTGGAATAAGTTTCCCATGGAGGTGGTTGGATCACCATCCCTGGATGTGTTTAAAAACCATTTGGATGTGGTGCTTAGGGACATGATTTAGCAGAGGGTTGTTAGGGTAGTAGGGTCATGGTTGGACTCGATGATCTTTAGGGTCTTTTTCAACCTGAGTGATTCTATGATTCTATGATTTTATGATTCTATGATACAAAGGGATACAAAGCATGGGAAAAAACAAAGCAAGGGGAAAAAAATAGGCTGTTTAATCACAGAATCACAGAATCACAAGGTTGGAAACGACCTGCAAGATCATCTAGTCCAACCACCCTCCCATTCCTATCAGTGCCACAAGCACTAAACCATCTCTCGTAGCTCCTCATCCAGGCGCCTCTTGAGCACTACCAGGGACGGCAACTCCACCACCTCCCTGGGCAGCCATTCCAGTGCCTGACCACCCTTTGAGAGAAAAAGTTTCTCCTAATATCCAACCTAAACCTCCTCTGGTATAACTTCTGGCCATTTCCTCGAGTAATACTTCACTACCCTAAAAAATTAGTTTAGACATATAGATATCAGGCTTAAGTTGCACATCCAGCACAACAGAAAAAATGAATGTAAGGCTGGCCCATAGTGTAACAAGCAGGTGCCACACCCTCACAAAGAAAACCAAAAGGAAATCAGCCTTTAAGTAACCTGATGAAATACATAATGCACTTTTCATACACTTCCCATAAATGGAAGACACTTCTTTCCATACCTAGCAATAAATAAATAAATAAATAAATCCATATTTATCTTCTGAATGCTAAATGACAAATTTTTATGATTCTTCTAGATTTTTGTTTTCAGTTCCTCAGTCACACTCATAATCACAGAAAATAATGCCATGATGTAATGCAAGTTGATGGTTTGACTTTCAGGATTCATATGTTAAGGTTTGCCTGATTACTTTTTTCCAAATAGAATCTGGACTCAGTTTTTTATGCACATTACATTCTAGTGACCAGATGCAGTGTGCTAAAAATACATGTACTCAGTAGTTAATGTGGACTTCATTCTTAGGGGTGAGTAACGGATTTTTCCATAATGTTTCTCAGTACCTTCCATGGCCTTAAACAGACCTCAGGCATACCATACATGCAGATGAAAAGGAGAATGGGAAAATACTGTATGATATGGGGCGACAGGGGGAAATTCTTTACAGAGTGAGTGGTGAGGTGCTGGAACAGGCTGCTCAGAGAGGTTGTGGATGCCCTGTCCCTGGAGGTGTTCAAGGCCAGATTGGATGGAGCCCTGGGTAGCCTGGTCTAGTATTAAATGTGGAGGTTGGTGGCCTTGCCTGTGGCAGGGGAGTTGGAGATTCATGATCCTTGAGATCCCTTCCAACCCTGACCGTTCAATGATTCTGTGATTCTGTGATTCTGTGATATGATATTTGCGTGCACATTTCAAAGAACTCTTAGTCATCAAATGGATACTCAAGTAAAAGGGGTAAAGATCAACATAAAGATTTAGTGATGTGGTAAATGTCTGAAGTAGTGAAAAGAAAAACCCTAAATCTCAAATTTTGCCATTCAGAGTCTCATCATTTTATCTGGAGCACAAGAACTTTTGACTGTTCCCCTTCCCCTGTGCATCCTGCGGCACCAGTGGAAATAACCTATAAAACTTAGTATATGTACACAAATTCCACATGTGTTAAAGGTTCATAAAAGGCCCAGTAGCATGTAGCATTTGTGGTCCTGGAATAACAGCTCTAGGCCTTGTCACGCTATATTGTGATAACACTGCCATTTGGCTGATTTCCAACTGGACTGGCTGCTTTTGCAATGAATGCTCCAGTTGCCAGGACATGCAAAGATAATGAAAGCATGTTCAGCAAGCACCTGTTTTAAAGTGGTTGGTTAGTTATTTGGGATATCAAAGGTAGTAGTGTTAATTGGAGCTAGAAATATAACATGCATAAAAGAGTTCAGTAAAATTATTTGTACATTTTCACAGAGAAATTTGCTATTCCTTTTCTGTATTCTGAATTCAGGCTCCAGGAGAAAGGCAATAAAGTTACAACTGTGTAGGTCTGCCTAAATCAATGGTTACCTTGCTTTAGACAGGGTTCCAGTTTTTTTTTGCTGACTTCAACAAGAACAGAAAAAAGGTCATGGCTTCCTTGTTGTCTATTTCCTCATTTTTTACATTTGAACTCATTTGAGATAAACTTTGTCTTCTGGGGGAGCTATTACAGATAATGCTAAAATCAACATATATTGAAACATTACTATGTTTACAGTATCACTCATCTGTGAATTATGCTTCCCATGTGAAAAGCTTTTTCCACTTAGTTCTAGAAAGGTCATTGCTTTGTATGTGTTTATATGTATAAATAGAAATACTAATAAATCAAACAGAATCATTCTTCTTTGTAGAGTGTTGTTTTGGGTTTATTTTGTTTTTGTTTTTGTTTTTTTTTTTTCTGTTTGCTTGTTTGTTTGTTTGTTTTCTTAGCAGTCAATTTCCCATAGACTTAGGATCCATTAGTGAAAAGTTATTATATTTATCTTGGATTTTTTATTTTTAAAAGAAAGTACAAAAACATTTTAGACCAATAATTATGCTTTAGAATAAATCTGTCATGCAAGATGAAAGGAAAAAACAGAATTTCAGAATTATCATTTCATTATTTGAAGACATTAACACTTGGAGCAAATAACAGATCTTTGCATGGAAGAATTACGTTTCCTAAAATGAACAAAAGATATTTTTAAAATAAAAATTTTAAAAAATGTAGAAGTACTTTAAAAAAAAGTTTGCATGTGCTTAACAAACTAAACTGGGACAGTGAACATGGGAAATCAATGAGTAGTAGAAAGTAGATGTAGAAAAGATCTGGAGGTAATTTTTAGCTATTCAAAAGGCTAGATAATTCCCTGCACTATGTTCCTGAAAGTTTGGTCCAGTTTGATTTTAAATGAGTCATCTGATACCATTTTTATACACTCTCTAAGGACACCATTTCACTGTCAAGTAAGTGCTCTAGTGAGTTTCAGACACAGAAGTGATTCAGACATTGGTATTAAAATTGGATTCAAAGGAAAAATAAACTGGATAAAATGTTAAATCTAGTTTTGCCTTGCTATCTGGTTTTGATGAGAGTTAACCAAACCTAATGAATGTACGTGTAAGCTCTCAGCAGAAGAGCTGGAAAGATCTAATTCAGGATCTAGGGAAAAGTCTTCAAGCACACCCAACCCATAGACCACAGACTGCTATGTGATCACTCTCTGCCCTATGCTCTGTCCTTAAGCAGCCCAGTCCCACTTAGGGAATGCACCCATTGCTCAGCACCAGCCTAACTTCAGTGTACTGTTAACTCTATCTGAGTTGAAACAACAGTACAGGAAGGGCACAGTGCACTGCCAGCTTAAATTATGGCAAATAATTGTGTATATTTTGATACATTGGCTGAACACAGTTCTGTGTACAGCAAAAAATAAACATTCTTGCTTTTCATTGTTGAAAGAATTTGAGAGCAAGTTTCAAATTTGCTAAATAAGTATCAAATTTTTGGTATATTTTTGACTCCAACTACAATCAACAGAAATATATGACCTGAAAATTTTCAAATGGAATGCATAGATTTATAATCAGATATTCAACTCGAAAATCTGATCATGTTTCTTTACCAGACTTCTATAATCCCTCTTTTACCAGAGAGAAATGTCTCTCGCTTCCCAGTCACACCTTATTCATGTCAGCACTTTTCAGCAGCACATACTTTTGCGAGCAACTGTTTTCAAGGATGTAGCACAGGCAAAATAAAATTTCATGTAAAAATGTCTTACAAACACTTTGAGAGTTCAATGTGAATTGAAATCCCTACCACTGAACCAGACATTGATGCATTAGTTTCACAAAAACAAGGTCAAATATCCCACTAATTTTGTGTTTTAGTTACTCTTCTTCTTAATGTTTTAATAAAAGATTTTTTTTATTTTTTTTATTTTTTTTAATACACACTGACTATATTATATATAGGGCTTGTTCGGAAGTAATGCCTCCTGTTCTATGATAGCCCACGACCTCAAAGGAGAATGCTGGTGGTATAGAAGTAGAAGTAGAGGTTGAACCTTTGTGAGAAACACTCTCAAGATCAAAAATTTCTAATCAGGCAAAGATCTCTGGGAAGATTTCATTCATTATTGCAATAATGGGTGCACACCCCCTACTGACAAGGGAGAAATTGTGCAACTAGTCAGTGAAATCCATTCCATTATACACCCTGCGTCTGACACAGCTAATGCCTCTCCTGGTACTCCCTGGTTGAGGGTCTCAGGTTCACAATCTTCCAATGCTGTTTCTACCTTACATTTCCATACAATGTCTGTTTCCGACCCATTATTTTTAGGTATGTTGTGTATTTTTAATGGTGACAGAAGGACAATATTCTCAAGAATTAGCACATTCGTTCTGTTCTGTACCAGACTCTACTGTACCCTATATAATTACCTTGCCTAGTGCCTATGCCAATTCAACCTAGGTTGGAACACCCCAGTCTTAACCCTACTCTGTTCAGGAGCTTTCTTTGTGAAAGGCAACTTATCCTATGCTACATACAGAAATACTGGACATTTCTGCAAAAACACTATCTACCTCTCACACTTTCCTGTCAATATTCCGTTTCACTTTGTTGCTGTGTGACAGATAGCAGCAGAGAAGCAGTCTGATAAAGGAGCATCTGACATGGATGGAAGCGCATATGAAGCAAATGGGTGACACTGAATTCCTCCATGTGGAAAGATGGCGCTCATTGACATTCATCGATGCTGAACATTGGTGGTGACCAAACAGGAGATGTGAACACAGTGAGGTGGTGGGTGGTGCATTTTAGCAATGGAAACCTGGTGACTGGTCACCTCCAATGGTGCACATTTTTATAAGTACAGCAAGAAGGATCCTGTTCATTGTTGATAAAAAAAAAAATACAGAACTAATGGGGATTATTATGTTGAAAAATAGTGATTTATAAATGAGAATTTGTACTACCAACCAGTGTGATTGTAGTCTTTAGTTTAGTTGCAGTATCCATTGAAACAAATAGCAGGCATTACTTTCAGAATGACCTTTGTGTATGTGGCTCAAGAAAATTCCTCTTCACTCAATGCAGCCCAGGCAAGCCAGAAGGTTGGACATAATGATCTAAATGAAAATGATCTTTCAAAGAGTGTAGGTTTTGAAAAGGTGTGAGTTTATACACAAAATTTTCTGAAAACCTTTCAGATTCATGGTTTAGAAAAGAATGAAGTTCATCTTTCCTACAACATTTCTGAGAAACAGAAAAATAAAGGTTGGCCTTTCCCTTGGGTTAGGTAAAACATAATAATTAAGATGTGAAATTAAATACTAATTTAATTGGTTGGTAGCTTCAACATAAATTTATTGATAAATTCAGGCTTCCGTACTAGCTGTCAGTGATACCTTGCATAAAATATACAAACTGCTTTTCCCAGTGTTTTCTGCAGGTTTCCCCACAAGAATACACCCATTATTCCATTGAATTAAATCCTAAAGTTGCTGACAAATTTGGAGAATTTAGAAACTCAGCAATAAGTGAGTGCCTACTATATCATCTACCTCAGCATGGATAGGGATGGAGCCTTGGAGTGTTCTCAGTTCTTTGGCAGAGAAAAACAAAGGAGTATCCTGGTCACAGCAAATATCATACTCTTGTAACTGGAGGTAGTGAAGGGATGACACAGGAAATCACAAGCATGACTGTGGGTAAACAAAGTCTGACTCCAAGAGGGCAAGGGTCTGGGAAGATCGTCCATGGAGGATGGACTCATTTTGCTGTGCATACTGACTGCCTTTGTGAAAGGTGGCTTTAATCTCACCCTAATGGCAGTGGGTACCACCCCTCCCCCTCCCCACTCCAAACCAGAACACCCTCCTCTCAAACTGGTAAGTAACAAGGAGGCTACAGAGCAATAATATGGTATCTCAAAGTTGTTTTCTCTCATTCTGGAGGAATCTTCTGTCAGCTGCTTAGAAAAATGTAATAATTGTCTGCAAGTGCAGTTGTAAGCCTGACAATCTGGCCCAAAATATCAGTTTATTTTGTCTTTAGCACGTTTCTAATTTGTCAGTGCAGACTGGTCTTACTCACAAGGGGGGAAGCTATTTATGTGCTGTTGCCAAGATACTACTGGCACTCACAGACTGATCAGATAGCAGCTGTCAATAGCTGTGACAAACGAACATGATGATTCAAAGAATGGAATTTAAATGAAGTCTAAGTCTGGTAGAGAGCCTGCCTGACATATCTCCCACATGCAAATCTTTTGCTCCTACCTAGAAAGTTGTGAAGTCAGTCTCATTCATTCATTTACAAAGCTTTCCATGCCACTGAACATCAGGAGAGGTGGCTGGTGCAGAAAGCAGCTTAGGATTATGGTTCATAAACCCCACTGCAATACCTTGTGCTTCATATGTAGCTGAGTTACACTTCGAAGCGTATAAATATAACTTAAAGGCTACTATGCAGATGGATTTGAGGAGTTGTATACCACAAAAAGGAATGGTAGCACTGAAGTTGGCATTGAAGGACTTTGAAAGAGCAAATGAACGCAGAAATACAGAAAGAATAGTCACACCTAATACAGATAAAATGCTTTTAGGGAAAACTTAAAACAAGTCAGAAGTGCTTCACAGAAGTAAGATTCTTTACTTTTGTGCTATTTTTCAACAGTAAAAACAAATAATGCCTTGTGCTTTCTTCAGAATTTAGTCCAATGTAGCAATTTTCAGTACAAAATACTGCATTTCAAATTTATCCAATATTAAAGATACTTGGAGGGGAAAGGAATCTGGATTTGCTTGATCTTTGTACAAAAATGGAGAATAAGCATCAAGAAAATAATGTAATTTACATTCAGTAATGAAAATGTTTTAACAGAATGTGTACACTTTTTGTATTTATATGTGTGTAGTTTGACATATACAGCATTAAAAAAATGCTTCACCAATGATACTAGCTGTTACATTACGGATTGTGTTTCCACATAAAATTTAAAATGTGTCTCCTGATTATGAGCTGCATGCACTTAAAATGTAATATCTCTGTTAAATAAAAGTGCTTCAAAGTCACCTTGCATAATAGAATGTATGGAATAACACTAAAAGCTACATAGAAAACTTTTAATTTAGATATAATCAATGCAGTGTTTTTAAACATCACAATGAAGATCATTTTTTTCTTTGTAGTTAACTGTATGCATATGTGCCTGTGTGAATATATAAATACATAAGTGTGTCAGACCTAAGAGTCTTGGTAGACACCAAGCTGAGCATGATTTAACAATGTGCCCTTGCCACTAAGATAGCTAACAGTATTCTTGGCTGCATCAGGCAAAATGTCAATAACAGGACAAGAGAAGTGATACTTCCTATCTATTCAGCACTGGTGAGTCTGCATGTGGAGTACTGTGTTTAGTTCTGGACTCCACAATGCAATAACGACATGGATGTACTAAAAAAAGTTCTATGGAGGATCATCAAGATGATCAAGAAACTGGATCCCCTTTCCTATATTCATATAGGCACAAAAGATAATCTTATCAATATATGTATATTCAAAGTGGTACAAAGTAGATGGATTCAGGCCCTTTTCTGTGGTGCACAGCGCCAGAACCAGAAGCAAGGAACACAAACTGGAATATAAGAGGTTCCATTAAAACATCAGGAAACACTTCTGTGCTGTGCAGGCGATGGAGCACTGGCGCAGGCTGCCCAGTAAGTTTTCAGAGTCTCCCTCCTTAGAAATGTTCAAAACCTGCATGATATTGTCCTGGGCAACCTGTTCCGGATGACCCAGCTAGGGCAGCAGTTGGAGCACCTGGACACAGATGTCCCTTCCAATTTCTATCATACTGATATGTGGTGATTCTCTATGCACACATAAACAGATACACAAATGTATAGAATCATATGATAGACAACTTCAGAATCAATATGATATTATTTCTGAAATTTGTATGTTTTCTCTTCCTGTGTGGCTATAATACAACAATAAACAAACTATAATTCTTATATGCCACATATTTTCCACATCAAGGGAAATCTTAAAGTGTAAATGAGAATACATAGCATTTTGCTGGCAAAATATCAATGTAAAGTTGCGTCACATGACTTGGATGAAGTAGTACAGTTGAAAATTTTCTTTCTACCAAGCATAGATCCCATTAATCTAGATTTAGAAGATTATAAAATTACCAAGGAGTTCAAAACTCTTGAACTAACACTTAATTTCTGGCAAAACAAAATTTCTGGTTTTTTTCGCCATCTATCCTGTATAATCAAGATGCTATAATTGCAATATAGTTGTTTAATTGACAGATATCAAGATGTTGTAATCACAATATAATCGAGAGAATCAAGCAAGGTAGACAATGATCACAAAGAGAATAAGCGGAAGAGCTTACCCTTCGGCTGAGCTCACCAGAAGACACCAAGAGAGGGGATCTCCAGAAGAGATCCTTCCCCTCTGGTAGCCAGCTCTTAAATAGGTCTAGGAGGGGTGGAGCCTGGCTCCACCCCTTCCGGCAGCACAGGTGAATTGTCTTCACCTGTGCTCCTCTGGCTGACTCATGGCTCACCTCAGGTGATTAATCAGAGGTTCAGGCCGTGACTCAGCAGTTCCCATACACTCCATCCCTTCACGGCGTGAACCACTGATCAGGTTAACAAAAGGGTAAGCTTTCCCTAATACAGAGATCCGGTATATCGCGACGCTTATACAATTTTATCGCGACGTGTGTTGGTACAGTTCAAGACAAGTGATGATTAGTGAATGTCCATGTTCTTCTATGGGCCAGTACTCGATGATGTGACTGGAGGCATGAGGTCCTGAAGTGCAGGTCCGTTCTATGTTCCATCAGTCCCATGCAGACCATCACCGGGTGTTGTACGTGATCTGACAGCAACACTGGAACACTTGATGGCGTTTTGTTCCTTCCGGTGGTCCTGAAGGCTCACAGACTCACGGGGAGTAATACAGATGTTTTACAGGTACCAGGAGGGGAAGGTCTGCTCTCCAGGGCAAGATACAGGCCGTATTTCTGTCTTGGGTCAACACTTCCGCTTGTACGGGGGCACGTCCTGGCCGCCTGTACCACACCTTTTGGCCGGATATCTGCGGCTGCATAACGATATCAGGCACCAAAGGAGGTGTCCTGATCTGCCACAGGGACATGATGGGGGTCCCTTTAGCAATAAAGATCGGAGTGTTGACCACAATATCAGTAGGCCATGTACCTATTACTGGAGGGACTACTGAGCCTCCCACCTCCAATAGTCTCCCCCAAGGTGCAAGTAGGCCACACCACTTGGGTCCTACCTGCACCTTCCAGGGCCATTTTATTTTATGGGTACCTGGCTCTAAATTTTCAGGGGCAGGGAGCAGAAGATTATTTTCATTACCAATCTGGGGTCTTACCTGATGATCAGTGCCCGTAATTTGGATCCTAAGCGGGGTGGCCCATGTCATCTGCAACATTCTCAGGGCACTGGGTCTGTCGTCTCGAGGTCTTTCATTCAGGTCCCGCAGGGTTTCATACAGTCTTTTTGTCCACCCCTGCAGGGACTGGGAGTCTGTCTTCAGGGCAGCCTTAAGAATACCATTATAACGTTCAATGAGGCCTGCCCCCGTTGGATTATATGGCAGGTGGAATCGCCATTCGATGTTATTTTCTTCTGCCCAGCGCTGTATCGTTGCACCAGTAAAATGAGTCCCTTGGTCGCTCTCGATGACTTGCGGTGTCCCGTAGGCAGACATCAGTTTAGTGAGTGCCTTGATGGTATATGCCTGGTTTGCTTTCGGTACTGGATAGGCCTGCAGTAGCCCACTTGCAGTATCGACACAGGTCAGGGCGTATCTTGCCCCTTCGGAACAAGGAAGGGGCCCGATGTAATCAACCTGCCATCGCTGGAGAGGATTGTGTCCCCTAGCAAGATGGGCTGTTGTTTCGGGCAACGATCTTGGTCTCATCTTGGAGCAAGCGTCGCAATCCTGGCATGCCCGGATGATATCAGATAGTTGTATGGGCAGTCCCCATGCTTTAGCAGCTGCCCACATTGTCTTTTGTCCAGCATGCCGTAGCTTCTGATGTAACCAGCTGGCGATGTTCTCAGATGGTGAATTCTCAATCCATCGAACTCGGGCCAGTGTGTCGGCTTCATCGTTTCCCGGTGACTGTAGGGGCTGATGACCAGAAACATGGTAGACACGTACAGTCCTGTGTTTGACCGTATTCCATATATCTAACCACATGTCTTTGCCCCAGATCGGTCGGGCATGGATAGTCCATTCCTGGGTGGCCCACTGTGCAATCCAAAGAGTGAGCCCCCGGTACACAGCCCAACTATCTGTGCAGATGTTCAGGATACCATCACCGGGTTCCTTGGTTATAACCATCCACACGGCTCGCAGTTCTGCCCATTGGCTGCTCTGACCATCCCCCTCATCGAACCAGATTGTCTCGGTGGAAGGATGATATGCTATTGCTCTCCACTTGCTCGGGTTGCCCTTGCTGTACCCATCTGTGTACCAGGCATCTTCAGGGATAGGATATTTTCCCTCCTGAACGGGACTCTTCTCTGGTGGAGCGACCAGTATTTCTTTTGGTGCATCACTGTGATACGTCACTGGGCCTAGGATCTTCTGGAGTTCTTCCTTCAAGGGTGATGAAGACAGACTGCTCCTTTGGCTGAGATAGGCGACCCATCGTGCCACTGTTTGTGCTTGGGCCACCCCTGTCTTAGGAAGGTGGGTCAGATCTTTCACCCACCCCTGAATTGGCAGGTCTTGACTATAACTGCAGCTGTTTGAGTTATTGGCTCTACTGCCTGTAATGCCGAATAGGCAGCCAATAACTGTTTTTCAATCATACTGTATCTCTCTTCTGCTCCGTGCCAAACCTGAGACCAGAAACCAATGGGGGTCCGAACAGAGCTCTGGCGTTGCCACAGGCCCCAACCGAAGCCGTCTTGGGTAACATGAACGTCCAACTCGGCTGGGAGGGTAGGATCGAATATACCCAATGCCTGAGCTTGTTTAACTGCCAATTTCGCTTGTTGGAAAGCATCCTGTTCGGTTTTCCCCCAGTCCCATACCTGCCCCTTTTTTGTGAGTCTGTATAGTGGCCGTAGCAGCTGCGCCAGGTGAGGTATAAAGGAACGCCAATAACCCAATATACCTAGAAACTCTTGCAGCTGCTTTGATGTTGTAGGGACTGGGAAGGCCTGAACCTTATCTATGACAGCACTGGGTAGCACTTTGGTCTTTCCTGACCAAACCACCCCCAGGAATTTTACGGACAGGCCTGGACCTTGCACCTTTTGGGGATTTATAGCCCATCCCCTCTGTTGTAAATAGGCAGTTAATGAATCTGCTGCCTGTCCTACTGCCTCCAGTGAGTCGGATGTCGACAGGAGATCATCAATATAATGATATAGGTTAACACCATCAGGTTTTCTCCAATCAGCCAGGTCACGCGCCACTAGATTGTGACAATACGTTGGTGAATGCACGTACCCCTGTGGCAGGACCTGAAAGGTCCACTGCCTGCCTCCCCACGTAAACGCAAACTGATCTTGCGATTCCTCAGCAATTGGAATACTGAAGAACGCATTTGCTAGATCTAGGACACAATGATAGGTTTTTATCTCCCTACTCAATGTGTCCATTAGGGAGGCAATATTGGGTACAGCCGCATGAATAGGCGGCGTGACCTTATTTAATTCTCTGTAATCTACTGTCATCCTCCATGTGCCATCCGATTTCCGCACTGGCCATATGGGGGAGTTATACGGGCTGTGTGCAGGTCTTATAATACCCACTTTTTCTAATTCCTGCACCGTTCTCGATATTTCATCTTGCCCACCCGGGAGTCTATACTGTCTAACGTTAGTAATCCGGCGCGGTTTCAGCAGGCAAACAGGCTCATGTTTCGCATGGCCTCTTAATATTACCTGCACCGCCCGGATACTGATACATCTTTGTCGAAGCCTGAACTCTCCCACAGTTGTTTGGAGAGCCAGACCCCATAGAATATCTATGCCCAGGATGTATTCTTGAACTGGGGCGATAGACACCTTGTACTCCCGGGGTGGGAGACGCCCAACCCCCAATTTTAACCATGTTTGGGTGACAGGAATAGTCTGTCCCCCAAAACCACCAATCATCACTCTGTCACCATCAAATTTTCCCGGATCTCCATAGATAATTGATGTTTCTGCTCCCGTGTCTACCAATGCCATTACTCTCTGAATATTTTTTCGGGACCAATAAATCGTTAATTCTACATAGGGCCTCCGGTCCCGTCTGGAGGCCCTACGTGGACTAACATCCCTTGTCACTCCATGAATTGGGCTAGGGCCAATTCTTTTGCTTCTGATGGCTCAGGCATTGTGGCCCGAGACACCTGAGGTGGCTTCTTTTTTCTGTTTGGAATAATAAAATCTTCTAGGTTCCATGTTGTTGTTGGAACCCTCTCTATAGCTCTTACCCTTGATTTCTTAGGGTAGCTCTGGAATTTTTGATTGTCCTTTAGTTGTCTCCAGAGCTGGAGAAGGACATGGTTGGGCTGGCGGTCGATCTTAGCAAATTGGACCCCAGCCCGAATTAAATCATTAAACATTTGTTTTCGGGATACCCTTATGGGTCCCGATGGAGGAACTCGAGTAGCCGGCATTTTGGTTTTATTTACCGGCAGGACCTCTGCTTCCTCCAGAAACCGAATATTGCGCCTAGTCCGCAGGCGTTCTGTTTCTCCTAGGTCGGCAACTAACTGGGCAGCCTGCTGGACTACGGCTTCTGATGCTACAAGGGGATTCAATATGGAGACTAAGGTGCCATACAGATGGGAGGGAGCTTGCTGTAAAATTAAATCTCTCATCCCTGCTGAAAATTTAACCATATCAGGGCCATCAAATGTATCTTCATAGATGGCCTCTCTTACACCCAGTTCGCGGATATAGTTTTGAAGACCACATGAGGTGTTTTTGAGGAGTTTTGAGGACCACATGCCTGTATGTAAAGGTATGTCTGATTTATTCGGCCATACCATACGGCAGGCTGCCATTAACCATTCTAGTATAGAATGGTTTTCATCACGATATTGATTACCTACATATAACCTCTGTCTGAGAGCAGGATGGACGGTCATGGTGGCCAACTTAGCTATTTCTGGGCCATTCACCAAGACACTTTCTGCCCCAGAATCCCATAGTCTCAATAACCAAGCTGGCACACTTTCTCTAGGCTTCTGCCGAAATCGTTGTACCAAGTCCATTAATTCTGTTGCCGTATATGGCCGTGCCGTTACATGTAAATGAGTCTGGGCAGGGGGCCATTGATCAGGCGGCACCCCTGCCGGTCTGTCCTGTACTTTTTTTGTTTTCTGGGTTACAACAGGACGGATTTCCAGGGGATCAGTCAGAATAGGACATTCAAGGTCTGATTTGGATTTCTTGTTCTCCTGATCAACGAAGTCTGTTGATTCAGGAGTCTGGTCATCATTTATTGAAATACTACGAATTTGGCCTACGGGAAGATGTAGAATTGGCTTCTTCCCTGTTAAAACGCCAAGTTCGTGCTCTAGCTTTTCAACGCGGTCTTTCAAAAGCTGATTTTCCGTTTCTAAAGTATTATTTCTTAGGTCCGCATGATTTAAGGCAGTTAATAATGGCCATGCCACCATGGAGGCAGCCAGTTGTCTTTCTTTAGTAGTGAGGACATCCTTGCCAAGTCCTTGAAAATAGTCCGCCATGCGATATGGGGAGATATTGCCCATAACGCGTAAGGGATCCCATTTTTCAATGATAGTAGCTAACTCATAATAGGGCGATCCCTCAAATCCTGGGATCTGCCCTGGAATCATTTTCTCTAGAGGAGTATTATTCTCCCCCTTGACCCATTTATAGAAATTCCATAAAAAAGACATGATGTTAATTTCAGTATATTTGGCCTGCCTGGCTCGCCAAGTGTATAATCAAGATGCTATAATTGCAATATAGTTGTTTAATTGACAGATATCAAGATGTTGTAATCACAATATAATCGAGAGAATCAAGCAAGGTAGACAATGATCACAAAGAGAATAAGCGGAAGAGCTTAAGCGGAAGAGCTTACCCTTCGGCTGAGCTCACCAGAAGACACCAAGAGAGGGGATCTCCGGAAGAGATCCTTCCCCTCTGGTAGCCAGCTCTTAAATAGGTCTAGGAGGGGTGGAGCCTGGCTCCACCCCTTCCGGCAGCACAGGTGAATTGTCTTCACCTGTGCTCCTCTGGCTGACTCATGGCTCACCTCAGGTGATTAATCAGAGGTTCAGGCCGTGACTCAGCAGGTGATTAATCAGAGGTTCAGGCCGTGACTCAGCAGTTCCCATACATATCCTAAAGACAGGCTGGAACCTCAAGTAGTAATAATGAATATTTGAATAGTGCATAATATTTCTAGATACAATTTTTCAACTGTATCATCCTTTCTATGTGATAAAAACAAGGAGAAATATTATTAAATTAGCCAAAATTTCACAATTTTCAAAATATAAGGACAACCTTTGCATGTATTTTAGACAGCAAGTTGAACTAAAAACAAAACAAAACAAAACAAATGAAACAACTACTGATTCATACAATTCCTGGATCATTTTGTTTTGTTTAACTTGTAAATGGTACCTTGGGCTCCATCAGAAGATGGGTGGCCAGCAGGGACAGGGAGATGATTGTCCCTCTCTATTCTGCTCTTGTGAGGCCCCATCTGGAGTGCTGCATCCAGGTCTGGATCCCCCAGTACAAGAAAGACAGAGAGCTGTTGGAGAGGGTCCAGGGGAGAGCCACAAAGATGATCGAGGGACTGGAGCACCTCCCATACAAAGACAGGCTGAGGGAGCTGGGCTTGTTCAGCCTGGAGAAAAGAAGGCAGCGGGGTGACCTCATTGCAGCCTTTCAGTACCTAAAGGGAGTCTACAAACAGGATGGGAATCAATTGTTTAAAAGTGTAGATAACAGCAGGAGAAGGGGAAATGGTTTTATGTTGACGAGGGAAGATTTAGGTTGGATGTCAGAGGGAAATTCTTTACAGAGAGAGTGGTGAGGTGCTAGAACAGGCTGCCCAGAGAGGTTGTGGATGTCCCATCCCTAGAGATCTTGAAGGCCAGACTGGAGGGACTGGAGGGGCCCTGGGCAGCCAGGTCTAGTATTAAATGGGGAGGTTGGTGGCCCTGCATGTGGCAGGGGATTTGGAGATTCATGATCCCTGAGGTCCCTTCCAACACTGGACATTCTGTGATTCTATGATCCTGTAACTTTGTTGCTTTACCAGTCTATGTTGATACCTAGAATGGAAAAGCAAAATGCAAAGAAATTGTTGAAATTAAAATGTAATATGGTGAAAATTTTTACACTTGGATTCATTCCTAAGCAAATAGGAAACTTCTAGTGATGACTCCTCATAGAGCTTATCAAAGAGACAGGAAAAGGAAAAAAAGTGATTATTTAGGCAACCTTTGGATCAGAAGTGACAGATTTGCTCTTCTAATATTTGTATTTACCAGGGGTTTTTTTTTGCACTCATTTTCAAACATGATAAATGTCTTTTGTGATCACCTACCATCTTAAATCAACAATAAACTTATACTATTACTATAAATGTATATAAGCACCAACTAACAATGAACACTAGCAATTTACTGGCATTGAAAATAGTTGATAGGCATTAAAAATAAGAAGGATAAGAAGCATTTAAAAAAAAAGTCATAAAATTGAACAGAGAAAAAGTTCTTATCTTCATTTAAAATTTTGGAGCATGACATTCATAAAGTCTAATCCAGGCTTATGTATTTCAAGTATAGCAGAAATCACCCTTACCTTCAAGTTCCCAATGGGAAAAGCAGAGTTTCCTTGTCTGACATGGCTGACACAAGAAAATCTCATATATTAAGTGTGAAGAACTGAGACAAATGTTATACTTTTCAACATTTGATATTGGCCCAGAGATAAATTCACAGCACAGACAGACTAAGGATTATGTAAGCATAAGCAACATTGGAAGAAATGAGACTTTGAGTCCAAAATAACTCTATGTGAAGAATAGAAAACAAAAGTAATATTGCAACCTAAATGCATAAAGAAATTCTCTCTGGATCAAGTGTACTTGAATATTAAGCCTGAGCTCTGCAGAATTTTCTTGCTACAAGGAAGAATTTCATTTAGGAACCATTGTAGTCAATCTAGCTGCTGCTGGATCAAATTCAGGAATAGACATAAAGAAAAAATAAGGGAGAGAATAAGCACTATTCTGTGGAATGATCAAAGCCATGGCTAGATCATGAACCTGTGACTGTAGGCAACTCAAGCAAAGTAGCTGCTCTTTGTTGTCGATAACAGAATCTGCATTTTAACCCCACGTATCTGAGAGTTCCCAGTAGTTCACTGTTCTATATCTCCTTTCTCACTGCATTGTCTAATTTTGAGTAAACACTATATGCTGAACAACTCCAAGACACATATGCTTTGGTCATGATAAACTAAACTTTTTATGATCATGACTAAAACTCGAAAATATTATACATATTGGGGGACAAGTTTTCTGCACAGAGTTATATAATTCCCTGGCCTTTCCTTTGAGATTATGTTCTTCCCATCCTGCTGTTTCCTCTACCTGTTGTTCTAATTCTCTGTTATTTTGCTATATCTCTCACTGGAATTAAAGCCCTCTGAGTACAGAATATATCTGCTTACATGCCCAGCATAGTTTAGGTGATACGCAGTAAGTAAATAGTGATAATAACTTCATCATATCTGTACTGTAAACTTTTGCAAGCTGGGCGTTTGCATAGGAGTATTTGGTTGAATCACAATAGTTGAAGTCATTGTTTTCACAAGCATAGGTTGCTAATGTTCTTGCCAAAATTTCTTAGCCTTTGATGGTGCCATAAAATTCTCTAATCTTATTCTTGTATCACATCCTATAATGACTTATTGTTTTGAAGGGCAAGGGTTTATTTCCACTGAGAAAAAGAGTTATCCTCTGATGTCAACAGAGTGAAGTTTGAGATAACAATCCATTGCCTTGTGGTGGCAGGTGAACAAAAAAAAAAAAAAGGAAAAAAAAAAAAAAGAGCGAGAGAGAGACTTATGTGTGATATCTTCCTACAAAAGAGGAAAACATAGATACCTGAAATAATAATAACCAAATGACTACCCATTAACTGTCCTGTCAGCAGTTTAAGACTTTCCAAATCTTTCTGTCAACAGTTGAACAATCACACTGGTTGTTTTGCTCCATACATACTTTGAAGTTCTGTTTAACTCCTTGTGTATACTTTAATGTGTTATTTTCTTTTATTGGCTGGGTAATTCCTGTAAAAATTGTTTTACCAAATTATGCCATAAACTTCACATCTGACCTGTTCTATTTTACCTGTGAGAGGAGAACATACATGAGAGCATAGACCAGATGATCTTTAAGGTCCATTCCAACCCAAGCCATTCTGTGAATCACTTACAGGATGATAGTATTTGAGAAGATGTCTGGGAGAGTTTTAGAGAAAACATAGTTTTTCAGTATTATGAGATAAACATACCTTTGCCATTTCCATCACCACATACACTACTGTTTATAGAACCTCATACAATTGAACACCTTCCTCTTTCCATAAGTCTTTCCATAAGTTTATAAGTTTACATGTTTCACATTACTGAAAGATGGATTCTTGAATTTGTACATGTATATATGCTCTGTATATGCTCTATGCAGAATCATGAACAGTTAAATTCTTAGGGATGTTTAGTAACAAGTCATTTGAGTTAATGAGAATTAAAAGCACACCTTTAAAAATGGTCCACAATTCCACAACCTCTCTGAACAGCCTGTGCTAGTGCTCAGTCACTTGCACTGTAAGCAATACTTCTGATGTCCAGATGGAACCTCCTGTGGCACATTGCTTCTTGTCTTGGCACTACACACCACAGAAAATAATTTGGTTCCATACCTTTCAGATATTTATACACATTGATAAGATGCCCCTCTGATTCTCTTCTTCTTCAGGCTGAATAGTTCCTATTCTATCAGGCTTTCAATTAAACAGGAGATACTCCAAATACTTCTTCATCTTAGGGACCATTGATGAAGTCTCTCCAATATATCAGGACAAAACTCTTCATGCATCCTAAGAGGCTGTTGGCCTTCCCTGTGACCAGGGCATTTTGTTAGATCATGTTCAATTTGATGTTCAGCAGGATTCCCAGGTCCTTTTCTGCAGAGCTTATTTCGAGTTGAGCACTCCCCAGCATGTATTTGTACATGGAATTGTTCCACCCCATGTGCAGGATTTTGCACTTCCCACTGATGAACTTCACGAGGTTCTTGTCATCCTATTTATCCAGCCTGTTGAGGTCACTTTGGATAGCTGCACACAGCAATTGCACACAATCTTTGTGGTACAAATATGGAGTATTTCATCTAATCTTACTAAATCACTATTTGTCAAAAATCTTCAGGAAAAGCCATTACCAAAATTTCTAGCTAATAAATGGTACAAGAAAAAAAAGAAGGAAACTAGTTGTTTTTCATTTTGATGGGTGACATTTTCTTTGAACTCCAATTACCAGTCAAGAACAACACCAGTGTTTGAAATAAAAGTAATTTAGTAGGAACTTACGAATGTTGGGAAGTGGCAGATTAGAGCACATACTAGAGTAGTTGCTGTTGTGTTCAGCCTGACTGGTTATATTTCCAGCTGAGTATGCCTATATTAATTACAGATATTTTACTTTTTTTAACATACTCTTTAATCCTTTTACGCAACATAAACTGCAGTAATGGATTAAATACAGCCTTAAAACCACAACTGCATGGTTTCATATCTTGCCTCTTAACAGAATAAGGATGTTATCAATTCAGTGAAAAGAACTCAGTGAATAGGCCTCTCTTCACATGGAATGTTAATTTGGAATTTATTATTGATTTCTTGTAGATGCCCATATTCCCCATTCTGAAGTGCATAATTTGGAATAAAGACCCTTATTTTAGAGTCAGAGGATGTGATTCATCTTATTTAGCTTCAGCTTAGATGTTTAAAATAAAACGAGTCATCTTTGGAGTCAAATAGAAAAATAGGTGATTTATAAGCCTTATTTAAGATTTCTACTTTTAGAATAAGATGAATAACACCAGAAATGAAATTGATTATTAAATGAAGCCCCAATAAGTGATAGAGGTCTGAATAGCTTAAGTTTAGTAGAATTAACTTGCTGATGATGTGAAAACGGTTAATTTGCAATAACTTTTTTACATCCTACCTTATACTGAACTTTCTCTGTAGATCAGACTTAAATGAATCGGCACCATCTTCTATGTCAGTGCTTCCATTTTCTTTAACATTAATTTCTCCAAATATTTCCCACATGAGCGCTGATAAATCCTAATCCTACAAAACATCCAATAAGATCATTATCTTAAGTTATACAAAATTTTAACATATAGACTTCTGCTTGCATATCTTTTAATATTACGCCAATTTCTAACATGATGACCTGGTTTCTCTCAGTAAACACTTCATACCTGTCAATGGTTTATGGGCTGATTTGACATGGTTCCATGACTAGCAGAGACTAGCATGACCTGTGAGTCCACACTCCCAGAAAGTGTTAAGTAAAGGGTGAGAGAGATGGGCCCCAAAAATTACAGCTACAACAATACAAGGAGAAACAAACTAATTTACTTACATAAATAAGATATCAGAATGCAAGATAACACACTACAGTAAAATATAATACAATATTGGAGGTAATAAATCAAATGAAATGAGAGGGAGTATTCAAAAACCAAAGGTCTTACTCTAATGCTGAGGCTAGATGTGTGGTTGTGACAAGCAGAAGGGAGGAGAGCCTGACGATCGAAAAAGGGAAGAAAGGGACATCTGGTGACCTTGCCAGGAGTTATCACTCCTCTCTGAATGCAAAGTCCTCTGGGGTATGTAGTTCTTTTTTGCTTCTGGGACAGGTACCCAAAACTGGAACATTAACTCTTTAACTCCCAGTGCACTACATGATGTTATGATGTGGAATACCAATAACCGAAAAATCATAAAAGCATGACCATACTATATTTCAGCTAACCTAGACGAATACTGGTCATTTTCAAAAAAAATTTTATAAAACATTTCTTTTCAAAAATTATAGCCTTATGCACAAGGTTTTACTCTCATTTTCCATTATTGTTTATTTTGCAGATTGTCCCATTGATGTTATATTCAACTCTAAAGTAGATAATATCTAACTACATCTCACACTTGATTTCCTTAGTATAAACACAATTTGCAATACTGTATTTTATAGAATAGTAAAAAGGAAGCTTATCACAAAGCTCCTTGTACACAGATATCCAAGAACTGTTTCGCCTACTGAAAACCTGTAATGGAAATAAAGATATAAAATCAAGACTACTGTGAAATAGAAAAACCTATTTTAGGTAATTTAGTGAGCTTGACACTCATCAAGAATACAGCTTTTCCGGCACCAACCTGTTGCAGGCACATTTTTGAAGGTTAAGAGGGAGAGAGTTGAACAGTGTGAATATCCAGCATGATTTGCCTGGGGGCCTTGGGGGAACTCCTCCAGAATGTGTCAGGGCAGGCTCACATTCCTGAAAGGAGATTTTTAGATTGAATGGTAGTTTCAGGAGAGATTATTCAAAATAAGTCCCTAACAAATCTGTATCTTTGCTTGGTTTCATGTGAAACAGGGAGAGGACATGCACATAGCTGTAAGCTACAGCTGTAAGGATGGAGTTTGATCCATAAATCAGGGGGCTGATACGTCACTCATGGATTCTCCTGATTTCTGAAGAAAACCTGTTATAAAAATTGTTACAGATGACTTACCTCCCAGATTGCTCTCTATCAGGTCTCACTGCTGAACCATAATGCTGCAGTTAAACTGGACAAGCCTTAGTGATGTTGCATTCTGTGCCCCATTAGTTAGCAAATTTGCAATTTAAAAGAGAAAGCATTAAGAATATTTCTACAGCATTTTTCCAAATTCATTGCACAAAAGTGGCAGTTTTTACCTCATTACATACTTGTGTTCTAACTACTGGAAAGTGCATACTGGTTATACATTTAATTTACCAAAAAAAAAAGAATCATAAATAATTCTTAGCCCATGGCTTCACTTTTTGCCAAAATCTAAATATTCAAGAAAATTCTCAAGACTGTATGTATTCCATTCAGGCTTTTGAAAATTTTATTTTAAGCCATTCCTAAACTACTCCAGGCTGGTTTTCTGCTAAACCAAAGAAACAGTCATATATAACAACCCACAATGTAACTACATGCATTCACACAAAAAAACTAACAATTTTACGGAGGTCCGTTTTTTTGAAATAATGAGCTGCTTTGGAAATCTAACATTATTTTGAAGAATTTTAGGGAATACAGCCAAAATATCACCATAATTTCAATTTAGATTGAATTGTTGTGACTTTTCACATTCTTGTATTTGTATAAAAATTAGTTAATACCTTGTCTTCTGTTCCACAGAACATGCTACCTGCATGTTACCATATATATATGAATTGTGTTAAATAGAAAGTAAGTCCATTCTGTTGTGTATTTTGATTAAGACAGATGGAGTTAAAAAGTGCTTCTTTTCTGAAAAGTCACTTTTTCATAGATACAACCCAAGTTCAGACTTCAGATCTTGATCAAGGTATCATTAATGATTGTGGTGAAGGTCTCATCCTAAAAAAACAAAAAACAAACAAACAAAAAAACATCCTAAAAATATATTTGCGCTATTTACCGATAAATATATATAAAAATTCAGAGCCAATAAAATAAATAAATAAATAAATGTTTGCAATATTGGGCTATGAATTTTAACCTTAAAGAGGCTTTTAGCACTTTTACATTGCAACCGGAATGATCCAAAAATAGAAGTTAATGCAAATTATTTTTTTATTTAAAAGTTTAATCATATATTATTTTTTAGAAATTAAAAATATATGCTGATGTAACTAGATTATTCATATGTCTAGTTTCTGCATCTGTGCATCTAAATGTCTGTGCATCTTCTCATATTCCCATGTATTCATGTACACCTTTTGATTCTCAGTGAACCATAGGTCTGAGTCAGCACCGCAATTCCCATCACAAAGCCTAACCTTTTACAGTACTTCTTACTTAACAACAAGTGCTTGTGGTTTAAGTGTGAATCATAGGTCATACAGTGGTGTTTATTTCTTAAAACTAAGCTTTTGAAGCTTAGAATTGGCCTGAAAATCTGAGGCAGCCAGCTAAGGGGTCTGTAATTTAAAGAGTAAAAAGGTTTTTAAACTTGCAAGTTTTCCATCTCTGGACTAAGTAGTTTATTAAAATCAGTGGCTTTGGGACTCCACCAGCAATAAGCATCTCAGTTTTCTGTTTTTTGAACTCCCTATTAATTCTGAAGGCTTTCTCTCTCCCCATTTAACGACTAATCAAGTCCTTTGCCAGGGAGCTGAGAGTGCATCTCCTTGGCTGACTGCTTCTGGATTATTTGCTGCCTGAGCACCTCAGCCTACCTTGATGGCAGGCCTTGAAGCTAGAGAGTCTGATGCTATAGAATTCGGGAGAGTAGGCACTTACACAGGTCTAGCCCTAAAATTCCCTGACAGAGAATGACATCATACAGTGATAAAGGCTATCGGGCAAGTTGGCCAAATGCTAAGGTACTTTCCCCATTAGAAATCTGGCACGTTTGGTCAAATGCCTTCTTAGTATCAACATGTTTCAGTTCAATGAAACTGAGTCGTCTTGAGTTACAGCATCAAACCATTCCAGTAAGGAAGGTAGTTATTAAACTGGTAGAAAAAAAATCCATAGCCTCATGGATTTAAATTTTAAAAATCTATTAAAAAATTATTTCTGACCCATAACAATTTACTCAGTTTCAGTTCTAAAGGAAGGGTAACTGCACTCAGTAACACTTGTTTTCATTCATTGACTGGCAGCACTGTGAATTTCCTTCAGTAAAAAGTATGGCCTTTAAAATGCATTTACATGTGAGATTATTTTTTTTTTTAATCTGTTGGAGAAGTGTGCAGAAGCTTCAGTTATATCTGGCATCTCTTTAAATGGTAATGACAGTCTTACCTTACTTATCAAGACTTCTATTTTTCCAGGTTCTAGGTTTGGGTGTTTCTGTTGATTGGTTCTTTGGTTTGTTGGCTAGTTTGATTTAGTTTGATTTTATTTTATATTGTTGGAGAGGAGAGACGGAGTCAGGTTTGTTTTGCTGTTGTGCTGTTTTTTGTTATTTGATTGTTTGTGGAATTAATGTAGTTTTCTGCTACAAACATTAAAAGAGGGTTTCTGAAGGGAGAACTCTTTTGTAGGAAATGTTTTCAGGGGAGTTATGTACATATTTTAGTTATTCATTAATTAAGGACACAAAAAGAATCTTCTTTTTTTTACTTTATTTTATTTTTTTATTTTTTTTTATTTTTTAAATTTATTTATTTTTTATTTTTATTTTTTTATTTTTTTATTACTTTATTTTACACTCTTGGCTGGGTAAGGAGCTGGCTGGAGGGCCGGGCGCAGAGAGTGGTGGTGAATGGAGTCAAATCCAGCTGGTGACCGGTCGTGAGTGGTGTTCCGCAGGGGTCGGTGCTGGGGCCTGTCCTCTTCAATATCTTTATAGATGACCTCGATGAGGGCATCGAGTGCACCCTCAGTAAATTCGCAGATGACACCAAATTGGCTGGAAGCGTGGATCTGCCTGGGGGTAGCGACGCCCTACAGAGGGATCTGGACAGGCTGGAGAGCTGGGCTGGAGCCAATGGGATGAGTTTCAACAAGGCCAAATGCCGGGTCCTGCACTTCGGCCACAACAACCCCAGGCGACGCTACAGGCTTGGGGCGGTGTGGCTGGAGGACTGCGTAGAGGAAATGGACCTGGGGGTATTGATTGATGCTCGGCTGAACATGAGCCGACAGTGTGCCCAGGTGGCCAAGAAGGCCAATGGCATCCTGGCTTGCATCAGAAACAGTGTTGCAAGCAGGAGCAGAGAGGTGATTGTTCCCCTATATTCAGCACTCGTCAGGCCGCACCTCGAGTACTGTGTCCAGTTTTGGGCCCCTCACTGCAAGAAAGATATTGAGGCCCTGGAGCGTGTTCAAAGGAGGGCAACGAAGCTGGTGAGGGGTCTGGAGCACAGGCCATATGAGGAGAGGCTGAAGGAGCTGGGAATGTTCAGCCTGGAGAAGAGGAGGCTCAGGGGAGACCTTATTGCTCTCTATAACTTCCTGAAGGGAGGTTGTAGTGAGCTGGGGGTCGGCCTCTTCTCTCGTGTCATTAGTGATAGGACCAGGGGGAATGGTTTCAAGCTACGCCAGGGGAAATTCAGGCTGGACATGAGGAAGTATTACTTTTCAGAAAGGGTGGTCAGGCACTGGAATGGACTGCCCAGGGAGGTGGTGGAATTACCGACCCTGGGGGTGTTCAAGGAAAGACTGGATGTTGCGTTGAGGGACATGGTTTAGTAGGAGCTATTGGGAATAGGTGAACGGTTGGACTGGGTGATCTTCTAGGTCTTTTCCAACCTTAGTGATTCTATGATTCTATGATTCTGGAGGTGTTCGCCATCAGCTTCCACACTTGCCACATGCTTCTCCACATTAGGACGAAAACTTAGTCATACCACTTCAGGCTGTGATCTTCTCAGATCACAGAAACTAAAAATGATCAGAGTAACCCACTCTTGAGCTGAAAGAAGTCCAAGGAAAATGGCAGGTAGCAGAGAGTGGGATAGAGGAGGTCACTTTCCTTCTGATTCAGCATGGTGATCTGGTGCCAGAGGGAGCACATATTGCCAATTCTGGGCCAAATACTTTCATGTGATTAAGCCACAATCAATGTGAAAGCAGAATATCTAACTGAAACATTCCTGGATGAATCTGTACAAAGAGCCTGTTCTCTCAATTGGTTTTGTTAGTTCATTTATCTGTTTTTCTACATTCTGTAAAGCTAGTCTCGTATGACTTATATAAAGCTCCTGTGATCTATTCATATCCTCTGTTTTCTACTGGGATATTTTTATAATTACAATTGCTAGTGACTAAAGTGAGTAAATTGTTTTTAATTCCTTGCAAGACTGCTTCACTCTTCTGCATGGATTTCAGTTTCTTTCACAGCTATTCAGTGCAAAGAAATCTGATCTAACCCCTCAGGTTTTAGTACAATCCAAATTAAGCTTGATCATATCTCACAAGCACTTCATTATTCTTGAAGAATCTCTCAAATATCAATAGAGCAGCTGTTTAATCATGCTTTAATGTCTTCTATGGACGCTTTTGTACAACATCTCCCCTGGTGTTTTCTACTGATTATACTTCCTCACAGCTGTTGACCTCTGTGCATATGAGTGATTTCAGATATTAGTTATATTGGATGCTAGCGTCATTTTTTATTAGTTTTAACCTATTGATCAAGCAAAACAATTGCTCATATCAAGTACTTTTACATTCTTGATACTATCGAGTATGAAATGAAATGTTTTGAAATGGTAACTTGGGTACTTGTAACTACACATTACTCTGAGGATGTTACTGAAAATTAACATTATTTTACCACTTTGCTTTGTTTTGAGCTATGTTGAAAAGCAATTCCAATGTCATATAGTGATTACAAACAAGGTAACTCAACAGTCTAGGATGCATATTTCTTTCTACATACTGTCAGTTGGGTGATAGAAAGACTGTCAAAGAGCAAATATGTTCTTTTAATTTTTCAGGAATGCATGGGATAAACTGGAATTAAATTTGTTTCAACTTATTAAAAAAAAAAGTTTTTCTCACTGTACAAAGTCAAATTAATAATAAGAAGCCAAGTTGCACATATGTTGTAACCTTCATCTTGTCTGTAAAGGCTGGTGACTAAGTCACTAATACAATTCCTGCAATTTATATATTCTAACCTTTACTACTGAGAATTTGCTACAGTCTAGATTTATTTTAAAACCTGACTCCAACAAAGGAGTGGTTTTCAGATCTTTTTAAAGATATATATGGAAAGATATATATGGTAAGACATACGTGGACAGCATCTCACAACTGGTTTAAATAGATACTAATGGTGAAACAGGACTCTTTATCCAGTATTGTTTCCACTTCTCAATCAAATATATCACTAGCAGCCCTTATCTCTAGACTGAAAAAATTATCTGGTCTAAGATATAATCAAGAATCAATGCCATTCATTTGACAAAGTTATCAGCAATTAATGCACCTTTCTCAATCTTTGACATTTTTCAAAGTAGGTGGTATTTTTATTTAAAAAATTCACTATAGCTTTTGAGAAGCCTTATCTGAACTGTCTTAGTTGGATTTGACTCAGAAGATGCCAGAAGTACTTTCTAGGCTCAATTAATCCATACTTCTATGAGTGTTTGGATTCAGTCTTGATTGCTAAGACCTCTTACACTTCTAATCTCTAAAAAATAAATAATGATAATTTTAAAAGTATTTTAATATACTAATATGTTAGGCTAGCATGAGCACTTTTTTTTTTGCCAAACAACCTGTTACTTTCTAGAGTTTTGGTTAATCTCCACTTCTTATCTAAAAGCTCTTTTTAAAAGCTCTTGTTTTATTTTTCTGACATTGAATTGAAAACTAATGAAGCTGACTAAATAATTAAATAAAACATATTATTCCTCATCATATTTGGGCCTAGTAGTCATTCACACACCATAGTTTTGTCTTTATCATCTATATTATTATTTTTTTTTATTATTTTTTAATAAAATTTTAAGTTTTTTTAGTTTGGAATTGCAGTCCTTTGAGATTTAGGATTTTTTTAAAATTTTTCAATCTGCTAAACCAAAGATATTTTTAATGTCAGGCATTTTCTTGATGAGAATATAAATGTAGACAATACGCATAAGTTGCGTTCAACTTCATTATATTCACATTATTTTCTTACATTTTAACTATATTCTATGCATGATTTCAAAATCATTTCTAATGGACATTTAAGAGTTAAAGGCAATATCTGGTTCATCAATGATGTATGCAGAGGTCTATTTAGCTTTCATTATTTAGCCAAATTGCCATGAGGCTTATGTTTGAAGGGTATCGTCAGTGACATTCTGTTTCTCAGCTTTAATTTTACAGCAGTACCACTTGCCCTTCAACAGATTTACAAATTCCTGTATGTTTCTATTTTTCATCATATAAATGAGAGATAAGTCAAGTGAGATTCAAACAGGTCTCTCATGAAAGGATAACTACTTAATAAGACAAGGTAAAATTAATTTTAAAAGTACATTCCTCACATATTGTAGGTTGACTGGCCTATTGAACAATTATCTTTTCAGTGGTTTCTCTCTGGACAGTAATTTCAGTTCTAAGTACTGAAAAGGATGGGCCATGCCAATAAGCTTTAATATGAGAGGGAATTTTCCCTGCCTCAGGTTCAGATTGGAATGCAAGATATATTCACAGTGACAGCTGTACACTTACTGAACATGTTTCAAACTAGTTGCTGGAAGTGGAGCAACCAGTTTTGTCCACCTTTTGCAAACTTACTGATACAGCTTCTGTTTGAAAGGAATCTTTTGTAATAAACTCATCTGTAGATGTAATACAATCAGCATTTTCTTAAAATGGAAAACTTAAAACCACAGTGGGATAAAAGATGTATCTCTTCTTATTTAGTATTTTATTTATGTCACTTTCATTTTGAATTTTCTTACTGCTACTAAGTAATATGTATCCTGAGATAAACAGTTAAAACATTGATACCTTGACTGTTATTCTCCCTTGATAAATATGAGTTGTTCTTCAACCTTTTTCTTCATGGAAATTCTCTAGCTATTTAGAGACAGTTCTCTATACAGTTAAACAGAGTTTCCATTGTCTATAATACTTAATTAAAGCAAAAATAAACAAACAAACAAACAACATGAGTTTTCATCTACAAATGTAGATGATTATATTTCCACAGGGGACCTACCAACTCCATTATTTTCCATTTCATTCCTCTTACTTCAGTTTCACAGAAAAAAAAAAAAAAAAAGAAAAAAAAAAAAAAAACAGATATAAATACTGAATTTAAGTGAAAGTAGTGCCTTGTACTGTCATTAAACCAATCCTGTAATGCAAAGACTGCACAGTTCTTTGTGCTCTGAACTTCTTACTCAAATAAATAATTTTGATGTGTGTATGTATTTTAGAACTGAATTACTGTAAGCATAGGCAAAGATTTTTTTCATTCTAGATATCATTTTATAATAAAGTTTCATCTTTTAGTGTTTACTCTCTTAAGGAAAATTTTCTAACAGTTTCATTCAGAGATAAAAGGCATACAAGCAATACAAGGACAAGGAATTGCTTTCTACAATGTGATGATTGGTGCTGTGGACAGGCAAAGAGATCTTGCTTATTTTGCTTAGAAAACCTTTGACCCTGTCCCACAGCATAGCTAGAGACAAGCGGGTAATATGAAGACTGAAAATGTGAGTTGAAAATTCACTGGATAAGCTTGATGGAAAATTCACTAGATCACCAGAGTCTAGAGTCTGTGATCTGTGACAAAACTTCCAGCAAGTAGTTGGCTACTAGTGACGCCTTCCAGAAGTCGATACTAGACATAATTTGGTCAAATATATTTACTAATAACTTGGAACACATAATATAATATCCACTCAACATGTTGCAAAATGATGCTAAAACAGGAGAGCACTCCTCCAGGGAAGGATTGCTCTTCCAGCTATTACCTGCTTTAACACACAGGAGAAATATGTTGACAGGAACATAGGTAAATGCAACATTCTGCATCTGGATTGAAATAACACCACAGAACAGCACAGGCTGGAGGTAGATTTCTTGGAGAGCAGTTTTGGAACGATGGATCTGAGGGTTCTCTTGAACAAGCTGAGAATGGGTCAGCAGTGTGCTCTTACATCAAATTAAGCCAGCAGCCCGCTGAGCCGTATTTCCTGATTTTCCCTCTTCACAGGATGTTGAGGGAAATTACTTCTCCCCTCTATCTGACTCTTGTGAAATTGTACTGAGAGTACTCTACTCAATTGTAAGCTTCCCAACAGAAGAAGGACACTAGTAGACGGGGGTAAATCCAGAAGTGAACTACCAAACTCATTGTTCTGAGGCAAACAAGAAAAAGGCTGAGGAAATGAGATTTAAGAAGGGAATGTGAAATGGAATTTTATTGCTATCTACAGCTACCCAACAGGACAACAGAAATGGCAGATACAGACTTAAAAAAACGCACAGCAGACAAGGAGTCTGCTCAATACAAATGTAAGGTGAAGTACAAGAAATTCCAGTTATGTGCCTCAGAAAAGATTTTAACTATGAGGTTGTGAAACTTTGGACAGTGGTTCTGAAAGAAGTTGTGGAATTTCTAACCTTGGACATATTTAAAACCTATTTGGACAGACTCTAAACTACCTGCTTTGGGCCAGAAGTTGAATTCAGCTTTCACAGATCCTTTCTTACCTAAAATATTTAATGACCATGATTCTATGAGATGTTCAGTTATTTCTACTTTGTTATTCTAATGAGATTTTTCCTTTTGGGAGCACTGCATTTAGTGAAATTCTTGAAGAAATCTGTCTAAATTTGACAAGAGTTTTTTCAAGAATATTTTCTAAATACAGTGAATATGAAAATGAGGTCTTAGATCTGTCTTGTGGAATTCATAACTGGTGACAAAGATGCCATTGTACTTCATAGAAAAAAGGTGTTTTGTATGTGATTTCATTAATAACGTACTTAAAAGATTGGAATACATTTGAGAATCTCAATAGTAAACTATGTAAATTTATGTAAAACTCCTCACTTACAATGGGTCCTAAGCAGCTATTTTGAATGTCACTGCAGATATCAGAAATACTTACCAGACAACTTTCTTTTCCCAACATAGATAGATGTTTTGCTGACATGACTGACCTTCAGGCTTTCTTAATGCAGCTAAGCTGTGAAAAACAATTTGATCCTTCACCTTAAACAAAGCTTAAAATGATAAAAATCTCTAAAATTATAGGATTCATCAGAAATCCACACAGTATTTCAGTAGGAGTTTATACTTAATAAGATACACATTATTAAGTTGATTGACCCTAGAAAGTTATTTGTTCAAAGTCCTTTCTTAATTAATACTGAACATTTTACTCCATTTGATGTTGAATTATATCCTTGAAGCTCTTGGATTTCTTCTCTGCAGATGAGTAGTTCTTGGGTCCAGCTCATCTTGATTCAAATGAACAGTTTGAATCATTAAGAAATCAGTATGAATCATTGAAATCAGTAAAGATTTACACTACAAAGGAATATCAGCTTTAGTGGAAAATGGAAATGTTCTCTATTATTTGCAATCACTTCAAATAACTATGGAATTTCCAAAAGGTGTCAGAAGCTTAGACTTTTTTTTTCTTAATATTATTGCACTGAATAAAAATATAATCTCTTGGATTCCTTCATAACTGGTGTGAACTCTGCTCAGTGATATGGTTGATGCCCCATACCTGGAGACTTTCAAGGTGAGGCTAAATAAGGCCCTGGGCAACCTTATCAAGATGTTCTTGTTTACTGGAAGGTAGCTGGAGTAGATGGGCTCAGAGGTCCCTTCCAACTCTAAGAATTCTATGATTCCATCTTGTTAATTTTTGCAGGGGAAAAATAAATAAATAAATAAAAAATAAACTAAGCCTGTAATATTTACTCCACTCTACCTTATGTGAGAATTTTTAATTTGACCCTCTGAGAGCCTTTAAATAATTCAGCTTTCTAAGTTTTAGAACTAGTCCTCACTGATCACATCCTCTCAGTATGTAATACTTGGATTTCCAGAAGTGCTATCATGGTTTACTTCTTTGGTTATTTTCAATAGGATCCCCTCTAGACAAGCGCTATGATTTTTTACAAGCTTTCATTTTCGACTTGCAAGCAATGGGCTTTTGAACTAACCATTAGATAACACACTTCCTCCACACAGGTTGATGTGACCAGGATTCCTCTGAGCATCTTCCCGCAGTAAAAAATTGAAACTACTAATAACATCAATAACTGGACATATTGCAGGTGATTTTTACAATGGTTTTGATTCCCAAATGTACTGTAAACACTGAAAAATTAACTTTTGTGCCAATAGTAAGATGTGAAGAAAAAACAGGTTCAGAAGTGATTACTGTTTAATTCTGGTCTAATAATAGGTCTTTCTGTAATGTGGCCACATAAAGCAGAATATAAGTTGCAATATTGACTACATTTCTATTTAGCATCTTGAGCTTAAAAATTAGTCAGTAGTAATACATAATCATTAAAGCACAATGCAAGAATTCAAGAGCATTTAATACCAGTGTTCTCGAAAGGGCATGTTTTAGAAATTTTGATCATACTGCAATCTGCTCAGAGCTGTTAAAGTATGGATAATTTTGTTCAATTTTCCAGTAGGTTTCTGCCTTGAATAAGTAAATAGTGGGTAATGGTTTGTGTCAAAGTCCTTGTAACACTCCATTAAACATAAAGCATGACAATCTGATCAGATGTCTCTTTTATAGTCAGAAACTGACTTGTGACTTTGGGAGTTACTCAGCTGCATCAGGTCACATCAAAAGTCTAGTCTTTTCATCTTCTAAAAATCCCTTATGGCTTTACATCTGACAAGTTTTGAATCATAGCATCATGACCTCACTTTTCAAACTGCATTTGATATAGTCCCAGCACTGTTACTGAATGGAAAGTAGAACACTCATCTGCTGGGGACTGAATAAAAAGAAGTACACTTTTTTTTTTTTTTTAAATATGCTTCAAATTTAAATCATATTCTTAAGCTCCAAATATTTCATTTATATATTTTTTTTTAATTGCACTTTAATATTGTCAAGAATCTAACTTGAAATACACAGAATACTAAGGAAATCTAGAGTTAGACTAATTTGTCCTTTCAAACATTAACATTCCGTGAAGATAAAAACAAACCTTCATTTAAATTACCTAAAATAGAAATTCCAGATAAATATAGAAACAGAGATTCTCTATGCTGTGCATTACTCTCATAAGAGACAGTCATTGTAATGCTGTACATATAATGTAATGTTGAGAAAATATAACATTAAAACTCTCCAAATGAAACAATCTTCAAGAAATTGTTTGCCCATTTCTTTATTCCTTATCTCATTTACCTGAAGTTCCATAGAAAAAGAAATATTAGAACATAGCAAGCAAGCAAACAGAACTCAAAGGACAGTAGAGGGGAAAACATCGAGAAAAAGTGGAGAAAATATACCTTGTTCCTAATGTTAAGCAGAACAGGTGGTTGGTCAAGGGGACCTCTCAAATAGTCAAGGACCTGTCTTCAGAGAATTGTGTGAAGAATCATTGTGAAAGGCAAACACAGTAAAACACATACTTAATGACTTCAAATTCATTTCTTTCTGCCCTTGGCATCATGAGATTTAATTGCTTGTAGCCAAAGATTTCCTTTTTCCCTGGAACAGAGAGGAGCTTAAACTATGCCCTCTTTGTCATCAATTGAAGAAGACATGGTTTATCATTCCTTTGAAATATGTCCTAACTCCTGTCAGTGTGCAGGAAAACCTCTGGACTTAGTATGCTTCAGTGAAGACTGAAAACCTATTATTAAAATCTAATAAAATACTTCCTAACTATAAATACTGCTTGGGCTTGAGAACCTATGAGTCTACTGGTCCATAAGCAAAGCTCCCCTCCTCCCAGCCCTGTTTTGGGTGTCCAGTCACTTACTGAAATCAGAAGTTACTCAAGTGATAGTAATTGTGAATGACCATCTTCACCTCCTATTAAAATTAGATTTTGGCTCTTTGCAATCTCTGCAGAATCTTCGAAGAATCAGATAGTATCTGTGATAAATGTCGTTAGGAGTAGTTGAGGAAAAATTTAAAAAGAATCTTCTGAGAGATGTGGCTTTAAAAGTCTATCATTCATATTTGCATTGGTATTCAAGTTACTGCCTGTTAAAGTGTGAGAGCCTAACTATTCATTCTGTTATCATAGTGTAAATGAAAGTAACATCAGATTCCCACTATACAAATAAAACAACAAATGTGAAAACATCCACATGCACTACTATTATTATACCTAGCTTTTAAAATCACTTCAGTGTTAATTCTAGGTCCTCTGAAATTAATATTGGAACAACTAAAACATTTTGTTGGTATTATAAGCAGTATTTCTATAAACCTATTAACACTTCAGATGTCTAATTTAATACAAGAATATATGACTGCTCTATGTCAGCTTATTTGATATACACATTTTTCATTTCAAGCTATTCCTCCCCATATTCTTTGATCCATGAAGCTACAGATGCAGCAAATGAAGAATACAGAAGTGATATCTAGACATTAGGATTATCTTATAGTATATAACATGACAGTCTTTCCGTAATGAAAGATTCTAATTCTTGCATCTGTTTTATACAGAAGATTGTTTGTATTCTTCACTTGCAAGTGAAATCACTCCTATTCCTACAATTTTCTAAATTGATACAAGATCCTTTGGGCTATATTCTCAAAGATATTTTTTCCTAAAATAAAATTATTTTAGTCTGGCCACTGCTTCCTTTCTACAATGCCAGGTATAGAGTCTATTTCATTTGAAACTACAACTTACAAGTGGTTTCCGAGTTATTCTTTCTTAGTTCATCAAGATCATATTTCTGGAACATTCAATAACAGGAGCGTTTTCCCTTTACCTATGCCTTGTGCAACTCAATATACCATACAAAACAAAGCAATAGCATAGCTAAGAACAGTTTTTAATCGAAGAGATAGAATAACAATATTCCCACTTAATCCAAATTAGCTTCTTAAAATCCCTTCCACAGAATAAGAATCATTAGTAATATTAAACTTTACTAAAGAAAACACTGCCGCTTTTCTTGGTGGAGCGGGAAAATTTACTTAAGACATGGTTCATACTCCTAAATAAATTGCTCTGATATGATCTGAAAAATTAAAGGAAGCTTAATCCATACTAGAGCTTTTTAAAACATTCACAAAATAGTAACCTATTGTTCCCCCAGGATTTTAAAATCTTATGCCTAATATCTAATAGATTGCAAAGGTGAACTCTAAACCAAATACTTGGTGTAACTTGAGTTTTCTTCATTATCTTTTGTTCTTACTGACTGGAATTTTAAAAAGTTTGATGTAATTGTACTCTAGAGAATAACAGTTTCTCACAAAACAAAGCCAGGTGCAAAAGAAGTTTTAGTGCAAACAAACATCCTTAAACTCTTGCCTGTGACCATTTTAGAACTGTTTAGGGCTATACTGTCATAAAATCCGTAGGTTGCTGCAAAAGTAATGTCTCTTCTTTTCTTTTCTATGGAAAATACAGCAGTTACAGTGATCACAATAACACTATAGGGCTATATTGTCATAAAATCCGTAGGTTGCTGCAAAAGTAATGTCTCTTCTTTTCTTTTCTACGGAAAATACAGCAGTTACAGTGATCACAATAACACAATTTGATTGAGCAAATTCTCTGCTACAAAACACTATTTTTCAGCATAGTCATCACCGTTAGCTATGCATTTTCACCAACAATATAAAAGAGCCTGCATACTGCACTGGCACAAATCTGCACCAGCAGAGATGAACCATTGTCACTGTCACCACTGCTGAAACTCAACACCTACCACCTCAGTGAGCTCCACTGTTTGGTCTCCATAAATGTTCAGCTAGTGTCAGTGAATGTCCATGAGCACAGTATTTTCCACATGGAGGAATTCGATGACACACCTTTGTTTCACATGCCCTCACATGTCAGACACCATTTTATCAGACTGCCCTTCTGCTGCCATCTGTCTCATGGCATCAAAATGTAACAAAATACTGATGGCAAGGTTTAACCTCTACTGCTATACCATCAACATCTTACATCAATATCCTTCTTCTGTTGGGTGCCCCAGATCTGGATGCAGTACTCCAGGTGGGGTCTCATGAGAGCAGAGGGGTGGAATCACTTCCCATGACCTCATGGTCATGCTTCTCTTAATGCAGCTCAATATAAGGTTTGCCCTCTGGGCTGCAAGCGCACATTGCCAGCTCATGTTGAATCTTTCATGAACTGGAACTCCCTGTTCCTTCACCTCGGGGCTCTCTCAAGCCATTCTCCTCCTGTGTCTACACTTGAAATTGTCCTGACCCAGGTGCAGGACATTGCATGTTGCCTTGTTGAACTTCATGAGGTTGGCATAGGCCCAGCTCTCAAATTTATCTAGGTTCCTCTGGATAGTAACCCTTCCCTCTAATGTGACAACTGCACCACTCAGCCTGTTGTCATCTGCTGATCTGTTGAGAGTGTACTTAATCCCACTGTCCATGTCACTTGCAAAGATGTTAAATAACACTGGTCCCAGCATCGATCCCTAAGGAATGCCACTCACCACCACTTGGACACTGAGCCATTGACCACAACTCTCCAAGTGCAACCATCCAGCCAACTCCTTATCCAGCAAGTGGTCCATCCATTAAATCAATTTTTCTCCACTTTGGTGACCAAAACCAAAGGCATCATCATCTAAAGGAACTGAAAACACAAAGCCCTAGCAAAACTTCTTAAAAATAAATTTCATGCAAGCTATAGAGACAAATACAAAACAGAACCAAAAAGAAGGCTTTTTTTCTTTCCTGTGATTTAAAAATCAGTTGAATCATGTTCATGCAGGACATACTTGTACATTTTCTATGTAATTGACTATTTAAAATTCATCATTCTAGTATATCCAATTGTAGGGTAAAAGCATATATATTTCAACTCCTACATTTATTGGACAAAATATGTGTTATGCTTAAAGTCATATCCTAGCTTAACTTATTTAATAATTTACATTATTTGGTTTAGCAATTTCTTTCCAGATATCTAGAGTTGTATTGCTTCTTAAATCTGGCTGACTTTGTTCTTGTTGTTGCTGTATTCTCTGAATCCTTGCTGAAGGAGAAAAGCTTAATATCACTATATTTAACATTACTCATTAATATATGTGAAGCTAACTCAGTCATAATTTCCTTGTAAACTTCTTCACCTACTTTAATGTACAGAAACAGAACAAGTAACATTAAAGTTACCTGGAACGACAGCATTGCGGAAAAGAATAAAGCACACTCTACAGCTAGTATATAAGCATCTCAAAATTTCCAAATTAAGCCAATAATTTGTGTATATCTCAGTCCTTCATCTAGCAGAAAATGTGTTTCCTGGTTGAATATCAAATCATTTATTATTGTATATTGAAAACTTTCCCTTCAATAATTGTTTACTGATACATGTCTGTCATATAATTTATTCATTAGTTAAGCTTACATTCTATCTGCATCAATATTTATACTTATTTCGTTTACAATAATAATCAAAAGAAAAAAGCTTATGACTATACGTCCATGCCAGTGCCATGCAAAATTGTCAGGTAAATGATAGTAAGGAACTCAAGGCACCATCAGAAGGAACTCAAAATACAAAACCCTAGCAAAACTTCTTAAAAATAAATTTTGTGCATGCAAAAAGTTGTCAATGACCAACAAGAACTCTCAAGATCCATAGTGTCATTTCAAATTAATCTCTCTAAGAAAAGTTAACACTTCATATTAATAAACACAACAGCTAGTACATTTTTTCTTTTTCTAGTAAAATGAAAAATCAACATGCCACTTAAAATGGAAGCAGAAAAAATCTTTTGAGAGAAAGATAAAACAGCTTTTTATTGTATATTTATGGTGCACTGTGAGAGCAATACAGTAGCTAATGTACATACTTACATTGTCTAAGACACAAATATATGCTCAGAAGCAGGAAATCCCTGCTCAACTGATAAGAAAAGGGGACTACTCTAGACTATTCAAAAATTTGTTAGAGAGATTAAAATGGGATTATTGTTCAGCCTACAGTAGTGTTGAAAAAGTCTGTTTTATTTTTAACTCTTAGAAGAGTCATTTCAGAGAGCTCTGACTTTTAGAATGAGTAACCTTTCCTATATTTTAAGGAATAGTGACCTGTTAAGAAGATTATTTTTAGAAGAGGACAATTTATTTAATTGCTCCATCTGGATCACCTATTTCTGAACTATTTTAGACAATTCTTAACAGAGACCTTTTTCAAAAAATATATATGATAATAGAAAAATATTTGCATTAATCTTCTGGAAGCAAATAGAATATGTTAGTAAAGTCAATAATTCAGATTAATGATAAGTTCCTATTAATGGGCTTTTAGGTTTAGGGTACATTTCATTTAATGAAATCGCCACTGTGATTGTCAGTAGTAAATGAATTGTAAATAAAAGATATTCCCTATGTGGCCTGGTGGTTGGAATTCAGCTCCAGGGATCAGATCAAATTAATTTGTTGTTTCAATATAAAGTAATACTCTACACCACAAAATCACCACACACAAGGCATAAAAAGCTTTAGCTATGTGGTAAAGAATCCAGAAAGAGAAGGAGTAAAATTATTTGCTGTCTTCAGCCAAGTTAGAGAAATAACTGAAGTAACATAAATAAAACCTCAAATCTGTTTATGAGCTAAAAAGAATCAAAGTGGGAGTGGGAGTGTAAATCTCACATCAAATCATTGTTGGAAGTAATGAAGTAGGGAAATTACTTTTTTCAATTACAGCTTCTAGGATTCCTCATTTTTCAGTTCATGCTGCAAATTTTGCAGCTTATACTGATGCAGACAGTGTCAGAATGGAAGGAAGTTACTTTGTAGGGCTGATTCTGAGTGCAGAATTTCTAAGTTGAAATTTAGGTATCTGAACTTGATATTTAACATATTTAATGTTGTTTGGGGAAAAATGTGATATACAGAAAAATAGATAATATATAGGGCTTGGGAATTTTTTTTGTTTGGTTGATCGGTTGGTCTGGTTTTTGGTACAGGTGATATAATATATGGTTCCTCTTACTTGCATAATTTTATCATCACAGAAGTATTTTTATAATGGTCTGTAACCTACTCAGACAAAGTAACCAGAGTAAATGTTAAATTATCACTTTTTCCCCAACTATACATCTATTTTAAAACTTTACTTGCCTTTGAAATAACATCTACAGCTACATGCACAACTAGAAACTTTTGAGCAATATGAAACATTAGAATGGTTCTAAACATGATTTCCATAGGGCTATCTCATGTTGATGACCTCAAGGTTATTCATCTTGAATGAGTAATATGAGAATCTGTGGTCAGAGACATTAAATCAGCAGGGACTTCTAAGACTAGTATCACCACACCATCCTAGGATCCATCTACTACTCATCTACACATTAGTTTATCTGAGACGAAAAGGAAGGGAGCCTCTGGGGAAACATTGCTATCTACACTCCCTATTTAGCATCTAAATCCATTTTTTAATATCAGTCACTAAAATAGCTAGCATTTTTCTTTGATCTTTTAGAAATCTTATAAAAATTATGACATATTAGACTCAGAAAGATTACTAACCCCCAGTCTAGTTGCCCTAATCAAGTACTAATGTTAAAGTTACATATTTCAGAGTGACGTGGTATACTGAAAGGCTTTTTCTTGCTATTTTTGCTATGGTTGTGTAAGTAGAGGTTTCTTTTCTTCCTCTTTTGAGGTGGGGAAAGTGGATTTGAAATTAATTTCAATGAAGATTCCTAGCTCAATTAGCACATTTAAAAGTTCAGTGCCAATTAATCCAAAGTCACTGGCAAAGAACAATGGAAACAAACACTATATTTAGTATGAAAAAATCCATTCATACTATACCTCCTCCTCAGGCTTTATAAATACCAGAGAAGAGGTGATTTTGAGAAGTAATGGTGGACAATAATCCAATTCAATGCACCAACTTTGCCTTAGATAGATCCAAAATCCATTAAGCGGCTCATAGGATTTGGGATGAATTGACAAAGTGCTATTTAAAGTTCTTCTACAGCATTTTCATGGGCTTTGGGGAGTTCTGGACTTAAAGATCACACAAAGGAGCCAGCGTGTTCTGTGATCCTGGCAACAAGAAAATTTCCATGTGAATTTTGGATATATTTTCTCATCTACTTTTACACATTCGGACATAGAACAACTAACTCTAAGGTTCCATTTGGAATGGTTTCCATGTTTAAACAGTGCATAAACCTTTTGCCTTTCTCCAGCTGAGAATAAAAGCAAACGTTGGAGGATGATATACATTTCTTAGAATGCTGTATTAACTTCTATACATACGGACAAGTTTTCAGGACACTGGAAAACTGTGCCTTCATTTACACCGTAATACTTGAGGTGCAGAAAGAAGGTGTAAATGCAGTTTTATCATATATAGGAATATATTCATGAACTTTGGCCAGTGTTTATCTCCAGGTTTGCTTATGAGAAGTAGAGATCTAAATGAGGAAGGTGCTTGATGAGGTAGCTGGAAGCATAGATAAGCCACTGATTGTCAATGAACTAACAATAAGACTTCTGACTCTGAACAGCAATCTAAGGCCACAAGGAGATAGCAGGAATGAAATATCACAGCTTCCATATCTGCTATCACTGATCTGAGATTACTTGCTAGAACCTGAGTGAAACCTATGTATGGCAATGGCCTAGTTAGCACTTAAACATTTACCTGCACTCTGGCCAAATCCTGCATCTTGCCCTTACCCACCTAAACCATTTCAATCCAAGCTCATTCTAGTGGAGTCACTTATCACTGAACTCCTACCTTAGCAGTTCTCACAAATATAATGTAATCCTGTCACTGGGCAAGTTGTATTTTACATTCCTTTACAATTTGTCTTGCACACCACCCTCAGATCATAAAACTTGCATTATTTCTTATGGGAGAAAAAGTTTGTTTGACAGTATTTGACCTGGACTTCTGCATTGCAGTTTTCTAATCTCTGCCACACAGATAGTTACACTCTTACAAAGGAAACTGTGAAAAACTTCCCTCCATTCATTAAAGTAATTTCAAAACAGGTTCTTTAAAATGAGCTCTTTCGACAATAAGCCAAATATAAAAAATATGCATAGAACAAAGTTAAAATAACAAGTCTGTGTCTAGTTTTCTAAATTTATTCATTTGCAAGCATTTATAGGCTTCTCTTTGCCCAGTTGCACCCACATCAGTGTAGCAGCAGATGTGCAACGCTGCTTCCCTCTGTGACTTCCCTGTTAGACTGGGGAGCTGCCAGACAACCTGGTGAGTGCATCACAGAAACTAGCAGTAAAGTAGGAACAGTAATGTACTAAAGTCCACCCCTAATTTACTCAGCTTCATTTTGTTTCTACGTCACTCAATAGAAAGAATATTTCACTGTAAGATACTCCTTCCGTTCTATGCTCAACTCCTGGAATCACTGCTCTAGAAAATACATCATTAGCTTCATACAGTATATCAATTATCATTTCCCAAAGGTGTTCACCTGCATCTCTGATGGATTTTGTGTGATCTTTGAGGGGAAAAAAATGGCTGTCATTCTTTTCCTGATCTTTGTAATTGTTTCATTTCCTTCCCTTTTTCCCTATAGAGGTCTCTTTTGACTTGTCCATGCAGCCTACAGTATAAAATGAAATAGGAAAATTAGTGAGTATACCAAATTTATACAATACAGTTCCAGCAATACCCTTGTTTTCCTCATCTCCTGTGCCTTAGTGACATAGTTGAGATCTATTTCATAATTATTGTAGGGAAGTTTGATTAGAAACTTCTTTTTCAATATACATATGTTACACCTTAAAATATTTCTTGGAATACGACAATGCATTTGTCATAAATTATCAAAAATCAAAGTATCAGATCAAAGTTTCATATTCCATTCTGTGATCTTACTGCCTCAAATCTTCCTTTCTGTTAAATAAGCCTCATGTTTCATTCCAAGTACAGCTAATTATAAATCATAATCTCCTGGGAAAATAAGTCCACAAAATTTTTTGCATTCTAGTTTTTTCTTTCTTTCACAAGGATTTTCTGTCGAGGCACATATGTTTGACAGTACAGCTTTGCAAACTGAATGGCTTCTGTTTGACTCTGTTTCATCCAATCCAAATATATCACAGTCTGGAACACCTACTCCCCAATTTCTCACTAATAATATATCTTAGGTTAACCAATGTACCTGATGCTTCCTCTGGAAATGGGTGGAGGTATTGCTCACTCTGAACATTTAAGCTTACAGGCATTGCTATTGTGGCCTGAGGATAAGGCCCACACTTTTGCCTGTAATAGGGGGACAGGATGTTGATCTTCCCTCCCTTTGTATTTCCTTATCACCTCATGTATTTTCACTGATACCCTCAGCTGCATTCCTACAGTCAGCTTTTACTGAGTGCAGGACAAGATTTCTGGCTCAACCATATAACATGACTTCCAAGAAAAATATTAAAAAGTATGTCCTTTGATATCTTCACCAACAGTGTTCCTGACCTTTACTGGGTGTGTGCAAAAATGGGCTCTTCAGACAGCAGATGTGGCTTCAAATCTGGAACTTTCAGCAGTATTTTCTATTCCATCAGCACCTGGTAAGTCTCCATACAATAATTCTATCCACTCCTGTGCCCACTCCCTCTTAAAATGTCTGTCACATGCACATTGCTTAATGAACCCCTAATTGCTAAGGTTCTGAAATTCCTTATATGTGAAACATTAAAACGTAGTTTGCAATTTTTTGATGAGAAGTATCAAGTACCAGAAAATGGTTGATGTCAGAAGTGCAGAAGATATATCACAGTTACAATATATGTTCTATATAGAGATATTAATATATATATATATAAAGATATATATACATATATTAAGATAAATATATTAAGAAATAGATAAAACCCCAAATGTACTCTAGCTGGGAGCATAGTGACCTGATACTCAGAATAAGATTCTAACTTCACATGAACATTTCAGTGAATGTTCTTCCCTTTGTCTATTTGACTATGCACTTGATAAATTGGTGAGTGTTTTCTGACATGGTTGTAGTCTGGTCTCCTTCCTTTGGAACTTACGTGCCTCTTTTTCAAGCTGAATCAACATCCCTTCACCTTTTAACATGCTCTTTCTCATAGGTATTTCTGAGGCGAGCTTTACAAAGAATAATGATACTTTTTATTTTAACTGATTTCTAAGTGTTATTTATCATAAAGTGACCCATAAAAACTCAATCCATTAATTTAAATCCTTTTAGTAATCTCATATTTGCTACCTAAACTTACATAAGCATGTGAAATTTTGATACTGGTCCCATCATTTCAGCTAATGAACATCTGATTCTAACCCACATAACTCTGCAATTCACAAATGAGATTTCTTTGTATCCAAGACCCCGAGATGCTGAGTGTAGCCAATGTATTCTGAGAATATTCAACACTAAAATTAGATGGTTGGGCACGAAATATGTCACATACATTCCTTTTCATTTAAAATTGTTTCTTATGTCTTAGCCCTAGTAAAAAAACTAGCCCTTAGTTAAAACTAGCCCTTAGTTAAAAAACTCACCCAAGAAACAGAAGTGAAGAAACCAACCTGTTTCATGTCCTGCATTCAGGAGGACAGGTGGAGAATATAGAAAAAGCTAGACAGAGGCCAGATCTATAAAAGCCATAGCACTGAACACTCAAGGAGGCAGATTTCAGAAGGATCAGACAGACAGAACACAGGAGCCAGAATGAGAAGCTTGTTAAAGTGCATTTGTTGAAGAGAATGGGGGGAAGAAACATGAATATATGGAATTCAAAAAGCAGAGAATGTTGAAGTAAAAAGTCATCAGGAAAAATAGAACAAAAATCCTTCATTCTTTCAGCTCTGCCTATGCAACATCGTATTGCACATAGCCTGTTGGAAATTCGTGTATCTTTTTGTTTTCCCATTACACCAATTCCTATTTATTCTGTCCCTGTTGTGTTTGACAGTCCTTAGATATTCAAGATCTTCATTTTACTTCTCTTTGCAATTTCTTTTTTAAAAAAGTTTCATGTTCATTGAAAATATATTCTAAATAAGCGACTCTGTAGTAAATAATCTTTATTCTGATATTCTTCCAGGCTATACACATTTCACATAAAAAATAATTGCATGACTGTAAGTTATATGCACCATTCCCAAGAGTGCTGAGGAAGCCTTGGGTGTAGTTCACATGCAGGCTCTGTCATTTCCTTAAGATATTTCAATCCAGCAGAGAATGGCATTAGCCTGGGCAAGGCCAGCGATGTGTGGAACAAATGCAATAATTCTGTCTTTTTCCTACTAGTCTCCTACTCGCCCAGTACTGCTACTGCTCACATGCAGAATCTCAACATGGAGACACCCCTGAACTGCTCAGGAGCCTTGGGGTTTTTCTGGTTTGTAAAGTAAGATCTGGATTCATCTGCTGTTAATTCATGCTGCAATCTAAGCTTACTCTCAGGAATCTTCTTTCAGAAGTATGATATCTAGTTCTGAATAATCACAACTGAATATAACACTAAGGCATGAATCTCCTGTTAAACATCTTTAGGATCAAACGCAGTTTTCATATTTTTATCAATCAGGTAATTTTAGAAAGGTTTCTAATCTTTTTTTTTTTTTTTTTTTTTTTGTTCCGATCTTTCTCTTCTACTCCTCCTTCCCCAAAGAACATGACAAATTTTATCATGCCTTTCTCTTTAGTAAACATTATTTTTACATTGTTGTAATTCATTGCAAAATATCACTATCAGTATATCACTACTGCCACCAACAGTCACAGGTGTAATCACAGGCTGCATTTTAAACACCTTGACAGATGGGTCTAACTTGATTAATCTGCTTCCTTTGTCACTCTCAAAGGTGAAATCCTGCCAGATGCATGAATAAGAAGGGGGTTAATGTCAAATAACAAAGCAGCATTAAAAGCAGGAAATAAAAAAAATATGAAAATGTGAACTACTTGTCAGTCATATATTAAAGACTGAGAGAAGACCAAATTGAACAAAGAAGTTATGACACTTCAACAACAAGCACACAGTTCAATAAGACTGTAACAAAGGTTTAAATAAGTAAATCTTCCTGATGAAAAATATGTATGTATTAAAAAAAAAAAAAAAAAAAAAAAAGAGCAAATATCCACAGTAGCTCAGAAAGATATCTTATTCTCAAAAAACATATAAAATGTCTACTTCCTCTCTTCTCTCCTCTTGGCACAATCCACTTATGGGAGCTATATGTAAAAATACTGCAGTACACAGCTTTATTCATAGCATTTCCAAATCAAACAGGAAAGGGATGTCATGCTTTAAACTGTGTAAATGAGAAGCAGATTCAATAGTTCTAAAGCTGAGAGTGAAAAAAAAAAAAAAAAAAAAAAAAAACCAGCAAAAAAACTCCATAGAGTTTATTTATAGCCTTTTTTACTTCTTAAAAAACTATTTATATATATTGGGGGATAAGGTTAGGAAGCTCCCTTATGTAGTGAAAAAGAAATAAAGGGAAAAAAGACACTTTATTAGTACTGAAATATGGAGAATTGTCCTGCTGCCCCTGTGTTTAGATATTGTATGAGGCAAAGGAATGAAGGGATGAGTACGCGGAAGTGTAGAGCTGAAGGGATTGAGGATCATCATTAGTCTTCTGAAAGCAAGACTTTCACATCCAACAGCATAAATACTTTCTGTGAATATTGAACTTTCTTATTACATAATATACAGGAAAGGGCTAAGGCAGCATAAGTGAGCAAAGGTGGATATTATCAGAAATTAATACAATACAATTTCAAAGAGATTTATAACTGCTATATAGCTTTTCAGTGGTTAAGTAAAAGACCCTTTTGCAGAAAACTGGCTGTCACCTCTGCTAAGTGGAAACATATGCATTTTCATTCCATGGCATAAAACTGAGGCATTTTGCCCTGAAATTTAAAAAGCACACCCAATACATCAGTAATCATCCTGCATCTAATGCTGCATGTAGATCTATGCCAGGTGTGGAAGCTTATGTGGAATCAAGCAGGCATGTGAATACATCCCATTTCAGTTGTAACCTCAAATTTTATGGAGTCACGTAACTCGTGTTGTTCATGACAAACTCTCTAATACAGTTCTCTCCCTGAATGACTCACATTTCTGAATACCATCTCCAATCTCTATTATTTGCCTTCCTTCCCCCACCCTTCAACCTTCCCAGCCTTCTCTCCTATGGTGCGATACAGAGTACAAAGAAACATAACTACTGAAAAGACAAAGATAAGAAATTGAAAGGAAAAGTAATTGATGTTGAACAGAAGAACTGAGCTCTGCTCATTTACTCCCCTTTCCAATGAGAGAGGCTAATATGCAGAAAAATTCCTCATAATCTAGGTTTCTAATCCAAGATTCACTAGCTGGTAAATAGTTTGGTTGTGGCTGAAGGAAGTAAGTGACTGTACTGGGCAGTGATTAATCTCCTACACATCTAACTTGCCAGTCTATACTCAATTCCTACTCTTTTTCCTGGGCCTCCAAAGCAGGAAGAAAGATAGATATACTTGTGTCATTAGTTACCACTAATCCACAGTGCTTTTTCCAAAGGTTTTAATTTGATGTAGGGATTTTTAGTTTTGGTTGGGTTGTTTGGGTTATTTTTTGCGTCTGTTTGGGTTCATATTGTATATTTTGCTGCACAGAAGCAGAAGCAATTACAGTATATTTTGCTTCTTATTTCTGCAACGGCTGCACCAGATCCACTGACTTCAGAGATGGCCTTCCTCTGAAACAAAGCCTCTTAGTTGGGATTGTCATCATAAAAATTCATAAAAGTCATAAAAATCATTAAAAAATCATAAAAATCATAAAAATTCTCAAAATTTAAAAAACTATAAATGTTCAAATAACAATTCCTTCACCATGCAGTGGTACTTTAATTTACTTTATACACTGCTGAAGTTATTTTTGAAAGCTTTACAGCAGGGTTACTTCCATGCAACAGGATACTCAAAGCCTAATTAAAATAATTAAAGTGATATCCAATAGCTTCAGTTACATTTTGAGAGTAATGGTTTGTATTAATACATTTTCATACAAACAGCATTAAAATAAGTGTCACCCTTTGGATAAACTAAAATCCTAGAGATAAATATTAAAATTACCTTTCAAAAACTGAAGTTCAAGAGTGAGTAGAGAAAAATAACTGCCTGTGTCTAAGTTCACTAAATAATTGATGCTACATCTCTCAAAAAAAACAGTTATCCAAAACATGAAATCTTGTCTCTTGGTTGTATATCATTTCTGATGGCAGCTATCTGTTATAATGGAAAAAGCATCAGTGATGCATCAGGATCTATCTGGTAAGGCACTATGATGTTCTCAATCACTTGATCTCTGCAAAGTGACAGCTGTTGCAGTTCATGCTTTTTTTCTAAAGAAACTTCAGTGCACTGAGAATGTCAGGTTACACCAGCAGAAATATTTCCATCTATTTATTCCAAACTGAATATAAGACAAAAGTCATAACAGAACTGCTTGCGCTTGGTGCATTAGATGTGTTTCTCTTTTTCTCAAAAGCTACTTATGTCTTAATTTCTGCTAAGTAATGCAGTAGGATTTCAATAAAGATCAGAATTGCCGTATGTATCCCACAAACCTGTGCCAAACTGAAAAGTTTCCATAATGAATCAATTTGTGACACCTCCTCCTCTGGCTACAGCCAGTGTAGAAGACCTTCCATACGACATGACTCAGTTACACCCATCCTCAGCCCTCTTGCTGGGCTTTAGAGATAAGTTAAAGAACATATCCAGCAAAAGGACAAGGAGAACAATAGAATGGAATAAAAAAACCTAAAGGTCAGTTGTAGTTCAAGATAAGAATCATGCCACTACTTTGATAATTCTGGTCAATGTTATCTAATTTTAAGACCCTTTAAGATTTAGAAATAGCAACATATGCAGAATCCTCTTTTTGATTCACAATGGCAAATATAGAAACAGGAGGGTGGGAGGGAGGAGTAGCGCTCACTGCATCATTCTTAGTATATGCAGTGTTTTTGTGCCTTTTTCCTGTGATGCCCCCAGATAGTCATGCATTGAAAATGCAAACCTTCTCTGTTTCCCCTTCAAGTCATCCACTATTACTTATGGAAAGCTATTTGCTTTGCCTTTCATTAACTGACTGGTATTGCTTTTCCTTTTTCTTCAAAAAGCAATTATAATGGTCTTTTGAAACAAGAGGTTTATCTTCTCTCCCAAATTAATAATACTTTGCAGTGCCTTCATTTAGGGGTCAGAACAATTTTTGTTATATCCTCAAGGAAAGGGAGGAAAGAGCAAATCAATTTTGATGATCCATTAGTAACTACCACTTGACATATAATGTTATATTCTAGGAGTGAGTTTTTCCTCTAAATGTGTCATTTTAAAGCTACAGACTCTAAAGTGTTTGCATTGTTCACATATACTGGATTTATCCAATTCTCAATTTTGACCCACTAAGAAGAATTACTCAGCATGTTAATATTATGCATAGTATTAGGTGGCTGAGAAAATAAGTACTAATTTAAAGTAAGAGTGTTATATCTATCAAAAAAAAAAAAAAAAAAAAAAAAATCTCCAGAACATTTTCAGCTTCTTTCCTAAGTTGAAGGTGTAGAGTAGGAGGGTGATTGGCACCACTAGTGTTATACAATCCATTAGGAGTTGTGTTTATCAAAAAATCTAGCTAAAGGATATGTTGCTAACACAGTGAGCCACCACAAACAACTCTTACTCACATTCAGAACATCATGGGAAGTGAAAGTCATGTCAGGAAGAGACATACTGAATTCATCCCATTCATTCATTGTGTAGCCACTGAAGGAATAGGCTACAGTTATTACACACCTTAAGGGGCAGCATCAATTTATTTCTAGACTATGCCTTGATAAGAAGACTGCCTGACATGCACAAATTCTGTTGAAGTATTGCATTGGCAGCTGTAATGTCAAATTTTTCTCTCCACATTCCCTGTTGCTGCTACAGGAAACACCCTTTAATAAGTAGTTTAGGATGCACTAAAACACAGTACAAAATGGCTGTGAATTAAATAATCCCTTAAAATGAGTGAAATTTGGAAACAGCATTAGTGCAACTTAAAGTGGAGAAATCCACAGAAAATGAATTGAAACCATTTGCTTTTAATAAACAACAAAATATGAAGTAATTTGCAATGAAATACTGTAGAAAACTTTGAACAGCATTGATTACGTGACGTTGCTGAACTTTCTTCTCAACTAGTACAGTTGAAAATGTTTTATTCTATGAGGATTTATTTGGATATTAAATGGAAAAAAAAACCTGCATTTGAAGACACCTAATATTTTCATATTAGCATCTTATTTTATGATAGTGAAGAGTACCTGTCACTTGCAACATTGCAAATTATATAAAACTTGTTAACAAAATATGATTAAATCTTCCATAAATAAGAAGCAGAAAGAGTGTCACCTGTATAAGAAGTACTGGCTGACTCAAATACAGTTCTTGTATTGAAAATGAAGGTGGTATCAACAGTGTATTATTTGTGTAACTAGCATTTTCAACAAAACTAACTGTAGCAGAATTTAACAGATAATTCCAGAGTTTTACATTATTTTAAAATAGTGGGAAAATTCTTTATATATGTATTCCTGTCTTTGGAAATAAAAAAGCTTTATGACTAATTTTAGAAAAGACTAGCTTAATAGCTTTTCACTTGAATCACTATGGAATCTTAAATCAATTTATAAAATGCCTACAGTAGTTCTACAGGAAGCATTAAGGATCGATGTCTAATTCTGACACTGCATGAATTTTCATACAATTTGCAAATGTGTGAGTCAATATAAAATGCTGTGAATGACTTCATCAAACTGCATAGCGCATCTCCTCAAAAAAAAAAAAAGTGATGAGATGTAGTGGTTGGCGCAAAGGACAGAAGGGAAATTGATGAGATGTAGTGGTTGGCGCAAAGGACAGAAGGGAAATTCACCAAATACTGAGTTATTCAGAAACACCTATGATTTCTTTTGAATTTCAGTAGCCATAGATGGGCAGAACATCTTTATAAAGATTACTCAGTAAAATACAACAATGCTGCAATAAAAATAAACAAACCAGGGCATTCATTTTCAAAAATCCCCAAAATTCATTTTCAAAAAACTCAAATCCCCTAAATTATGCACACAATCTAGAGCAAGTATATCCCAACATACACAGAAGCCTTAGGTTTTGAACACAGGATACGTGCCCAGATCTTTTATTCAGCACTGAACAAGAGCTACTTAGACAAGTCCAGGTAGTCTTAATCAGGCCAGGAAAAACTCCCAAATGCCTTTCTATTATTTATTTGCTTGGATTTGATTATCTTCTTCAACTTGAAATAAAAACATGCACAGACACATTGCACCTGTTGGATTAGATATCCTGCCACCATAATATGGATGGGATAGTTTGTCCCTCTGTCAATCCCTTATAGACAGCCTCAGTTCACAGCAGGACACAGATCTCTAGACACGTTGACATTGGTGGCTACTTTTATAAGCTCTGGCCAGTCAGGAGTAAAGTCTAAGCTTTTCAGGTGAAGTAAAGGCATTGCATTTTGTCTTATGTAGGCATAAAAATAAAGCACGGATGAAGTATAACCTGAACAAGATTTTTACATATAAATCACACAGAGTCACCAAGATTCTGTTAAAAACTTGTAAACACCCAAACTACTCCAGCATCCCTCCAGCCACTTTGCTGACCTCTCCAGTAACCAAAACACCCTCAGGATTTTTCAAGAATTCAGATGTTGACTTGAATTCTGCCTATTTTAGCAAATGGAAGAACTGAGAGAGATGGAAACTCAAGCAAAAAAAGCTGAAGCCAAGGATGCAATCCTAGTGAGCACAATGCCTGGAGAAAAGGGTGGGTTGAAACCAGAGCAAACTTTCTGCAAGCCATCTGAAGAACACCATGAACAAGACATAAATTACTGAGACAGTCCCTATACACTGAACTCATTGAACTCAGGATTGGAGTTCAGAGGCATAAAAATAATCACCTACCACAAATCAGATGTAAAGTACATTGCTGTATTCACCAGAAGTGTCTGGATTAGGTATAGGTCTTCTCTATTTGCATAACTTCCAGTCCTATGTAGATGCCCCAGGTGCCCTTTGGTATTAGATGTACTTCAGTCACTGCCACGTCCATCCCATGTTTTGCAGTAGTGTTTCAAAGTAATTTGTTATCCTAAAAACTCCTTATTTTGGCATATTGTGTGGACATTTGCACATTTTGTTTCAAAAGAATATTGAAAAAGCCTAGTGGGTATTTATTGTTCAAGGAAATTTCAGAAAGACAGCTAAGAAAATATTATCATGTTTTTGTTTTTGTTTTTGTTTTGCAAAGAACTGTTGATCCTGTACAACTTCATTTGAGCAGTTAAGTGAAAAAATGCTCACTTCATCACTAGATTTCAATTCCACCCGGAGAGTTACTGATACCATGAGCATATGCTACGTCACTTGAATAATCCTTAGCCTTGCCTCTACAACATCTAGGCTTTTGAAATATCTCTTGAAAGCAGATTTTGATGAAAATAGACTACTTTCACTTTATTTTCAGCTTTTAAAATGAAGCACGTTGGATAACTAGGGTGCAGCTCTAAATCTGTTGTTACAAGGCAACTAATTCAGAAAGAATTTTATGTTGTTGTTGTTAAATATGGTATAGCAAGCTCCATGTTCTCTGGCCCTGCACTCATAGTCCTGTGCCATCTGTAACACCCACACACATCCTGTGCTATCTTCCCAGCATTGTATACCATACATCTCCTGGAGAAATCATATCCAGCAACTCAGACATTCACCAGTAAAACACTGAGCTGCTCCCACAACAGTGCTGTGAGTCATGACTTTTCTTGGTGCCTGAATCATTTGAACAGCTGCAGCAATTGCAGACCAATAAAGCTCTTTGGGAATAGGTATATTCCTGCTTTTCCATAGCACGGCTTTGTGTTTTTCACAGAGCATGTTGCTTCGAGGGGTATGCAGGAAAGGACAGACTGGCTCACATCACAGGAGATCTGTCTCATGTACTTGGCTTTTCTTAAAAGAAGCAATGTCCAATGAGTACGAAAAGTCCAACTTTTACTCTCCATCATTTGTTATACCAGCTGGCTGAAGCTATTCCCAAAAAACGGTGCATCTGGACAAACTGGTTAAGAAAGGATGCAGTTAACAACCCAAGTGGCTTTTTAAAACAATGCAGTAAACCAGAGCTAAGTCTTGCCAAATAATCATAATGTCTCTGGTCCTGGGAGTCCACTGTACATTGTACACTGGAAGTACTAATCATTTGCCGTAGTAGGTAAAGCTGGGACATTGAGACTACATTGAATATCTATATATATCTTCAGTCTGATTGTCTTCTAGTCTAATGAAATAATATGTTTTGGCTATTTTTTCTTACAGATTAATCAAGAGGTTCCCGGACGGATCTGATTTGCCTTGGCCCCTTTTTGTCAGGAAAATGCCTTCAGGGTGTTAGTAGGTAGGATGCTTTTCAAGGTAACCAGTTGAAACTGAGCAGGCAGCCCCTAGGACATGTTGTATAGCAGTTTCAGTGGCTTAGATCTACAGTGCTAAGGTGTCTGACAGCAAATTGTCATTTTCAAATGGACGCTTTCTTCTTAGGATCATCCACTATCTCATATACACATGCATACTAAAAATAATTTAAAAAAAAAAGCATTTATATTCTATATATATATATATATATCCACATTTATTAAGAATATATATGCACACATTCATGAAGGACTGCTTTCTGTTTTCCAAAATACAAAATAACACACATGCAAGTTTTGATTAAAAGCCAGGGTAGTATACTTCATTTGTAGAGTATCAGTCAAAATCAGCAAAAATCCCAAAGCAAATCCCTATGCAAGCCAGGATAGCTCTTGCATAATGCCAGAAGTGTTGTTTACATTGGAAAAGTGCAAGTGGGAAGCGTAGTTCTCTTGATTCCCTTACCCAAGGAAAAAGAATCAAATGTAACAGATCTAAAATAAATCTGGTGCAAAGGCAGAGAAAAGGTATGTTGCATTCAAAACTATTACATTGTCTTTTACCATTATACTCTTTGAGATGCTATGCGTATCTATATACCTGGAGTTTCCAATTACCAGTGCATTCTTAGATTAGACACAACATATCCAGAATCCTGTGGTATTGGTGTTTACAGATTCTTATGCACTATAGACACAGTTGAAACAACAGAGTTGCCATAACGTCCTCAGCTCTTTAAGGAGAATACTTTCATGGCTCATTCAGAGTTTCTCAGCAATATAAATAATGTCAAGTTTTCCATCCCTTATCAACAGAATAACTTAATGTCATAATTTAGCTGTGACAGTCAGAGAGAAGCACCCACAAGCATCATCCATCACTCAGCAAGCTTCCCTGTCTGCTTCACTCATGATGAGCAATGCTGCCCTTTTTCCATGAGGTAAATGCAGCGCTATCACATTAGTAGCTCAGAGATGGAGCCACTTACTAACTGCATGGGTGGAAGCTTGTAGAGGTAATATTTCAGGTGGTGATATTACTTACTGGCAGAGAGGTTGCCTGTGCTCTGTGGCTGATCTCATCCTGGAAGGATAATGTTGGAAGAGCAGCTAAGGTGGTACCAGACCGTCACAAGCAGCTAACACCAATATGAGATTCAACAGCAGATGAAATTGCAACCTCCCCACCAGCATGCTGCATCAGGCAATAATTTATTTCATCTGTGCATGAGATAGCTTCTCCATAATGTTATGAATGGGATCCATCCCTTTCCTAAACTACTGCCTACTGTGAGATAGCCTAGGGTGGGAATCCATGTGTACATCCTTATTACTTCACTGGTGATGCACAGTGCATCTAAATTCAGCATCAAAAATAACTGGGAGAATATTTGAGCAGTGTTGGGAATAAATTACATTTTATGTCCTATACTTTTAGCATGCTTTATAAGAAACCACCTTTGACTACAGCCAGGAGACAAAATATTAGTCTTACCAAAAGGTTAAAAAAAATAGAAATAGAAATAAAAATAATTTCACTCCATTCTACTCAAGAGATTTCATTTTCCATAATGCAACAAAATATTTACTGGGCCAACAAGGCAACAAGTTCATTCTTCAGTGGCTTTATGCCAGAAATAAAATGGGAGTCCTGGAGTTACCTAATATACTGCAAAGTGCTCACTATATATTTTATTCAAAGACTATTTTACGCAATTGCGAATGGAAGAAAACAATCCTTGTCCTGAAAACTACAGGTGACACCCATCATCCTGTCTCCCTAAGGGCTAGACTAAGAGATTAGCAGCATCCTTTCTGGGGCACCTCACTGTTCTTATAAGCTATACACAATGGTACCCATTCTAGAAATTGAAAAATATTTGGCATAAATGAGCTTTGCATTATCCAATCTCCTTTTAATAATCTGGGTACATCATTTCCTTCTTCTAAAACACAGTACAATTTATTAAAAAATAATAATAGTAATAAAAGAATTTTCTTCTTCACATTCAAAAACAAAAGTCAAATCCATTTCAAAAAGAAATTATGAAAATGTTAACATTAGCATTGTATAATACTTACGACAAAGCAGAGAGCAAAGGTGTTGTGTTGGTGGTTTTTTTTTCAAATTGTGATAACATGGTAGTGAGCCCAGTAGCCATATAATAATACTGTAAATATAGGATAATCAACAATCTCTGTAGAATGTAACCCCAGGATAATTATGCACTTCTCTATATCTTTAAAACAAAGCCTTATCTTCACATCTAAAAAGTGGAAGTTACATGGTAATTATTCTTTGAATTACTTTGTAACTGGTAGTATAATTATCAAGTAATCTGCATGAAAATAATTAGGTATTTACATAGTCTTTCCAACATAATTACAGAGTAGTTGGCTGATTATACAGCAAGTGCCTTGAAAGAGAAAATGATACCAAAAAGACAAAAAAACATTATAAAAATACTTGTCATTTGGACTAAAATGAATTAATCTTGAATAAGAATTTCTCTGCATTTTGTGGGAGTGTATTTTTGTGTACAAATATCTGCCTGTGTTTGTGCACGTGAAGGTGACAAACAATAGAGATTTCACAGGAGACAAAAGAAGATACTAATCATGGCAGCAGTCGGTCAGCTTCCTGGATGGAGGAGACTTGTAGAATCAACTATTTCCCAAGTCAAATTTCTCTCAGTAGATGGTAATAATTTCTTACAGAATTCACAACCATTCCACCTCACAAGTTCATCTATGTTCAAATGCTTAATAAGTTGTTGTTGGAAACAATATGAGCATCCAGTGAATGTTTAAAAGCAATTACTCTAGTTGACTTTTATTCCAATTGTCACCTGAAAAAAATTAATTCACTGTATAATTTTTATTTTTATTTTAAAGACAATGATTAATCTTTTTATTAATTTATTAAGAAAAAAATATGTTTGTTTTTCTTCTGATTGATTCAACCCAATAATTGATTTTGATCCCTGTCATATATCTGCATCTTCTGCTTTGCTTGCACTGTTCTAGTCTTACTCAATTATCAGATGTAGATTCTGAAACAATAGAGATTATTTCGTAAGTAAAAAGTCATTATTTGGTAATCATTTACATTTAAACAGCAACGTGGATTGAGTAGAATGCAAGTACTCAAAACATTATAAATACGGCCAAAGAATGAGGGCTGCCCGCTGTTTTATTATCCTGGCCCACAATGTCAGAAGTAGATATTAGTGGTATGGCAGTAGACACTAAATATTCCCGTCAATAATCTATTACATTTTGCTTCCATTCTCCAGATGGCAGCAGAGGGGCAGTCAGATAAAATGACATCTGACATGGAAGTATGTATGAAGTGAAAGTGTGTCATTTGAATTCCTCCATGTGGAAAAAAATTGCACCCACTGACATTCATCAGTCCTAGCTGATGTTTGGAGACCAAACAGTAGATGTGAGCCCAGTGTGGCAGGTAAAGCTAAAGGTCACAACGAATACCAATGTATTCAAAACTGTAGGTAGAAAATTAAGAGCTCAATTCAGGAAGAGAGGGGAAAAAAAGAGAAAAACACAGGCCAAAGCTAAAGCATATGTATATGTAAAACCATCAAAGTCAGTACCAATGTGTGGCAGGGAAAAGGTAGGGGAAAAACAGCCTCTCTTGTTTCTACATAACCTCCATTTCCCATCAAGAATAGACAACTATTAGAGTTTGCCTAAGTCATTGAGAGAGGTTTTTTTGTTGGTTTTGTTTGTTTGTTTGTTTTTGCTTGGTTTTTTTTTTTTACATTGTAGGGAGCTACGATAATGAACCTTGGAAAGAAGGACCATTTGTAACAATCATAAAGCTTTCAACAAATTTTAGAATCTGTGAAAATATGAAAACAAGCAAAAGTCTGTGCAAGGTAGGTAAGCCAATGACACTAAAGAGTTAACAATACCAAGAAGAAAAAAAGATTCTAATTCACAGCATGATCAGTATTTTAAGCTCCAGACAGCCCTGAAATATGTTCATACAAGTCTAAACAATCAAGTTCCATTTCTGCTAGACAGGAGTTTTTAAGAGCTATTTCCACTTGATTCAATTGATTTACATGGTAAATAGGGCCTGAGATAGGCCCAGCCATTGTCTCTTTCTTCAGCCTACAATGGTCTTTCCAAGGTCCTCAGTATCTTTTTTTTTTTTTTTTTTTTTTGTATTATATATTTTTAATTTACATTTTTCTGGTAATTTCTGAATTACTATGGTTAGTTAATAGCAAACCAGAACTATTAATGGATAGCAGGTTACATAATGCAAGTTCTTGCATGTTGCATGGCAGGTTAAATTGGCCTCTTACTCTCTAGTACAAGCCTGACTGGAGACTCCACAGGAGCACAATTGGAGTTAAGAGCTCTGAATGCTATTCTGTGGGAAACGGCAGCAGTTTGACCCCACATGACTTGTTCTCTCTTGCAGCAATAAAACAAATGCTTCCTCAGTGAGAGGAACTAATGCTGCCATGCCTCATGTGTCCATGCCTCAGTCTCCTGAGCCAAGTACAAGGAGTGCTATGCAGACATACTGTGGATGGGAGGCCAAGACCTTAGAGGTCTAGCAGGCTCTTTTGCCACCTGCCTTAAATAGTTCACAGGCTCCCAAGTTATATAACAGCAGTTGCTGCCCAGCTGTGTATCTTCCCTGCTAATTAGAAGGTAGCTACACTGTCTTTTAAGGACACTGCAGCCAGATGATAGTAAACAAAGGGGCAGCTTCATCTTGACAAACAGATAAGGCAGGCAGCTGAAATCTTTCACACCCTGTGTTTCGAAGGGACATTTCAAATACTAAGAAAGTTTTCATTACCACAGAGTCTTTAAAATACTTTGAACTTAGCTGGAAACTCTTTCCTCAGTCAGTCACCTTCAGTGTCTCCCTTCTTGATCTGTCACAACTTTCACAGCCTCTTTTAAGCATGATTATCTCCAAGACAACACCTCTCCATCCAGTCAGATAGCAGGCTGGAAAATTTACATAGGAAATCAGACTAAAAATCACTAGAGTTGAATATACTTTTATTGAATGTATCTGAATAGATAACAGTTCAAAAATTTTTGGGAATGTTCAATCCTCTTCTGGAGCGAGGCATGGTAATTGCCCATCAGCAATCATTAATATTGGATCAGCTTTTGTAACCACTACTCATCACTTTTTACCCTGAGTTTATAAATTTATGGTAGGTCTACACATTATAAAGTTAATCCAAAGCCAAATATTCAAGCCAGGTGGGTATTCTATTATTATTTTTTCTGCAAATTTCAGTTCAGACTTCACTTTCCTCAAAACCTAGTTAGCACAGTTAAGTGGATGTAGTTGTCCATTTTGGGTTCTCATCCACCCACCACACCTTCCACTTCTCTCATTTTCCTAATAAGAGCCACTGCGTCTTCCAACAGTCATTTTAGTATCCACAGCCTTGGATAGCAAGAGAAGAATCTCAGATCAGATCTCAGAACTAAGCTCTCCACTAGAGAAATATATATATGTATATATATCACTTTATGTAAAGGACTTTTGCTTTTGTAAAAAAATTCAGCAAACATGGAATTTTGGACAAATAATGATGAGTAGCACCACTTGTTAGGGTGCAACTAAGGACCACTGATTTTTTGGGATACCTATTTAATCTTCAAGAAATATCATCCACCTTAACTATCATATTACAATTAAAATATTCCCTGAAGTGCATCGAGTCAAAAGGGGAGCTTAGAATGCATATCTAAGACACTAAAAATGAACAACAAAAAGAAGTCTAATGATCAACTGAATAAGAAAAATAAAAATATCTAACATTCAGTCTGGAATAGGGTGTGATGTTTAAAATAAACAAGTTTCCACCACTGAATTCCTACCTGTATTCATTTCCAATAGCTGACTGCTGATACTTCCTGATCTTGTAAGTGATGGCTTTCTGAATTCTCTGATAACATAGAGCTTAGCAATTTTTGCACAGAGGCTTGAAGTACAGGCATTTGCAGCTGTATCCTTCAGATGACAGATTTATACAGATATTGTGTTTTATTACAGTCTTATGCATATGATTTAGTCATACAATGTGAACTGTTTTTTTTCCCCACATAATAGATTGGCAGCTTTTCTTTAGTGAACTCACCCTCCTAACAGTATTGGTCCTGCTGAGAGATGCAAGTTGATGACTTCCTGCAGTGGATGGGGCTCCTGAACTCTGTGTCACTTGTAGCAGAAGTGGGAGAATATCTCTGGAAATGGGCTGTGTGGTGCTCTGATACAGATGGAAAAAGCTACACTATACACTTCACTCATAAAAGAGAAGCAAGAATATATTTACTGACATAACATAGATATAATGTAATGATTTAGCAGTCACATAACAAGACTCAAGATTATTTGATTATGTACTGCATAGTGGGTAGGGTTAAACACACACATCCGATGACATGGGACATGAGGTTTAAAGTGGGCTCCCTTACTTTCTAAACTCATTGAACCGCAGAGCTAAGGAGCCTAGGTTTGTCTGGATCCACTCCTAGTCCCACACTTGGACAGCGGTTTATGTCTAAGGGATTATATGTACACAGTCAATCTAAGGTACACTCTATGTAGTCTTAGAAAGCTAAAAAAGCTTACAATCAGCATAAGATGTGATCTTAGCAAAGCTAACAAAACATAAAACAAACTATTAGTCATTTATCGAGGAATTGTGTCAGCAAGGCCTCTTGACATTAAGATGGAAGGGATCTCTGCATAGGCATAACCTCAAGAGGCATCTTTGCTCAAGGGGAACTCCTATCATGCTGCCAGGTGCCATACTGCTCACTATAAATGGGGTAAAATGATTGACTCATAGTCGTAAGTTGCTTTTAAGACACATGCTTTTAAAACACATGCTGTTAAGACACATGGTCCTCAGTTGTTGAACCTGGTGTCTGCTATCAGTTCCTTCAGCCCCACATAGTTTGAGACAGATTATGGTGAAGGGAGGACACCTTCACATGGGCTCTTCTCGGGGAAACACATCTGAGCCAGGCTGGCCTGTGAAGAGCGGTTGGCCTAAACTATATCTCATTTTGGTAAAAGCACTGAGAATAAAACAGCTCACAGAAATCAGATGAGAAAAATGAACACAGGTAGGTCTCCACGAAACAGGTTTTAGAAACAAAGAAGCAGGCTAGCTGTTTCTTTATTCTTTATTATATTCCAGATGCATTTGTATGTGCTGTTACACCTCAGAGGTCATGAATGTCAGGAATATATGGACCTAGCAAACCAATACAAATTCACTATCTTTTGTTTTACTTATTTTACTGTAGTTTATCTCTCAATGCCCAATCTTTACTTACTGCAACAAGTATAGCAGAGTAATTATTAAAGGTAGTTTAATTTAAGAATACAATAGAAACTCTCTCTTCCCAGTAAGACAGTGTGATTAAAATGTCACAATTCAAACACATTGTGCATATGTACTTCATATTTCCTCATATTGAATTATTTCCATGGTACAACTACATCCAACATTATGGCCAACAGTGAAGCATTCTAATATATATTTTTGATTTGTATGTACAGTGATGCACACATAGACCCGTTTTTTAGGACAAAAGACAATTGCACAAAAACTAGTAATTCAGAGTCTAACAAATGCTAAACTGCAATGAGACAGTCCTTTTAAAATTACAATCATGAGTGGATTTAAAAAGAATTTTTTTGTGACATTTTTGAAGATCGAAAGCTCTTCTGACAATATCCCTGAACCTGTCACTGTAGCCTGCCTCAGCTTCACTAACGTTATATTTTATTACCTCACTTCTTAAACAGAAGCATACTAGTCAAAAGTTATCCTTTACTTTAATAAAATGATTCCATTTAACTGCAAAAAAAAAAAAAAAAAAAAAAGTAAAAGTAAGAGAAGCAAAATTTTGTTAGAAATAACAATAATTAAAAAGTATAAGCACCCATACATGAGTACTGAAGAGGTTGTAGTCATGTCTTCGTTAAGAAGTAGTGTAATCTTAAAATTATATCCTTGTTTTTTGCTTTTTAACGCCTTATTTTTTTTTGTCTTCTCAGACAATTTAGCATGCAAGTGGGATATTTTTCAGCTTACTTAAAGTAAAACCCATTTTATTTTGCATTACAAAACTCAGGAGTTGTTTGTAGATAATTATTCATGCAAAATACTTCACACTTTCTTAAGTACAAAAAAAAGAAAAAAAAATAGGTGATTACAAATTATGCCATTGCCAGGAAAAAAAAATCTTGCAGGTCTGCAGTAAGAATTCTGCATATATGAATAATTTGGTTTTATTGTAAGTTTTTCAGACTCGCTAACTCATCTGAATTGTTTAAGTTCTGCAAGAACATAAAGATTTCTACTTAGGGCAGGCCAACAGAACAACAAGTTGGAAGACTTCACAGGACAAAACTTAAAAATTTGTAAAGACTCAAGGAGAAAAAGTAAATGTAAAGACAGAAAAAATACTTTCAATCAGAGGGCCCTCATGCTCTAGAAAGACAAACACGGGCAATACAAAACACTCTGAAGTTTCTCACAATGTTGGTCTAAGCTGTCCACACAGTATCTTAAATTTGAAAGCTAAGATTCTCCCAGTCTCAGGCTGTATTCCCACAGTAACATTCTGGTTTGATGAGTAGCTGCAGTTTTCATTTGGAGAACCTATTTGTAGCCCGGTAGAGGCCTTGGCTAGAACAAACAGCCTCAATATTTGACTGAAGGAATGGCTGTAGGGACCAACAACAAATAAAACAAAAACAAAACTACAGAGACAGGAATGAGATCAAATGGTCTAAGCAGAAGTACAAGATGAGACAAGAACAGACATCTAGTCAGTAGCTACAGTTCTGTGAAATATTCTTTAGCGGTCAGTGGAAATTCTACCCAGATTTGTATGATGAAGTCAGTGTCATAGCCAGAGAGTTAGACCCAGAATAAATGAATAAATGAGAAGTGGAAAGCGAGGGTGAGGAAGGCAAGGAGAAAAGAGGTTGCACCATGAAGTGTGATATAGTTGTAGGCAGCCAGCTGTACAATCCATTCAGTTCAAGCAAGAGCTGAAGGCACCTGTCTAAGCAACAACTCCCCTGTGGAGATTCCTCCAATCTGGATGATAGATGGCTTCAGAGTAGACAGGCCAATTTGTTTATTAGTAGAAAGGCATCAAAAGCCTTACTTTATTACCCTCCTCAAACAATTTGATCAAAACCCATTTCCAAAACCATAGGGTAGGATAATATAGATCCCAAATAATTTTTCTTGTCAGATATCCAGCATTCCTTTTGTCTATCACTTTAGTAGCAGAGCAAGACTCCCTTACTAAATCTGAATAATCCTGAAAAAAAAAAAAAAGAAAAAAAAATTCTGAGGTGTCTAGGCAAAAATATAATAATTTATCAAAACATTAGCAGAAATGCACAGTGCGAAACTTTCCTTAATGTGGAATTTGCTTCTTCTTACCCGATTTACATGGAAAAAAGATCATCCTCTAATCTACTATAGAGAATTAAGAGAAAAATTTTGCAGGATGATATCACACAGGTAAAATATAATGGACAAAAACTCTGATCTGACAAATCATGGTGATTACCAGGCATATCATATATTGGACATAAACATGAACTGCCTTTGTCTATTGGACCTTGCTATTTTAAAAAACATTGATAAAAACAGTATATTTTAAGGTGGTCAGGATAAAAAATCCAACATATTTGTACACTGGGAATCAATTTAAGGAGGTTTTATAATTCACCAGACTATTTGATTCTTTTTCATTATTGTAGGGAGCATAAAAGATAATTCCAACTTGTTCATACTGAAAATAAAAGACAAAATAACAGTTCAACTCTAAGAATATATCCCAAGAGGCATTTGGAGCAATTTTCCTTAAAAAGGACAATCATTCAAGGGATTATAGTTCATCAGCTTCCCTAAGTCCTCCCACAGAGACAGTATTCTCTAAGCAACTTCACATGTTCCTGATCATTCATATTTGAAGCTTTAGTGCCATTGACTGCTCTCACTTTTTCAGGGATTAACCTGATTTCAATGAGGTGCTCTGAAAGATTAGAGCACAAAGCCCAAAATATATTTCAGGCCTAGAATAATTTCAGTCCATAGCTATACAACACTGAAGTGTCATAGCATTTTGTTTCACAGTGACTTCCACAGAGGGCAAGTTTTTAAAATAAGCATCACTAGGCAATGGGTCAAAAGTATGTTTATCTCCCCACATTGTTCAAGTTCTCCAAACAAGCAATATTGATAATTTAGATTTCTGAATGAGGCTTAGCATCCTTGGAAGCTCAACTGTGAAAGCCTATCAACATGGGGTACATTTTCAAAGAGTGACATGGGGATTTAACTGCGTATTTTTCATGTACTATTTAAGAATGAAGGCCTGCCTCTGTATTTTCAATTGAGAAGCATCTAAATAAAAGCAAGAAATAAGCATACATGCATAAAAGCATATCTATATATATATAACCTGTTTGTTTATTTGGTTAGTTGGTTATATACATTATGTCAGAATTTCTTCAACTTTAGTCACTCGTATCTGCTGATTGCACAGGAACGTATTGTTGCTCAAGACGAGGGTTCAGTTTGGGTTGAGAATGTCTCAGAAGTGTTCCCTACTCAATCTTTGACAATTTTGTGAGTAAGCTATAATTGAAACAAGTTTTTTAACATATCTAACAACTCATTATGCATGCTGCATTGCCACAGATGCAGAGGCAAGAGGGCACACATTCTATGATTCTAAATAAGCCACACTGGCATGCACACTAATAATTTTTAATGAGGTTTTGTATGATCTTTTTTAGCTTTAGTTTGCAAAGAAAAAGATTACTGTAAAACAGGAATGGGAATGAATCACACTGCAACAATTTTTTTATATTAGTAAACTGAATTCTTACTTTATATTAGTAAACTTAATCATGTAATTTATCTTACTTCTTCCACAGCTTAGGTTACTGAAAATGATCATATAATCCTTGATAAATACAAATCTCTTTACTTAACTTTTGGAAACTGAGTCTCAAAGCTGGCTCTTACATCAAGATTTGGAGGACTCGCTAAATGGGTTGTGCTGAAAACTTTTTTATACTCTCACACAGGAAACTTCTGGATGCTCAGTAGCCTTTTCAGTAGAATTGTACATTGTTTATGTAGGGGATTAAAAGTCCTGGCTTCATGCATATGGTTATTGCTTCTTATCCCTGCATAGAATTGGATTTAGTTGTATTTTGCAGCCAAATTTTAGGAATTTACACTTATTCTAAAACTCTTAGCAAAAACATTTCATATCTGTAATAACAAAATACATTATGTGGAATAAGAATTTCTGGATGAAGTTTATCATTCTGACCTTCCTTTAATGAACTCAAGTTTCTACATTATATTTGTGCATGTATTGGACCTATACATGTAACAACGTCAACAAATAATAAGAAAAAATTGAAGAAATCTCAATTACATATTTGACTGATTGTTGAGCCAGATGAATTAGCTGGGGAAAAAAAAAAATCTGTATGAAAAAGAAAGAGAAAGAGAAAGAGAAAAAGAAAAAGAAAAAGAAAAAGAAAAAGAAAAAGAAAAAGAAAAAGAAAAAGAAAAAGAAAAAGAAAAAGAAAAAGAAAAAGAAAAAGAAAAAGAAAAAGAAAAAGAAAAAGAAAAAAAAAGGAAAAGGAAAAGGAAAAGGAAAAGGAAAAGGAAAAGGAAAAGGAAAAGGAAAAGGAAAAGGAAAAGGAAAAGGAAAAGGAAAAGGAAAAGGAAAAGGAAAAGGAAAAGGAAAAGGAAGAGGAAAAGGAAGAGGAAGAGGAAGAGGAAGAGGAAAAGGAAAAGGAAAAGGAAAAGGAAAAGGAAGGAAAAAAAAAAAGAAAAAATGAGAAAAGGAGAAAGAAAAGGAAAAGGAAAAGGAGAAGGAAAAGGAAAAAGAGAAAAAAAGAAAAAGAAAAAGAAAAAAACACTACAAAAGAGATTTTTAAAAACTGAATCTATGAAGAAATGAGTAGCACTAAGCAAGTATTCTTACAGGGTGATGGGTCACTGATGTACGTTCTTCTGAAGACTAGTGAGTAATGTAAATTCAAAACAGGCTTGAGAGAAATCAGAATATATCCCATAATATTTTAGTGTTTTTACAGCTTCAGATGTTATTGCTCACAGTCGGGTAGTTACATAGCACAGGCTTTGAGTTACTTCCAAGTCTGGACTAGAAGGAATGCAGTGGGGTGTGTGTTGTTACCCTACTCTTTAGCCCACAACTTCCTCGTAAAAGCAAATAAATAAATAATCCTCATGTTATGGTTAAAAGAAAGAGAGATGTACAAGTATGTATAAATAAATACATTCCCCATTTGTTGTGTTCATCTGCTTCATCATTCTTTTATTAATTGAAATTCTGATAAGAAAAAGGACTGTTTTCATCTTCTTAATTCCAGAGTAATACTAAGTCAAAGTAAAGGCCTGTGGAATCTATTATCTCCCATGTTCAGTTGATGATTAAGGTGTAGTATGAAATGACTGGCTTTGTAACTGCAAAGTGCTAAAAGAGTTCATAAAGTACTGCTGCAATTCAGAAAAGTTTCTGAGCATCAGTTCAGCTGTGATAATAATTTTTGTGTGCTCTTTATCCACTTCAAGTGTAAGATGATTTTCACTTAGCTTAACCCATGATTGAAGAGAGTCAAGCTAAGTTAAACTACCATGCCTTTCTCTCAGTTTAAGAGTGTGCTCTTGAAAATTCCATGGGCAGTGACTCAGACATGTTTCTGAGACTTAAGTAGGATCCCAACAACTCTGATTATAGATTTGAGTCTTGCAAAACAATTACTATAGAATAAATACAAGAAAAAGGAAAGCTCCTCTTATGCAAAATGAAATTTCAAAAATGCATCAATGAGCTATTAGGCAACAAGTATGAGTGATGTATATGAGTTAGTTATATTTAAAATTCCAAAGGGTGCTTATATACGAGGGTGTTACACACCTTGGCAGCTAATTAATCTTATGATCCATATAGGAATAACATCACATCACAGTATAATTAGTTTACCAGACAGTGAGTCAGAATTGCAGCTCCTATAATAATCTCTTGAATGATTTCCATTGTAAGCAAAAGGCATTGAACATGATCTGCTTTTTGTGAAGTGAGTGAATAGGTCTCATGCAATAAAACTGAATATAATCACATGAATAACACCTACTGGCTCTGAATAGGCATCCAGCTATTTTAGAAGCCGTTTACACATATATCAAAGCCCATTTCCAAATTAAATTGCATAGAATCTGGAGATCTTTCAAGACTTCAAAAACTTATGTATGTTCGGTCTAAGCAGAGGACAAGTAACAGTGCACCTAAGTTAAAACAATGAAAACTAAGACCTATACATCAGTTCACTGTGATATACATGTTCATATCCTTTCTTCTCAATTTTGTTTCATAGCTTGCTTTCAGGCGATAAATTCACCACTGGTCAAAACGGGAATCTTGGATCCATTACACAGTAGAGAAGAAGCCACTCGTTTTACACTTACCAAGAAAAATTAAAATGTTTAGAGAAAGAGTAGGAGATTAACAATTTTCTTAGCATAAATTATTAATGGATTAATGCACTGAAGACTACTACCAACTCTGTGTCCGTTTCACATGGGATAAGAAAATCCATAGTATTCCTGAACTTCTGAAGTTATTTTATCTTGGATTATAATTTGAATCTGTGAAGACTAAACTAGTGAAAGGAAATAACTAGTGACTATTATTCACTTTAAATGCTGAGTACATTTTGGAAAAATTCTTCACCGTAAGATTATATATACCAAAATAAAAAAATATAGATAGTGTTTCCATATGTTTCAATAATTATATTCACTTTACTATCAAGCTTTCAAGAAGGGTTATATATTCTCCCCATAATGAGATTTGCTGGAGCTTAAAAAATAATTCCATGTGAACTCAAGTTAGAAATGCCCTCATGCTTTCCCAGTGCACACCTTCATAAAGATGGTTTTATGACTGTTTAATTTATTTGATTTGGGGGAAGTTAGAAGGAGAAAATTCAACATGATTAAGCACAGTTACATGTTTCTTTCTAGTTAACTAGCTTGTAGAGAAAGAGAAAGATGTACTCCAAACCACTGCTGAATCATGTTGACTAGTAAATCCCGAGCTCCAAGACTCCCATCTTAACTGGAAAGAAAAGATGACTAATTATTTTTAAAAAGTACAGGCTGCAAGTATTTTCAGACCAGGAGAAAGAAAGCATGTTTCTGGGGTAAGAATGAGGAAAATGAGAAGGGATGAGAAGCTGAATGTTACAAATCATGATTTGGGGAGCTAAGTAGGTTTCTTCTTTATTCTTCTTTCAGCATCAAGCAAAATGTATATAAGCTGTTAGCTCAAAGGAAAGATGTTCCTCCAAGAGATATGCAGCAGTAGTTGGTTCAATTCCTGCAGTGTTGTATGCCCCCTGTGAGTTATTCAGTCTCTCCTGTCTTCTCCTCCTAAAAGAATAACAGTATTTTCTCTTTTACTCCTTGTTTATTTTGTTTACTTAAGGACAATAATTGTCTCTTTCATCAGACAATCAAGTGAAAAATATCCTCACCATAATTAAAACTGGATTCTAAACAAGCAGAATGTGTGTCAGAGAAGGAGAATAACAGGGAAGTTTTGCTGTCATGCATGTGAGTCTTTCCTGTTTTTAAGTTGTCATATAACAATGATTTAACTCCTTCCTATTACATGGGTTAGTGAGACAGCTAAAGTTACAGATATGATCAAAAAAGGGATTCAATAAATTGGAGAAGAATAAAGCAAGCCAGCTCAAGAAGTGCTTTGCATCCATGACTTCTAAAGTATCATCCTGGAGTCTTATTCTCCTTGCTGAATCCTTCTGAACATGATGCCCACCAAACATAACCAATCCAAGGATGTCATTTATCTCCTGAATGCTTTGTTTTGATTTACAATGACTACTGGTAGAGATATTTCTCTTCTCAAAGAAGAGTCTTCTGCTAATCTCTTCATCCAGTTCACAGAATCACTGAATTGTAGGAACTAGAAGGAACCACTGGAGATCACCTAGTCCAACCCCACTGCTAAAGCAGGTTCCCTGCAGTAGTTTAGACAGGAAAGCATCCAGTGGATCTTGAATATCTCCAGAGAAGTAGACTCCACAGCTCCTCTGGGCAGCCTGTTACAGCCCTCCATCACCCTCAAAGTAAAATTTTTCATCATTTTTGTATGAAATATCCTATGTTTCAATTTGTGCCCATTGTCCTTTTTCTGTTACTGGGGACCACTGAAAAGAACCCGATCCCATCCACTTAACTCCTATCCTTTAGATATTTATAATTGATAATATTCCCCCCTCAGTCTTCTCTTATCCAGTTTGCAGGCCCAGGTCTTTCAGTCTTTCCTCTTAAGGAAGATACTCTAGGCTCCTGGACATCTTTGTGGTCCTCTGCTGGACTCCACCCAGAAGTTCCCTGTATTTTTTGAACAGAGGATCACAGAACTGGCCACAGATGTGGACTCACCAGGGCAGCATGTGCTGGGCACACTTTTTATTCTCTTTATTCTAGGAAATGCACAGAATATATTATGCACTACCTCTTCCCAACACAAAATTTTACATTATTGTTGAGATGGAAAAAATACAGAAATAAAAATGTTCAAATTTGTGAAAAACTGGAGTAGACACAGATCATCAGTTAGTCATAGATACTAATTAAAATTAACTTGGTATCTTTTTGATTACTATTGCTAGTAATTGGAATTCTAGATGTTTTCACATAAATAATTAATTATTATTTTAAATTACTAATTGTTTATGTAAAATTAATTCCTTATTTTTCTTACATTATTGAATTTATAAATAGGATGCTTCTAATTTTATCAGTGGGGTTAATTCAAGTAATTTGTGCATGCTAATGTTTTAAAACATCTCCGGACAACTCATTTATATTGAAATTTATGACAAGCTGGAGGTGGCTTTGTTTGCCTCTATATTTGTCCAAGTACCAGTAATAAATGACCTGACTGAATGAATCACAGCGATGTCAGCTCTGCACTTTTATTTTTAACTGTGCAATCTGTTGTGATTTGTAGACTGAATCGTAGAAATATGTCTTGTCATGGAGGAAAAACTCCTTTGTCACGTGGCCTGTGCTCACCTGTAGACTTTCCTTGAACATGACAGAACACTGCAGGCACCACATTACAGTTGGTATTGCAATTAAAAAATACCTCCCAAAGGAGGAGAAGTAAGGTGGATGTGCTCGTTCTATACTCTTTTCTCCTCCTTTAGTGATCAAGTTTCTTAAATTTAAAATAATTTATACAAGCATTAGTGTTATTTATATGTGCTTTGCTCTCTGTTTCAAAATTTTAAGATTCCTCAAGCTGTGGTGAAATCTTCCCAGCAGAGAGGAAGATATGATTCAATATTATACAAAATGTTCAGGGAATGGAGTCCAGCACATATTTGAAGAAGTGTGGGAAGGAGATAGCATGGGATGGGATGGGATTACAGTGTTCAACTGGAGCATTGTCACTTGAAAACAATTACAAAATAAGATTGTAGCTACTTTATGTCTTTGAATTATCAATTTAAATACAGCTGAATTAGCTATCCACCATTCTCACCTGAAGTTCTGATGTTATTTTAGCTGTTCTTAATTTATTCGGGGGGGAGGGTGGCGGAGGGGGAGGGAGGGTCTTTTTCTTTTTTAGTGTTGTTTTTTTTTTAATAGATATTAGAGAAGAATAGAAAGTTTTATTTTGAACATTTTATATCATCTACTAAAAATACATACTTAAAATGTAAGATTTCAAGCTTTAAATGAGGGAAGAGCAGAGGGCATATTTGCAGAATGGGGAACAAGTACTTCTTATCAGCTGCTAGCACGTTGCTTTCCCTTAAACATTCTGTAAATACTTCCATTCATGTCTGGACCTGACATGCAATATATTATCTTTTGCTTAATTAGGTGATATTTTCAGGCTCCTCTCTTCTCCTCCTGCAGTGAAAATTCATTTTTAAATTTTATGAGATGTCAGACTTCCTCTAACAGTGTGAAAAAACAGCTCAAAGGCTCTAAGTAAAAGGTTTTAGGACATGATTGACACAGTGCAGTAGGTCATATGCTCCACTGACAAGCAGTAAATTCTGAGCTATAATACAACATACAGGTGTTTCTGTAGGAAGGTTCTGACTAGATAATTTGCAAGCATCAGCATATATATCAAGTGTAACAGAATGTAAATGGCTTTTGGAGAACCTTACTTTGCTTGATGTGCGCAGGAGTAAGGAGTATGTGGGACAAGGAGTTATATCTGGACAATGGAAATGGGGATTACAGATTACCCTAATGAAAAGCACTCCTATCGCTCAGACAGACTTTGAAAAGACCTTCCAATCAAAATTCCACTTTCTGGACCCAGTAAATTAATTTACAGACACGGACACGGAGTTTGATGCACAAATCAAATCCTCACAAATAAATCTGGTGAAAAATGCTCTTGGAAATAATTGTTTTCTAAAAGTTACCAGTCTACAACATGATGGAAATGTGTTTGTTTGGAGCATTTTGTAGCATAATATCAGAATGATTTCATCGATAATTAAGATTTTTTTCTCCTGGTGCTCTAAGATGTATTTTGCCACCATAAACATGATGGTTCATATTTTCCTGATTATTCTGGTGCAGTTTATGACAGATAGAAAATGTTTACTGTTTCAAGTGTTGGACTCAGTACTGCACAGACACAGCTTCTTGATTACCTTTTCTGTGACATGCCTACCTACTCTTGCTGTTTACTTTGTGCATAAAGTCATAATCCCTGATGAAGTAATCAGCAATTCCACTGTAGCAAGTGGCTGAATCACACAAAGGAAGTTGCCCTTTTTGGATTTTGATACAAAAGGGCTCTGAGGGCTGTTACCGGATGGCTGACTGCAACAGGGCTCTAAAATATCCAGATTTTCTCATTGTTAGACCAGCTTTCCTGAAGTCAACCAGTAAAATTGCCATTGTTTTCAGTGAAGCAGAATGATACCCTAAATGAGGAAAAGGAAATGAATATTGAAGAAACAAATATACTTCTTTCATGAGAATTACTTTGCTTATTAAAAAAAAAAATAGTCATCATCATAATAAAAAGAATAAAATAAAATAAAAAGGAGGAATTAGAACCAGGAAATATAACAGATTAAGAGAAACTGTTGTCTGAATTAATGCCTTTCAAATTTTCCAATGAGGCATTTAGTTAGCATTTAGTAGCAATGTTCATTATACTTTGATAATTATTTAGAGCTTTATCCCTTAGAAACTGGTTGCAGTGAAAGCTTGTATCATGGCTCAGTAGTTACGGATTCTTTTACACTATTATGCAAAAAAGACTAAAGAGGAATTTTATTTTTTTTTTTTTTTTTCCAAGGGGAAGGCTGGGAACCTATGAAATAAAGCAGCTCAATTAAAGAAGACCTCAAGTTAATAGGCATGGGTTCTGAAGGATACATATTTAATGCTAGCAGATTGTAAGAGAATAATCCAAATTAAATGAAAGCTAAAAATTACATGCCCTGCTCTTCCTTCCCCCCAAAAGACACTAAATAAGAAAGCCAAATCTGTACAATCTTTCCCTGTTCGCTACCTATCACCTATCACCTATTAGAAGTAAAAAGAAAAAGCAAGTAAAATGGATTATGTATATCCATTGAATGTTGTAGAAGTCAATGTCTAACAGCTGTTACCATCCAATAACAATAATGTTAATTAAGAGTCTTGCCTTCAATTTCTACTACCACAGTATTGTAATGTTGCTGAATTAGGCAGACTCCTGAGACTGTAACTTCTACAAACACCAGAATCTGTCTCCCTTAGCTAATTTTTAAATTCTACTCCTTTTATGCATATATATTATCAATATGTTGCATTACAGGGTGATACAAACACAAAGAAACACAAGAAAATAATAAATAGGGATGGATCCGTAGCTCTCTTAATTATTGCTGGAGAAGAAAATGGTGTGTACAAAGGTCAACATTTAGTGCCTAATAGGAAGTTCTGACTTAATGATGGGTTTTTTTTTCACACAAATGGAATTTTTTTCTCCTACATTTTTATAAAGTACTTGATGCTAGAAGCCAAGTTGAAAAAAGATTTAATAGCGTAATATTCTTTTAGAAATTATAAATATGCAAATAAATATATTAATCCTGTTAGTTTTTTACTGTCATTAATTTGTTCAGAACATTTATTAGTCTACCTTTTTTGTTTCAACTTGACCCAGTCAAAGCATTTTGAAGACATTTAAAGTGATGAAGAGGGAGCTTCAATTAACCTTCTCGGCTGAGATATTTGATATGCATGAGTTACTATATAACAGTTTAATTATCTAATACTCTTTGTAAAAGATTTCTAATAGAGAATGGAATTGATTTATATATTATGAGAGCATAATCATTTATTTAATTTCTCATCAGATTTCTTTTGCCAGGATGTATGCAAATTAACCAGCAAGCTCTGGGACCAAAACCAGAACTCAGGATCTGACAAGTTTGTAGTTTTATGTACCTTTTTATAGCTTTGATGTGAAGGCAAAGTACTAGCTGCTAGTAGTTAACAACTAAGTGATACACAATTGTACTACTGTTCAGAACTCGGAGCTATAAAGGTGTACTTTAATCTTTGTTCTAGAAATTCATTGCAATAATCTGTGCCACAGCAGATAAAAAATTGAAAAAAAAAAAAGAAAAAAAAGAAAAGATAGTATAGAAGGATTCTTTAAAAAAAAAAAATAGTTCAAAAGTTCATATTGATTAATGCCTTAATATTAAAAATTACCTTTTTTTCTTCTTTATTTTAATTGTTATTTACCTCTTGTGTGTGTGTGTGTGTGGCATTAGAATTAGTATATTCCTTTATTTGTCTTTAAGAAGAATAAGAAAAAAAAATGCATACTTGTGGGGAAAAAAGGCTAAAGGAAAAATGATTGCAGTTTCATAGTAAGTCTTGGCTCATTTCAGTCCTAATACAAGTCTACGCCTTGCTTAGAACAATCAGACTCTGTTGGTAGCTGATCATCTGATACAATAATATCAGTCACATGATGTTTGTTTTTACTGACTCAAATAACAAGACATCTTAATGAGAAAGATAATTATCGTATTACAGAAGATGAAACTGAGGCACTGAGATCTGAATAATTTCTTGGAGATAGCAAATAAAGCCAGTGACAAAGAAAGGCACAGAAATCTCATTTTGGTTTCCCATTTATTTGTTTTAGTTGCACAGATTTTATTCTCTTGGTACTGTCACTTTGTCTTTCTTGTGTTTAAAGGAAAATAAGTTGTGTTTTTTTTTTTCCCTTTAGTTTTGAAAAAGATTTCATTTAAGAACCATGTTTATGAAGAGATTTCACAGGGCATTATCAATAAATGAAAAGAAGGAAGCAGCTAGGATGAAATTCTTGCTGTTGTTGATCTGAAGTTTACTACAGACCACTGGAAATACAGATGTTCACTGTAAGATGTAGTGGTATCAGTAAAATTCTTAAAGACCAGAAAAGGATAGTTTAGGGAAGACATTTAGGAATAGGCTTGGGAAGTGAATAAGGAGCAAGTAAGAATCTGAAGATGACAAATTCAGGGCTGTAAACAAGAGTAGACAGGCAGAGATTCCTGAAGGTGAGAATAAATAAAATAAAACAGCCTCTCATCACTAAGACAAGGTGAAGATTAATATTTTTGCACAAAGATTTGCTATTTTACTCTTATGAATTGTGCTTCAGTCTCCAGTACAGTATATCATCCTGAGCAGGATGAATACAGATAAATGGTGTTTGCTAAAATTAGCCATAAGTGACATCCCATTTTCTAGAAGATGATACATTTTTGTTTAATTACTGTTAATAACTGTTGAACTATTCAGGAATGTCTTATATTTTGTTACAATAAATTTATCTTCTGTAAAAGGCATCTATAAAATAACAAAACATTAAGCAAAAGATTATTTCCTTTACTATCCTTTGTGTCTCTTTTATTCCATTTCAGGGAACAGTGTTAATTATAACTTGATCTAATTGTTCCAAGCTGGCCAAACAGGAATGTCTAAAATTTCCTTTATGATAAAGAAAGGTAATTTCATCTCCAGTAACCACTCTGTCTCATCAGTAAATTTTTTACGCAGGCTGGGAAGGATGACCTGGACTGCAGTGGCATTTCTGCTCATCTTTTGTCAGAGGGTCATTCATTGCTTGTGGAGACTGAAGGCAGACCTGGCTTCTTGGTACAATGTAGTATCCCAACTGAAGATTTTGCTAGAAAATTTTGAAGTTTGACTGACACGAGGTGCACAAGGATTTTTTCTGTTTTAATTTTCCCCAAAATCTAGACATTTACTTTCTGCTTGAATTTTATTTTAATGCTTAAGTACCATCTTGGGTATCAAGATGAGTATCAACTGAGAATGAAATAGAGAATAAGGCCTTCAAACTATGCTTTTCATTTTTGTACACTGTAAAGCAAGGAGGTAATTACCTCCATTTTAAGAAAAATAAAGCTGTTAACAGTAATCACTCTCACTGTGGGACGGAAGTACTATGCAGGGTCTGGGATTTCTTATTAGAATATTTCAAACTGTATTTACAATGAGAGGACTTTTTTTCTTCAACATTTCTTTCTTACTAATCACAGCGTGGATCCCTGTCACAAGTTAGTGCAAAAATGAGGGTGAATGTCCTTATTTGTTGACTGGGACTAGAGCAGTCTACAAAGTCTATTGATAGAAATGGTTAGTTTTGCTGGGAAAAAAAAAATTAAAAGATTAGTGCCGGAGGTGTTTTGCTAGCTTCAGATTCATAGCACCTCAATCTGGGATTCTCCTTCCTGGACAAATCAATGAAGACTGATCTAAAATTATGTGTCTTTGCAACACTAGGTTATGAAGTACATCACTGATATTCACTATGGTAAAAAGCAATTATGAGATAGAATGTCTTAATCTGAACAAAGATTTGGAATATTGATATATTGGAGGGAAAAAAGAAAATTCAGTGGGGGAAAGGAAATAATTATAACATGAAACTAAAAAAATCTTTGAAGGAAAGCTTTGATGAAAATTGGGGAAAAAAATCTAACTGAAATGGCTTGGAAGTAGTCTTCTATCACCACATCAACTCCACTTGCAACCACTGAATTACCTGCCTTAACATAGTCATATCCTGTAACTGTTATATTTGGATGCCAAGGACATATTAAATAAACTCTTATAGGCTAAGATACTTTAAATTTTCCCCCTCTGTGCAATTTTTTAGGAGTTACAAGAATAAAGATTACTTGTATAATGATATCTTTATTGAATCTGTTATCATGACACAAAATAATGAACTCCAAATGACATATTGACATTTCATGGTTATTCCACAAAATTCTACCAAAATGTAATAACTTCACGAGTAAGAGCATAACCAGAGAAAAAGAGAAGGAAGAACAAACATTAATGTACTGAAGTAACTTTGTGTTTGTGTGTGCTGCTACAATCAATAGGCAGGTGACTCAAATGATGAGAAAATAGCTGTATTCTCATAATTCTTCCTCCCACACCACTACATTGAGTAATACCATGAAGCTTTGCAATGATGATATGGTCCCTGCATTTTTCTTAATGGTAACACATAAAAATCACTCAGCAGCAGTTCAGAAAAAAAATATTAAAAGCTCTTTGTTTAGTGGGCAGAGTTAAGTTTCTCCTCTGACAAATTCAAGCAACGGGAATGCAGAAACAGCATTCTGAGTCAAAACCCTGATCAAGGCTCTGGCATATCCAGATATATTGAAGATACAGAGTTCACTCAGCAAACTAAATGGTAATATTACAGCAACTACACATGCAGACTGGGATAAATGTTTTGGAAATTAGAAAACTTTTGTTTTGCTTTGCTTTGCTTTTGTTGTCTGCTTTTGGCAGAAGAGGAAAGGGGAACTGGAGGAATAGAGCAGGAATGAAAGAAAAAGCTTTTGCTGTTTACTGTCTCTACCAAAAGACCTTGAGTTTACCAGCTTGCTTATTTAGGATGCATTAAGAATTCCTCTCATGGCAATAAGTTACTGTTTTTCCTATGAAAATGCTGAAGTAATGTGAAAGAATTTTTAATTTAATAAGAGCAGGTTGAAGAGGAAGCTTCTATTTCCAAGAAAATAGCTAAAACTCATTTTCTTAATTACAAAGCCAAAGTGAATTTTTCTACTTACAAAAATAAATTTGATGTGTTATTATAATTAGAAGTAAACAGTAACAGTTTGATCAATTTAGAAGTAACGCATAGGGAAGTCTGCAAATAACAGTCATGGAAGTAGCACTGGGAGGCTAAAATGTGGCAGTTCGGACTTCTTTTTTGCCATTATGCTGATGGTATCTGTGTGTGTATATGTGCTTATGTGCACCTGTGCAGGTGTAAGCCCTTTGGTAAATTAATAATGGAGAAACAGGGCTCGTGGCATCTTGCAGAGTACACAGCACTACCTTAGCACAGAAGAAAGGGAATTTTGTGCAAGCCTCAACACAGTCACAACTCACATGCTGGTTCTTCCCTGATGCCAGACCAATATCCAGACAGGACTAGTAGCTCTCTCAGTGAGCCTGCACAGCTGACTTATTCCAAGGAAACCTGGCAATTAAAAATTTAAAAAAAAAAAAAAAACAACAACCTGAAAATCTCACATAACTTAATGTTTCTAACCTTCTCGTGGTTATGTACACATCATTGTTATTGACACTACAAGTGAGGAGATAGAAATGTTACACATCACATTCTCGCTTCATTAATGAGAAACACAAAATGAAGACAGTACCTTACCCAGCTGGGGTTATGAAGAAGATAGCTTCAGGAGGAGTTATTCTGAGTAATCTTGTTAGGAAACAAGGCAATGGTTTTTTAATACCTTTTGAAGAGCATCAACTTCAAGTGAGTAATCTGTTTTCTTGTACTGTGCACCACCATCCTGAGTGTGCTGGTATCTATCTTTTTCTGGCATGCTTCCTAAGGCTTTCCAAGACAAGGCCACTTAAGGCCCTTGACTGCCAACTGAAATGGATGGTGCACAGAAAAGCCAGCTCAGCTCTGCTCTCTGTGTGACTGTCAATGTCCTCTAGGGTACACGTGCTTCTTTTCCTTTTTCTCTTCTTTATCACTGACAATTCTGTAGCTGAACACTTGTCTTTAAAACAGTAGAGAAGAAAAAAATACATTTATATGAGAAAAGAATATGATAATAACAAAGCATAATATTAGTAATACAGCAATGACTCCAAAGCAACATTGTAAAGGATATACAGCTTATATACATATATGCATTTATCATGCATATATGTTTAATGTATACATTAACATAGACAAATTATATATATAAAATTATGTTAGTGTATGTATGCATGTATACATATAATCATATATATATGAATTTTAGGAAGCACTTACAAATCCAGAATGAAGACTAGAGGAAATGTAGGATTTGAGATGGCCAAAAGTTTGCTTAAACCATTAACAGAAGCTCAAAGAATATATATTAAAAAAAAAAAAAAAAGAAAGAAAGACTAATGTGATCTTTCCTCAGAATTGCCTAGGCATTAGTTATTAGGTGTGGGCTGCTCCCCAGCCTCTGCACTCAAGATTCACTGAGAACTTTTCCACTGCTTTATGATCAGTAGTTATCTGCCTCTTTCAGGACTAATACCATCCTCCCCTCCATAACTTATTTGATTTTCTTCACATAAGATATTTCTGACACTTCTCTTTTAAATTTCCAACCATGTAAGAATGGAAGCAGGCTCCATTTAAGAAACAGATGATCAAAGGATTCATTTCTTCTTTAACTTCTCTAGGAGCAGAACTTAAAGAGAAGATCGAGTCTGTTCAAAGAACAGCAGTAGAAAACTAACAGGAGAGTGTGATATTTCTTTTTCCTCAGGGAAAAAAAATGGAGCTGGCTTCCTTACAAATACACAGAATTATCTCTCTGCCATTGCTAGGTCAGAGTAAAAGATCTCAAATATTCATGGCAGGGTACCTTATTTGTAAAGTCCTTACACTGAAAAGTAACTGCCTCAGAAAATGAAAATAAGTGGGAGCTAAGTATCAACTTGGAAGCTAAACTAACAGTTGCTGATCTGTAGCAGAGGAAATAGTAAAATGAATACCAAGTCAAACAGAAATGTCTTCACTTCTTACAGTATTTCTGTTCATTCACTTCACTAAAATGTATCACTCTCTCTGCTCACTCTCCATAGAAGCCTGAGAAGGTTAACCTCATAAGGCAAAATCAAGTTCTTAACAGTACTTCCGCAGTACATCAATCTGCCATCATAAAATGCCTGAATTTAAGTCATTCGTGAGGATTTTTCCCTATCAGTTTAGAATGTTGAGATTCTGGATGCCAATTTTTAAAAGAGTGTTTTTCTCAAGGAAAGTTAGGTTTGCATTTCAATAGCTTCTCCCATTCTGAAACTTTAACATCAGATATCCAAATTTATTATCATAATTAAAGTGTATGGTGGTAAAGATCTCAGGCAAAAATTACAGCACTGTATGAGTTAAGTCTGCTTTTCAGAGAGTATAGAAACTCCTTGAAGATGCTGATCATATTCTCTACCTCCATCTTCAATTTTCTCTCATTGAAGCTGTGAATCTCTTGGTTGCATAGGTAAAGGAAGCAAGCAAGCAAGCAATTGTTGCACGTGAAAATATACAGAAAAATAAGAAATATCCTCTTTCACATCAAGTATTACAAGGAATACAAAGATTACAAGTTTCCTTTATAGTAGGCAACTCATATGAACTGTGTATATTTTTGTTAAGATATCATCTTTTCTTAATAAATAAATTATTAAAAAAACCCTCTTGTTATCCAATGTTACTCCCTACATTACTGTCTGTGGCCATATTACTGATCTAGGACATGAAATGATGAAGTTTCTCTCTATGGTAGTACTAAGAACTCTTATTACCATTTTTATTTTCCTGTAGTTCTAGAGAAAAAAAATATTATTCATTCAGATGAAGGCTACAGTGGCGCTACGTGTATTCAAAGTACAAAATATTTTCTTCTCAGAGGGATTTGCATCCCTAAAGTACTCCTCTGAAGAGTCCCACTTAGTTTTGATTTTCCCTTAAACAAAATATCATCAGGTTGCACAGTCAGATTTGCTTAGTTTGGTGTTACAACAATAAAGTGTTCCATATTCCAAGATTGGCTCCTTATTTAAGCACTTTATTCTTTTGACCACAGAGGAGTAGCTATGAATTCAAATGCATGTGCCACAGCACAAGCAGCAAGCTTTCTTTGCTCATATGTCTCTTCAAGTTTTCTGTTTCCAATCACTAAATGGTACGCCAGGGTTGGATGTTGCTATATAGGTATAACATGGATTTCAGTTGAAGATAAATTGAGCTGCCTTGATTTCTTCTCCTCAGTTCCAGCCTGCGAAATTGTTCACAAGAGAAACATTTTATTTAGAATCCTGGATACTTTTTTTTTTGGCTTATGAACAAATTAAGATCTAAACTGCTTTGAGAGTGTATTTTTTTAGACTATCGGTTCAAATACTTTTGCTTTCCTTGGCATCTATCTTGGCATCTATCTTTGTCTTGCATAAATAGACCTCAGAACTGAGAACTATCTGAAATTTAAAGAAATTTGAGATACTTAGAAAGAGAATCAAAACATCAGGAGCCTGCCTGATACTGAATTGCATATTACAGATCTTAATACTGAGCAGCAGGGCAAGCAGCTCAACACAGAAAACAGAGAAATGTCCCACCATTCAGTCAAGCTGCTGAGAGCAGTCTACAGATTGAGAAGACTGTATAGGGAACACCATCCTGTCTCTTGCAAGGAAGGCATACCATCCCTTCTCTGACATTTTTTCAAAATCCCAAGAGGAAAGTGCAAGGGACTTCTCTGGGGACATCCGAAAAAGGGGTTGGCATGCCAGGCTCAACACATACAATCAGCACTAACCTAGGCATCGTACTTCGGAAATGCTAAGCATTCTTTTTCCTTCCCTTTTAAACTTTATTTATTCTCCAGTATATATTTTTTTATCTGAGTGCCTTAGAAATCATCTAGTAGGCTAACAAAAAAATCCTCTCTCTCTCATATTTTTCAATAATAGATTCTACAAATTTACTGTTTTCCACATACTATGACTTAAATAGTTCCTTTACTGTCGCTCATATGGCAATATTTCTGGTAATTGTACTTCATATTTAATGGAAGAGCAAACAGAATTATTTTTGTAACAGACTGACAAGTGCACAATCTATCTCAGCACTCCTTTTACACAAAATTCTCTGGAGCATGTATTTACAATGCATACTCTAAAAGTTTCAAAATCATGCACCTATAGCTATAAAAAAAAAATTAGTTTTTTACTGTGTTATCCACCTGATAATTCCAATACTTGGATTATATTCATTTATACTGAGTTTCCCATTATAAAAAAGCAGACAATATTTTATCCCTGTGGACCAAGAACAAAGCATCTTTCTTTATATGAGCATACTGACAAACAGTTTTAGTGATAGTTCACTATATGAAAGAATTCCCATGATTTTCCTGTTTGAATGAGATTTCAAAGAAATGTACTGGGCCTTGTCTTACATATGTCTATTGACAATTTGCTCTTTTACTTATTCTCAAGCTATTTCAGAAATGATACCTTTACTTTATTGTACATTTTATTAAGATATTCCTATCTGTTAGAACTCTCAGATTGCTAGCAGTCAAGATAGGTATACATTATCCTCCATGGTTCACTGTTCTAAAATCTTTGCTGCCACTGCTGTGTTTTAGGAAAAAAAAAAAAAAAAAAAAAAAAAAAAAAAAGTCTTTGAGATTTCACTCATACACTGACCTACCTCTAGTCTCTGTTATGTTAACTTCTGTTCCAAAAGAGAAAAACTCTGTTGCACAGATTTTTTATCTTTTATTTCTATAGTCTTGGCCTACACTCAGCACATTTCCAAAGTTCCTTATTCTTTCTTATAGTCTGAACTCTTTTCTAGCACTGTAAAACATCATCATACTTAATAGTTGTGAATAGTTGTGACATCAAAATATCTCAAGTGCTTTTTGGTGAGACAGACTAGCTGCAAAACATAACTGAAAAGGCAGTCTGAAAAAACAACATCTCCTTAAGGAAGGATTTACGATGCAAATAAGCGTATTTTGTTTTCTAGTGACCTGTGAAAACAATCAAGCTTAGTGAGAGATTTTGAATCAGTCAGCTTTACTAAAACTTTTTGCAATTCTTAATGGTGAAAAATGTTCTCTACTCATATCATTGTTTAGCTATTTGGGGGCAACTGTGGGTGTAAAGTATATATACTCAGTGCACTAACAGGTATGATATACTTGGTCCCTTTTGAACGAACTTTTGAGCTTCTTTCCTTAGCCTCTGTCTTCAGAAGACTGGAGTTCTCTACTAACATGGTAGACATAAGCCCTTTTAGCTCTTCTCTGGAGTGCATCAAGAATTTCTTTATCTTTAGTAAGTTACTTCAATTCCCTTTAATGTCTTTTCTTGAGACTGAAATCTTGACATCTTTTTAAAGCTGTGATATATAGCTTCTGAATCAACATGCTATTTTGTAATCATAGTGTTTCAAACAGTTCATTTTCCTGATTGCTAAGACTTAATTCACACACCAAGTCAGCTAAGCTCACAACCAAATCCTGAGTACCAAGTACCTTCTCCTACCTTACAGTTAAAGACTTCAGGCTTAAAATAAGCAGATTTATTCATTTGTTTACTGTTCTGTTGGTACAGGTTTTGTCACTTAAATTTTGTTGAAAATTCCTTTTTTTTTTTAACAGTGTATACCCCACTTCTAGCTTCACAACCAGCTTTCTATCTGAAATGACACAGAGTGACTTAGAGCCAGAAATATTTAATAACCTGAAGACTCTGCTGTTCCTGTAGTCTGCACGTAAAAATTAATGACTTTTATCATTCTAGATACATTCTAGATTTGCTACAGAGATTCATTCAGCTTCTTAGGTTATGCACTTCTTTCCCTTTCTTCTTTATCATTGAGGCTTTTAAGATGCTGGCTTATTTCTCAGTTTACCTATGTTCTGGCCAATTGCCACTGCATAGTGGTTCTGTATTCTGTACATCATTGAATGGCCCACATGAGACTGCATAGTGCTATTTATTCCTCTCACTTCTTATAAGGTGTATTCAGGACTACTTTAGACTAGCACAGTTTCTTAAATACTGAACTATAGTGAAAATACAACTATAAAATTTGTAAAACATTTTTTTTGTCCACAGAGTTTGATTTTAGAAACAGAGGAATTACTTCAGCAGATCTCAAAAGCCATTGACATAACCAAGCCTGCTTCGTCTGCTGCCACTGTTATCTATATAAAATTTTTCTCTGATATTCCAGTAGAAATATGGGGGAGATTCATATAATTTTCATTTCAGAATTTTTAAGTTAATAGATCTTTGCTTATTACAGAACTAGGAAAATGCAGTTATCAATTCTATGCTTAGGACAACATATACAAAAGAAAACTTCCATACATCAGCTATTCTTTCTTCATGTTTTGGTTTAATCCATCAGACATGTGAGCCATTAGCTCACTGCCATTCCCAACCAGGTGGGATGAGGTAAACAATCATAAAAATATTGTAAAGATCATGGGTTGAGATAAAGGAAAGAATAAGTAAAACAAACAATACACAGTGCAATTGTTCTTTACTAGCTGACCAGTGCTCAGCCAGTTCCTGAGCAACCCCCAGTTCCAGCCAACTCCCCCAGTTTTACTGTTTACATGATACCATATACTATAGAATATCCTTTTGGCCAAGCTGGGCCAACAGACAGTACCATACCAGTCACTATGAAGAAAAACATCTCTATCCCTGTCATTTTCTATTTTCATTCTGAATTTGTCAGCTATCTTGGAGCCAAATATATTTTCTTGAATTGCTTTAATTTTGGGTTATCTCAACATTAAACTAAGAAAAGTTTTACAAGAGCAGAATAACAGAATCACAGAATGGTTAAGGCCAGAAGAAACCTCTCAAGGTCATCTCGTCTAATCCCACTGCTCAAGCAAGGTGTGATCTCACGAGTGCTAAGAAAGTCTATTCATCGTGCATCCTAGCCTCCTGGCTGGCTTTGTGACAACAGCACATATCTGGCTCACATTAAAATTGGTGTCCACCAGGATGTCTTGGTCATTCTCTGCATAGCATTTTTCCAGACCATCATCCCCAGACTAGTACTGGTGCCTGGGGATGTCTTTCCCATCCCAGAAGAACAACTTGGCATTCACTGAATTATATGAAGTTCTGTTCTACCCAATTTTACGGCCTGTTAATGTTCCCCTGCATGGTAGCACAACTCTCTGAGCAGCCACCACTCCCAGTTTTGTATCATCTGCAAACACAAGGAAAGTGTCAGTTTAACAAAAGTTAGACCAAAAGGAGTTTGAGAAAATAAAGTGCTTTGGCAATAAGGCAGAGGAGACCTGGCCTTGAATCATGATACCTGCCTGGCACAGGATGGGGGGCTGTCTTTTATATCTTTTGCTGCCTTAAGCTTTTCCAGGGCAAAGGAAAAAAATATTCTGGGATGAAATAGTTTTCCTCATATTCTCACCAGTCTATCATTCTCAGACATGCCCCCCACAAGAATGGTAATGTTTTCCTTCAAATATATTCCTCTAGTCCTCTATGAATCTATTTCTTCCTGTGACACTTTATTCAGCTGCTTTCGTTAAAGACTGCTTTAATAATGCTTCCAAAAAAATCACATCTCTACATCATTCTCTGTTGATTTTCTTCCTATTGAGCATGCTGTCTTTCTTGGAATCCATCAAAAACTAAAATTGAAACAACTTCCTGCCAGGTGGAACAGCATGTGCGCATCATAATAGGTTAACGATTTCTTTATAGCTAGCTGAGCAACAGGTCAGTTGTTAACAGATTCCGTGTTGTTGTTTTTTTCTCATAGACAGAGGATAATTTGACACACAGATAGAGATAAGAATAGCATGTGTGCTTTGTTTCCCAGTTCATTTGTTTCTAAAACGTCTGCAGTATTGTCTATACTTAGTATTTTTCTATTTCTTTATTTTTGCCACAAGATGTTTTGCATTAATGATAACCACATGATAAGAATACTACGCAAAGCCTTAGGTTAAGCAAAACAGAATCAGCTCAGCATCTTCTTATAATTCTGGAGGGCAATGAAATGAATATGCAGTAATAGCAGACAAAATCACCACAGGAGACTTTTGCACTGGGCATTTGTGTGAAAGAAACATTTTTTAGAGAGTAGCACTTGCTGAAAGAGTTGTTTGACATGCCTGTATCTGGGCAGCAGAAACATAAGGAATGTGGAGGGTCTGTATGACACTATAGCCCATGCAGAGAACAACTCCTCTAAACATGTTTTGTAGCATCTGGCATATATTGAAGCAAATTCTTTGCTAAGGAAACAGAGTAATATTCTATTGATAGCGCTCAGCAGTTTTCTTAAAGAAGAATTTGACCTGTAGAGTTTTCTAACATTGCCTTTAGGCTGACATTTTTTGTCCCTGTCTGGAGATATGAATGCTAGGGCTCCCTGCATCTCCAAAGCCTGTGGGACAGCTTTGATAAAAATCTTACTTTAAATGTTAGAAAACTTAAATTTCTCCATATTTTAAAATGTAATTTTCTATGTAAATATGTTGCATCTTTTTACAGTTTTAGAAAATAAAATGATTGAAGCATAATAATGGCAATCAGGATTCAAAATAACAAGCCATGTAATAATTGCTTTTTCTTGTTTTAGATTTTTTAATCCTACCACTACAAAAAATATTTCTTACGTATTTTAGACAGCAAATATTCATAAGTTTGGCTGTCTTAATGGACACTTTCTTTCCTCATCTTAATTAAAAGTGAGATGATGCGTATTTGAAAACTAGGAAGGAGTAAGTAATTTGCTTTACCGACAGAACCTCCAAAAACAAGCTTTCCTTTTGTAGGAAATGCAGTTCTTTCAACAAGTTTACTGGCATCACTGAAGTCATCGGACTGATAATAGTTTGGAAGAGAAGCAGAAAGCAAACAAGCCAATTGTTTTGTTGATTTTGTTCCTCTTTCAAAAAGGAAATCTCAGTCTCTTCCATAATACAGTGCAATGAAGAAAGTGCTTTCATAATAACATTATTCTTGCTCACTGGTAAAAGTATCTGACCAACTACTATAATATTTTAATCACAGAGTCCTTATCATGTTTCTTAGCAGTAAAAGTCTGCCAGAAGCATACACAGTAAATGAAAATCAAACCTATAGCAAAAGCTAAGTTTAAGCTTACACAGCATTCAAATCCCATCTAAGAAAAAAGGCCACATAAAAAGCATTTGAATTTATGTGTAGGTGGACTGCTTTACTGCACACACTGCTCAGTAGGATTCAGTTTCTCTTTCTTCTGCACTCCTGGAAACCGTTACAACAGAACATTTTTTTTTAATCCCATATTTATTGGGAGCTAACAAATCTTTTGAGTCTCACAGCAATACTCTCCAAGGTACTGGTATTTTCCTCCTTCTGGTATTAGCCTCCTATCTGCACTCCCTACTAAATTTTATCTAAGACACTTCCTTAGGCCCAGTCACTCATCTTCCTCACACAGAATGGTGAGGCCTGCTTCTTATTTTGCATCTTTTCCCCATAAATCATGAAAGCTCCCAATGTTCCTGTAGGCAACTAAGATACTTTCTGTCCACAAAAGTTAACAGTAATGACAGTGCAGAAATGGTGTCTTAGCAAGTTGTCACACCATCTTTATTGCCTTCCTTTGCTAAAAGTAGAATAAGGAGTTCTGAAACCTGTCCCTTGGAATTGAATGTATAGATTCATTCCCACTTCATCACAGTGGCTGTTAAATGTTGTCAGGTAATTTGCAGTGATTAATTGGGAAATGGCTGCAGACTCAGAATACCGAGGTTAAAGAATTTGAAGATGACGTATTAAAGTAAAACTAAGCAATTATGCCCATGAATGCAACATTTAATATGAAAAGCATGTGTGCAAGTTTTGAATTCACATAGCTACAAGAAACGGACACCTACTCTTACCTGTCCCTTTCCAGTTTATCTCTATCCTAGACTTTCTACTGTTTGATTACAAGTCTCAATATCTTTACTCCACAGAAACCAACTTGATCCATTTGTATTCTTTATTTCAAATTGCTTTTCTCTGGTAATTTATTCCATATGCTTTTTACTAACTATGTGAAGCACAGAAGTCCATATTGTGTTCCCCTCTATAAAGCATGTAACTCCACAAAGAGCTGAAAATAGTGAATTACACAACCAAATTCCCCTGTGAAAAAGTAGCATGCCAAGATGATGCATGCTAGACAATGCAGTTAAGCCCTCCAAAGTGGTACAGTAAGTAATGGTTTCAAATAAAGAGTGTCATTTTCTTTTCCCTTTAGGATCAGGCTATTTTTCAGATCTCATGGACTCTTCTTAATAACTATAATAAAAAGAATCCAATATGCTAGGGTTCAAATGTATTATGTATAGATCATGTCATGTTTTTATAGCTGGATTTGATTGCCTGTTTATGCTTCTCTGCAGTCTGCATTCAAAGTTCACATGCTCTGTATCACTTTGAGTGCTTCCTATAGGAAAGGGCATCACAAGCAGCGTAGCTGTAATCTTCACAGTGTTAGCATCTATTTTAGGGGGCAGCCAAATTTCTCAGACAGCCTGTCAGCACAACTGTTTTCTGCCCCCACAGTTTCCCTTTCTTTCCATTGTGAGTTACTGGAGGTATTTAATCTCTCTCTCCTTTTTTTTTTCTTTTTTTTTTCTTTTTTTTTTCTTTTTTTTTTTCTTTTTGTAAGAACGTCCTTCAACCTGTAACGAATCACAAGATTTTTCAGACAACAAAAGTTTATTTATGTCAAATCTATGGAAAACTGAAACAAAACCACTTGGAATAAAATGCACGTTAGAAGTAGAAGATAGGTTTATAGATGATATTTTAGTCAGAAGGCCTTTTGTAGGGCCTAAGAAAAAGCATTACAAGGAAAGTGAAGGGAAGAGAAAAAAAGAGAACAAAGTCAGAAGAATGATCTTGTGAAAGCTAAACAAGAAAAGGGAAATGGGCAAGTTAATAAACAACAGCAAAGGGAGGAGGAAAAAGGAATATGCACAAAAGAAAAAGGAAAAAAGTAGGAAAGAACAAAGGAAAGAAACCAGTAGCAGTTCCCCCAGTAAAAGGTATGTAAGATATGGTGAGAAAAGGGTAAATGAAATGGTCATCCTAATGGCAATTCATTTCATACATATATGTCCCATAGGGTGCTTTAGGGGTAAAAATGTACTGCTCCCTCCACAGTAAGGAAGGCAGTGGGTACAGGCAGGGGACTGAGCCATGCTGATGGGCCTTGTCTCCTGCAAAGGCTGGGGACCAAGGAGCCCCCACTCCACCCATCCCTCCCCATGCTGACCAGCATACATAATGAATACAAATTTTGATGTTGTTGACAGGACTGTGAAGATAGCCACTTCAACGGGTTTTCTGTGGAATTTGTGACCCAGTATGGTTAGAGGATTTTGGTGTGTCTCCCCACTGTTTCAGCCTATCTATTCACTGTAAAGCAGGGAGAGCAGAAATGTGACTCCTGTGGCAATATATCCCTGGAGAAAAGCCAGAGCCCTGTACCACTTATGTATTAACTTCATATGTACAGGGTCTCTAGGTCCGGTGCTGACCTTCCTATGTTTAGATTAATTTTGCCTACACCAAATATATAAGCAAATCTTTGTATTTCACTTAATTCTGCAATAGGAAAATTGAACCCAAAGTTTAAACCTTTTGAATGAGTGGGTAGAGTGGGCTTATTATATAGCAGTCACTCTAAAAATCCATTATTTTCTGAAGTCTAATATTTCACTAACATTTCTGATTTTTTGGGGGAGCATTTGGAAGAGGTACTTCTCTATTAGAAAATCTCATCTAGTTCGACAGATGGAAACAGTTATTTCCTTAGTAAGACAATAAAAACCTAATTTTTGCTTTAACAACATAAGCAATGCATATAAAGCTTTTTCACTACTCTATCAGTAAAGGTAAACATCTCGCAGGAGAAAAGTGAGAACTTACTGGACTATTCATTTTTCCTCTAGGGAAAAAGGTGCTCCATGGGCACTGCATTATTCACATCCTTCTGATTAAAAAAAAAAAAAAAAAATCAACAATGCATACAACATTATCAGCATGATTTCTGCATACTCTGATGATGCTAGAATTCTGTCAGTATCAAACCAACTGCCTTCTGTGTGAAAAAAATTTTAAAAGTATCGAATTTTCATATTAAAACTGTAATAAAACACCATTTCACATCAAATAAAGACATTACTTGTACAAATATAGATGTATATATATACTTTTTTTTTTTTTTTTGCAAGACATACGATGTGACTGGACTTTATTAGATGACGATTTTAACATTATGCAAGGAGGGAGCATTCTCTTGCTAACAGATTAATCTAAGCCCTTCACAAAAGAAGGCTCCTTGAATAGTGAGAAGTTTAGTTATTAATGGATTGAAGATGAGGAAAAAAAAACATAGCTTAAAGCTAGCTTTGCTTTTCTAAAGTTTTATGAGGTTCTATCTTGATTTTACCTTTCTAGTGTAATGTTTTCTTTAGACTACAAGATACTAAATGTCAGTTTATGCAACATGGCAATTCGTAAGTATAACTATTGCATATAAATATTTGGAGAAATAATAATAACTTGAGTCATGAGACAGCATGAAACCAACTTCTATTGTGTAAGGGTCTCATTTTAACATGATGGTTGTTTTTGACATGCATTTGTGATTCGTATTTTGCCTTTATGGAAAGGAAGGATTTTTATATCACCAGGACTATAAATAATTGTGAAGACTTTGAACAGTAAAACAGAACTCTACAGAAAGCACTTTGATATAAAAACTGGGTTCAGCATAAGAACATTCTGTTCATTACATTAAAAGTATTTTTTACTTGGACTTGAGTACAGACATTTCAATATATGAAAGTTATATTTGATGTAACTCATATATGCAGCTAACAAAATAATGCTATCAAGAAAACTGCAGAAAAATATGGCAAGGATAAATAAAATGAAGGTTCATCCTGACAACAGTTCATCCCTTAGTCCAACAAAAGACCACTGCATCAATTCCTTTCCGCATAAGGTCTAATATGAGAGTTTAAATGGGTTATTTGTGGTTCTCAGACATAGTGTTGTGTTTCTGTACGCAGTAAATTTCAAACCTTGCTGATATCTGGGGAACTAAAGGATTCCTGATGCAGAGTCAGATCAACTTTATTTTCCTGGTTCATGGAAGAATTCCAAATGACTCAAACAAGACCTGGATCAGATCCATATTAAGAATAACTTAATATGGTCAGACCACAGCCTTGCTCCATTGACTTCACTTCAATCATTCTTGACTCACATAGTTGCAAATTGAAAAAAATGAGTAATTTTCAACTGCAAATAACTGCAATAAAAATAAGACCAAAGACCATATTATCTAGTAGAACTTTATCCTTATATTATCTTCATTTTCCATCAGAAATAAATGTGATTGCTCATTTGTAGCAAAGTCAATGATACATGTTAACTAGCAACTTGGCTCATCCAGAATGACTTCATGATAATATCATCTAATTAAATTCTGAGACCAGTACTCTTCCAAATGGAATGAGTGACAAGTGTTTATCTGAAACCAACTACGTGTTGCAGGTTCATAACATGCATCTTTCACCAAAGAAATACCTTAAAAAGCACCAGAGGTACATATACCTAATCTTTTACAATATATTATTACAATTTTAAAGTTGGAAAGGGGATGAAGTAACAATAACAATGGCTATACAGATGATCAGAGGGCTGGAGCACCTCCCCTAGGAAGACAGGCTGAGGGAGCTGGTCTTGTTAAGCCTGGAGAAGGCTGCAGGGTGACCTCATTACAGCCTTCTGGTACCTAAAGGAAGCATATAAACTTGAGGGGAGTCAACTCTTTACAAGGGCAGATAATGGCAGGAAAAGGGGAAATGGTTTTAAGTTGAGGGAGGGAAGATTTAGGTTGGATATCACTGTGGGACATTGTTTTCCAAGAGAGTGGTGAGGAGCTGGATAAGGCTGCCCCTCAGAGAGGTTGTGGATGCTCCATCCCTGGAGGTGTTCAAGGCCAGGTGAGATGGGGCCCTGGGCAGCCTGGTCTAGTATTAGATATGGAGGTTGGCAGACCTGCCTGAGGCAGGGGGGCTGGAGCTTGATGATCCTTGAGGTCCCTTTCAACCCAAGACATGCTATGATTCTATGAATCTGAGTCTATTGAGTCTATGACACATACAATTTCATATTTAACTGATTTTCTTGTTAAAAAAAAAAAAAAAAAAAAAAAAAGCAAAGCTGAAAGGTCTAGTAAAATATGTCAGAAAAAATAAATAAAATAAAATAAAATAAAGGATAAAAATATGGCGCTTTTATACCATATATAATACACATTACTCATTTAAGTAGTCAAGTCCAGCTCACTCTCCTGATGCAAGAGTCCCATGGAAGTGAATATCATTAATCATGTAAAGATTAGAGAAATTTCATGCTACACATATACAGGTATAAAAGCTTAGAATTGATTTGACATTTATCCCTGGCAAGGCAGTAGGGGAAAGAAGGATATTTCTTATCAGACGAGGGTAAGGCGCTAATTCCTGAAGAGAAAATCCATGAAATCCACCAAGAATTGAATTTTTATTCAGGCCTACTAACATCAGAGTTGTTGTAGTTCATAACCATCATAGTAGAAAGCATATAATCACAGAATTGTAGAGATTGTAAGGGACATCTGGAGATCATTCAGTCCAACATCACCTGCTAATGCATGTTCCCTACAGTATGTCACTCAGAAAAGCATCCAGGTAGGTTTTGAATATTTCCAGAGGAGGAGAATCCACAAGCTCTGTGGACAGCCTGCTCCAGTTCTTTGTCACCCTCAAGGTGCTTCTTCACCTCCTTTCCAGCAGGTCAGTTCATATCCTGTACAAATGCGTGTAGTTATTCCTCAGCAGGTTTAGGACTGTATTTGCCCACATTGAATCTCATAAGGTTCCTCTCAGCCCAACTGTCCAGCCTGTCCAGGTCTCACTGAATGGCAGTACAGCCTTCTGGTAAATTAGCTACTCCTCCCAGCTTTGTATCCTCAGCAAACTTGCTATCCCTTCACCCAGGTCACTGATGATAATGTTGAACAAGATCATATCCAGCACTGATCCCTGAAGAACAATGTTAGTTACACTTTAAGCTCTGCCATTCAAACAGTTCTCAATCTACATCACTGTCCACGCATCTTTCCCACACAAGCTAAGCTTACCTATGAGGATGTTATGGGAGATAGTGTCAAGAGCCCTGCTGAAGTCACAGTACACAACATCATAGAATCATAGAATGGCTTGGATTGGAAGGGACTCCAAGGATCATCATGTTCCAACTCCCTGACATAGGCAGGGCAGCCAACCTCCAGATCTGGTTCTAGGCCAGGTTGCCCGGGGCCCCATACTGTTTCAGCACCTCACCACTCTCTCTATGAAGAACTGCCCCCTTATGCCCCATATAAACCTTCCCTCCTTGAGCTTACTGTTCTCTCTCCATCTGCTCAGCTGCTTATGACCACACAAAAGTCTACCAGGTTGGTCAAGCATGATTTTCCTTTATTAAGTCTATGCTGATTACTCCTGAAAACCTCCTTTTCTTCCACTTGCTTGGAGATGACAGAATAAGTTGCTCCAAATTGTTTAAAGAAGCAATATTAGAGTTCTTTGTCCATTTTAGCATTTTGGATTGAAAAGGTGTTTTAGAATCTTTTTGAATATATAGAAGGTAACTCATGAAATAATCAATTTATTTATTCATATGTATGTTTATTCATACACACTCGTGAGGATATTTAAATCATCTTGAATAAATACATAAATGAATAAGCTTGAAGTGGAGCATCCAGACCACAGATTCTCAAATTGCAGTATGTGTATTTAGATTTGTGATCCTTGAATGCACAATTATACTTTAGATGCTCTGAAAGTAATGGCTATTTTATTAGGTTGACCCACAATGTCAGAGGTACATGGCAGTAGAGGCTGAACCTTCCCACCAGTATTCCATTTCGTATTGTTGTCATGTGATTAGTAGCAGCAGAGGGGCAGTCTGGCAAGGTGATGTCTGTCCTGGAAGCACATATGAAGCAAAGGTGTAGAATTTAATTCTTCCATACAGATGTTCATTGATGCTTGCTGAACATTTATGGAGATGTATGAATGTTAGTGCAATGACAAAGTGGGTGGTGCATTTCAACACTGACAACAGCAAGGTAAAGGACAAGTTGTGTTCCAGATAATCACACCACAAAATGAAGAGCATCTCCATCAGCTCATCCACACAGATTTGCTAATTTTGGTGACTACATTGAAAAATAGCGTTCTGTAGCTGAAAATTTACTCTATTTAGTAGTATTATTGTGCTCTTTGTATCTGTTGTAGTTTCCACAGAAATAAATAGGGCATACAACATACATATCTCTTATCTATGCTCCTGTATAACTGAGAGCAATTACTGCTGCTGCTACCATTTCCACATTATGACATCTGGAAATTCCTGACTTAAATTACAAACTGCACTGAATTCAAGCCAGCCTAGAAATTTCCCTTAAGCGGTACAGTGATCACAGTGAAAACATTTGCATGTTTTCAGTAGGGCAAGACAATGAAGTAGATTTAAAAATAATAATAAAAATAAAATAAAACAAACAAACAAAAAAGATTAAAATGTGAAGGGTTTGGGGTTTGAGTTTTTTTTTTTTTTAGAGGGGAGGCATCATGGATTGAAGATGAAATCTTGGCTCTGTTCAGCTAACAACAAAATTCATAGTGTATTAATGATGCCAGAACACAACCATATAAGGATTATTCCTGTTTTTACACAGACAGTGTTCAAAAGAAAGTCAAAGTAACAAAATGCCAAACAGACTTAGAATAGAAGCTACTTTAAACATATTTTTGCTCATTGTTTGGGAACTTCAGTACAGTCAGCTGGAAAGAGGAAAGAACATATAGGTCATTCAAGGACAAATCGAACCTAGATCTAAGCTATTTTATTCTAGATGAGAAGCATAGCTTACTCTGTACTTTCCACTAGTAACCCATGTCCCTTTGATCTTACAAAACAAAGAAAACAAGGCAGCAAACACTAGTAAGACAAATATTGATTTACTGTTATAAACAAAGCTTATTGCCAAGACATCTTCCCATTGTAGTAAAGGTTCTCTTTTTATCACTACTTTTGGCAATGTTAGATAAATATTTATAACCAGTACTGAATTATGTACCCACTGTTTCTTTTCCAAGTGATATGAAAGAAAAGAATACTACAAAGATTCCAAATCCTGAAATATGGACACTAAGGAAGATGACTATAACTTAATAGAATACTGACATCAGCACAGTACACTTATCTCGATTCAATCATTGGGAATTTCGAAGTAATCACTTGTATTACTGACCATAGGCTCACATCCAGTAGAGAGAATGCCTCCTCCAGTCTCAGAACTATTTGGGCAACAAAACCTTGTGTTTTTTGTAAAGAAAGTCCTGATTTATTGTCACAACCTTGAGTTTCAGACTTAGCTACCTGGCTTGAGATGAGAACAGGCTCATAAATTTCTTCTTTACAAAAAAGCAACAGATGAAATTAGAGCGTTGCTGAACACATAAATACACCCAGAGTACATTTTGATTATCCTTTCTAAGGAATTCTTCTTTTTTCCTGGAAAAAGAGCAGCATTCTTTTGAAGTCAAAATGAACTTGAAGGAAAAAAAAGAAAAGAAAATTAAAAAAAGCCACAAGTTTGCAAGTTGGAAAGCTAGGAAGCCAACAGCACCATAACTACTCAACTAATTAAACTGTTTTTTTACAGCAAAAACATAATATACAAGGGCTGCTCTGAAAGTAATGTGTCACAGTTCAGCCTGGTTTCCACGACATGGGGGCAAAAGGAACCCATGGATCCACACACTGAGGAGAGGACCAGGCAGAGAAGGGTAGGGAGATGGACCTGGATGTGGAAAACAGCAGCAATGAGTCAAAGGAAAGAAAACTTAGTTTTCTAAAAGTAATAGCAGAATGTGAAATAATACAATATAATGCAATATGATTGAAATTCAAGCTAATAAATCAAATTAAATATGAAAGAGAGAGAGTTTTTGAAACCAAAGTCCTTCCTCTTAATGGTGTAGGCAAAGTAGCCAGGGAGAAAAAAAGAGAGCGAGTCTCATTAATTCCTGTCCATTTTATCTTTTCCTCCAAACGGAAAATGGAAACAGAAAAATTAAGTCTTCTGGGACTTGCAGTTCATTCTTCTCTTCCAAGACCAGGAGATCAGAAACTCATGAAAAATATCAACAACCCACACAACTGCAGCCTTAACTCCTTAAATCCCAGTGTACCACATGATGTTATGATACAGAATATTGATGAAAAACCATGAAACTATGACATAAAGTCTCCTATTTTATTAGACTGGCCCACATTAGAGGCAGATGTTGGTGGTATGGCAGTAGAGGTTGAACCTTCCCACCAATATTCCATTACGTGCTGTTGCCATGTGAAAGTTGGCAGCAGAGAGGCAGTCTGACAGTTGTCTGATATGGAAGTGCATATCAAGCAAATAGATGTAATAAAATTCCTCCATGAAGAAAGAATCTCACTCATGGACATTCTTTGATTCTTGCTGAACATTTATGGCGACCAAACAGTGGATGTAGCACAGAGGTGTATTTCAGCAGTTGGAACAGTGACATGAGAGACATGCTATGTTCCAGGTGGCCACGTGCAGCTGTCACACCACAGAATGAAAAATACCTCAATCAGCTCATCCACAGAAACTGGCAGATTATGACAAGGGAACTGTGTACAGAGCTGAATATTATCTTTAATCTGCTGGAAATTATGCTGGCAGTATTGGAATACTGAAAAGATTGTGCTAGGTGGATCCCAGAAATGCTCACACAGGAACAGAAAGAACAAGTTTGTTAAAACCCATTGAACCAAGATGAAGCTGAAGGTGACCATTTCCCAGATCACATCATTACTGGTATCACCATTATGAGCTGGAGTCAGAAGAGCGATCTGTGGGGTGGCAACATGTGAATTCTCTATCAAAGAAAATGTTCAAGATGCAGCCCTCCATAGATTAAGAGATGTGCAATGTTTTTGAGATAGAAAAGTCTTGAACTTCCAGAGTCAGAGAAGAAGATAACATTTCTCTTGAAACACAATAATGCCAGGCCACAAGCCAGTTGGAAAATCACAGAGCACATTGCCATTCTTGGCTGACCTGTTCTCCCACACTCACCATACACACTGGATTTGTTCAGGCCAGTGAAAGATGAATTGCAAGGGCAATATTCTTGAAATAATTCAATCATAGCAGCTGTGAAACAATGTGTAATCTTTGCTGGTGCAGATTTTAATGAACATGCAGGTTCTCATTCATCACTGGAGAAAATACAGAGATAATGGATTAAGGAGAAAAGTAATAATTTGAAGCTAAGAATTCACTCTATCAGTAGCTGTTGTAGTTTCCATGGAAATAAATAGGGGGCATTACTTTTGGAGCAACCTACATAGATTTGATGGGAAGCTTTAAGTACACAACTAGGAACAAAAAATTTAGTGGCTATTATAGCTATGTTTAATTAGAAATCTTATGCTGACCACTGACCATTCCATGGCAGAAACATCATGGGACTTTTTTTTTTTTTCTCAAATACACTCATTACAATTTTGGCTGTCCTAATAATTACGATTTAGTAGAAATCTGTCAAACTGTTCAGCAAGACACAAAACATAGATGGAACATACCTAAACTGCCTTAAAAACTCTGAGATCTAAATGAGACAAGTAATGCAGTCCAGACACATAATGTACTAGATCACCACCTAAAGGCATTGAGGTCAAACATTACAGTGGCTTTTGTTTGTTTATAAAACAGCTTTCATGGATCTGATCAGCACAAAAAGTCAGTTACCTGCCCACTTATATGATACGTACTCCTCATACACAATACACTAAGAAGGTATAAAATCCTTCAGATGGAAATGTATGTATAGTAAGAAAAGCATATTTCATTCCTTTTTTAGCTGTATGACCAGTATAGGGATTCATTTCCCAAATTTAAGTCTTCACGCCTATACCATTTTTAAGCTAGATTTTACAAATATAGCAAGCACAAACTGCAGAAGAGAAAATGAAAATATAACAAGTGTACACTATACACATGTACACTAATTATTGGGAGGGGCTTTTTTACCTTTTTTTTTTCCTCCCATGACTATTTCTTGTGTTGACTTTTTTAGCCAGTTTCAGCTCAAAGTAAACACATTTTTAATCAGTTCTGCATATGTTACACAGTAAACCCGGAAAATTTGCTTTCAGTAGACACATCAAATATCTAACTAACAGCTGAAATCAAGCCCGTGGGATCTGTAGACGTGCAATTTCAGTTAATGCAAACACAGCAAAAAATGGTGGGATAAGCATGTGTAATTGTAACAGCAAAGCTCAAGGACGCTAACCTCCCGTACATGATAAGGCAAGTTTGAGATTTGCTTTGATCTATAAGAGATGAGTTGTAAAAAGCACTTCTGTTCCTCTGCTTAGGAATGAAGGATTCCTTCTGCTACATTATGCATAACATCATTACAGACAAGGTACAAGTCAAGAGCAAGTGGTTCAGATATCTTACCAGCATACTAAAATAGCAGTGGGACTATAAAATGATTTAGATACTATATTACACAGCTCTTCTTTAAATACCACTTATGCCATCACATTTGCCAGGAATCTTTCTTTTTTAAGTGTTCTAAATGTAAAGTTTCTGGTATCTGTTCCCTGAAGGCAACTTCAACTAGAATAGGCAGGTTGGTACAGCAGATGACTATCGATTGCTTACAAACTGATGTACTTTGTAGTGATAGAAAGCCCCTTATCAGCTTGGATTCCAACCCAAAGGCGACTGCTGTCCAGATCTTACAATGAAAGATAACACAGTGTAATTAAGGCTCATGACCTACAGATACAGAGTGTCAAACATTGCTAGCTGTAGTCAGGACTGGAAATGTTGGCTATAAATTTATTGTGAAAATATTTCTAATCTCCAAAAGGAGAAATCCTGCTTAGGTCTTTCCATTATGTATTCACAGACTTCCTGTCTTGCTCTCTCTTTTTCATTTCCTTCTCATATACACTAGCAAGCATCATTTAAAACACCATACAAATGCATTCTATATATATAACAGCTGTGCTTTTTGTGTCCATTTGCAAACTTTCCCAAATTTATTTTAGATACTTGAAAAAAGATGGTTCAAAAAATCAGTTAAGACTTTTACTCAAATTTAGCAATAAAATTTTAATTCCAAATTCCACTCTGCCTTCCAAAGCCTCACACAGTCTTTTTAATGTGCAGTTGAAGTGGATGAAGAGGCAAATTAATCCACGTTTGAGAATATTTTCAAACTTTGGGACACAGCTGCAGGTGTATGTGTGGTAACATCTCAGTTCAGGTCAGGAGGCACTTCTGAAGCAAATCTCCCAGTAGTTCCCATTTCCTGCTCTTTGGTTCACATCATGTTTGGAATGTGCAAAATAAATTCCTTTCAGACAAAAATAAACCTGGAGACGCAGTCTCAGAGGGCAACTAATGCACTTTGATTGCTAATGGACACAGGGGCAGACTAGAGTTAGACAACAGTAAAACACTCTGTAATACATATAAAGAGTGTGAATGTCAGCGTGGATGCAATCCTTAGCACCAGATGCATTCTTCTACAGACATGTTCTTATTGGGCCTTTTCCTAATATAGACATTTTCTATAAAATTGTCAAAACATTTTCTGGCACACGTTTGGACCGTGCCATCTAACACTCCTTCAAAAAATTTCCCAAATGAGCTTGGGAGTTCAAATATTCCTGGGATTATTTCCAACAGGCACTTTTTCATGCAACCACCTAATTTTGGAGAATGTGGGAATTTATTAGTAAGAACACAGTCTATTCCCTGCTTCAGCAGCCAGAGCCTGGAAATATTTTCAGGCACTTTTAGTACATGGGTATAGTGGTCCTTACCTACAAGGCAACTGGTAATCTCTGTGAAGAGACCAAAGAGTGAACAGACGTTCTTCTGCATGCTCTTCCTCAGTTCGTACAGGCAAGAGTGAAGGCAGCTGCTGAAATAAATAAACAAAAAAACTGTCTGAAATCTGTGGGCCACATGGACAATATGACCACCTGAATCAAGCACAGAGAGTAAAGGAGCCAAGCTGACAGAGTGAGAAAAGCAGAAAGTTAGTGCAGGGGAATAAAAAAAAGCCTAGTAACAATGCAGCAGAAAAAAATAAGTACCATCTGTTAGGGACAAAAACTGGACCATTTAACGGAGGCAGACATTGGTGCCATACAAGAAAAAGACTGGAACTGTCTTGAAAAGTAGACCTAGGATTGATTTAGAAAGTAGTTAAAAAGAATAAGTCCCACAGTCAGTCCTACAATCAGTCCTACAGGTAGTTAAAGTTAAAAGGCTGAGGTGGAATGAGACAGAAAGAACAGAGAATTCATAGTGGTATAGAAAGGAAGACCAGGACTTCAGAGAGTGAAAATGCTGAAAGATCAGATAGCCTGAAATACAAATAATGTAACAGAAAGACAGCTGAGAAGCTAGGTAGAAATCATAGGTATAGCACCTTGTGTTATAGTCAGCTCTTTTTCCTCTGACTGTTAAAATATTTTATGTCCATGCAAAGGATAACAACCTTATAACTGTTAGTCATTCTATTATTTGCTGTGACAGAGGTCAGTTCAATCCATCAAAATATTTTGTCTTTACAAAATGGTGTGTGATAGCACACAGTCAAAAACACAACTAAGGTGCCATACTCAAGACCTTCACAGAATCACAGAATGGCCAGGATTGGAAGGGACCTCAAGGATCATGAATCTCCAACCCCCATCACATGCAAGGCCACCAACCTCCACATTTAATACTAACTAGACCAGGCTGCCCAGGGCCCCATCCAACCTGGCCTTGAACACCTCCATGGACGGGGCATCCACAATCTCTCTGGGCAGCCGGGGCATCCACAATCTCTCTGGGCAGCCTGTTCCAGTACCTCACCACTCTCTGTAAAGATTTTCCCCTGGCATCCAACCTAAATCTCCTCTCCCTCAACTTAAAACCATTTCCCCTTGTCCTGCAGTTATGAACCCTTTCAAAGAGTTGATTCCACTCCTTGTGGATTTTCAAATCAGACTAATCATAAAGTCTTATGTGTTAGAAACAATACAAAGTTTTCAGAAAAGAACAGTTTAGTTTTAATGGTCTTTCCACTGCAGTCATAAAACTGAAAGCTTCCAATTTGCATAAGATTTCTCTGAAAGGTCATAGTTACATGGCTTTTTTTTACATCCAGTAAAAAGCTCCCAGGCTGGCATGGCTCATTTATACCCGTGCTTCAAGACAATTCCACAATGCCAACATCTTCCTCTGTTATGACTCTGTTGTTATCATTACGTACCACATCCATACCACTCTGTCCTTTGCAACGCCCTAATTAGCACTTCCTCAGCCTTCAGCTCAAAAATGCATGTTTCCCCTATCCTAGCTTTGTCTCACTGCCTCACATCACCCACAACAAGCCTCCTGCCATCCACTCTATTACCAGCAAATGCTCTCTCTATATCTGGGCTAAGTATCTCAGATATATAGAATCATAGAATCATAGAATCATAGAATAATTTAAGCTGGAAGGGACCTTTAAAAGAGTCATCTAGACCAACTCCCCTACATCTACAACTAGATCAGGTTGCTCACCTGAATGTCTCCAAGGATGAAGCATCCACCACCTCTCTGGGCAAGCTGTTCCAGTGCTTCACTATTTTTATCACAAAACTTTATTTTCATATATCCGATCTAAACCTCTCCTCTTTCAGTTTAAAAGTTTTTCCTCTTGTCCTATCACAACAGATTCTGCTAAAAGGTCTGTCCCCTTCTTTCCTGTAGCCCCTCCTTTAGATACCAAAAGGCCACTCAATTCTTCATGGAGCCTTCTCTTCTTCAGGCTGAACAACCCCAGCTCTCTCAGCCTGCCCTCATAGAGCAGGTGTCCCATCCTTTGCATCATTGTTGTGGTTCTGAATGTGCTCCAACAGGTCCATGTCTCTCCAGTACTGAGGATATATGGATGCAGTACTGGTGAGACTTCACCAGCACAGTGCAAAGGGGCAGGATCACCTCCCTCCGCCTGCTGGTCATACTTCTTTTGATGCAGCCCAGGATGTGGTTGGCTTTCTGGGTTGCAAGGGCATATTGCTGGCTCATGTCCAATTTGCCATTCACCAGCACCCCAAGCAGAATTATGCTCAATTCTTACCTCCCCCAGCTTGATAGTGGGGATTGCCATGACCCAAACACACTTGGACCTACTGCTCGAGCATCAGGCATGTTGACTGTACCACACAGCTTGGAGTTATCAAGTAAATATGCTGAGGTGCAATCAATTCCACTGCTGCTATAATTGATGAAAATATTAGTGAACATTGGTCCCAGTACAGACCATTGAGGGACACCACTCATCACTGACCTCCATCCATACGTTGAGCCATTGTTCACTACTCTCTGGATATGATCTTGCAACCAGTTCCCCGTGCACTGAATAGAGCAGCCAGCATACCAGCATATCAACATATCAACATATATCAACATATATCAACATATATCAACATATATCAACATATATCGACATATCAATATCAACGTATTTCCAATTAGGAGAGAAAGATGTTTGGGGGATCATGTCAAAGGCCTTACAGAAGTTCAGATAAATTACATCAGTGGCTCTGCCCTCATCCACTGATGCAGTTGCACCATAATAGAAGGTCAATGGTTGGTTAGGCAGGATCTACCTGTAGTGAAGCCATTCTTGTTATCCCATATCACTGCCCTCTCTTCCATATGCCTTAGCTTCCAGGAGAATTTGTTTCATGATCTTCCTCAGTGCAGAGGTGTGACTAACACATCAGTCATTCCCTGGGTCATCTTTTCTATCATTCTTAAAAATAGGTGCAACATTGGCTTCTTCCAATGACCAGGGACTTCACCAGACCACCATGACTTTTCAGATACCATTCAGAATGGTAACTATGTCAGCCAGTTCCCTCAGGATTCTGGGATGCATGTCTCTGAGACCTATAGAATTACAGATGTTCAGGTTCCTCACATGGTGGTGAGCCTGATATTCACTTACAGTGGAAGGGATATTACTCCCTCAGTCCCCACCTTCTCACCCATTTGCTCAAGGGTGTGTGAAGAGCATTTGCCAGTGAAGACTGAGGGTGTAGCCTTGATACTCGGAGAAGGCTTTTCTGGTTTTGGTTTTGTTAGTTCCCCTTGTGTAAACTGGCTGTTATCATCCGCAACATTCCACATGCAGAGACTCTCATACCTGCTGTACAGAGGCATCTAGTGGGGGTGGAATGGGAAAGCAGGGGTTTCACTTGTAGCCCTGAGTGTGGACTTGTGTTCATTCACTTCCTTCTTTTGAATTTTTGCTTTCAGCCTGGCAGTGAAAGGATACAAACAGTCTTGGATCTTGTACTTTCTGTTGTGATTGATACCATCTGAGGGAGAGCAGAGTATACTTCCTCCTTTCCTTCTCTTTTTTGGATCCCACAACATTTTTTTAACCTACCTATTTCATGGTGCAGCATCATCACCTGGGCAGATCATCTACCTGCTTGCACCTCATGCAGCTGCTCTTGCTGCTGCCATAAGATGCTATTGAAAGGCTCTGGCACTCTCTGCAGTCAAAACACTCTCTGCAGCTGGACAACAGTATTTTTGTGCAGGAGTTGAGTTTCTCTTTGAGGTTATACTGCATATCTATGTATTTTGAGATGTATTTGAGATGAACAAAAACAAGAATGGGGCAGAGCTGGAGCATCTATGATAAATCATGAGACTTGAGACTGTTATTTAGTTTTGTAGCTTTAAATATTTGGCAGGATTCTTGGAGTACAGCATGAGCTTTGGTATGCTGTCTGAATTACATGACGTTTGTCAGCTTGACTTAAGGGGACGCTTTCAGCAACACCTGAGGGACTTCAGAACATACGTTCCACTGACTTAATTAACAAAACACATTAAGAAAATCATAAAGGAGTTCTTTTCCAAACATTTAAACCCAGGTTGGAATTGCTGGTTTTCATTTCATTATATAGCTGACATTTGTTCATCCTGCAAAAACTAATGTCAACACTTAGCTATCTGCTAGTTGTTTTTATAACTCTCTTAAATATGTTCAAGTCCCATATTTTGCCTTTATCTGTACTACCAGTGTTATAAAAAATAGCTTGTCATAGAGACAGCTTTTTTTTCTTTTTTCTTTTTTTTTTTTTTTTTTTGTACAAAATATTTAATTTAATAGTAGTAGTTATTTAATAATTAGATTTTATTTTCTGTGTGTCTTGACTGCTTCTTGACCTTTATGTTTTGATGCTGTTGAAAGGAAACCCTCATACCGTGACTGTTGGGACCTATACGTGCATACAGTCAGAAGAATTTGTCCCATTAGCTGGCCTTTTTTATTCAGTGCCTCATCTTTCATGAAGGAATTCAGTAAGTTTCAAAAAAGAATAGGAAAATAAACTGGCTTCTCCAGAGAAGTAAACAATACAATTACAAGATCTCTATTTCAAGATAGACATAAAAAGCAGTCACCTAGAACAATAAAAGTCATACTCAGAAGTTAGGAAACAATAACTTCAGTAGTGTTCACAACATGAAGCTGAAATCTAAGATGAAAGTTGTCGTACTTGATTTCGAGGTCAGTATTATCTATTTAGACTACATAAATAGTAAAACAAAATTACTTGAAACTGTGAAAATCAATTTTATGGAGTAACAAAATGGGGGATGATGAAAACCCCTGTGTTCAAACATATTATCGGGATACCTAAGATGAAGGACAGGACTCCTTGGGATCCTCAAATAGTCACATGGAAGGGTTTCTTCAGAAGGTGTAAGTCTAACCAAAGCTACATCCTACTAAAGAAACTGGTAGCATTTCTTACTTCTTAGGAGGCTCAGATCTGTCTTAGGCAAAAGTAAAGGTGGATGCCTTTTCTCTCCCGGTGGAAAGGTTGCTGCAGTACCTGGGCCATGAGAGTGCATGCTTCACTCCAACCAGATCCTGGACAACCCCAGCACACTGATGTTGTTATGTGGCCTTGACAACACATTAAGTACTTCCATAGGGGCTTAGCCTCTCTACTGACAATGCAGAGCAGCCTCATTGAGACTCCAGTTCAGCTACCTGCTGCAAGCAGCAAGACATGAATTGATGTGAGAGCTGAAAGGTTAGCAGTGCTAGGAATATGTGGCACATAGCTCCTCTGCCTTCTTCCACATCCCCTTGTCAGGCCTGACAAGCACGGAAAGGAGAACCAAAATCAAGAGGAGAGAAGAACTGTCAACAGACAGCACTGAGTCTTGGCCTGCTGAACATTACAGCTATAGACACACCAGAATTAGCTTGCTGTTTTAACCAAGCTCAGGTAGGACGTAAGATCATTCTGGACATGCTGTTTCCATTCCATACTTCTGAGGATTCACCATGTTCTGAGTTTTCCTACATAATTGTGCCATAGGATATTAGAGAGAAACTTTAGCACATAGCACAGTGCTGAACATATGCAGCTTTATTATATCTCCTTTTGAAATAAAGAGGTAAACTACTGCTTCTCAAAGATGAAATATTTCACACAGGAGAAGCTCCCTTAAAAGCACCTCAGGATTGTTCTACATACAGACTGCAGGATTCCAAGAGGGATGAAAAGGATACTTAGCTGCATCTAGACCAGTATGAAACTCAGCAGTTTCCATCCCTAGATTTGTAGGAAACATTTCTTGGTTTCAGTTTGTTTGGGAGGTTTACCTCATGAAACTCTGTTTGAGTTCCAGGCTCAAAGCAAGAAAATAACTCCAAGTGTAAAGCAGTAAGAAAGACGCTGAAGAAAAGAACTTCAGCATGTCAGATACAGAAAACCATAAATCAATTGAAATTCACAAAATTACCCATATGTTTACTTGAAAGTCTCACAACTTTAGTTAACCTTTTGGTAAACCTTCCTGAGCTTTCAGAATGTGTGGGTGCAGGCTTTATAATGCAAGTTTTCATAGCTCAAGTCATCACCTGCACTCTGCACTCTATACATGCATTGCAAAACATGTTCTATGCTCTTTTATATCAAGATAAATCAGATACAGGTCCCTGGAGTTGAGTTACATCTCTGAAAAAAGATCCTGCTCAGAGCATTTAAATGTCTTCTTTAAAGAGTATCTTGAAATTCAAGCTTACATTATAGACCGTAATTCTCGGAGGTAAAGTGTGCATTTGGACTGCTTTTTTTGTATAAATATGCCAACTCTAGGAAAAGGAAATAGAAAGTTTTAAAACTAAAACCAGCATCATAGATTCAATTTGTCTGCAAACACTTTTAGATTTAAAGTACACTTTCTAAAAACATGATGATTTCAGTTCTTCAACTTCCACATATTTTTTTTCTAGAGAAAACGATTTCATTTTCAAGCTGAAAATGCTTTTGCAGCTGCTTTTTTGCTTGCAGCTTTGTGTAATCTGGAGTTCCTCTTATTTAAGAAGGATGTTCTCCTGAGAGTGGTCTCTCCGTTCCATACAACACTTACTTGACATTTGCTGAGGACAAGAAATAAGGCAAAGGACATAATATGGTTAAAAGTCAAAGGCTATAAATACCTTCAGCCTTTGAAATATTCAGCATGTTAATGTCTCTACATACGAAGTTCAAGTAAAAAACACTTTAGGTTCATTTTTCATGTTGTTTCTAGTTCGTACTCAAAAGTAATGTAGTATTCAGAGTTTAATTCAGTGATCATTTAATGCATTTTTTAACAGAGATCAACATTGAAAAGTAGAATCAGATTAATGCCCACACAGTAATGTTAGAATTCTTGAAGCATCTGAAATGCTTTTTCACTTTGCTTCAAAATGCTGCCATAAATCTTTTATTTTTCTCCCAAAATGAGTTAGTTGCTACCCACTCTTCAACATCCAGATCTACAAATATAGTTAAATATTCAGCTCTTAATTAGGTTTACAATTCCAGCTAAAATCAAAGGAATGTAAGCATCTGTATTTGTTCGGTACTTTAATATTTTTCTGAATATAAAGCCTCAGTTACTGCATAGATAAGAAAAATAATGTGCATGAAGTTTCTAGAGTGTAAGGAAGTCACGGGGCATTAAAGTATTGGCTTACATTATCACTGGATACATTAGAATAACACTCACACACACATAAAATACAAAAAGTGAATAGTGATCAACACCATCTGCATAACCTAGTTCTCAATTTGGTACCTATTTATCCTGGATACACTGAAACAATCATAAGGAAAATGGCTAATGACAGATGCTTTAAGGCATAGCTGGCTACACAGTGCAAAATAATCAGGGAAATTCTCTTGGGCCTTAAGGGAAGAAAAAAATAGCATTCTTCTAAATTAGGTAAAGGTGCAAGTCATCCAGAAGGTGGGTGTGAGGAGGGAGAGGCTCATACTTAAATCTCTGCATAAGAACCCAGCTATCTAGTGCCAGCATGCTGTAAAGGTATTTAGGGGCCTACCACCCTTTTGAAGAAATTCAGTTTACTGTCTAATCGTATCTTAGATAATTTGAGGGTCATGAGTAGCTTTCAAATTCAGCTCATATTCTCTCTGTTCTCCTAAGTGAAAAGAAAAATCTCCTTTTCTCGCATTTGTTGTCAAAATTAATTCGTGAATTCTGGTACGATATTATGAAAAATGGTAGGCATTATTTCAGGGGTAAATATAAGCATTATATTCTTTGTGGTGTTAAGTAAGTTGTGTAACTTGGTTGGATTTTTGCCAGAGCTAAGCTCAAGTGGTGTATAAAGGAGCCCTGTTAGTTCTTGTAATGATAAATCAGCCTAAATGAAGGAAACATTCCTGTTTCTGGCAGGTACGTTCCAACACTGGCTGCAAGAAAATGAAATCAGCTACCTCTGTGCAGCCTCACCTCTGATAGTATCTGAAAAAATACTTTTTTTTGTCAGCTACTATACATGTCTTTTCTCTCAAAGATTCTTTGGATATCTGGTTGTGAAGTGACAGTCCACAGCTATTTAATCCCTTCATTTTCCTGTTTTAGATTATACATGCCATTTTAAATACTAGTGATAAAATCTTTCTGTTAAGCTGTGGCTGTTGCACTCGAGAGTTGAGCGAACATCACAAAGTTTGTCTGGAGTCTTTGGCAGCAGCACTGCTCTTGGAAAGAGATTTTTAACAGATTATTTTGGACATCACTTTTATTATGAAGAGGAATCAGGCATGTGTCTATCTCTCACTGAAAGCTGTGCTAGAAGAAAAATAATTAGGATGGAGAAGGGGAAAAGAAATACACATCCAAAAGATTGCTGAGCAGTGTAAATGCAGAAAGTTGAATCCCAGAGCAGCTGTTCTAGGAAGCAGAAAATTCCTGTTGGTTTTGTTTTATTTATTTTTTTTTTTTTCTAATTGTAACTCACTTCCAGTTGCTGTTAAGTATGGACAGCCCTACTTGAGCTGATCTGTCAGTGTTGTAATTTCAATAGCATATGATTGTGTTCACAGCAGGTCAAAGTGACATAATGTTAAAACACTGGTCACTCATCTGTGCTGACTCCTGGTGCTATTGACACTTGCTGAGCTGACCCGGTGTTTGCATACCAGCCACTGACATATTTTTAGAACAGGTCTCCAATATAAAAGGCTTCTGTATGAGTTTAAAAAAAAAGAAGAAGAAGAAGAAAAGGTAATTAGTTACCACAGCAGAGCAGTAGGAGGAATAGAATTCATTGTTTCTTTGAGACCACAAAAGTGCCTGTAAGGCTTTTTGTTTGCTTGTTTTTAATTTATCTATATTGAAGCAATTTTTTCTCTGTCTGGGTATATGCAGCCTAAACCATTTTCTCCATATAATAATTTTACTCTGCTGAGAGGCAGCATCACCTGGGGAGGGCTACAGAACTGTAGAAAAACTAAGTCATTTTCTATGTCCAGGTTTTCACGTAAAAGCATGAGAGTGCCCCCTTCTCATCGGACTTTATTTGTTTGTTTGCTTTTAATTTTAAAGGCTTGTTAGTAGGTTTGGTCAGAAAAGTTAAAAGAGCAAAGTTTTTTTGTAATTGCAATCTTTTGCAATCAAATTTATGACATTTATAAGTATAGATGAATGGATTAAAATTCCTAGACAATGGAATATTGTTATTGGCCAACATCCTAGGCTGCATACCTGGTATGCTGAGGTATAATCAAGCTTAGGGTAGGGTTTTATGTGTGAAAGAAATGCTTGACTGGATTTAAATGGTTTTGATTGGAGCCGATATGATGCATAGTTGGACATAATGCTCATAATTGCCTATTTTTCTTGGCAAACAACAAGGTGCTTGATGACTGCTTTCTGAAATGTTCACATCTATTTCTTTGCAAAATGTACCATAATTTAATGGTAATTCTAAACAAGCCTGTGTTGTAGTCCACTGGCTTTGAGAAAATGCATTCCTTATTGACTTAATTTCCTCATTATATCAGAATTGCAGTATCTCCTTTGTCAGGGTTGAATTTCGATTTGGTTTTAATGACAGAGTCCCACAAACACCTTTGTACTTTCTCTTCTTTCTCTCTTCTTTTTCCTACACACATCCTTACAAACGTAACAAAAAATCAGTCAAACCTGTAAGCAATCTCATATGTGTTCCTCAGACTAATTTTATCCCTTTTCATTAGTATTTGACGCAATCCAGAGAAGATGTTCTGAGATAGGTATCACTAAATAGTGATGATTCTAGTCACCTTGACATAGACGTGCACACATACTTTTTTACTCCCCAAGGAACAGCTCTGCCTCAGAAAGGTAGTCACTGCCTTCCTTGCATCTTTCTAGGCTTAACTCTTCAACATTTTCCAGACTGGAATAAACAGGAAGGACAGCCCCAGACCTTCCCAACAGAGCTTGATAAGCATTGCCATGACTGTGAAGAAAGACAGATAGGCCCTTTCTAAATTCTGCCTGTTCTGTTTCAATTTGGTTTTCTTGCAGAATGGTCTGAGATTTTTATTGTTTGTTCACTGTTGCCTCCTGGGCTGTACCTTGGTATGTCCTGAAGATATAACAAAAAAACTGGCACCCGTAAGATTGTGTAATGACTGTAGACATTACAAGCTCCGGTGCTTTTTCTGTCTCTTACTCCTCTTCATTGGCATCTTTCAGAACTATTTATTTCATCCATCTTTTAGGTGCCCTCTATTCCACCTACATCAATATCCTTAATATGCGCCAGCCTATTTTCTTAATATGCTTAATATTTTCTTAATATGTGCCAGCTTCTTCTCTCAGGACTGAAAAAGCTCAGCAACTGACCCACACAAATAAGTATAATTCACATATTTTTCCCTGTTCCTTTGGACAAATTGCAGGAGCTTATAAATGAAATAAACATTACATATTCTTATATAGAATTCAGTGATGCTTGTGTACACAGTTCATCTCAGCTGAACTTTGTTAAAAGTACCAGACACCTAACTGACATGTAGTATAGAAAGTTTTAAGTACAGAAAGGAAAGATCCTTCTCCAAAGTTGCTTAAAGATGTGGAAGAGTTCACACTGAAGGAACTGCAGCTGTTTAGTTTGGGGAAAAGGAGGCTGGAGGAAGACCTTATTGCTCTCTTCCAGTATCTGAAAGATGCTTACAGCGAAAGCAGGCTTGGTCTCTTTTCAGTGGTGACAGGTGACAAGACGAGGAGAAATGGTCCCAAGTTGTGCCAGGGTAAGTTTAGGTTGGATATCAGGAAGCACTTATTTACAGAAAGGGTTGTTAAGCACTGGAATAGGCTCCCCAGGGAGGTGGTTGAGTCACTATCCCTGGATGTGTTTAAAAAACACTTGGATGTGGTGCTCAAGGGCATGACTTAGCGGAGGGTTGTTAGCGTTAGGGTAGGATGGTTAGGTTGTGATTGGACTCGATGATCTTTAAGGTCTTTTTCAACCTGAGCAATTCTAAGATTCCATGATTCTATGATTCCATGATTTGGTGGGATTTGGGCACTGAAAAAACAAATGTTACACAACATTCATTTCTCCTAGGCAGATATTCAGCTCCCCTCCATATCATCATATCTTAGAATTTACCACTTCCTGGGCCAGTCATCAGAGGGAAATTGTAATGTTCTCATGTTTGATACAAGAGAAAAGCTATGTGGGGAGCTAATATGTAAGGTGCCTTTGAGTTGAAGTATCGAACATGCCCATCTGACAAACCAAATCTTTTGTTGTAATGACAGAGGACAACTATCCCCATAGCCCATCCTTTTAATGGGACAGACAGTCTGGTCCTTGCAGTAAGCCAAACACTCCTCCAGAATAAATAAATAAATAAATAAATTTATATATATGTATATTATATATATAATTGAAATCCCATTGCTACAGCTTGAACAATTCCTGAGCTCTAATGCAGGGGATGGAAGCAGATCTTGAATGTAGAGCATAAAAAGACTCAGCTTGAGAGGATAGGGACAGAAACATTGGGCTCATGGAAAGATGGTAGCCAGAAATGAGTGTTTATTCTGGACCATTTTTACTCATGGAGAGCCTTGAGGAGTGGCTGGCTGGGATGTGTAAGACAGAGATTGAGTGTCCCCCTGTATTTCCCAACAAATAAGATGATTTCCACAGAGCCTGGACGGAGGAGATGCCAAAAGGGAATCCCACCTTGTCTTTTTCATTTCCACAGTATTCCTCTTTTGTTTCATTATGAACAGCCATCTTCAGGGCCAGGGCAGAGAAGTCCCTCTTGCACAGGGGACAAATGTTTCTGCATACTGATGTACCAGACACTATCCACAGTGCTCAGAACAGGCATCTAGCTTTGACAGAGTTTGCCCCATTTGTGTTAGTTCCTCAAGGAGAGCTAGAAAAGAAAATGAAGGCTCCTTAAATCAATTTCATAATGTCATGTCTAATCGTACATCCAGAGAAACTTTATAACGTGTACTTACTTATGGTAAAGCTGAAATTCAGAGTATCATCTGTTTAAAAGACACGGGCTTCACAGTCTTTTCACTGCAGCTTGGGATTTGGGTTATCTGAGACAGCTCTGCTCCAGAAGGGCCTACAAACAATAAACAGACATTCCTCTGCTCATTTGTCAGATTTTTAGTGCATGATGAATTAAAGTGCTGAGAAAATATGCCAGAATCTGCTAGTTTTCTGTATGTGTTAGAGTGCTCAGCATTTGCTGATGATTTTAAACTTACTTTATTACAGAGAAGAAAGAGGCTGCGCAGATACGTTTGTTTCAGTTTGGTAAAGACGGTTGCAAATCAGATGGTTCAAAGCTAAATAAGAGTGCCTACATGAATTCAGCGCTGATTCAAGTGAATTAATCTTAAGAAAAGGTATAGGTTTGCATAAAGATGAGGTTTCACCTTTTTTGCTCCCTGACAGCTGTGCTCTGTTCTACTTTATGTGAAAAAAGGCAAAGGAGGAAAAGGGGAGAAATGTCTTTCAGATAATCTTATTGGAAAATATGTGCCCTGCCTACTCCAGCTGCTCTCCACCCCAGGAGTAACAGTTTGAAGTGAGCTTATGTATAAACAATAAACAAGATATTCTTGTAGCATTTGCTTTGAGCTAGGACTGTGTGTAAGGTATGGGGTTTGGATGTGCTGTTAAAGTAGTTATGTTTTAAAATTAGACTTTGCATTTCAAGTTCATTAAGATAGCCTTAAGCAAAACCATTTTATTCAGCCTCTCTTGTAAGTATGGTATGATGTGTGAATTTGATGATTAAAAATAACTTGAGTGAGGAATGTCTAAAAATGGAGGAATTAACCACAGTGATATTTATGCAGCCTAGAGATGGATTTCAAGACACCTCTTTAACTCCTTTCTTCCTGCAGTAATCTCTCTCTCCTGTTTGCATACTCTGCTCAAGAGCTTAAAACTAATGCTTCAAAATGGGAAAAGGATAAAATGTGAGCTCTAGGGCTGGCATACATCTCTGGAGGATCTTTTGGCAATTTGTCATGCCTTTTTTTTCTGCACAGAGAAGATAAATCTACCATCTTGTACGGAATTTGAGAAATGGATTTGAGAAGATTTTATTTTCTCCTCTTTTTCCCAAGTCAGCTTAAAATCAATCACTTGGACAAGATGCAAATTACTAATATTGGGTCGAGCTTGTCAGAAACAAGTCCTTGCAGTACGTATGGGTGTGAAAATAGCAAATTGTACTCTTCTTCAGAGCAATTGGTATAATTAGGTGAGTTTTTCATGAATAGTTATGAACAAGTATTGTCTGTATACAATTCAACAGAAATCCTATGGAGAGAGGGGGGAGAGGTGGAGAAAGGAAAAAAAAAAAAAAAGAGGAAAAAGAACCTAAGTGTAAGCAACAAAAGCAACAAAATTCTTCACAAATATCTTGGAACGTTAATAACTTCACAACATCTACTCATTCACAACAAAGCCAAGGCAAACTCTGTGTTTTCTGGTGCTGCACTGAATAAAAGCTGATGGTAAGTCCCAGTACTTAAGAGCAAATGATTGCCCTTTTGAAAGTACTGTGGTATTAAAATGTTTATTAAAAAAAAAAAAAAAAAAGTTATTTTCAAAACACATTGCATACTGTTTTCTTTTAAGGGAGCATGATTCCTGATACCTTCAATAAAAAGCAAGGTAACAGTTCCTCTCTAATTCCCTATGATTTCAGCTCAGAAATGACAGCTCTATTTCATTTATCTTCCATTACTTCTAACCACAAACACATTAAGTTATGTAAAAGGGACAAATCAAGTTTACAAATCACTTTAAAACATTTCTGAAAGGTGAGAAAAATAAATGTAGTGAGAAATACTCTCCTTTGAAGTATTTACTTCTTCTTTTTATATCTTAATTTTAAAGGCTGTACTCCAATACTGGTTTTCATGAAATGATACTCACTACTTGGTTGAACTTACTGTAAACAGCATAGCTACTAATATAAGAACATTGTTCAAAATGGTAGAATCAAGCTCCAACATTTCCAGAGTTGTCTTTAATATCTCTTTCAGGCAATTAAGTAATTTCAGATAACAAGCACTTTGGTATGTCTTCTGTGTTATTTGCTCTCGTAATTAAAGAGCAGAATATATTGGCATTCTAGAGTCAAAGGAACACTTCTTAAATGAATCATTCTATTCAATAAAATATCTCCTTGCGAACATTGCTTTCCTTGATAAGTGCATGAACAAATAAAAGAATGGAAAAGAGTAATTGTTTGGTTGAGATGTAAGGGCCCACAAAGTGGTTAGAACTAAATAACCTGGTCAGCAACCCAACTAATCTACTGCAGTTTGTTTTCACAGCTTTGCTCTGAACATCAGTGGTGATGGCCTGACGCTCCCTGCAGAGCCTGGGAGTGAATTGTTAGTCAAGATACCAGCCACACAATGCCTCGCCTGCGATGCCAGAGCTTTGGGGAGAGAGAATAACTGTTTGTAAATACACTCATCAACTTCACTGGCTTTTTCTTTTTCTTTCTTACTTCCCTTTTCATTTTTTTTCCCCCCCACAAACTTCCTGTCAAAGCTGCTAAATACATTGTGAGATCACTTACTGAAGTGAATTGAAAAACATCTTTTTCTTTCTATTTTCTTTCAAATTTTAAATTGAACATGCATTTTTGTTTTTATTTTTTTAAATGTTCTGCCTGTAATGATAATGTGAGAGACTAATGAAATTCATTTCCACTTTAGGGGACTGCACACTGCAGAATATCCCTAAAGGGTCTGTGTTACCCATTATAAAACCTCCTTATGCAATTCTGCCACTCTATCCAGCATCCATCTGGTAGAGGCAGCAAGATCCAGGAAAGTCAGCGCAATCACAAATCAGCTTCAGCAAGGCTGAGCTCCCATTCTGAGCCGTATGATATAAGAATGAACTCTGCAGAACCAGACTACAGAGCAGATCCTTACTTTGTCCTTTCTTTGCTGCTTCAGGAATTACAAGAAGCCAAATTGAGTGAGATTTCACTACCTATTCAAAGTAAAAGATTATTTGATAAGACCTCCCTACCTAATTATGCTGTAAGACTTAACCCTGCTTGGTAGTGTAGCTTGCTAAGGTCCATCATCTTCTGCCGAAAATACTGCTGCATACACAAATAGGATCCTTTGCTGCCAGTGAGGTCAAATGGGAGACCAGCAGTCCTAACCTCAGCACACGTACAGCTGGTTTAGACAGATTCCTTCTCAGCATCTGATCAGTTATGAGTTATACAGACAAGTATAACTGCACCCATTCTTGTCTACAATATCCTAAGAACGGGCATAAATGGTCAATCAAATAATACAATCATTGCAAGATCATAATTCAGCAGTGACCAACAGCAGATACCTAGAGAACAAGAATATAATATAATATTTATTTTTTCACCCTCCATGAATTTGCATTTTCTTGAGTCAGCTAGTTGAGTACAATGGATAATTTTTCCATTGTATCTAATCACTTCTGTGAACCCAGGTAAACTTTCAGTATTTCCAGCAGTTTAAGCCACAGACTTCCACAGCTTGTCTGCCACAATGCAGTCTCTCTCACTGATTATTTTAAACTCAGTTTTATCTGATTTCCTCCAATTCTTATCTTGGGAAAAAAATAGCAAATACTTGCTTTCTAAGTTAGTTTTTCTAGCCCACATATCTTTTTCAGAAGCCATCCATACCCAACCTAAATTATTTCTTTTTCAATCTGAAGAGTCCTAATGGATTTAGTTACCTGTTGAACACATTCCACAACTTTGACCGCTGCCATCATCCTTCCCTGTACCATTTTCAGCTTTACTATAGTTTCTTCCCATTCAAGTCACCCATTCATTCAATTAGTGCAATTCTTCTAAAAGGACACTATGTTTCTTTTTCATACCATGTTTAATAACTTATGACACTTAGCGAACTCTGACTTTCTGTTAGTCACTTTATGGCCAGAAAATTTATGTCTATGTTGAAAGGTACACCTTTTCACATGAAGACTCTTAAGGGTCTTCCCTTGAGACATCCTCCCAGTGACTTCAACTCCCTACTCTTTACTTTTCTCTTTTTAAATTGGAGCTTAGGTACTCACCTCATGTCTCCAAATGTCCTTTTAGATGCCAGAGAAGCTATCACTACAGTTGTACAGCATCTCATGCTACTGCTGTATCTCAACCTAATGACAACCAAAAATTCTAAGAGACATCTGATCATCTGAGTAGTAAGCATTGCTGTGGTTGCTTATGTATTTTTGTTACTGAACCTTTAAGTCTGTAATACATATAGTGAATAAAAAAACAACATTTTTATGGATTAACACAAATCAATGTATGATAACAGTGGTCTATTCATGACTCTAGCACAGATTCGTGATGTGTAGCAAATGCTTTTGATAACTCTCTTGGCTTCAGAACCCAATCATCTTCTCAGCATTTGTGATCCTTCTTAAATTTAAGGTCTTTAGGGCACAAGATATGTTTGATTATGGCTATGACAAATCATACAGTGATTCTTGAGCTGTTGGCAATTTTTGGATGAAGCTTCAAGTTACTATTATGGTAACAAACATAAATAATTATATGTATCAGAAATGTAGGTCTGTGGATGCCTTAACATTTTTTTTATTACTCTCCTTCATGATAGTTTCTGTTACCAAAATGGAGCATGATATCTCTCATACCTGTAGATCTAAACAGACAATACTTATTGGTTGTTTTTGTAGCATTTTTCTGGCTCTTTTTGGTGTGTGTTTTTTTTGTTTGTTTGTTTGTTTGTTGTTGTTGTCATTATTGTTGTTGTTTGTTTGTTTTCTGGGGGAGGAGGGCTGGGAGGAATCAATTCAGTTAAAAAAGAGTCCTGTGGGAAATGAGTATTTATGAAACCTTCTTGTTTCCCTTGGGAAATTTTTTAGCTCAAGAACTAAGAATGATTAGTAAGAAGAATGAAGATACTACTACAGTTTTCTAATTCTTCTATAATGCAAAGGAATGTTTTCCCTTACATAGCCATGACCTTGCCCCAATCCAGTCCCTCCAGAACTGTCTCAGTTCAAGTTTCTGGATGCAAAATGGATGCAGAACTGGACAAAATAAAGCAGGGACTGAAATTTATTGAGATATCTATTTACTCACCAAAAATATTTGAATCCACTTAGTTATTTAATGGCAATGAAGTAAGACTTTAAACAAAAAAACAAACAAACAAACAAACAACAACAAAAAAAAACTAACAATTTCAGACCCAAACCTAATGCTATCAATTAGACTTTCTAAAAGACTCACCTATACTGATGATAAGCATGGATTGACTCTTTTGAAGTCATACCCTGATCATTCATAGGAAAGAAATTCTCTTTCATTATCTCTGACTCAGTGGTTTTCAATCTGAAAAGCTATGAAAGGAATAATGTAGTAAAAACAAACTGGAGATGTTTCAAATTAGATTTTGGAAATAAGCACTTTAGTGATATAAAAAACAGGGGGATTTTTGACAACGTGATTACATCTCATTCAATCAGATTCAGATCCAGATTTTTAAATATAGTAAATGCACAACGTTCATTTTTTTTAACAAAACAGACTTTAGTTCTACGAAGCTGAAAAAGACAACACTAATAAAGAATTTTATTTTCTAGGTCAATAGAAGTTGAGCATTCATATTTTTCTTACGTGATAATTTCTATACGACCTCCATAATTTCCTAATACATTGCAGTGGATTATCTGGTTCACAGATAAATTTAGTGACAGTTTAATGAGAGAGAAGATGAAGCCATTTCTTGCTATGGTACATCAGGAATAAGTTTGCTCTTGCAATGCCTAGAGCAGGGGTGTAAGAAAGAATAATCTGTGTAAAAGGAGATCAGACATCCAGTGCTCACTCTGAAAATATTCCCTTTGTATTAAAGGCATGTAAATGCTGATTTAATGAACTCTGGGCAAAGGTCTTAGTTTGAACGAAGTGTTACATCACAGAGGCTGCAAATAGTATGCCATTACCTGCAGTTTCATGAGAGAAGCTGTTTGAAAAGTAAATAAAAAACTTTATTGTAACATGAGAGATTCAACATAAGTGATCAAAAGATGTACTTCAAGATTTCTGGTGGGTTCTGTTTCCATCTTTTATGGAAATAATTACAAAATTCAAATATTTATAAATGACGTACACCAAACTGTAGTCTTAAGTGTAATTTTTAGAGAAAATGAAATATCTCAATTGTCAAGTGCTCCCAGCCTGCTGTTCACAGAAAATGGGTTAAGAAGTTCCTACAGTGTCAGATGATTCCTGCTTTGTTGAACAATATTGAAATCAGCTTGATTTCCCATTGATGTTTTGTTTTTCTAATTCTGCTTAAAAGAGTTGGTGCTGACTATGCAAATGGTCTGCTTATAGCTACGCAGAATGAATTTCCTGAATTGTAAAAATACTGTCTTCACACAGAGATCAGTTTGTTTGGATTTTCTTTGTTATTTTGTGAGGCTTTATTTTCTGAATTTTGACTAGAAAATGAGGTTGTGGATAAGAGATACTGAGGTCTCATGAGTGTAATTCTGGCAGCCAGTAACTGAGCTTAAATAACCAGGCATTGAAATATATATGGTTCGGCCATGACACTGTCACGATTCAGACAATTTAAACGCTGTTTGAATCTACTTTGCTGTTTTCATCATGTCTTGTGGAAGAAATTAGGGAACAAAGAGCCTTCCCATTTCAAATTCTTCTGGTTTAATACAGCTTTCCAGAAAAATAAGCTTCTAGTTTCAAACCAGTTGAGGGGAGCAAGGATGAAAGCTGATAAAATTGGACCTTAGCCATGTTTTGTTTTTCTGAGAAAGGAAGAGTGATAGTGACAAAGGACTGATCTAGGATTTCTCAGTAAAGTACCTCATCACAAATCTACTATCAATTTTGAAAGCAAAAGTTCTCAACACATAAGAAAAACTGTTTCAAGGAAACATGATATATAAGCTAACTGAAGCAAATACACACATAGACACACACACATCTTTTTTTGAGATTCAGATTTTTCCTCATACATAACCGAGAAACATTTTTAGCTATTTGAATCTTTAAAGGGGTAGTGAAAGAGAGAAGTCCCCTTCCATCCCTAAAACTTAATTTAGTGTAAGGACAATTCCTGTTTTACAAAGGAAAAATCATTGTTTTCACACTTAAAATTACAACATTAAAAGGCACTTAACTGAGTACAGTAGACTAAGATCAGTCTCTACATGTCAACCATTGTATGGATTGTTACTGAAAAGCAATTTCTCAATTTGCCAATTAAGTGTGCTGTATAATCTTATGGCTTTGGTCTGCATGCACAGTTCATGCTCAACTGTGTTAAAAAAATGACAGGAGCAGCCTGGGATGAAGAAGAGTCTACAGGGAGGATCTAGCCTGAAAATGAGGCCGACATTGCAAAGGTAAAAGAATCATAAGGGCTGATAGACATTCATGAATTTTAATTATCCTTTCCCATGTGCTGCTTGTTACAACCTTATCTCACCTCCACACCTCTCTGTTTCTCTGCCCTAATGTTCATAACATGCCTCTTCCCCCCCCTCCTCTCCACATCCTGAAATGCCCTTGCCTTTCTATCTATGCTTTTACTTTGTCCTGTTTGACTGATCTCCACCTACCCATACCCCTATCAAATAAAAATAAAAATGTTTGGAACTTGCAGGGTGTTTCCTGACAGGCTATTGCTCATTCCTCTCCTGTGACTCAACCCTTCTCAGCCTGACTGTGCTTCTGTGTGGTAAACCCTTCATTTGCATGTATACGCTCTCACCCTACATTGCTATTCCATTGTATATTCAGCTGGTAAACTCTTCAAGGTGAAGGCTCCTTGCTTCCCTCAGCACGCAATCAGATCTTTCCTTTTGTTGGTGTGCATTTAATATCAATATAAATTGCATGTATTTTCAGAATTGTGGAGTATAGTTAGCCATAGTAGAATTTCATGAACTTTTCAGTATTTTTAGCAAACCTTCTTAGCTGCAAGTACATACATTCTAATGATCAACAGAAGATTGGAACATTCTCATGTCACGTGTACAGTACTACATCTGAAAAACAACTTTATCAAAGCTGTAGTGGATGTTTCCTAACATCACTCACTTTCATGTGTTCTAGTATTTCAACCCATAGTAAATCTGGAGATAGGCCAGAATAAAGAAAGAAAAAGGAAAAAAAAGAACCCCCTATTTGTGGGTGGCCATAAGCAGGACTTAGAAAAGTAACAGAATAGACTGGCTCTTTGTCTCCTATTTCAGATATTTTTCATCAGTTCAGTTTGTCTCTAGTATATCATGATGCTAAGAATTGAGAAAGAAGTAGGAGGATGGGAAGAGAGAGAGAAAGGAAGGGAGAAAGGGAGAAAGGGAGGAAGGGAGGAAAAGGAAGGAAAAGGGAGGAAGGGAATGAGGGATGCAGGGAGGCAGGGAGGGAGGTAGTAAGGGAGGGAGGGAGGGAGGGAGGGAGAGAGGGAGAGAGGGAGGGAGGGAGGGAGAGAGGGAGGGAGGGAGGGAGGGAGGGAGGGAGGGAGGGAGGGAGGGAGGTAGTAAGGGAGGGAAGGAGGGAGGGAGGGAGAGAGGGAGAGAGGGAGGGAGGGAGAGAGGGAGGGAGGGAGGGAGGGAGGGAGGGAGGGAGAGAGGAAAGGAAGGAAGGAAGGAAGGAAGGAAGGAAGGAAGGAAGGAAGGAAGGAAGGAAGGAAGGAAGGAAGGAAGGAAGGAAGGAAGGAAGGAAGGAAGGAAGGAAGGAAGGAAGGAAGGAAGGAAGGAAGGAAGGAAGGAAGGAAGGAAGGAAGGAAGGAAGGAAGGAAGGAAGGAAGGAAGGAAGGAAGGAAGGAAGGAAGGAAGGAAGGAAGGAAGGAAGGAAGGAAGGAAGGAAGGAAGGATCTATAAAATACACTGGGGACAATCACAGAAATGGTGCAGGTTTGTGGGCAAGATTCCTGATATTCTAGAAGCACTAACATATATACCAGATTCACTCAGATACCAGCATTAGGTGCAATCAATACACTGCCGAGTATAAAAGTATAATGACTTTTTTCTTCCTAACTGATACAGAAGGAAAATATTTTCAGAGCACATTATTGCACTCTAAAGTGGTCTCTTTTATGATAGTCATTACCTAAATATTTCACACAAGAGATTTATTCTATTACAAAGCTCTGAAACTTCCATAAAATTAATTAAATTTTACTTACGGTTTTTGAATCTGATTAATTAAAAACATGCTTGAATTTCAACAATTTTGTGCTCTTTAATTATTCAAATACAAGCATCTAATTCTTTCATTTGTCTATTGCTTCCTCTGTATTATGTGTACATATTGTACCAATATGAATAAAGAAAAAAATATCAAACATAGCAGATCAAACTATTAGCAAAATTACATATATGCAATCTCATATGAAAACGTTTCAGATGCTGCATACAATATTTTAAGATCCTCCCAGGTGACAGTTACTACATTATATAATGTTCTAATCTTATTGATGCTTCTTTCTTTCCTTCTTTCAGGTTCTGCAAACTTTCTCACATATTGAAAGCTAACTTCACACACACACAGGCTTTCAGAATCTGGTGCTGAGGTTTAATTGCACAAAAAAATGCATATGAGCTAGGCACCCACCTATGGTCTATTCTAGGCACCTAACTTCACAGTCATGTACAGTGTGGCACTGGAGCTTATGAATGTGATTCAGATCTCCTGTAGTTCAAAATGCTGAGAACATGCCTCCCTAAACTGTTGAGAAAAAAAAAAGTAGTCAGTAGTCACAGGATTTAATCTAAGCATCGTGTACATAGGAAGCATATCCAAAGGGGAATACAACAAATTAACTTGATTCTCCTCTGACATGTTTATTAGGTGGAAGTATGTTCCGTAATTAATAGTAAACAGCAGTTATTAAGAGCCACATGTTGAGGGGGAAAAGAATCCCAGTCATCTTCCATCATCTTAATAAAAAATTTTCACCTTGACTTTTTGTACCAGACACTTTATATTTCTGTGAATTTTTTGCAATGGCATTCTTGAAACATCCATCCAGAAGAAGAAGTTCTCTCTAGGAATATTGCACAAAGTTCTAACCTTTTTTTTTTTTTTTTTTTTTAGATACTAATGTGGTCTTGTACTCTGCACTGCATAGAAATACTGCCAATTATCACATAACTCAAAATCAAGGATTGTAATTTTATTTTATTTTAAGGAAGCAGCACTATAAATCCTGGACTTAATTGGGTCAGAGAGACAAAATTCTTTACTGGAATACAGACTCTGCAATAGCAATATCTATGAAAAGAGTTTCTAGGCATTTCCTAGTTTGGATTTACTTGCCAGAGGTATAAACTGTAAATCTTAAGGTGAAGATAAAAACCACTGAAAAGGAGAGCCAGAGATCTCACTAAGGAAAGACAAAACAAAACAATGACAAGAAAAAAATCCTCAAAATAAAAACAACCCAGAAACAAAACCAGATCACTCTGGGAGCATGCAATTAACACTTAAAAGTACTGTTTTTTTCTACAGTTATTTGTTTAGGGAAATAACAGCAAGGCACTGAGTATTTCAGGGAAGAGCAAACAGCCGCAACTAATGGTTCCCATGGAGGACTCCTGTAGGCTGTAAAAGTCTGTGAATAGCTGAGTTCTTGTCCATATGTGCAATTTTGTTCAATTAATCCTCATAATTATGAGAAGAGATGATCCCCTAAGAATTACCTATGCATTCAAGGCATGGGATAATTGAAAGATTAAGACCAAGATTGACATTATGACAGTGATAAAGAAAGATGAAAAGGCTACTTTGGCTAGGTAGTCATTTGCCTACTGTTCAGAATAGCTTTTCATGAGAAGACTATCATGAGAGAAAGCCATGTAATAGTCTGTGTTCCTGACACTGGTGAACTGTGAGATACTGTGACTTAGCAATAAAATACTTGTTGTTCAGCAGTGAAAAGACAAGCTGAATGGCTGTTCTAAACGATGAACAGATCATATCAGTCAACTGTGCTGCTACTGCTCCCGAGTTTAGGGAAATAATTTGGATGGAGTTAAAAGAGCTGTGTTTGAAGGAGCTGTGACAATGAAAACAATTAAGCTCGGCGCTACTTTTATTACGATCTGTGCAGAGCTAGACACAAATTGCTACTCCCGATACAGGAAGTCCTAAGCTGCAAAGCACTGGAAACAAAAGAGCTACATAAAATATCCCTCTAAGATCAGTAGGTAAGATAAGTCTCTGGTTTGATCTAGCTCAGTCTTTCTTATAAAGCACATCTTTTAACAATGATGAGACGGAAGCAGGAAGCAGCATTATTCTCTGAAAACTTGTGCCCAGCAAAACTGATTTTTTACTTACTGCATCCAACTGTGCATGTCAAACTCTAAATGTATTTCATTTGGGGAAGCGCTGGAGCTGTTATGCTCTGCCTGAGCCAAATTTTGCCCTTGGCTTCAGGCACACAGCTCCCATTGACTCTAGTGGAAGTTATTCAGAAGGAGATAGATTGTGTAAATTAGGCATGCTCTTGAGATAGTGAAGAAAAGGAGATTCACTTCTGAGCCCCAGAGTGGGAGTTCACTGAGGGCCAGTGAAGTCAATCTCCAGTCATTCCTGCTCAAATCATGAGAGCAATGGCTTGCTAGATCCATAAAATAGTTCATACATTCTGCTTGAAAAATAAAAGGATTTTATCAGCCTTTTAGACAGAACTTCCTTTCATTCACGACCTCAAAATCAGCCCATCCTCAGAGGATATATTGGCACTGTACTATAATTGGTGAAGGAAGATGATTTTTTTTTCCTCAGAACTACATTCCCTTAGATCTGTCTGAAATCCCCTCCTTACCTACACTGCTATAACTCATGTCATCTTGCCACCAGATACCTCCCTGTTTTTTTTCCATGTTCCGACATTGGTTATTCCCTTTGATTTTGCTTCTTGTTTGACTGTTTTTGATTTCTTGCTTTCACTTCAAGAATCACAGGATTTATCTCTAATTTTCTCATAGGTTTAGAGTGTTGTATTTTGTCATGCAAAGTTTAACAGATGGATGCTTTAACTCTTAGTTTCATTTCAGTGGAAAAATAGGAAGCCTCTAAATACTACACACGTAAGTACAACTTACTGCAGTTCTTCCACATCTATAGGAATACTGATATACTGATAGTATCTATCAGTATCTATCTTCTTAAGAAAAAAGAAAAATCATATTCTCTGAAAATTTCCAAAATACCAGAAATACCAGAAACTGATCAATAACACCAATTCCAGTTTATTATTTTTAGTCTCTATTTTTAAAATTATGCTTGGTCCTACATACAAATATACTTAGACAAAAAACAAACAAACAAACAAACAAAAAAAAACAACAAGCAGGTCAGCTTCTGCTTTACTAATCACATTTATAAATATTGTCTCACCAGAAAAATAGAATACAAATATAAATATGTATACATATCATCTTAAACTAACCTAACATAAACCCAGAATGGATTTTCATAAAGAGAAAATATAATAAAACATAGGTAAGTGGGATGGAAGAAATGAATGGTTAACTGAAGTATTTAAGTTTTGTACATTGTTGGGTAGAACTGTCTTTTTCCCAGTTCTTACTGTCGGTTAGCATCAGATTGTCTTGGGGTTCCTGCCTCCAACCTACAGCAGAGCCTCTGCCATTTTTAAGCAGGAAGAAACTAGGAGAGAGTGAAAGATCAATGTTCTGTTGTCTCACAGTGACTGTTCTGGTTTCTGGAAAAAAATTTGGTGTCTGGAAACACTGGATTTATCTTTTCAACTCACATAAACTCAGTAAGTGCATAATGTTGGTCCCTCCTGGCCTGTTACAGAAAATGCTTTACATATATGGTCCTAGACAACATAAAACTTTCAGTAAGCAAAGTGGGGGGAAAAAACCTTCTTTTGTTGTTTTTGTGTGGATTTTTTTTTTCTCTGTTTGAGAAAAGCAGCCCTTCATGAAGTATTCCAGGATCCAGTCATTTGCTTTATCTAAGAAAATCCCTGAAATAACTGGAAACATATTTATGCTCTGTAAAGTCATTTCCTGCCCTGCTAGTGAATTGTGGATACACCAGTACACCATCCTTTTAACCACTTCTCTTTGGATTCTATTAACAAGATATTTTAAAATATTTTACCTTTAATTATAAATTTCCTGTGAATTGTCTATTGCTTTCATACGTGCACAGAGAATCTGCTACTTATTAGTTTTTTAAGTGACTCCAGAGATGTTTTTGTCACTGGATTTGTGAATGAAACTGCTGAAAGGCAGAGCTGTGTGACATTGATATTAGTCCTTTGTTCAAATGAAATGAAGACACAGTCATTTTTTATGTCCTTCATACTGAAAATCTGCTACCTATAAATCAGATACCTCAAAAACAAATTTAATGACATCTTATAAAGCCTCCTTATCAACACTGAAGGTTGAAAGGAGACAAGAGTTGCCTGCCAGCCGTTTGATGAATATTTTCTTGAATTAGCAACTATCAGGGATATCTTCAGTATTTCAAACCCTCCCAACTGGCTTATCACCTCTTGAAATCTCTCAATCCATCTCTCCAAAAACTAAACAAAAAAAAAAAAATCCTTCCTTGAACTTTGCAAATAACCAAGGTAGGTTGGTGTAAGGTTTGTTGCTCTTTTAGATGCCATAAAAAAACAGCAGGTATAAAAAAAACACACAGAGCTCAGCGGAAGGAGGAAGAGATTTCTATAATACAAGCCATTAAACGCACATACTTTTCTCATATTACATTCCACATATATGACAAAAAGTGGATCTGAGAAATCATTTCTAATTCTCTTTCCTCTTTCCAATTCTCTTTGAGAGTAAGTTGTTTAAAACTTTAAAAATGAATGGCAAATATATTTTAAAAAATGTTTTATTTTATTTGTTTGATCTATATAAAGTATAAAATACAGAGTAACAAGGTCCTCACTGTTTTTACCTATTTCTTTTCATTATTATAAATGTATACAAACTCAGTAGAAAGTTAACAGAAGTGTATGAGATATTTTTTATATCACGAATCTTTTTAGACAATAAATTTTCTTTGCAGATTCTTCAAAATAAGATGTTACATGCAGCAAGTATGCTAAGGAAGGATAAATTCCTCAGCTGGTATAAATCAACCAAGTTCTGTGGATCTCAGTTCAAGATACCAGATGATAGGTTACAGCTACCATTTGTCAGATGACAGTTATACCAGACCCTAAGGGTCTGACTAGTTAAAGCAATTAACTCCAACATGATAAGTTTCTTTTATCAATTTTATAAACAGTGGAAAAGAACAGTCTTGTAAAGGCTAATACAGATGAATAAGAGGATCAGAGAGTAAATATATCTAATAAAAAACATATCATTATTAGAGATGTTCAGTCCTAAAATAAGACAATGAGCTAAAAAATATTCTCCCTTTTTGAATATTACTGTTATTGTTGTTTGGGCTTTTTTTCTGGAATTTTTTTTTAGTGTTTTTCTTCAGAACATGCTTCTTTCCTTCTGGATATAGCCAGATTAAACATTAGCAATCCTACTGGTGACCTTTTCTGCTAGTAAGTACCAGAACCCCATTGAAGTTCACCTGATTGACTGTGGCTTAATTCCCCACTGCTGCTTACAGTGGGAGCAGATCTCTAATGGGGTAGGGTAATAGAGATCTGGGGAGGAAATGTTAGTGGCAGCCCAGTTAACAACAGGAATTAATTTATACTAAAGCTTTTGTGAAAATGCTCTTGTATTTTGTTTGCTTGCTTGTTTTTTAAATCATTAAAGGGCAGCATTCAGAATGCCAATCTGTACAGCAGCACAAACACCAGCCTGATTGTAGAAATTTACTTCTCTACAGCCTTTTCCATCTCAGTTACTGATTTCTTTTTCCTGCTTTCCATTGTGCATTCCAGTTGATTTGTAACATTCAGTTACAGTTGAAGTCAAACCCTCAGAACCGACATTCAGTTGAAGTAACTAGATTTTGTAGCCACTCAATATTCTATGGCTCAGAGAAATTTAGTCTCTCTGAAAGAAACTTCTCAGACCTCCTCTCATGGTAGGTGTGTTTGAATTTTTAATATTTTTAAACAGATTTTTAAAATTTTTAACAGGCCTTAACAGAATTTCTGTAAGATACTTTCTTTCAGTTATGAAAGAAATATAGAGTCCAAATTTGATTATTATTTTTTTACAAGTTTATATAATTGTCAGAAGAGAGAGAGATGATTAATTTTTCAATGAAGTAAAAATAATTGTGATGAAAACACATTGATCAGTTTAGTGAAGAACTGGAAAATAAACATCATTGAAGAAACAAGGGTTATTGATTCAGTTAAGGGGCATTTGAAGTATTTTATGCTTTGGCTAGAAATCAAAGTGTGTCCCATAAAAAAATGTGACCTACCAAAAAGCCTATAAGATTTAAATACCTAGAAACATCTGTCCGTATACAGACAGATAGCCATGTATTACAGTCTGGTAGTGTATATATCTTAGTCTAACAAAGGAAATAGGACACATTGCATAAAAAGCTGACAATAGTAGTATACTTAGTACACACTCTTGTTTTTCTGTGATTCATAGGAGAAATAGGTACATATGCCTACCATTTTATTTACAGCATATATTGGAAACTAGCCAGCTTGCTTCTTCAAGTAGGAGGAAGTCTGGGACCAGTGAAACTCAGACAATTAGCAGGTCCAGTTCATCTGTGACTAGTTAACACGTAATAGAAACCACCTGGCTTCTGTTAAAAGGCAGGACTGAACCAGAAAAGATGCTCTTGAAAAGCAATGAAAAACTGGAGGAGAAAAGTTGTTGGTTGAGGGGATTAAACCTAGCAGCTAATGTTCCTGTGAATGAGTCTGAGAAGTTGAAAAGTGTGTATAAGCAGGTGGTGTGTTTTTTGGGGCATATGTTTTGAATACCTCCCCAGGCAGCAATATTAGCTATATTAGCCATCACATCTCCTAAGGATGTTATAATTTGAGATGTCCCCAGCTTGCTGTGTCAAAAATGCTTTCATAGAGTAGAACCTTTCACCTGCTTTTAGGTTAAGTGCTGTTATTTACAGGAAAAAAAATAAAAATAAAAATAAAAATAAAAATAAAAATAAATAGATTCCAACAATCCAGGAACCACAGTATACATTAGGTTTTCTGGCACTGCCATCACATTTTAAAAGGTCAAGTATCTGCACAGGTTTGGATGCAGTGCCAACAAAATCATGTGCCAGATGATAGTCCAGCATGCTGCCAGATCATTGGCACCTTCCCTTACTGTGAGTCACTCCTCCAGGTCGCTGCGAGCTCTACTCTTTCTAAGATGCTAGAGCTGCTTACAACATTTTTTGCCAGTGCAGCAGGAAACAGAATTCCTTAGTTCCTTTTAATTTGATGCTCCCTTCCCTGCCTCCTAGAGCTTTGCACTATTTCTAGCACCCTACTCTTTATTCTGAATTAATTCTTTACTGCAGAAGATGGGTACTTTCCAGCTGAAGTGCTAACTGCACTTGTACTAGAGATGTTAGTACCTAGGGCTTGCTAGCTTGGGCCTGCCTGGCTGTAGAACAGTCTGCTACTTTCTAATCCATCTCCCCTAGAAGACTCATATTATCACCACAGGACCCCTAGTTAGCATGAATCAACATGTGTGCTACAATCAGCAAATATCACACTAACTTTAGCTCTTGTTCCAAGAAAAATTAGGCCCCTGTGGCCTCAGGGCTCTGTATAGCTAAATTTGGCAACACTGTCCAAACTGGCCTTTCTATCTCTTATCCTCATTAAAGATATCCAAAACTACTATCTGATTATATTAACTTTTGTAATATTAAAGATAAAGGAAGATTCCATAAAATGACTGTCTGATTACTCATTTATGGTATTCTGTACATACTTTTCCTTGGTATGTAAGTAAGATGTTTTCTATTTCCCTTGTCTAAATAATATGCAATTGTGTGGCAGCAGGTAAGGCCTTTCCACCACCTACATTGTGTGACAAATTCTAAGTTTGGATGCAGTCTCAGAGGAGACAGGTGGAAAAGGGAAGGTGAGAAAACACTTTCAAAAATATTTCTAGAGGAACTATTGATGTTTTAGAGGTGCTCAAAGAAGAGTAGAAACCTCAAAGATTATCCTTCTTTATGAAATCTCTGCACTGAACTCATCTGCACTCTCTACATGGAAAACTGACATTGCTTTCACCTACAGGCAAAGCTGCTGTGGGCCTTCACACAGATACCTTTCTGATGTGGTAGGCTGAAATCCAAGTAGCTTCAGCCGAAAAGAGAGACATGTGATGTAAACTTGGGTAGGAAGAAGAATTGACTTCACTTTGTGTTTTCAGAGTTCCTGAGGAAGACCTGTATAGGATTTTTTCTTGTGTTCTTTCATTTGGGCTTAAATCTTCCCTTAAGCTAAGCAGACACAAAAATAAGATTTAATCCAATATCAAATCAGGTCAGTTTAGTGTTTCTGATACAGTAGAGGTAAGAGGATGCATTAACATAAGGCAACAGTAATACCAGTAATACCAGTTACGAGTGTTTCCTGAAGTAGTTATTTCAAGTAGGACATAACAATACTAACTAAAATGACTAAGACATTTCACACATATTCCAGTCTAATATCTTTGTTTGCTCCCTTTGTGAAAACAAGCCTTTTCAACTGAGCTCGTATGAGTATGCACGTAACTCCATTTATCTTTTAAGTGTTTAGTCCCCAGTACACTGGAGTGTTGAAGAAAAAAATATTGATGAATCTGAAGAATGATGAACCCTCCAGTCCAATGTCATCTAGCCAACGAGTATGTAGTTTCATATTTTCTTACATTAATTCCACCAAAACAACACATAAATGTTTCTATATGGTTTCCAACTAAATCTCCCATATCCTGTAAACCATAAATTGTTCCCTCAAGAGATATATGCTAAAGGAGGTTAGTCATCAATTAGTTAGTCTATGGGATCACCATGTCTGATTTTTCCACTTGGTTGCATAGGTCTTTGTGCTCAGGCAACTCCATTAAAGTTAGCATCTCCCAGAAACATAAGTCGTGGGACTGGTATGAGAATAAAGAATCAAATCTACCATCACCCCCAACCTTTATCAGTCTTTCTCTCTCTTTCTCTCTCTTTACAGATCTTTCTCTTCTGGGTTCAAATTACAAGGACTAGGTAAGCAAGCTCACAATGGACAGATATCTTGTCAGTGGTGCATCTTGCACAGTGGCATGGGATCTCAAGGCTGCAGCTCAAATTCCCTCATAGTCTGTATCTGCACTGGGCCAGTTGAATGCACACTCCTACTTCTGGCTGTAATTTCAGGCTGTTCTTATATATTCTGTGGGGCTATTTGTGAAGTTTGTTTATGAATGACAAATATTCCACAAGAGTTTGTTAATGCTTTAGCACAGAACTGATGCATGTGAACAAGAAACTCTTGCAAGTCTTTGGGTTGTATACCATAAAACATTGTCTCATATCCAGTCTCCCTACAGACATCAATTTCTGCTTTAAAGAGTCTAACTACAACTCCCTGAGTATAATATAAAAGGCATAACCCTTATAAATGCAGTGAATTCTCAGCCCCACAGAATGACTAGAATAACTGAGTAAAGTGTCAGCTCTTTGCAGGCATACTATTTATTATAACTCATTATAGCAATGGATCACTTTGAAGACATATTCCTATAACTCAGGGGGAAGCTTTGTAATAGAACTAAAACTTCCTTTGTGGATCTAATGTGTAAGAGGTAGGATTCAAAAATCTTACAAGAAATCTGATTATTTTTCTTGACAAACCATGAGCATCTGTATAGGTCTGCACATAGGATTAATATGTTTTCCTGAGTTTCAAAATTTTTTTCTGGAATCACCAGAAATACTTCAGGAAGGGGAAACTAATTTGGCTTGATTTCAGACTGGAGTGTTTTTTTCCTCCCAGAAGAACAAGATTAAAATAAGTGCTGAGGAAATGGCTCTTTACAAATCTGAACATGAATACAAACTGTGGCTTTGTATTTCCTGATCAGGATGGAAACAGAAACATGGACTCTTCAAATCTAAACCCTAAAATTAACTGAGAGCACTATTCAAAAACACTTCCTTAAGTCAGCAGGGGAGGACAGCAGTGAAAGACTTGCTGAGAGTTTCGTGAATAAAGAGGAAATAAGGGAGGGACAAGAGGAAATGACAGCGGACCCTCGGCCCCATACAAACTTTTTGAATTCTCCTTCATATGCATACATTGGAGTTATTAGCATGACCAATTTGCAAAGAAGGATTTAGTTAGTTAGCTGAAATGTCGACATGCCTTTTGTACAACATTTTAGACTCCGTAGGTTCATGCATTGGAGAAAGAGCCTTAAGAATGATTAGGTTTTGGTGTGAAGTATTACTGGAGAGGCAGTAGCGATAACAGTATTACCTCAGTCAGCTCTTTAAAAGACACCTGTCACTACAGGATTCTATTTGAGACATAGTTACACTTATTTCAATGCGGAAATGAGGATGTCTCTATTTGCAAATTATTTATTAATATTTTTATTAGTTAAACTGTCTGGGGCTAAACCTACTGTGAATTAATTGTAAGGCCAAAGGGCAAGTTGTTTATATTCATGAAGGGTCTGGATTATTACACTGAGAAATGGTAAGCACATCCTGTTATTGCTACTACCAGTAATAACATTGCACAGAAAGAACTAGACAGACTAGTTGCTCAGCTCTCAAAAGATTTTATTTTTAGCCTAATGACAAAAATGTCTGTGTTTTCACAAGAAACCAGAATGATTGATACAAGAGAGTGGAAATAAAATTCTTCATCCAATTTTCAGTTCTACATTAAAGACTTGATCCCCTGAGTGTCAGAGAAATGTTTAGCGAACCCTAGAAAGATGACTTTATTTTTACCAGCTCCCACCCCCAATCCCCTGCTGCTCTGGTCATGAAAGCTCCTGCATACAAATCAATTCCTCGTGCAAGTTTAGAGCATTTTCAGAACCACTCTTAGCTGTGCAAGTGAATAATGATGCTACAAGAGAACAGCTCACATAGCCAGAATAGCCTGTCCTTCCCCCAAGGCATTTCAAGTTGGCCCTGTGGGAATGGAGGCAAAAAGTGGATAGATGTCTTGCTGTTCCCCAGTGGAGTTTTTTCCTATTGCTGTAAATTACTTTAAGCTCCCTTTGCTACAGCAGTGCAGAAAGTACTTATTTGGGGTTAAGAACGTGGATCACAATGTAATTGTTCTGGACCAAATCATTAATACTCACTTTCCATGGACATCAGTAAGGCTTTCAGATACATTAGGGCCAGCTTGCAAGTACAAACAACAGTTCTAACTTCTCAATTATTTTTACCTAAGACTGACTAACATTTGAAAACATGCTGCACTGAGAACAATGCTTAAATTCCTGCCTATGCTGGCATCAACCATAGTTTTGCTATTAACAGAATACCAGGAAAGCTAGTATTTCACTGAGTGCAGTTAGAATAAAGTATCTCATTTTGTTTATTGAAATTAACATTAAGCTTCAGTTCTGAATGTTCAGAGAATGTTCATTGTTTTTAATTAAGGTGCTTATTAGTGTTTCAGAAGTGCCCTAAGGTTTCAGTTAGGATCAGTGCCCATTTCTCTAAATCATATGAAATGGAAAGAGTTGTTTTGAAAGAGTTTACATACTTGCATCTACATCCCCAGCCTCCTTAAGATTATAAATCAGAATGCAGGATCAAGATTGCACTTTGGGAGGAGTTGCTAATTTTGAGCATATTTCCAGCAAATGAACTGGAATGTCCTGGTTTGTAGACACAGAACTGATTGCAGGGGATTTCTGAATTCCTTTAGCAATGTCATACATAACTTGGCTTAAGTTACTTAATTTAAAGCTGGCTTACAGTTTTCAATTAAGCTAGTATTGTTACTTTTTAAATATTTTTAGGTGCAAAATAGTGCAACTTGCTCATTAGTTACAGTTGTGGCTGTCTCTTGTACATCTTTTCTGTCCTTAGAAAAGAAATGCAATTCACATCGAGTGAAAAGCCTCCATCTACTCTACAAGAGTCACTTTATTATGGAAGTGTTGATACCAAGGGAGGAGATATTTAGCTAAGCCTGAAATACTTCATCTGACTATAATTTTGGGTGTGCAAAATGGACAGATACAGATTCTCATTGAAGCTGGCAGAAGTGCAGACGAGGTATACAGATTATGGGACCTGGGGAAAAGCAGCTTAGAAACACTATCCTTAGGTGGTGAAGAGGCTTTACAGTGATTACCACAGCCTTGTCCATTCAGTAACTGAAATAGATTATACATGTATTTATACAAACTTGGGATGGGAACAGTCTTCACTGAGGCAGTTCCATTCTGTTTTTTCTGCTCTGCAGTTCTTGGAGTTCATATGAGGCAGGCATAAATGATGAGGGCGACACATGTTCCACTTTGCTGGGACAGACTTTCTTAATATGTCATGGCAAATCTCCCAAAACTCCCAAATGACCAGATAACTGGGATTCTCTCCAGACCTTACCAAATGCCAGATGAAGCAGGGCTGCTTCCCAGAAGGACTGCTGACTACATTGGTTTTGGTCCTTCTGTTTGTTCATCAGTACTGCAGTGCACTACAAGAGGAAGAGACAAAATTGTAAGAGATTTATTTTTTAATAAGAACTTGAAGTTTGGTGAAGTCCTCATCCACCCTAAAGAAGGGGAGAGTTTAAGCCTTTCTTCAGAACTCAAGAACAGATGGCCAACAAGCTTTTTCTTTCTATCTGCAGACTTTAGAGAATGGAAACAAAATGGCCAGCTCTCCAATCATGATCCTATATTAACATAGAGGGATGGGATCATCCAGTCCTAGAAATCTTCCTGATGTCTTTGAGAAAGCAGATAAAATGAATGGAGCTAGCAGAGCATTGCAATTCTATGTACTATTTAGCAACTGAAACACCATTTGTGGTTAGCTTATAAATCTCATGGTAACATGTATATGTACTTTGGATATTGGAATGCATAATGTTTAATATTTAATGATTATTAAATACAACTATTTGAAAAGCATTTTGTGGAATTAAAGACAAACTGACCTGCAAAATATGCAAATACATTACACTACAAATATGCAGCAGAGAAACTGAAAACCACCAAAAAACATGGAATTCTGAGATAAGTAGAAACACCGCTTCTTATCTAAAGCCATTATTGTGCATATAAACGCTGACTATTTTTAAAAAGAACAAAGGAAGAAGATAAGAGGACATAAGCAAAAGGAAATAAGATCAGATTATTTGCTTTCTTTTTGCTTTGACATAAAAATGGTCCTTGGGCTTAACTTCCAAATTGTGTCATTTGGTGTTACACAGTGATGTTTCAAAACAACTGAATGGTCAGATCATGGGCTATGAAAGAGAGTCATGAGGGACTTCAGGGGACAACATCGCCAGGTTCCAGCAGTATAACAGTATAACATCACATCCTGCAAAGGACATGGAACTTCCATCAGATAGTCTTTGGGGTATTTTCCACTGTTTCTCTGAGTTGTGTGATGTCTATGTGTCTATCTTGCAGATAATTGTCAGTTACCTGAAGATTTTTGTAGATAGCTTTTCAAGTCAGGAGAATTTTCCACCTCAGTCATTGATTTTTCCCTTGCTAAGACAGGTCATTGCATTCTAAGAAGTACATCCAGTAGATATTTGGGTTTTCTCTGATCTAAATGCAGAACAAATACTGATCAAATGTAGGTGTCAATGCCAAAAATATCAAAAATTCCAGAGACAGAGCACACCTTTAATGAGGCCGGTTTGTTGTATTCTTATAACTAACGCAAAGGGCTTGTTTCACCAGGAACATAAAACAGTGCCTGTATACATTGTTATGCCAATATCATCTCCTGGAATTCAACTGGTTTACATCTGATATTTTTCTACGTCCAGAGAACTGTGTGGAGATGTCATAGGAACAGATGCAACAACAAGGTATGAAGAGGGGGCATAATAAAGGGAAATCAAAAAGTAGAGTAATGAAAGATGAGCTGCAAAGGGCCTTGAAAACACATCCACAGAGATGTGAGAAGCCACATGAGAAGATAAAGTGAACAATGTGGGGTAAAAAGATAATAGTTATTAAAGAAGTTGAGATAAAAAAGAGAATAATTTTGGGAATTAATTAGATATCCTAAGGGCAAGGATGGAGGAGGGGGAAAAGAAACCCCCAGAGAAGAAAAAAAAGGGAAAAAAAGAGGAGGAGGAGGTAAATAGCAGCTGTGGAAAGGTTTGGAGATGCTGATGATTAGGCAGACGAAGCATGCTTTTTCATTTTGTGCCAGTCTCTATAAATCCTCCCTGTTACCCTGAACCCAGAGGTGTGGAAGTTTCAATATAAATTCAGAAGTTTGGATACTTTTCCAGATCTTACCTAAATCATATAAACCTCCTTTTATATAGTACAACTTAGCCAGAAACATCTTAAGAACTCATTTTTTTCTCATGCTACTTAGTGCAGCTGGCTGGATTATTCATCCTCAATAATACTCACAGCAAATACAGATTTTTTTTCTGTTTGAGAAACATTTACAAATAGGCTTTGAGACTGATCTCCAAAATGTGAAATGCCTCTTGATCCTGTTGATTCTTCTGAACATTTTTTTTAATGTGGTACCGTCTGAAATTAGCATTTTGCACAAGTTATATGAGTAGACTAACTGTTCTCAGCAACATTAAATGTGAGTTACTTTTGACAATGAGCAAGCATGAAGAGAGAGGTGCTGCCTTTCAGCTGCTCTCTGTTCCTCTTTTCTTTCATTGTTGGTAAGGTAAATTCTGCTACAGTGTACACGACACCTGCCTGAGTCTGCAGAAAGCCTGAAGCAATGGTTCTGAGATGGCACTCTTCAAGAGGAGTTCGCTCAGTTGTTTTTAACACCAACAATATGTTTCTTTCTACACTGTTCAAAGCATGCTTTGGAAGGAAAGGAAGTATCTGAACGTGTGGGTCCACACAGACTTTTCCAAGTGCCTGTTCAGTGTGGTAGGTAGGTAGGTAGCTTTTAATAACACGTGGAAGGGGTGAAGAGTGCACTTGTTTTCCTGAAGGGAGAGTTCAGCTTTCAAAGGTTTGGGAAATGCCAACTTTGAGGTTCAGATCCTGTGCAGTTTAACTGTTCACTGCCTGCTATTTGGAGCATGTTATTGGTTAGCTAAGACACGGGATATTCCTCCAGTTCGCTAATTGAGTTAGTGTATCCTTTTAAACAGAGGAATAATGAATGCTCTTGTTTGCAAAGGAATAGCTTCGTTCGCATGCAAATATGGGTATTCACACAAATCAGCCATTCCTCCAATCTCCTCAGGAACAAAAACCTTTCTGTCTGAAACCGCAGGAGCAGCAGATAACAAGGGGCCTTGATATGGATAGATCAAACAGCCATTTCAAATTCCTGCAAATGCTCGTGAATGCTGTTGTGCAATATTCACCCACTACTGGCTTCTTCTGCATTATGGAAAATAAAAGAAAAAGTTAAAATACCATGTAAAGAAATAAAACATGTGAAACAGTCATTCTTTCCAAACTAATTAATGTATTCCAGTGTAGTATTTTTCAGGTGGTTGCCTTATTTTTGAAAGATTAATAATTACAAAAAAAAAAAAAAAAAAAAAAAAAGAAAGGAAGAAAAAAAAAAGTGCTGTGAAAACACCTTAAGGTTCTCTTTGTACAAACTGAGCATAGCTCAAGCCCAAACAACGACTCCAATAAGTGTCAGGCAATACACAATTTCAGATTCCTGAAAATGTCAGATGTACAGTGTCTAGGCAAATGAGAAATAAGACTTGCCATTTGAAGATTTACCAGAAATTCTTCAGTGATTCTCCAAGACTACTCAAAGAATAAGTTATGTCCTCATCTGGCTACAAAAATAGCTGTTTAGTCATAAAGTATTAGACAAAAGCAAGTGAAAAGAAAAGAGCCTTGCAAAGAGTGACAGCTCCAAGGGTAACTTGGCACCCTTTCCTCACTCTGCTTTTATAGCTGTAGGAATACCTTATTACTTTTTCTCAAGCTGTCATCAGAGCAACAGAACCCGCTGTTATTTGGGTTTCTTTTCTCTTTGGATGGAAAGAAAGGGATGTAATAAAGGCAGGTCATGAGCAATGGGTTGTAATCTATCCACAAAATGGCCCCACCTTGCCATTTGTTCCTTTATATTGTGTTAGAACAGACTCCCAGTAAACGTCTGCTTCACATTGATCATCACTGATACTAGCATCCCTAATAGCATCTCCATCTTGACAGAAAAATGGTAAGAACCATTGTGCTCTGAAGTTTTTGTCTCTTCCTACAGCTACTGCAAAACAGTGCTGTTAATTTATCCGATGAAAGACATGATGGTGAATGTTATGTACAACCCAGATGTTTTCCCACTGATTTCTTAAATAGGAGAATATAATTGTGCTGATTGGGAGCCCATTATTTCAAACTACTTGTAAGCAAAAGAAAAAGAAGACCTCAGCTTACGGTTTTTCTCTGACAAGCTTCATTGCATGAGATGTCTGTCGTTATGCTTGCTGTTTATAAACCTAACCAGTCAAATAATTCCTTCAGTTCTTCTCCATCTGTTTTCTCACAACAGTGTTAATGTTCACTTAAATAAGCATAGTAGCATTAACCTTTTGAACTCCTTGTCTCTCGACTCTGCTTAGATCAGATTTGTGGTCTAGAAAGTTGACTCTTCCCTCAACTTTGACAGATTTTCTTATTATCCCCCGTTGACCTGCAGAGAATTGCACTGGCTCAATTCCTGAGGCACCTATAAGTCTCAGATGGACTTAGCCTCACAATCTGATTGCCTGTCATGAAAAGTGTCTGTGTTTCAGTTTATTCCCTTCTTCTCAATAGATATAATGAATTCTCTTGCACTTCTGTGCTCTTCTTTTTAGCAGGCCTAGCATATCACAGTTTCATCTGCAATGCGAGGCGCATGTCAGAAAATCTGTCAGTCTCAGAAAATAACTGATAAGATGCCTAACAAGTACATTTATATGCACTTCATATAGTTTGGATTTTAGTGGTATTTTCCACTGTAAATTGCATACAAGTTACATAAGCCATTATCTCTGTTATCTCTGACTCAATATTTCTATTTGTGTAAATAGTATTAGGTCTTATAATGATATAGGACTAGTTCTGCATAGTTCTATATAATATATAACTACATATATATAATATAACTATATATACAACTATATATATTTAACTATAATTCTTATACTATAACTATATAAATTGGGCTTAGACAGATGAAAATGTCATTGAACACAGGTACTCTTCATACATGAAAACTGGGGGAAGAAATTACGACACTATTTACAGCAAAGCTGAAGTGTTGTAAAGTACCATTTAAAATAGAGGCTACTAAGTAGCTCTGAACGTAAACATTAACAAACAAGTTTGTATCAAAAGTTATGTATTTTGGTGTATCCCTAATGACAGCCCAGATATGTATTTTCAGTCCTTACAGCAAATATGACTTAGGTTAACTGCTCTTCATTGACAGAGGTTAATTTCTCCTCTCTCAGTGACAGCTGAGCTAGTTTGAATCGTCTATGAAAGCTGTCACAAAGCAGGCAGCTTATAGAAAATTAGGATGAACTATAAGGTCTAGAACATGGATGTCCAACCTTTTTGGCTTGCCTGGGCCACAGAGTGACGAGGAATTGTTTTGGACATATATAATATATAATAAATATATAATATATATTATATAATAGTATAATATTATATAATAGTATATATTATTTATTATTTATTATATATAACAAAACTTCCTTTTACATGTATATTTTTTATTAAAACATAAAAAAGAGGGAAACAAAAACATAAAATTAATAGGATATTTGTCCTTCTTTTTGTGAAACTAATGAACGTGTTAACATATTAACTTATTTTATTATTTTATGAAGTAACATAAGCCCAAGTTTAATAATTAAATAAGAAACTTACATGTCTGCTTAACGACAAAACCCACATATCTCCATGGAGACACACATGTAGGGAGATTGAAATATTCTTGGTAATTCACAACATTTGGCTTATCAAGTGGTACAATCGCGTGTAACATGCAATACACACAAATTTTGATTCAACTGATTCAACTGAGTGTCTGTGACAAGCATAAGAGGTGGAGTTGGCTCTGCATTGCATCCTCTCCTCCATAAAAGACTCATGAGTCTCTAAAAATCATGTAATAATAGTGAAGGTTTATGACATTGTGGGGCTGCATTTATAGATATCCAGGATCAAATCCAACCCATATATCATGGGTTGGACATGTACGCTCTAGACCAAAAAAAGGTTTTTTTTTAAATAGGTTGGATGGTACAGTTTGAGCTGTGCTCAGGGTGAGCCAGAAATATAAACTCAAAGAAAGTTACGAGCAAACAGCTGAGGTGTGACCTTGGGAGGGTGCTTTGAGATAAATATTAGTGCAACGAATGATTGGAATATGGAGCATAGAAGCTGCTGCCTACTTGATTTTGATTCTGTTTGGAAAACAGAATTGATATCTGAGGGCAGTGGCCAAAATAAGGGCTACTCCCCCCCTCAGCCCCCCCCCCCCCCCCCCCCAAAAAAAAAAGAGAACCAAAGAGTGTAATATAATGAATAATCAGTGTACTAACAGAAGGAGAAAAAAAAAAGTTGGGTTTAACGCATAGCAGTTTCCATGTTTTCTGTGTTTTAAGGTTTATGTACTAGATTTCCTGTAATCTCTGTGACAAGATTCCCTCTGCTCTAATGTGGGCTTAGTCTTCGGAAAAAGAGTTTTGAGAACAATATCACAGATAAGAATGACTAGAATTTGCAGACAGAAGTGAGATTGCTTAGGTGGGATCACTAAAATTCAAGGATTCAGGAGAAAATCACCTGCATGGAAAGATCCAAGACCCCAAAGGGCAAAGTCATGTGTGCAAGGAGTTAAGATGCAGATATCATAGGCAGGAGTCCCAGACTGAACTGTCGCTGTCATGGATGGTGTAGTCTGATATTGGCAGCTCACCTGTGCTGCGAGACCTCTGAGAGGACCATGAGTGCTGATCTCATTCCTTCCCTGCAGATGTCCCTCCAGACAGCAGCAAGTGTTCAGATATCTCATTTACTGGGGTAGTGAGCACACAAATGCTTAACACTTGTTGATTCCTAGACATCTTCTATGTGTACTAGCTGTGAATAATTGTTTAAAATATTTTCATTTCTTATACCCCTCTTGCAGAATCACTCTGCATTTGTCTTAAGATGTCTGAACAAGGCAAACCAAGGCAGAGGCTGTAAAGAAGGAGTAGGGCCATGACTTCAGTGTTAATCTAGCATCTACAAAACCTTTTGCAATAGGGGAGCAGGGCTGACACTCTGCAGGATCTGCACTCTGCTGCCTCAACCAGCGCTTACAGATCCATGGTATCTCATGCAGCCCAAGAAGATCTGTTGTAGACCATACTGATTTAATACAATTTGCACAGACTAGCAGCACAAATGCCACAGTTTATCCCCTGGAGCACAGAGTACATCTCTTCTATTATGCATAGCTGCTTAGATGTGAGTTGGAAAGCAATTCCTCAAGGAGCAGCGAGACAGCTTGTAGACTGCCATATGACTCTCTGTTGGAGTTACTGACAGGCAAAATCAGACACCAGTTAACTGAGGCACTGATCCAAAGCCCCTCTAAACACCTCGGTGACTCTCTTGAAAATAAGATGTAGGAGCTTTTCAAAAGATTACCCTTAATCTGTCACAGCATGCAAAATAACTTAATACATTTATCTTTTTTTTCAGCTAGAGAACTCAAATCCTTCTGTGACAAATCAACCAGCAAGTCAAACTTCCTCTACTTAGCAAATGTTTGTCCTAAAATTGCAAAAGGTGGGCCTATTTGTCACCGAATTGTCCTGCACACACTGGACCTCCTATCAATTGAAACTGTTTCTTAATCAAACAACTGCACTACTGAGAGACCGCTGCTTCATGTCCCTTTGAAATGTTGTTTTATATGGTATCATGTTTGATCTAATCACTTCTTAGGCACCAGTTCAGTCTCTCTCAATCACCAGTTCAGTTCAATAGACACAAGTTTGCTTGTTAAACTGAACTAGTGTACCATGGATTACTTTTATTTATTGAGCACCTTCTCTTCTTAAATTGTGTTGACTGCTGATCTCAGCAAAGCATATGAGCTGCCTTTTCCCCTTTTTGTAGTGACTGTCAACTTGTACTTTAACCAACAACTCAGTTCTCTGTCTAGCTTGTAAAAATCCTTGAGATGCACTGCAATAAAAATCTGTTTTGTCATTCATTTTATATCCCACTTCTCAGAAAGTATCAATATTTGCTTTTCAGCCGTACCATTTGGGTATTAAGGTATTTCCTTCATCATCCTCAAAAGCCGATTATTCTAATACAGCTCAGGAAAAGTCTAGTATTTGCCTTCTTTCAAGTCAGAAATACATAGAGTTTTATTTTTAAAAATTCTGTTAGATCATTCAGCATTAGATATATTCAAACCAAAGTCACCTTAATACTAAAAATCAAATTGTCAGATATTAAATGCTCTGGCTAGTGAATGTTAAAGAATAGGAGCTGCTTTAAAGTAAGAGCACCTTTCTCCGTAGCCAGATATAATTTTGGAGTGCTTATTACCATCTGAGCATGGAATTCTTAAATATCTTGTTCTATTATATGCATTCAATTACATCTATTCTTGCAGCAATTTTCTAGTAAAATTAGATTTGTGTTAGGTTTCTCTCCTTGAGCATGGTGAACTGAAGAACTATTGCTTCTCAAGCCCTATTTAACCTTCTACATGTATTAAATGTAGTCTAGCGTCTTGTCTTGGAGAAGCTTAGGTTAGGTTAGAGTTAGGTTAGGTTAGAGTTAGATTCCTTTAGAATAAGGAAGTTTCATTTAGAAAACAATAACAGAAATAAATCAGTGTATTCTTTATGCTTTAAAGCAGCAATCTGTTTTCAGTACTCTTCCTCACAGGCACAATTCTGAAGCTTTTCTAGTGTGACTGGACTAATGGTACTATTATGATCGGTGTTTTTACAGTGTAATAAAACCTTGTTGAACAAAATGGCTTTTTTTCAGCCACATAAATCATTATTTGCAACCTACTAAAATGTGACAGTATGAAACTTTTTCCAGACTAACAGATCACTGTGGATTGAAAAATTAAATTTCAACTTTAAGAACAGTCTCCAAGAGGGAAAGGATTCTATTCTAAAAATTTGTCTAAACTAGGAGACACACCACTTTGTTTCATACCAGAAAGAGAGCAACAAAAAGAGAGAGGGAGAGAGAGAGTGGGGGAGAGAGAGAAGAGAGGGGAAGGGAGGAAGGGAGGGAGGGAGGGAGGGAGGAAGGGAGGAAGGAAGGAAAGGAAGGAAAGGAAGGGAAGGAAGGGAAGGAAGGGAAGGAAGGGAAGGAAGGGAAGGGAGGGAAGGAAGGAAGGAAGGAAGGAAGGAAGGAAGGAAGGAAGGAAGGAAGGAAGGAAGGAAGGAAGGAAGGAAGGAAGGAAGGAAGGAAGGAAGGAAGGAAGGAAGGAAGGAAGGAAGGAAGGAAGGAAGGAAGGAAGGAAGGAAGGAAGGAAGGAAGGAAGGAAGGAAGGAAGGAAGGAAGGAAGGAAGGAAGGAAGGAAGGAAGGAAGGAAGGAAGGAAGGAAGGAAGGAAGGAAGGAAGGAAGGAAGGAAGGAAGGAAGGAAGGAAGGAGGGAAGGAAGGATTTTCCCCTGGGAGAGAACTGGTGAACTGGTGCCAGGGACACACTACTGCTCCTCTTACATCTGCAGCTTACAGCTTGGTTCAGTCTTTCCTGCTCTTTGACAGTTGCTCTTGCTCCTTGTGTAAGGTTTCTGTGCTTCAGTGCAAGAAGGGAGGGAGGAGGATACTGGGGAGAGGAGTGGCATAGCAGGACCACCTAGGTGCTTTTTAAGGTGAGGAATGAGGGGGAGAAGAGTATTTGCCCCAGGACCCAAAACAGCTCTTGGTGTGGGCTCTAATAGCATTGCTGAAACAAATCAGACCTGCAAAACTTTAGTAAACAGCAGGGTTTATTTTCCTTTTCCTTTTTTTTTTTTTTTTTCACTTTTTAACTTAGCTCCTCATTTTTTCTTACCTTCTCCCCTTTATTTTTATTCCTTTCTTTCCTTATTTTTTCTTCATTTTCTTTTTCTTTTTTGCTTTTCTATTTTTTTCTCTTTTTCTTTCTTTTCTCATTTACTCTCTCACACCCAAAACCACATCATTTTTTAAGAGAGCACAACTCCACAATTTAATGGCAAAGCATCAAGAACTCTCAACAGCATCAAAACCAGTGCTATTGCTCCCTAAAGATAAGTTGCTATTTTTAAAGCATAGTTATGTGAAGAGGTCATAGCAAAATATGCCAGAACATGCATTCATAATTTCAGTTTTTGTTGGCAGGAACTGTCTGAAAACTACCTTTCTAACTGTTTGCAGGCCATGATAACTATAAGAACAGTTGATGATGAGAATGATTAGAATAAACCACTTTTCTTTTTGTTTAAGGGAAGAGTGCACGTGCATGCAGTTTCTTCAGTGTAACTTCAGCGCAAATTTATATCCTCTCAGAAATATTAATGAAGTCTGATCCCGTAATATAATGTCCATAGCAGATCTTAGGGGGAATATTACCTTCATTTACTAGTAGGTTCAAAAATTTTTCTTTTCATGGTCATCGTACACTATGGTGATACAAGGTAGGCATTAAGCTATACATAAAGATACACCCATTTTGATGGACATTTGGATATAAGTGCAGGCACAAGACCAGCTTTTACAGCAGCAACGTAACTTATCAGAGGTAAAAATTATTCTCAGAGTCAAATCAGTGTTCAGAATCAAGAATAAGAATGAAAAATATGGGATACAAGTAATACACTGATCCATACAACTCCTGAAACAGCAGAGATGTTTGAATCTACTCCAGTTTAAAGGGCTGTTGTAAAGTGTACTTTAGAATATATTCCATAATGCTATTCTATAATGCTGTGGTCAGAAATATCTCTATAAATGTTGTTCCAGTTGACATTGTACTCTCTTTTCATCTGGAAGACAAATAACACGGTCCCAGAACAGGTAGTAATATACATTGATGTTTTCTCATATTGTCAGTTCATTTACTGAATTTGAAGAGATTACTTCTGGTAAATCCTACTGAAGTGTGGCAAGACCCATATGAACATATGAGCTGTTCTAAGTCCTATATACTACTGTCCACAGTCTTTCTTGATAGCTTATCTCAGCCTGTTTTGGTTCTTGTAGTGATCACTTTCCCTCAGAAATTGTGAAGAATATGTTTCATATCTCTGCAGTGGTGAGTGATTGCGATCGCCATACCCTTTATAGCAACTTCTACATATTAGAAGATGTATTCATGCCCCTTCTTAGTCTTTCTTTTTTTTAGACCAAGCAAAACTAATTCCCATCATCACAGATATCTTTCTAATCTTTATTGCTTCCTGATACTCTTTTATGGACTTTCACCAGTTTTTCTTGAAGCGTGATACCTGCATGTGAAGATGGAGCTTATGCTTGATGAAATACTAATGGGTAGTAAACAATTATATCCCCTTTCATGTATACAATACTCCAATCAGTATATTCTGAACAGAATTTTCTTTATTCTTTTGCAGCAGCTGCACAATGGATGCTTCAAGATTTTGTATTTGACGAGTGCTTGAAGTAGGATGCCACAGGGTCCTGCAGTCATCATTTTTCATAGAAAGCGAGGCACAAGCTCATTTTCTATAAATGGGATGTAGATACTTGTGTGCGTGTGGGTCCTGTCCTAATGTGAATTTGTAGGTCTCTGGCACGTATACAAGAGCCCAAGAAAATTCTCCTGACTGCAGTAATTAAAGTACATTAGATATGACCCTTCTTTTCTGTGTCTTAATCAACAGCTGTCTAATCCTTTTTCATATTTGTTTTTCTTTTTTCTTTTTTCTTTTTTCTTCTTTTCTTTTCTTTTCTTTTCTTTTCTTTTCTTTTCTTTTCTTTTCTTTTCTTTTCTTTTCTTTTCTTTTCTTTTCTTTTCTTTTCTTTTCTTTTCTTTTCTTTTCTTTTCTTTTCTTTTCTTTTCTTTTCTTTTCTTTTCTTTTCTTTTCTTTTCTTTTCTTTTCTTTTCTTTTCTTTTCTTTTCTTTTCTTTTCTTCCCTTCCCTTCCCTTCCCTTCCCTTCCCTTCCCTTCCCTTCCCTTCCCTTCCCTTCCCTTCCCTTCCCTTCTCTTCCCCTCTGTTTTTTTCCTTCCTAAGCACAACACTTTGCACTTATCTATACTGGTTTTACTTTGCAAATTTCTTTTCACTGTTTATCATGACCATCTTGAACTTACTTCTATCCTCCAAAGTGTTTGCACCTTTCTCAGCTTATGTTCCTATCAAATTTCCTCTTAAATCCAGTTCCCTAACTAACCCATGAAACAGAGCCAAGTCCGTGATGGACAAGTCATTATTGTTTACCTAGATAATACAAAGTATTTGCAGATATCAAAGCAGGAAAGAATGATTAGCGTGACAGTTGTGGTCATTGAAGAAGAGTTAGTGGTCATTGACCGTTATTGTTTGGAAGAATTGTGTTTGTACCATTTAAATAGTTGACAGTTACATAGAAAGAAAAAATATGGGGAAAGAAAGCCACCGCAAGAAAGACAGGTACAAACTCTGGAGGGGTAAAAAAAAAAAAAAAAAAAAAAGGATGACCTGAGCAGGATGAAAATATAGTGAAATAATTGCAAGAAAGCAGCTGAGGGAATTAGAGAAAAGACATCCCTAACTGCTGTGCCTCATGTGTTTCGAGTTGTTTCTATGGTCACAGAATAAGAAGGTCAAATCAGATCAAATAAAGCAGGGCAGAACAGAAGAGTACAATTAGGCCATAGTCAAAAAGTAATTACTTTTCCATCCAGTAGAGATTGCATGTTACTTCTTGGAATTGTACATTATTACCTAAATAATAGATAGTAGCCAGCAAGGCAACTGGGAATGGATTGGGAAAAATCATCTAAAAAGCCACTTAGCTAAATATTATAACATTCTAATTTATATTAAAGCTCTGATAAATTTGAATGTTGGACATTGGTGGGCATAAATATGCTCACTCATAAAGAGACTAAAGGAATAAAGAATGTAACACTGCACTAAAACACAGTAGTACCTAAATAATTTAATTTTTAAACCACTAAAAGCCAAAATAGCATTCCTTTTTCTCTATATGCTTTGCATTTTAATTTCTTGATATTACAGTTATGATTATAACACAACCTAGCCTACTGATGGTAATGGTATATTAGCTAATTTTAACCCTCTCTGGAGTCTCTTATTTTTACTTCAGAATCCTTATCCCAGACACGGATTCTTTATATGTTTTTCCAAAAACCTCAACAGCACATACAATCTTCACATTTTTGTCATATCTCTTTATAATAGCTTACTAAAAAGCCAGCTGTCTTACAGTGCTGAAGCCAGTTCTTTGCTGCACTAAATGGTATAGCTTGGTGGATGTGATTGGAGGTTCCTAATTTAACTTGCATGAAAATGAAACTCAGTGTCTGAAAAGTTGTACCTTGTCCTCTCTGATTTTCTTCACCTTCAGTAATATATACATGGATATCCATTCATATCATGGATTTATTCCTAGAACCCCTCCATTAGCAATGGAAAAAGTTCAATGTAGTGTAAATCAGCCTTCCCAGTCAACAACTGTCTTTATACAGAAGCCCAAATTACCTACCCTGTATTGCCTGCAGTATACCAGCGCAGTACCAATCTCAGGAAATTTTATCATTCCCATCAAGAAAGTAAATCATTCCCATTTCAAGGAGGAAAGATGCCTTGATCATATTGTCTGAGTTACTGTTACCCCAGTTCGGCCACATTTCAGCACTTCACTACCACTTCCAACCAAAAGTAATTAGTTCAGCTCCAACTGTCATGGAATCAAGAGGGTTAAGGAAGCCGTAATTTATTTCCACCAAATGAATAGAAAATTAACATCTCTCACTTTCTCTCTTTCTCATGCATCCTTAAGGAAAAAAAAAAAAAAAATCACTGGAAATTATGATTTCATCAGCTGAACTAAAAATCAAGAAATAGACCACTTTAAATATTCACATCATCTTGATTAAAGCAGGTGTCTCCAAGCCCTATTATTGCAAAGTGATTGTCAGAATTTCCATTGTAAATCTCTTCCCTCCTTTTCAGTGGTTTTATACTTGAGCCTTGGCTATAAGAGCACATTCCAGACTGGAATTTAGGCTGGCTGATTATTAAAAAAAAGGAGAATTTTCCTTTACAAATGATATTAAAAGAATTTTAGAAGTAATAAAATATTGGCTTTTCAGAAAGAGGGAAAGACAGGGCATGTTTTTCTGTATTGATCCAAAACTGTAGCCACAATCTGGCAAAGAAAAGCAGAGCTGAAAAATTGTCACATTTCCCCAGATGGTAAAGGAATACTCTGGGCTGGTAACCCATTTTCCTCCTTTATTCTGCTTCATTCCCTGTAACTCCTGGAATAGAAAAAAAAATGACAGGGGACATGAAAGCATGCAGTTATTCTCTCTAATTACAAAAATCATAGGTCTCACTATCATATTCCTAATCTTTACTGTGTTTGTTTCCCCGAGATCACGAAAAGTGCAGAAGTACTTTAGTTTTAGATGTGAAATAAACACAAGTGATTTTCACCTTATAAATTCTAGATGGAACACAAAGGCACTAGCCAGATTTTTTGTGTGTTCAGTATTTAAGCTATGTTCACACTAATAATGTCAATTGTCCCAAAGGATATGATTCCAAGAGACATATCTAGACACAGAGAGCCAACTGTAAATGCTGTTTGAGTACTACTGTCACAACAACCTGTAACATGTGTTTGGACTGTGCCAATTAGTACCCTTCCAAGGAAGTCATAGGCATGACTCAGGAATTAGCACTGAAAGTGAGAGAGTTTGATGGCATTGGCATTAGCTGTTCCCTGTCAGCTGGCCAGAGAACAGTCCCAGACATATTTGATTTACTACTACAGAAGATGCCAGAATGGTCAAAACCAGCTAGCATACTGCATGGAAGCCACATCCTTGTGCTGAGTGATGCCAACATTAGCAGAGCTTTTCTCAGTCTCAAGTATAAGCACACCCTCTCTAGTTATTATATTTTGGAGTATTTACACATAACTATATGATCTTCTTTGCCCTCCTTTCCATCTTTGTTAAGGTTATATACTCATTCTGAGTATTGCAGGAGTTTCTAGTGCAACTCTGCTGAGAGAAAAATTCACATGCAGTGATTATTTTACAGGAGTAAGAATATAATTGCTCAAAGGAATTGGCCATAAGATGCAAACTGCTCTTTCCATGCACACTCTGTAACAACATTTCATAAGTATTTTATCCTCTTTTAGTGAAGATTTAATGTTACAGGTCCATAAAGTGAAAACATGTGTTCTCCTTAATGTGCATTCAGAGCAAAAATCGCTTTACTCACATAAAACCTAATAATTGGACTTTATGTGGGGAAACTGAAAAAAAAAAAAATGAAGTCTCCTGTGAGGTGGCACTAAAGATGTTTCACAGTCCAGACACCAGCCACAAAAATGTCTGAACCATCATCTTGCACTGACTTGGGTAAACACTTCATTTTTTTTTCATCCGTATGCAAAAAATGCTAGGACATATATCTACTTGTGACTGAAATATGTTGTGTAATGATCTATTGTTAATGAAATCCATTGTTCATTTGTTTATTTGAAAATTATTTTCAGGCACTGGTTTTCATTATTTTTATAGTATTTGGTTAAATTACATTGGTGCCATTGATTTAAATGTATGTCTCTGTTGAATCCCTTTTTATGTGTCCAAAACCACAGAGGAGGGAAATGTACTTCTCTTTCCTAAAACTCAAACTCCTACTAAAGACTTCCCATTTTCTCATACATCAGAGAAATGAGACTTGGATTTTCTTTTTTAATGCTGGGAAAAGTCTGCATGAATCAATGAAAGAATTTGTGTTTTAGTTCTGGATTCTCTATACAACTTGGTTACATACCCTTCATTTTACATTATTAAGCTTTAACATTCCAACCTACAGTCCTATCAATACTGATGGGAAGCTTTTGTCATTCTAAGGAGGTTGAGCCAAACACTGACTCAGTGCTTTCAAAAGGAACAGAATGAAAGTGATGTCAAATTCAAGTCCACAATCAGCTCCAGAAGACTGCTTATTTTTTCATTCTCCCCTTTAAGATCTATAACAAGTGGTGCTAAAAATGCCTTAATGTTTAAAGCACAGGTTTGTTTCAAATACAGCTTTGAAAGTAGGGGGCTGCAAATTCTGTAATGTCATTGAAGTCCTTTTATGAAACCACTGTAGAAATGTTAAGGGAGCAATAAGTCTCAGTAGGATTACATCCTGGTAAGAAGCAAAATAAAATGCCTGAACTGATTCCACTGTGTGTTAATCACATGGTTAATTTGTTAAATTTGCATTTCATTTGTTTCTGCAGCTTGGCAGAAATTTTATTGATAAGGTTTCTTCTAATCATTTTGTTTTGGTTTTGCTGTTTTTTCTTTTGACTTCCAAGAGATTCTGTGTTGATCAATCTGTTTTCTGTCCTGAACTCCATCATAATTAGTGGCTGAATATGTAGCTGAGTAAGAAGAGTTAATGATAGGGCATAGTCTTTTTGTAGTCTCTTGTAGTATAATTGTTGCTTTTCTGGGTTCATAGGTTGCATGCAATTTGCTTTGGTTTTGATCTTATTTTCTTGTGAAATTGCTTTAAGATAAGCCTCTCTCAGTGATTTTTTAAACTCTTTCTTCTTTGTTTGATTAATTTTCATCCTCTTGATTTTCTTCTTTTCCTTTATAGAAAATGAATGGGTTGGGAAATCTTACATGGGGACACTAGGAGAATCCGGATCTCTTGCTCCCCCCAGCTGCTGAAGAAAAATTGCAATAGCAATGCCAAGCCCATAAATTCACCCACCATTTCTTTGCCCAGTCACCTCAACAAACTCAAAACAATCACTTCTGAAAGAAAATAAATGAATAAATTCTGCATTGCAACCTAGACACCCAGCAATGAAAATTTTCAGCACTGCAGCAAGATTTATGTGGAAGTATGTATTTCTAAGTACCCTTTGCCTTACATTAAAGGATTGGTACTACATTTTGCACTGACTGAAAACTGCAACTGTTTCCAAAGACAGATCCAAAGAACAGAGTGCCATATAATGAATTATCCCTCAAGTATGGATCAAAATCACACTGGTTTTGATTGGAGCAGGGTCTTGGGCCAAATATTCAGCAGAGGGTGAAAAAAGGAAAACTAATTTCCAGTAGCAGACCTAGTGTCTCCAGGTCTCATAGAGACATTGGATTTCTCCTTTTTTTCTCTCTGCAGGACAATCATATATCCCTGAATTTTTTTGGGTTTTTTTTTTTTTTCAGACAAAGAGGTGTCATTTACATCCTCAATTCATTGTGACTGAAGGAATCTCTTTTGAGTAAGTACAGGGTTTTACCTTTCAGTTGTTTCAGCCTTCTCTTGCAATTAGCTTCACTGCTTCTCTCACTGACATTCCTTCTGACACTCAAGTTTCACTAATGGATCGGCAAGTTCATTTTCCATAGGCTGAACTGTATTCCCACCCCAAAATATTTTACAACAAAGAAACCTTCAGAACTCAACACTCACTCACTCACAGTCTGGAAAGGTGAAAATTGTTGAACTGAAGTCCTCAGTCAAAGCTGTGGTAGCTCTTACCCAGGGTGTGGAAAATGGGGAAAACTACTTCCTTCAGATGAAGGAGTAGAAGATGATCATCTTTGTATGTATGGCATTCCTTTATTCTCTGGTATGACATTTGCCTTCAGGAGATATTCTCTGCCAGGATAAATCCTTCAAGGGGATTCTTCAAAAATGATCTGAAAGGAGACTTAAATACACAACAAAGGTCTGACACTGCTCTTGCAAGGGAATAGTAAACTGAGAAAAGTGCAACAGCAAGTGCACTGATCCTGTCTTCTCCTATGTTTCTAGAAAGAATGTAAGTGGTTTGGGCTGTTCATTGTCCTTTACAGAATAATATCCACAGTGAACCAGCTGGGTTTTGCTTTCAAGGTAACCTGCGAGGACTTCTAAGGCCACAGTATCATTTCTGACTGACATACTTTCCAAAGCAAACATGGTTAGAAAATGAAAGTGTTCAGCAGGTAGAGCAGAGCTTACAAGGCTTTTTCAGTTTCTGAGAAAAAAAGCAACTTCTATTAGAAGTCAGTGCAAAAACAATAGCAGGACAGTACCTCAGTGTCTGCAATATAAGGTGATAAGTCACACAAAGCATATTTGACAACCTGGAGTAATTATCTTCTGGGTTCAGTGCTAACATTGGTTCAAGATATCTTTTAAAGTCAAAGCTGATTAAGTCAGACACAAGTTGTAAACGATGATTACTGGAAGATCTGGTGTCACATTTTACAGCAATCTTTGAAGAGTGGTTGCAGTGTACCTAGTGTTTCATCCCATCTGGATATATCCATCTTGGACCCAGGAGTAAAGTCTTCTTCAAGAAGTGCATCACTCTTGTTCATAAAATATCCTATTAAGGAAAGGATATTCTAAAAAAAATGTGAGAAATGTGTGAAAATTTTTGTCTCTATTAGAAAATGTCCTGTAATCTCAACATTGGGTCCATTATTTTAATCATTCTGTAATGAGGGACTTGCTAGAAAGATACATTAAGAGGGAAATAAAATAGTCCAGTAATGTTTGCTCTCTGTGAACTCGTATCTATTCTAGATAGAAGAAAATGCCCTAAAGAAAACTCCTAAAAAGTGGTTAATTAACATATAAACCACAGATGTCGTAGTATCATAAATATTCAAGTAGTGATGGATATTGGGATAAACCCTGAGTGCATGCCGTAAGTTTTTTATCTCCATAGATATCTTGAGTTGGATATTTACAGTAAATTACAGCTGCACATGCTTTACTGCAGAGCCATATGTTTTATTATTCAACCAGATGTAAGCCATAAAACTGTTTTATCTATGTTGTGGTTCAGCCCAGTACTAATAAAATAAACTACAAATACCTGACTTAAAGCTTTGTTGGCATTTTTAAACTCCAGTGAAGTGCAGTGCCAATGCTTCACGCAGAGAAAGTGATCTAAGAAAATCATATGTTCTTCCCATTTCTTAAACTTTCACAAGGATCTTAAATTTTTGAATGAACAGCTATAACTTGTTCTTTTATTGTTTTTCATCAGATGGACTATCACCGTCACTGATAGTTCATGTATGCTTCCTTCTGATTGTAAAGGACATTGCAAGGGGCCTGTATTTAATCGTTACATCACTGATATTCCTTGAATGTTCCTTATGGGGAGCATCAAATTACAAAAATAATCAGCTAACCTAGAAAGGAAGTATTTAGTTATATAAAAGAAAAATAATATTGCAATTAACAGGACATTCCTCTTACTTTTTTTTTTTTTTAATCTCGTATTTAATCTTGGACTCAAGAATCAAACAGTATTCATTTATCTTACTTGTATCTGGGGAGCAAGAGTCTTTTAAGCACCTGTGAAAGCTGTCCTAAGTGCATTCACAAACATTTTCCATTTATGTCAAATGTGGTAGAAGACAAATCCGGCTTTCTTATTATTGTTTTTGCCAAAAAGATTTCTCAGAGGTCATAAAATCTATTTTTGGAGTGAAATGTAACCATAAGCAACACAGCATATCACAGGGTTATAGAAGACAGAGAATTTAGTGGAAAGATCACAAAATACAGCCAGTTTTCTGAATGCTTTTAGTTATGCTACTACTCTTCGACTACTATGCTCAATCTCAAGGTTGTCATGGACATCTGCTAATAAGTCTCCTTTGCCAAACAACATTAATTTGACCCTCAAAATGCATAACCCTAGCGAACTAATGAGGAACAGAATCCTGAATGTTTATCAAAGGGGACTCCCATTCCGTCCACCTCTTTCATACTTTGAAAGAATTAATCTATTTTAACAAGGGACCCTCTCCCTATTCTATGGCCTCAATTCAATCCCTAAAACAGGGGATTAAATCCAACATTCTGCCAGTTGAAATTAAAGTGGTTTTACTTGTTGTTTTTCAAGCTGTTCTGAGTGTTAATTGGTGTAAAATCTGCAGCTCCTGGATTACCATTCACATTTCTATTAACAGAGAAGGAAAACTGCCTGAAGTACCACAATTACTAAGAAAGTCCATTAACCCTTTCTCAATGTAATAAGCAGATATCACACAGGCAATTTAAAATGTTTTCATTACTCCACATGCAATAATAAAGTTAAAGGAAAAAAAATACTGTGTCATTTTTCACTCCCTAAAATACTTCAGATTTCATTATGATTGATTAGAAGGAATTGAGCAGATGTTACAGGCAGGAATGCTTTTAAACCCTTTGTGCTGAGATTTAAATCTAAAATAATACAGATAAAGGAACTGTGAAGGATTTCAAATCATGGTCCCATAAGTATTTATAAAATATAAATGCTGGTTAGATACTTTCTTATGCCTAGTATTTTATCATTTTTATGCTGCTGCTGAAAGGATAAGGTCTCAAGTGTGAGTTCCTGTGATAAACACATTTTCTTTTGGCTCATGAGTCATAGACAGTGTAAAAAGTCGTTTTCCTCTCAAAACGCCAATATTGTGAACATCTGGTTGATACCCTTCTTAACAAAATTTGTTCCACTGTTCTGTTACATATAAACATCTGTCATTTATATCAACCAGTTGACAAATGCTCTACCGTGAATTCTAAGAACCATCATAGTAGATCATTAAATATCATTTTTATACAAAATGAAAACTGTTTGTGTGTGTTGAAGACTGCATCTTATTCAATCAAAGTGACTTCTTTACCAAAGAAGAAAAACAGTTAAGTTTATATTGATAATCGTTTTGGGTTTTTTTTTTGTCTCTCAACAACTATATTTAATTACTCACTCTCCACATAAAGAACAATGATGAGCTATTTTGTGACAATACATGGGTACTGTGTTGTGAACAGGTTTATCTATCTGAAAGGCTGAATATTTTAAGAAGCTCCAGACCTTCTTAGTTCTCTTGATATGTATGATTTGAGAAGTAATTTGTCTAAAAAAAAAAAAAAAAAAGTTTTCCACTGGTTTTAAGCAATATATTGCAGTAGACATTTTTCCTTTTGAAGAGTTTCGAAATCATTTCTACCTTTCCTTTTTGTTATTTCAACAACTGTGAAAGCAAAATCTGAGGCAGCTATCACTGATCTTTAGTCTGCCAGCTACTACTCAAGCAAGAGGAGATCAGCTTCCTGAGACAAAATAGCTGCTGTGTGGTCCATTCTGTGTTTAGGAAAGAGAGAACTCTTCTATGGTAGGGGGGGGACAAAATCCCAGGAGGCTTCAGTCAGAATCTCCACAGGGTTCTGTCTGCTTGAGTATTTAAAGTTGAAAGAGAGGCCCAAATAGGAAGGGTTTTCTGTAGTTTTGTGATTCATGACTCCAAGAAAATTTTTGTATGACCTCCAAACCAACTGTAGTGGGTAAAGACTCCACTACTAAGAGCAAGTCAAGATGTGTAAATGAGGTGTCTCCTTCTCTCCACTGACTGTATAGACTAAACAGAGAGTCACCTGGCAACAATTAATAGAAAAATGGATTGCATTTCCTAAATGAGGTGCACAAAGTGGGCAGTCTGCACCTGGCTGTATGAGCTTTAAATTTGCCATCTTTATTCAGATTGTATGAAGCATTTTTCATAGCTTTTCAGGACAGGCATTGCACAAGACATTTGTAACTAGCTGAAAACAAAGAAACCCTGTGATTCACCGAGAAAAGGGATATTTAAGTAGATGCATGACAGAGCCAGAGGCAACTTCGGAGCTGCAAATGCAATTACTGCTAGCCAGAGGCATTTGCTTTCCACTTAAAAAAAAAAAAAAAAAAAAAAAAAAAGTCTGTTCCGATTTGTCTGATTTCTGTCCAGAGAAGAGCAGCAAAAATCATGCTCAGCCTTAGGAGATCTACAAGATCTTCCCTAAGAGAAAATATCTGAAAAAGGACCCTTTATCTACACATGTAACATGAAAGAACACAATTTCATCATCATCTTCCTTCCTTTGCCCTTATTAAAATAAGCTGAACATTACTTTTTTTTGTGTAGGATGGGTGAAAAGTATGGAACAATATGATGTGCATCCTCTACTAATGATGAGAAAGCCAAATCTAGTGTCCTAATGAAAATGAATACAATATAAAAATTGTGTTTATTAATAAGGCAGAACGTTATTAGATTTTCTTATTGAGCTAGGCCATTTCAAGGCCATTTGGGGCAGGGAGAGAGAGCAATGCCTTTACAGTACATTCTTTGTTCCCTTAACAGTGATCACCTGTCACACTCGATTCCCACAGTGGACTTTTTATAGCAATTTGCTATTCTGACCTTTGCATACATTTTTTGCAAGCTTTACTCTGGCACCATTTAAGTTGGGATGGGTGGGCATATACTGAGTAGGGTAGCAAAGAAATGGGGAAGGATTAAATTTCAGTCATGAACTAGCTGCATCTCTTGAACCATTCATTACCAGATTCCCTCATGTTTGAGTTTTCAAAAGGTGATGAATTTTTGTACGGAAAAGGGTATTTTGTTGGCTGGACTCCACTGAAGCATATTTTCAACATTAACTCCCTATTGGCAGCAGTTTCTGCTTATGATTTGTTTTAATGAACACAACTTTAAACTGGGCTGATCATAATGCCTCCTGGAGTAAGGTTAAACTGCAGTGTGTTTTCTGAGCCTGACCCAAGCAGAGCTCATGCTGCAGATGGCAGCCATGCAAAATGACATTTTTGCGTGTAAGAGTTAAATCTATACAGGATATGGTTAGAATACATGGGGGAAATTAACATTTTTCCATTTCTATTTTCTTCCTGTTCCCTAAGTTCCCCATCTCCCTAATCACTGCATGCACCCATCGCCTTCTGACTCTTTGAGCTCGTGCATGTTTCCCCTATGCCTACAACCTCTTTTACTCCTACATCCCTCAACAACCTCAGTTCCCTCATGCTCAGTTTGCGTCCTCTCACTGTCCTGATCTTACTGCTCTCATCATCCCTCCGACACATTTCCTCAGCCTCCTCACACATTTCTGTGGTTTCCTAAAGCCTGCCTGCCTCTCACATCTCAGGCCAAACAGCTGGAAACAGGAAAAAAACAGTTTCTAATTAAAGGCCTCCAACGGTAAAAATCATGCATTTAACATCACTGAATCTCTCAGAAATGCCCATAATTAACTCCCCTTGAAAATACTGAAAGGTCTTCTCTTACCAAAGCCTACAGAACAGAACCAAAGCAAAGTTATGTTTATTACTGATGCCATGAACTAAAAAATCATTCCCCATTAAAACTAAACCTAACAAAATATCATAGCAACAATAATTTTTATCTGTGTTTTACCAAGCTATTAAGAATGGAATGTAGAATAAAGAATTTCTGAAGAAAATACACTGTTCTGATGAATTATGGGAATCAGCAGATTGCAAGAAGACATCAGCTCAGCTTTCATGGCTACAGTGCCCAAATTGCTCTACATCTGGTCTGCATCCATTTTGCTCCTAATCTGTTTGTGTCTACTGCTCTAGGAGTGATAGGGATTAAATATTATTTTCTTTAGAGATATCTACAGTGTTTCATGTATTTTGGTTAAAAGCAGGTTGAAATTAACATGGATCATATTAGAACGATGAAAGTTCTCTTTGGGAATAGTAGCCATTGCAAATTGAGGACAAAACTGATTTGGTTAAGCATTAAATAGAAAAGGCTAGATCTGCATATAGTATAAATTGTTATTGCTATTCCACCAATGTCATTACAGTTGTATTGATCAAACCCATCCTGAAAAATAGTACCACAACCCACTGACAAAAGGAATACTGAAAAAGGAATAGTGTCCTTTATCACAATACACTTTGCTTACAATTGAAAGTTATTTCTTTGTAAATTTTATCACTGGAATATTTCTCTCAGAATTATCTTCAACTCCCTTGGAACCTTTTCCATTTGAAATGCAACAGACTCAGTGTTTCATTATTGCAAGGAACAATAACATTATGCAATTTACATGTAAAACTAGCACTTGGATTTCAAACCTCAAGAGTATGGTATCAGAAAACTAAAAAGTCCCATTTTGGTTATACCTACAGTGACTTCTTTAGTTAAGAAAATAAAGAAACACTTATTTTATTTTCAGGTGTGCTATTTTTTCTGCCTCCTTCTTCTTCCTATTGCAAATATCTCTCTATGTATTGCTTTGTTTAGTAACTCTAATAGGTAAGGCTGTAGAGGCTGGAAATCCTGCCTCCAGGATAATGGGGAGGAAAAAAAAAAAAAAAAGAAAAAAAAGGATACAAAGGACTCAAAAGAAGTTGAAAATATGGAGACCAGAGGTGAGATTTCTAATGCATCAGGCATGTAATTGCATTAATTCAGTACAATGATTTAAAGAGATTTGAAGCAATGCAATTGCTTCATCCAGACAGATTCTTGTTAAGCAACAGAGGTGCAACAAATCATAATGGATCAAAGATTGATAAGAAATGGGTTGGTGAAGGAAATAGATTTGGAAGATTTTGAAGAGCTATCTGTGGGAAAAGATAACATTAAAATGTAAACTACACAATACCCTGTTATGTATCATTATAGTTTTGTTATTAAAGGAAGACATCAAGGAACATTGTGAGAAAGGATAATTTAAAGATTTTACTTAAACATTTTTTAAGGAAAAGTAAATAGTTCCGTTTTAGTTCAATTATCAGTCTCTCAGCTTACGTATTTAAATTTAAACGCTGGTGAAATAATTCAAATTCTGAAAGATCTAAAGTCAGTGCTGTATTTAAGGAGTCATCGCGGGATCTATAAAAGATTTCCCCATTAGCACCATAAACCTGGACAGCTAGATCATCCCAACTTAATTTTCATGTCTGTGAAGGATTCCTTGTAATTAGATTTCTTCCTGACTAAAATGTCTCCCTCAAAATTGTAAAAAGCAAATGAATACTGTAATCCAAAAGTTCATTATTATCACCAGTCTTGAAAGTCAACAGACAAGCACAGGAACCTTATTTCTGATTCCCCTTGTCTTTGTTGGTTGTGTTCATATTAGTGCTTTGTTTTGAAAAGAGGTAGCCCAGAAACAGAGTGAGGAAAGTAAGCCCTCCAGATAGCCAAGATATTGTTGAGAATCATCATTTCTGGTATGCAGAAGAACTGGTAATGAAATGTAAAGTGTCTCTGGAGAAGGTAACATGAGACTAGTATGCTATCAAATGCACTTTTTATTTTTTAATCTTTCTGTGGATATAAATTCACTGGACTATGTATTAATGTGAAGGCTCCCTAGAATTTCCCAGCAAATTGCCTATCTTCATATTAAAAAATATACATAGGTGTTTTTAAGGATTCAGCAGAAGATGTCTACTGCATAAGCATAAGGAGGGAAGAGTAGGTTAATCCATGATGAAGGTTTGCAAGCAGTCACTGATAAAAAGAAAAAGAAATTTATGTACTAGCACCTGCTACAGGTGAGCATTTACATTCCAGAAATGGTAGCTTCACATTATAAAACTTCTTCAAGAGTCTTCCAATTGTCTGAATATGCATTTTTTGTTGTGATATAAGACTGCAGATAATGACACCAAATAATCTTTCTGCCATTATTCTTTTTACAAATTTCCAGTTGCTTCAGATCTTTTAGCATACACTTCTCTAAAAATGCTGTGGATGCAAACAATATCTTGGGGTTGTTGTTTTTGTTGGTTGGTTGGCTGGTTTGTATTTTTTGTTTTGCTTTGAACTATTGGATTGCAAGATGCTCAAGCTGCTATTGTGGAATCTGGTAAATTCTGCATCCTCCCTGTGAGAAGATGAGTAGAAGGAAAAATAACATGATCTAAAATGAAAAAAAAATATTACACACAATGCCCAGCAATGATCTCAGTTTGAACCTGCTCAGGGCAGCTTTCTTATTTGTAGGAAAATACTAGATCTATGTTCATTTTAGCCTGTCTAGTAGAAGGATTCATTCCTTCAATGAAATAACTTGGAAAGTCTGCTAGAACCAAAAGTGACGCCAAAGAACTCAGAAGAGAATGTTCATTATGCTCTCTAATATCTGGTAGACAAAATGTCCTCCTTTTTGCCTAGATATTCACAGTATGACAGCCACACCAAGCATGCTGGCCAAAGAGCAATGGGAAAAGATACCTTCCAAAATCTGATTTCTGTGGCTACTGCAATCTCTGTAATCTCCCTTCAAGTCTCATCATCAATTTAAGACTCGTGCAATATACCAAGGGCCTACTTACACCTTACTTTCCTGTCTGAACATGACATAGCTTAAGATAAGTGTCCAACATTATCTTTCTGGTCAATGCCAATAGAAAGAAAACTGTGGTGAAAAATGAGTGGTTAAATTTATTTTACCAGATGCCAAGAGTGACCTACTTTGTGGCTTTTGCTGGGAAAAAAAATCATGGCATAGGGTATGTTTCATTCTTGGCCTGTAGTGCTGCCTCTGCAAGTTCCCTAGTGAGAAAGAGGGAGAACAACCATAAATAACAGTTGTTACTCACATTGATTAATAATACATGGTTAGAAGGTGCGTATTTGCCCTACCCCGAGAATTCTGTAAAAACACAAGAATATTTGCTTTCATCCTTCAATTTTTGTTTGCTCAGATTTTTCAGACCAGTTTTTTTCTAAATATCTGTGCTCACAAATCAAAGGCACTGAGGATACTTCATGTTCAGGATCCTTTCTCTAGCACTTCAGATTAAACTCAGCACATACATCTCTTTTGTAAAGAGCATCACTCCATTCAAGGACCGATGTCAAAATGTGAACACCCAAACTATCTCAAATTAAAGGGAACATAATATTCCATTTTGCTCACTAGCAGAAGACACAAATGTATACTCATCCTTTACAGGACCGTACAAAGAAAATGCACTTGAGAGCTTTCCTCTCTTAGGGAATCGAAAGACATAACACTATGTTACAGCTGTGATATCAGAGAATGCTTTATATCACACTATGGGCCCATCTTTGACTCATCCTAGAGAAAGATGCAAGAGCATAACCATCAATACCTGAGTGTCCTATCTGCTCTGCAGTGACTTTGGTTGCTCCAGAGGATGAACTTGAAAAAGGCACAGTAACTGAATTTAAATATGAGTTCACTGTATGGGTGATTTTTATTGCCAGTTTCATCAGTGAAGGCACTGTCAGTGTTTCACATGGCTTATGACAGGCCACAGAAGGAAAGAGAAAAATGTCTATTAAGTACATCAGCCTTGGGCAGTGGCAGCAGACTCCTGGCCATAAAACAGAAAATCCACAAATGAACCTCAAACCCATCACATGATATAGTATTAAGGTTTCTTTCTATTAAAACCATACCAAGACTGTACTTGTGTTCATGGTTCACATGAGAGGAGAAGACTCATTCATACTCCTACTTGGCTGACTCAGATTATACAAATTTACTCAATCTGTCCATGTGTTCCCACCAACAGCATTTCCTTGCCTAACACAGATTTTCTGCCAATATTTCTTTTGAGGCATTTTTCTATTCTGTTATCATTACTAGGCATCTTTTGAGATTGTTCTTTCTTCCTTTTCTCTTAAAATTCATCTGCTGTGAATTGAACAGTTTTCTTCATATCCGGCTGTATGAATGAGAGATTTGAAGACTTTGCTGATTCAAGGAACTGCAATGATTGACTGGAACAGCAGTACAGTAATAAGGGGAATCACCAGGGGTATGTTGGAGCAGACAGCTGTTATATTATTTTGGACAGGCAGTTTTTCTTATAAATATTTACTGTATAGAAAAACAGACAGCTATTGTAGTAGTGATCTGGAAAAAATTTTGAGAAATGACTAGGATTTTCCCTATGAGACCAACATCAAAAGCTGTAACTGAATATACTTATGGTCCAATATTGCACAAAATTTGGACTCAGCCTGTATTTAGGCAAAAATTCCAGTGAAGTATTTTCAGTGTGAATTTTCTTGAACAGGCATCTCAAGACTCACACCTACTGCTTGCAAATCTCACCCACTCTGAGACATGTGCCTGACAAAAATGACCAAACATTCCTCTGACATAAAGGAGCCTTCACAGATCTCACTACAGCTGGCTTGATTTACACCAGTGCAACATTTGATCCAGCAGTAGAGATCAGTAAATTTGTTAAGAAATCATTTAGATGTATACAAAATATTTTATCTGAGCAGTTCCTTCTTTTAACATCAAGCTCTGAACATCTAAAATAAACCATTTCTAATAGCCACAGAGAACAAAGATTACTCAAAAAAATCATACTAGGAAATTTCAATAACTTGAGAAAGCCATAATTTAATTGTAGTAGTAGTTGTTGTTTTAAAATTGGCTCTATCGTTATGTAAAATGCTGTACCTATGAGATAATTGACTTTTCCCTGTAATTAAGCCTGCAATTAAAAAAATGTTATCATCACTTAAATAACTGCTTGGGAAACAATTCAATGAAAAGAAGAGCTAAAATTGAATGAATGGTCTTTTCTCAGAGTGTGAATAACAACAAGGTTTCATAGTCTGTCAGTCACGGTATCAGTAAGCTTTTCTTTGAAAACGTTTTCATTTTTCAAGCTGTTAGAGGGATTGCTATAGATCCTGGGGGCATAAGCCTGAAAGAAAGATCATAATTCAGCAATAGGAGGTCTTCTTATCTCACTTAACAGTAAGCTGGCAGAGGATAGGGACCCACACTTTGTTTACACAGGGAATAAACAGCATACCTATTTTGTGCCTGAACTGGCTTTTAAACCCTGATGGTATAGAGGTGGTGGATGAAGAGAAGAGTGACACAGAGACAGTGAGGAAAAAGCAGTGTGCATGAGTGTGTAGGTGTGTAATTAGTGAGACTATTCACATCTTCAAAATAGAAAAAGGCATCTGCCTTGTCTTTACAGTATCCCTTGATCTCCTGGTTAAATTGTATTTTTAGGATTCTATTCAAATGTCATTCTGGAAATAACATTCAGCTTCCTTCGACAAGAAAAGAGACAGGGTGGTATTAAGTTACCCATTTGGTGAAAGAAAAGTTGTGACTCAATTTTATATTATTCTTAATTAAATTAAACAGAGAAGATTACCGAAGAGCTGACTGAAAACAAGGAGAAAAAACAACAACAACAACAACAAAGCAAACAGAGGTAACAGATTCTTGATCCTTGGTAGACTATTGGGTAAAGAAAATAACTGGATAGCTGGAGCAAGAGGGTTATGGTCAATACCTCTCTGTCCAGATGAAGGGTGGTGATGAGTGGTGTCCTCAGGTCTTGGAATGGGTGATCTTCAGCATCTTTAACAATGGCACAGGGGATTGAATTGACTGCACCTTCAGCAAGTTTTCAGAAAAAAAATCAAGCTGAGTGGTGCAGCTGATACAATAGAAGGAAGGAATACCATCCCAAGGGGTCTGGACAGGCTTCAAAAGGCCTACAAGAAAGTAATGAGGTTCGATAAGACCAAGTGCAAGGTGTTGTACTGGGACAATCCCAGGCACAAGTACAAAGTAGGAGAAGAACTCATTGAGAGCAGCCCTGCAAAGAAGGACTTAAGGGCACTGGTGGACAAAAAGCTGGACATGAACCAGCCATGTTCTCTGCTCTTGCATCCTGGAAGGCCACCTTCATGAATGGAAAAGGGGGAATGGTTTAAAATAAAAGAGATTTACAGTAGGTGTTAATAAGAGATTTTTCACTCATAGAATGGTGAAGCACTGGACCAGGTTGCCCAGAGAAGTTACGGATGCCCCATCTCTGAAGGTATTCTGGTTGGATAGGATCCTAGGCAGCCTGATCTACTGGATGGGAATCCTGCCCCCACCAGGGGTTGGAACTGTATGATCTTTTAAGGTCCCTTCCAACCCAAGCCATTCTACAATTCTATAATTTTGTGAAACAGACATTTCACTGAGCTAAATTCTGCTACACCTAGTTATCATGAATGGCTTTTCCATGTGTGGAAACTTAATTTATTTCAGTAGATGGGTCTACTTGTAAAGGAAAGTATTCCACTAAAAAAAAAAAAAAAAAAACAGCCAACAAAGACACCGGGAGAGGTTAAACTGTTTATAACAGCAGTGTGCTAATTTGTCTAATAAGAACAGCTCATTTCATCCTTTTAGAAGAACTGCATTTAAAGTTTGATTATAATAATATATTTTAATTTGGAGTTACAGGTGACATTCACCACGAAGAAAGATGAGTAATTACCTCAGATGGCTGCTGTGAATCCACAAAAATCAAACCAAACCAAACAAAAGTAAGTTTGGACTGAAAAAGAAATATAGTAGGAGAATTTACGCTTATTCTAACACTACTGTAACAAGGAGTTTTGACTTCTGATTTTCTCTGAAGATTTCTAAATAGACTCCTCTGGATATTACAAGAAAGTAGATTACGAAAACAGATAAATTGAAGTATACCAGCTCTAAAAATAACCCTTTAGAAGTTACAACTTGAAGATAAAAATTATTATTTATATTACGCTACCTTTGTTCCAAAAGATAATTTGACTCTTAAAGGTCTTTAAAAATTTAAAAAAGTAAAAATTTCTGTTTTCTTTCATTTTTACTGCAGCAAAGCCAAATGAGTGTAAAACAGTTTTAACTGTTTTAAGTAATCAGCTTGGCTGTCTCATTCCCTCATGAAAGATAATGAAGTGTGCTTGATCAGAAGGTTCATTAAAAATGATTACATGAAAAAAGAAAGTCATTACAAATGGGATTGCTAATTGGAAAAAAAAATGAGTTAACGTATGACTGAAGTTTGGATCAAAGTTCAGAGTCAAAAAAAAAAATACAGCAATTTGTTTTCCCTTGTGCATTAGTTTGTGTGATATTATGACGCTGAGTTCCTCTATAATATCAACTTTCATTTCTCTATGTGATGTTGAAATAATTTACATTTTTCAAAATTACATTTGAGTTTCTGCATATGAATTACCCAAGGAAGTAATTGACTGTTTAGAAATCAATGTTTCTAATAACCAAACCTGTGTTGAATCATTATAACTTCCAGAGCTAGTAATGTTCTTTGTATGATTTTTGAATTAAGCATGTCACATCACTGATACCTCCTACCCTTTAAATTGGATTAGAGTAAAAATAGTAGCCAGAGAAAGGAATCATTTTTAATGTTTCATTTGCATAGTGAATATAATCAGAGTAAAAAGTGGTATGCGTTCTTTACCTTATCATGGGCACATATTTCTTAAATTGCCCTGTAAACCTCATAGAAGACAAACCTCTGATTAAGATTTCCTTTTCAGAGGCAATAAAGCCTTATCTTTTCAGACATAAGAAAAAGCATTGCTGTAACAAGAATACTCACAGCTTAACAGTTAACATACCAAAATAACAAGGTAAAGTAAATGCAAGGGAACTACTGAGAAGAAGGATGTTTCTGCTGAAATATACAGTAGGATTTCAGATTTCCACTGAAATGTGTATTAAGATTTCAGCCTACAGGGACTGGATTATGCAATGAGCATATACTGAATAATTTTTTCTTCCTCAGCAGATTATATAGTGTTTTTGAGTAAAAATTAGCAATAGGACTAGGACTTCCTTTCCAAAATCTATGTATTCTAAATGCCTTGTAAGAATAGAATAAATGACATATATCTCTTCATTGCCATAGAGATATCTCAGATAGCAAACTTAACCTAGATACCTACCTTTATGCACAGCAGGAGGATGAGATGAACACTGAGTGCTCTTTGTTCGTTTTTAGGGTTTTCCAGAAAGTCAGCAGAGTTTATCTAATTGCTTGGGACTTACGGAGAATAGATTTTCTTATAAAGCCTGTATTATGTGGCATTTTTTGTAAAGAAGTCAAAGCTTCAACTTGATTAAACAATGATGTGAAAGTACAAACTTTTTGTGTGCAACATAGAATTATAGAATCATAAAATAGTAAAGGTTGGAAAAGACCTCTAAGAACCTCTAAAGGATGTGAAATGTAACTTGAAGGATTTCTGCAGATGCACTGGTCAGAAGAGACAGCAAAAGAGTGTGTATCCCCTTTGATAAATGAGAAGGGAGAGACAGCAACAGTGGATATAAAAAAGGTTGAGGTATTCTATGAGTTCTGTGAATTGTGGAAGGAAGGGATGCCATTCAGAGGAACCTTAACAGATTTGAAAGGTAGGCCCTGGTGAACCTAATGAAGTTCAACATGGCAAAGTGCAACATTTTGCACTCAGGCTGGAGGAATCCCAGGCATCTCTACAGACTGGAAGGAGCAGTCCTTGAGAGTAGCCCTGCAGAGAAGGACCTGGGGGTCTTGATGGATGAAAAGCTTAACCAGCAGTGTGCTCCTGCAGGTTGGAAAGCAAATGATATTCTGGGCTCCATCAGAAGAAGGGTGGCCAGTAGGGACAGGGAGATGATTGTCCCTCTCTACTCTGCTTCTGTGAGGCCCCATCTGGAGTACTGTGTCCAGGTCTGGAGCATCCAAAACAAGACAGAGAGATGTTGGAGAAGGTCCAGAGGAGAGCCACAAAGATGATCAGGGGGCTGGAGCACCTCCCCTACGAAGACAAGCTGAGGGAGCTGGGCTTGTTCAGCCTGGAGAAGAGAAGGCTGCAGGGTGACCTCATTGCAACCTTTCAGTACCTAAAGAGAACCTATAAACAGGAGGGGAGTAAACTCTTTGAAAGGGTGATAACTGCAGGACAAGGGGAAATAGTTGAAGGAGGGAAGATTTAGGTTGCATGTCAGGGGAAAGTTCTTTACAGAGAGAGTGGTGAGGTGCTGGAACAGGCTGTCCGGAGAGGTTGTGGATGCCCTGTCCCTGGAGGTGTGCAAGGACAGGTTGGAATGGGACTTGGGCAGCCTGGTCTAGTATTACATGGGGAAGTTGGCAGCCCTGCCTGTGGCAGGGAGGTTAGAGATTCATGATCCTTGAGGTTCCTTCCAACCTGAGCCATTCTGTGATTCTGTGAGTTCCTTATCTTGGACTTCATTGACAATCAGGTTTCTCATGCCTCTTGTGTTCTGGAACCTCTAGGTAGGGCCAGGGGAGCAAACTCCTTCCCACTGTAAGAGCAGAGCAAGTACAAGTCTGCCTCATGAGGCTTAGTGTACACAAGTCTATGGAGCCAGATGAAATGCATCCCATGGTTCTGAAGGAACAGGATGATGAGATTACCAAGGTACTCTCCATCATATTTGAAAAGTAATGGCTGTCAGGGGTCTGGAAAAAAGGTGATATCATTCCAATTTTTAAGAAAGGAAGACAGAAAAAGAAAACCCAGAGAACTAAAAGCCAGAGAGCTTCACGTCTGTGCTTTGGAAGATCATGAAGCAGATACTTGTGGAAGTGTTAAGCACATGCATAATGAGAAGGTAATCGAAGAGGACCAGCATGACTTCACCAGGAGCATTTCATGCCTGACTAATCTGGTGGCCTTCTATGATGGGAGTAACAGTATTTGTTGACAAAGGAAAGTAAATTGATGTTATTTACCTGGACACATGCAAGGTCTTTGCCACAGTCCTGAACCACAACCTTATCTCCAAATTGGAAAGATACGAATTTGAAGACTGAATGACTACATGGGTTAAGAGTAGGTTGGATGGTCACAGCCTGAGAATAGATGTTTCCTAATATATAATCTGAACCTCCCTTAGTGCAACTTGAGATCATTCCCTCTAGTCCTACTCCCTCTAGCTCCTGGCCGATCCCCACCTTGCCACAACCTCCTTTCAAGCAGTTGTAGAGAGTGATAAGGCCTCCCTGAGCCTCCTCTTCTCCAGACTAAACAATCCCAGATCCCTCAGCCACTCCTCATAAGACTTGTGCTCCAGATCCTTCACCAGTTTCCTTGTACTTCTTTGGATATGCTCCAGCATCTGAAGGTCTTTCATGTAGTGAGGGGCCCAAAACTGAACACAGTACTCAAAGTGCAGCCTCACCAGTGCCGAGCACAGGGAGAAGATCAATTCCCTAGTCCTAAACTATTTCTGATGCAAGCTGGGATACCACTGGCCATCTTGGCCATGTGGCACACTGCTGGCTCATGTACAACGTTATCTAGTACGACCTGATACTTTTCCTCCATGCATCTTGCCAGCCACTGTGCCCCAAGCCTGTTACAAAGTGTGGGGTTGCTGTGAACAAAGTGCAGGACATGGCACTTAGTCTTGTTGAAGCTTGTACAGCTGGCCTCAGCCCATCAATCCAGTTGGTTCAGATCCCTCTGTAGAGCCTTTCTACCCTCAACACTTCTTCCCAATTTGGTATCATCTGAAAATTTACTAAGAGTGTACTCAATTGTCCAGGTCATCAGTAAGGATATTAAATAGGGCTGTCCCCAATACTGACACTTGAGGAACACCACTGGTGACTGGCCACCGCCTGGATTTAACTACATTCACCCCTACTCTCTGGACACAGATATCCATCCAGTTTTTCAACCAGAAAAGAGCATACCTGTCTAAACTATAAGCTGCTACCTCCTCCTGGAGAGTGCTGTGGGAGATTACTTAAAGAAAATAGATTACTTGAAAAAAAAGTCTCTGTGGCAAAATACATCACTATATGTCGTATTCTTTGTTAAATGGATGTAAGTATAGGTTTCACAGGACTGTTCAAAGCTAACTTAGAAAGTAAGACTGTAAATTAATTAAATTACTTAATTTAAAATAATTATTTAAAAAGAAATCTTATTCACTGCTGTGTCTTTAAGAGACAGAAATGTATTCTTTATCAGGAACATTAATCAAGGAGCAACAAAGAAAAATGCTGTGAAGACAGTGCCTATTCTACTTTTTTTTGAAATGTTGTTCTATCTTGTATATATATTGTATCAGTTATAACTGATACTGTGAAGTAAGCAGGAAATTAGGTCACCCTTACTATTTGTAAAATTTATTTCTACCACTAATTAATTCAATTGTACTGCATTTAAGCATCTGGAACTTGATTGTTCATTGTCTTGCCCTTGAGTATAGGTATTGTTTTGAATTCAGTTTGTACAGTGTAATGAAAATGCAAGAAATGAGAGTGTAAAATGTACAGTTACTGCATCCTAAAGCCTGGAATCTGAAACAGTCTCTCTGTAAGCAAACTTCTTACACAAAAATGCAGGACATAAATATTATTAAACAGGCATTGGATTGAAGAATGACTTACAGGTAGAAATTGTACTGCTGATACTTGTCTGAGGAAAGTTAAAAAAAAAAATGTTGACAGAATTTATCAATTGATGTTAGTTACATCACTGAGCTGCAGATTATATCTATCTTTACAAATAAAACAGTTATAAAGTTTGTTGGGATCCAAGGAATCATTAACATCCCGCGACCCTTGTTCTGTGAAGAAACACTTCTTATTGCACTTGTCTGGAAAAAGATTCTGCAGAGAAACATCTACACAGTACACCATTGTAGGCTGCAGATCCTCTGAAAAGGCATGGTGAACTGAATATTAACACCATTTCACACATTCCCAAGATGTATGCAATTACCTCAGGGAGAAGAGCTGGGAATGTGAGGTCTCAAGGGCTTAGATAATGACATAAAATAAATTGCAACGATTACTCGTATATTTTTCCAAGAGACATATTATTTAAAACCTGTCTAGGCTTTTGAGAATGAAAGACAGAGGAATGTCCACTTTATGAAATTGCTATTAATGTGTGACCTAGAGTTGAAGACAAGGTTAATTATGGGTTTTTAACAGAAGTATCATTCTGGTTTAATATCAGTACCCAGGCCTTAAATATTGAAGTAAGTCACATTTTTCAGGGACAATTGCCTTTGAATGAAGAATGGCGGGGCTCTGATCTCTGCTGACCCTTACGGCTCCCACTGTGCAAGCCATAGCAACAGTGTTGCTACAGCAACTGGGGAACACAACGTAAAATAGAATAAAACCATGAAATCTGATGTCATACTTTCATGAGATACAAAATTGCAAATAACTTCCTAAAGTAGATTTATTATGTGTTTAATATATTGTATAAAAATTATATGGGATCAATCTGAATTGAAAAGGGATGGTGTTGCTGTAACACTACCGACAGAACTAGGAGGTAAGCCAATCTTCCAGGATGCATAAATGTCCTTGTCAAATGTTTGGTGCTTAAGGCTCTCAAATCACACATATCTTTTCTCAGTGCTTTCATCCTGTGGAGCTTTTAATCTTAAATAGAAAAAGAAAAAAATAAAATACACCATTACACACCTGTGTGATGAACTACCATCAGTTTTTAAATGACTATGTCCTTATCAAATGCACAACAAAACAATATCAGAACAAGTCCTATTTATTGGAAAACATTCTTACTACTCAACACAACATTTGATAATTAATATAGCTTTGCAGTAAGCTTAAGTATGTTCACTGAATGGATGATGGATTCTGCTATGCATATTATAATAGGCTCAGTAAACTACATAGCACAGCGCAAGACATTTTTTTAGAAGGATCAGAAGAACTTATACTGATTAATTTCATTCAGTTTTTGTTTTGTTTTGTTTTGTTGTTTGTTTGCTTGTTTGTTTGTTTTTCTCTGTGTATCACAATAATGAAAGCTGGATACTTTAAAAAAAAAAAAAAAAAAAAAACACACAAAAAAAAACAAACACAAAAAAGTAATATTTTATCCAGACATAGATTTCTATACCAGACAGGTAAATTTCTGCCAGAACACATATGGTGATCTGCTGAAAATTTCATCTTGTGCTGCTATGCTCTATCACACATATTGCGCTGAAGATATTTTGCCTTATTAGAAGACTTCACAAGCAGAGTGGTCCAAAATTTCACTTTGCAAATATCTTCTCTAAAAATTATCTTTAAAAAAAGAAATGCAGAAAGTTTAATGCAGAAAGTTTCAGGAGGAACTTGCACAAATCACAGGTTTGATTAGATTGATTAGATCCTGCTCTTACAAGGTCATAAGGGGATCAAAGTAAGGGTTTGTGTATGTTCCTGGAAAGCTGATATATATGATCACTGCAAACCAAGAATGTTATATTTCAATTAGTTGTTTGAATATTTTAAGGTTCTTACCCGACAAAATGTTATTTTCACAAAAATTAGTCACTTTTTCACCAAATATATGAAAATGATCACTCGTTTCTAGAAGAAACTTTGTACAGGTTACTGACAATGAAACAATATGGCATATTTTTTTCAATTAAAAGCTAAAACAATAAATAATAAGTCTCTTAAAAACAACAACAAAAAAATCATTTCCACTCAACCAGCTCTAACATTCCTAAAGCTATCTGCAACAAATTCACTGAAAACACAAGCTTATATTTGCAGCCTAATTGAAATGTCAGTAAAGAATTTGATTTTATGGCTGAAATTCTAATTCTGACATCACATTTAAACTGTTTGTGAAATCCAACTGCAAACTCAAGGACACAGCATTGAATATATATATCTGTGTAACAACTAAGTCTTTTTTGAAAGAAAAAAGTTAAGAGCTTTGCCCTCCTTTCTGAACTATGCTATTATGTCCAGTTGGTAATACAGGAAAATCTGTAAATTTGTTTAAAGAAAAAAATGAATTTTTCATGTCCATTAGCTGTAATTTTAGTAGTGTCAGTTTTGGAGTTAAAACAGAATCTTCCTGAACAACCTCTTCATTTCAGCTCTATTATTTCTATGAGATCTGGAGTTCTCTTAGGTCAAGTATTGTATTAAACTGGAATTAGGACATTGTTGGAAATACAGGAAGATTCCTCTAGGATTGAGTTGGGTGGGTGTTTTGTTTGTTTTGAACAGAGCTTCACTTTCTGACTGCAGCAGAAAGGACAGTGAGTTAATGCCACAAGTCACTTGTGAAGGACACAGCTGAGTAAAGTGTTTGTGTGCATAGCACTCAGTGATGGCTGTTCTAGATCATTTATTGAACAGACTTCCATTTCAAGAAAGCATTTAGCTTTCTCGTTTCCTGAACAGAGGTGAGGTGTAACAACCCCAAACAACTTTCATTTCCCTGTAGAGCATGCAAGTTTGGGATTTCACTTTTCCAGCTCAGCTATCTGCCATTTATTTTATCTGTTTCCCCATACTTCAGATTTTCCTTCCTTTTTGATGAGAACTACTCATCTGTTCCACTTTTTCATATCTCTGGATACACACACATGCACTCATGTAGGAGGTCAAGTGCTGCCCCTCACACTCAGGATCCACAAGCAGCAGGAACATCTAAATAAGTCCCATCTCCACTCCTTGCAAATACGGGACAAAGTCTGAAGATGTACCACTACATGTACTTTCTGTAACCAGTAACTCATAAACTTCATTCTCTTTAACTGAAACAACATCAGTCACATGTCCCTTAAGGATAAAAATATTTTCAGTGATACAGTTTATTTTGTGGATGACATTTTTGTCTTCACCATTTTTTCCATTCTCACAGAGGTCCCCTTCCCTGTTATGAGTGCTATGCTGTGTGAAAAGCGAGCAAACCTAATTGTTTCATTCACGTTTCCTGTGCCACTGGATCAGGAGGAACTTTGACATTAAGCTCAGAGATTGTTGGATCCAGCCCTAAACAGGCTCAGGTACTGTAATAACATTGTTTCCTCTTGTTTTCAACAATGTAGCTTGTTCTTTCTATTAATGTCCATCCAACACATCAAAGAATGAGCAAATCAAGGCAGGTTACATCTAAAAAGAACATAATCCCCATCAACAATGTTTAAGGCTAAAGCTATGACCTATTTTGACTAATAAACAAAATGGGCTTCACAGGTGTCAGAATTTCACTGCAACCAATAATCTTTATTTTGCAAGAGTGAAATAAAAACAAAAGGTATTTATCTGTAAAATAACAACTTGACTCTTGCCAGGTTCATGCTAAAACAGGAGATTTCTGAAGGTATTTTCAAACGTATTTTTAGTCATGAACTTTTAATTCTTCACATATGTGATGTGGGGAGGGAATATTGGTATTATTTGATTTTTTAAAATCTACTTTCCAGGCTTCATTATTTAATCATCTGAAAAGCTGGGAAATATACTTTTGACTAAATAGCTTTATGTGTATTGTTCATTTTATTTTTTAGCTAGTCTCCATGATACCATTGCAATTCTGATAACATTGATAGAGCAGGAAAGAGCTGGAAACTTTTACATTAAGTTACCTAATAATACTATTCATTGAAAGATATTGTCATATATAAAAACCAATTGACAATAAGCTGGCATAATAAACATATTTCATAATGCACAGTTCTAATATATCCTAATCTTTCTATTTATCTGTTCTAACTTTTCATAGTTTTGCATAGTTTCAAGCATTGAGTAGAACAAATCTTAATAAAATCTGATTTCTATTAAACTGTCAGCTCTCTAGAGCAAATATTATTGTTTTTATCTGTGTGGAAAGATGTATGGGAACACTTGTGTTGGCACCAGGAATAAATAAAGATCATCTTCATTTTCTTTGTATTTTTCCTATTTTGTAACTTGTTATCAAATAGACTTACAAAATAAGAGAGAGCCTTTACCTTGCATGTTCCATAGGTAAGTTTGATTTTTTGCAAGCAATTTTTGTGGCAATTAAATTTTGATGATCTGTCAGACATCTGCAGTGAGTAACATAATTGGCTCTAATTTAAAAAAACAATATTTTTTTTTCTGTACAAGTAGCCAAAGAAAACAAAGAAAGGGGACAAAGGGTTAAAATCTCAGCCAACTGCCTTTCCTCAGGAAAAGCCTGTCGTTGAGACAAGGGGAAATCATATATGAGAATCATTTTCCCACTCTACATATAAATAAAGAGAAACTTTACTGTGAAAATATTAGCCATGATGTTATTTCTGACAGATGTGCTTACATCTTGACTCCATCACAGCCCAATGTAATGTTTTTGAACTCTACCTCAATTCAATACATATTTACTCAGAGAGAGTGGAGAAAGACAAGAAAATATAATATTCAGAGTACAGGATATGCAGATAGCCATCATCCAAATCATTATCCAATAGGGCCAGGCAGGTAACACTCACAACATTTACTATGTGCACAAATGGTTTCCATTAAAATTTGTTAGACTGTATAGTACCTCCCACTCAAAGGAGAAGGAAGGGATAGGGATAATAAAAAGATGTGGAGTGAACTGTAAACTATTATGCCTGTATTTGCTCCTGATTGCTCCTGCTTATTTGTAGAAATTCAGCCCTTCTTCAGTAGCCTGCTCTGTCTTATGACAGCGTGTAGTAGAAGAGATGGTCACCAATACCACATGAAGCAGCTAGATTTTTGTTCATCCCCATTTCTTTGTTGCAGTGCATATGATCTTCTTTATTCTTTATTTTAGTGCATCCCTTATACGCTGGTTTCAAGTGGATAAACGCTGACTGATAAGGTTTATTCACTCCAGCTGGAGTTTTCCCTGAAGATGATGTGTTTCAATTAACACACATCTCCATGACTTGAGCAGCATTTTATCACATGCCTCAAAAAATCATGAATTCTTCATATTTGCCCCTCAACTGGGGCACTCAGAGCCAGAGTTGCTGTTCTGCATCTCCTGCAACTGAAGCATCTCACTGTTCAGGCAACCATCGCTGGCAATCCTTAACAGGAGCCGATGCTGTTGACCTTTCTTGTCCTCTCCATCAGTGCAACACCTTACAGTGGAGATTTGGCTGTTACTACAGTTACTGCAAAAAGAGGGTTTTTGACATTTCCAATTGAGCTCTTACCTTCACCAGGAAGAAATCTCTTCTCCACACTGAAGAGGGACTTTTGACTCCTCGGGATCCATGGAGATGATGATTGCGTTCCCCATATCTGTGGTTTATTAATTGCAGGATACCCTTAAATACATGGTTTTTCTGAATAGATCTTCTCTATAATTGTTCAGTTGTTGTTCTTTCTTTTTTCTTCTTTTTAAAATGAAGATAAAAATATGATCATAAATGTGACATTCAAGAATATATATATATAAATCTTAAATCTTGTCATGTGAAAAAACAGGGGAAAAAAGGATCAGAAAATCTACTATTGTTTGTTTGTTTCAGAAGAATCTCATGGAAAGGACCAACTTCACCTAGCAATTGCAAAGTCAGGTTAATAATTGAAAAAAAGGAAAAGAAAAATCAATCTGTTTTATAGTCAGCTCTGTATGTTTATGAAAATCCTCACTCACCAGAAACTTGTTTAATATCTGTGAAACAGAACTTAAGGAAACACCATTGTTTAACATGATACAGGCTGATGCAACAATCTTCATTTCCTTTAAGTGTAATAAGATCATTATTTCAGATATTCAGTAAGGGTCTGGAGGAAAGAAAATGAAGAGGCGCTGAAGATCTAGATTTATATCTCCAGAGATTCCCTGGACACCCTGTTAGGCTTTCTGAGATGTGAAGAACTTTCTTCAGCCCTTCAAAATACAATAACCAGAAAGGTTGACCAGAAGGTCAGGATGAAGTTACTATTGAGGTTTGGTTACCCAAAGGGATTTGCAAAACATCCAAGAAAATAGAAATATCTCTGTCAGCCTCATAATGAAGAAAGTCAGAAAAGCCCCTGCAAAACAGGAGGTAATGTAATTTCAAACATGCCCTTTAGAACACTTATACTTCCACTACATTGAACAGAGTGTGAGATTTTTATTGTTCCATCTTTGAACAGTCATGCTCGGTTAAGAAGTTTTTTAGAGGACAGATCTTAGGCATTCAAAAGCACTAAGTCAAAAACCTGTTTTCTGAAACATACAGAAGAAAATGAAGTTCTGCCATCAGTTATCTTAGACTGCTTCCTAATTATCTCTCTTCCTAGGATATGGCTGCTCAGAATTGAGTTCCCTAAAGCACAAAGCTATCTGAACTAACTTAACCTAGTTAGCTCAGACATCATTACTACTCCAGTGGCAGCAGTCTGAGCTAATTTCGCCTCCTCATCAGAGCAAATTGCTCTATCTTCAGCAGCAGTAGGCTTGGAATAAGAAATTGCCAGTTTATATAGACATGGTGTACAACCTCTTCTTAAAGTTAGCTTTTCATGTGGGCACAGTAAATCATCATTAGCATTTGTACAATGCACCAGAGATTTTTGAGGTGGTGACAGATTTTCAGCTATGCAGTAAAACTTTTTTTTTTTTGCCCATGAAGGGATGAAATACTGAAGCAAAACTGAACATTTACAAATGTTATCATTTGTGGTACTGAAAGATCAAGTAGCAGAACTAAGCAGACAAGCAGATGCACTCAGAAAAAATCAATGCATATGAGATATTTTTTTGATGACACATGCCTGGTTTTAAACTCCAAAGAGGTGACAGGGGAAGGAGATCAGCTGCAGGGATGGAAAAGATGAGTGAAATAGAGATAAGGCACAAGAGAAACAGGATAATACGGAAGATAACGACTGAGTAATTGTGAAGAAAGATATTAAGAGGGGAAGGAAGCGTGACAAAAGCAGTGAACAAAGTAACAGTGTCTAGTGTATCAAGTATTGGATTTCATAGATGCTGAATCAGAAGTTCAAATATAATACTGGAAATACATCAGAAATGAGGTGACAAAACAATGTAATCTGCATGACTATATTTCTTACTAGTGGCGAAATCAAAGCAGGGAAGGTAACAGTGGGAAAGGGGGCAATTTGACCTTCACTTCTTCGCAAAAGGAAAAATATGGAAGAAAAACACTGAATTTTTTTCTTTAATTGAAAATCTTCTTTCTTCTTTTGTCTAAATCATCAATGGTTGCTGATTATTACTAAATTTTACTTTCACTGCTGCATTGCTTTTTCGTTGTTGTTTTTGTAAAGCTGTGCTCAGTTAATAGATGCTTTTGTTTCACAGAGTGTTGCTAGGAAGCATTTCGTAAAAGCTACCTTTGTTATCAGGTGCTGCTGGTACCAAATCTACCCTTCAGATACTGGCCTCCTGTGGGTATGCAGGACTCCATACCCTCAGACAGGGACAAGTCTGACCACGTAAACACTCCTCTATGTGACACACAATTCCTAATGAGGCACCAAGACACAGAACACTTGCATGATGGATTTGTGCCCCAAAAGTGACAGGAGAGGTACTCAAGAGCATTACATATAAGCCACACCAGGTAGGAGGGCCTGTTTCACAAAGCTGTAGCCAGGAAATAGGTCTTCTAGAGGGAATCCTTTTCTCACAGAGCCTGATGAGAAGATACCCTCCATCTGTATTTGCACCCAACACCTCTAAACTTCATTGTCTTCAGGACCACAGCACAACTCCTCTGATATTGAACTAGCTACAGATTGAAGTTATTGAACAGATTGCTCAAAACTGAGAGCTGAAAGGTGCACCAAGATTTTTTTCTCCATTATTCTTCTTAGTGTAATGTCTTACAGATTCTTAGTCCAAGAATAAAAAACCATTAAGATCAATATGGATGTGATCAGCCTTGCACTATGGGGAAGGAGGGTTTCTTATAAGTTCTATCTTCTGCTTAATGTCTAATACAAGTCCTGGTTTGTCATATAATGATGTCATTATGCAAAAAGCTGTAGTTAAAATAGATCAGAAATCATGACTTGCAATATAGAATTAAATAAAAAATATCATATTGCCCATTACTGAATCTTAGCAAATTTCAAATTGAAATACAGAGCAGAAAATATCAAAATTTGAGAATGTTTTTTTTTTTTTTTCAGCTAAGAATTTAATTGTTATTTGAAAGTAATACAAAAGACAAGTAGAAAAAAAGAAAGCTTGACTGATGGGGGCTTTTTTTCTTTTTCCTTCCTTTTTTATGTGTGTGTCTGTGTGTGTATATATGTATATATATATATACATATATATATATATATATAAATATTTTACAGTTGTAATCCAAAATAGATGTACTATTGAGTTCTTCATATATAAAGATGGGAAAGCAAAAAGTGAAATTAACTCATTATTTTTCATATCTTTATTATAAAAACTTTTTTACTATCTCCTTTCCACCATTAATTCAGCTGTATACCATATAAAAATGCAAAAGTCAAATCAATGTTTCTGAAAGTTCTAAAATATTTCAGCGTACAGCAAATACTGAAATTACTGGATATTTTGGCCCCCCACACCATTCTGAAGCTCTGTAAGCTACTGGTTTGTCTTCCATACAAACAAAGCTGAAGCATCTTATTACCATGGGATTCACTCATTGTTACTTGCATTTATAGGAAAGGAAACAGAAAGCTTAAATTGTTTGAAACAACAACCAAAGCTGCAAGTTTTCCAGCTAAAGGTTACTTTATCTTAATAGCTGAAACTCACACTTGTTCAGAGGACCATACCAGGCCCTTAAAATGAATTTAATTCCTTATAATATTGCCATAAATTTAAGCAATAAGTTAACACATGAGTCTTGCTCTAGTCTGAGAAATGAATTTCACCTGTGGTGAGGGTTGTGTGAAAGGAAAAAAAATGCACGAGAAAGATTCACATGACTAAGTAAACTGATAAGTTAAGTAAGAAGACTGGCGAAAAGCTTGCTATGAATTGGTCATATTGGATAAACAAAGTGAGAAAAGTAGTCTGAGATATTTTAAAAGCCATTCTAAACCTTTACTTAGAAACAGAAGAGAGATGGACTATGCTTTCTTTGTGTTAGCCAAGAATAAGGGGTGAAGATATATTTGTTCCATTCATGCCTTTGCTGAGGCTCTGAATTTTCAAACACGCTGAATTAAAGCCAGAGGAAAATCTGAGCTTTAGAGATACAAAATAAACTTTTGATGAAGAAAAAGACTGTATCAGGATAACTATTAAATGCTATTTTCCACCAATTAATATCATAACAGGTACAGCTCTAACAGGATTAGAAAATGTAGTTTGATGTGGCATCTCTGGAATAGAATACAGAAAAAAGGGTCATGCTGAAGAAAAGCAAATTGCTGGGTTTCATGACCCAGCCAAATAGATTAATATGTATAAAACCTACAGATATTTTAATTCAGGCAGGATTTATCTACTTGCGTAACACAACTTCTTATGTCTTTATGCCCCAACCACACAAACTATGTGTCCAAATGGAGGTTGAATATCCATCTTCAAGCTTTTAGTAAAGGTCAAGTGAATTATCATATTTATCTGTGAACTGCAGCTGCAAGTTAGCACTGTGCTTATAGAAGTGCATATTTCAAAGTAAAAGATTAAGGGTTTCCTATGCAAGGAAATCAATGAATTCATTTGTCTGATTATATAGATATTTTCACCTTAAAAGTCAAGATATAGGTAGCACACTTGTTAAGTCCTCTTGGAAACCCTGGAATGTTGAAGGCTGTCTCTGAAACTTCTTTTTTGTGTGTGTGTGTGAGATAAGCAATTTAAATTAATAAGGCAATACATATACTTTTGAATGACCTCCCTTTCATTTTACAGTGACAACAGATATTCTGATATAAGACCAGAGCCAGATAGAATAGAAAAAAGACAGGAAATCTTGGTAGAATGGCAGCTGACTTTGGAACATAGATTCATATTTGCAGGCACTTAAACATGGATTTTACTTCAGGAAAAACAGTATGCAATTACAACACAACTGTCTAAATATTACTCCCGTATGGCAACCATATTTCAGTCTCCTATTATGTATGATTTCTGAGATAAGTTTCAGAGTTGTGCTCCAGAAATGACTTAATTCCAAGTCACTTTATGTTGGATATTACTGAATATAATAAGAACCAGTTACTGATGAATATGAAATGGCTGTTTTTCATGTATCTGTTGTGATAGTAACAAGCTTGTGGTTAACCAAATTAAAACTTAGTGTGTGATGTAAAAAACAACAACAACAAAAAACCCTTTAACAAATTAATTATTTAAACTTATATACCTTCTGTAGTGTTAACAAAATGCCTTTCCTCATATCTATAGGGATCTATAGGGATCAATCCTATTGCTTAGATTAAAAGCAATATTTTGAGGATACAGTTATAATAGCGTTCTATAGGCAGAATTGGAATTGTCCTTCATCCTCCTGTACCTGAGCAAAGCTTGTAAAAATGAGCTCTAACTAGAAAAAGTGTTGCAACCCGTCACAGAATAAATGTACAGACCTTCTGCTAGTGTGAATGCATAACATGAAAAAAAATTATAAGCTACCTGTTTTTACTTGTTTCTCAAATATTCTACATACTCTTTAATCTGCATACTCCATAAATTGCTATTGTTCTGAAAAGGAGCAGTTACAAAAAAATTGTCCTCCTCTTTTCCTAGATATTAATTTAATGAGTTTTAATTAAAAATGAGCATTTCAAGATTACACAAGTGTGGACATGGGAGCACGTATTGTGCCACATACATGTGTACACATCATTTGTAAGTGAGTTTCACTACACCTCCACATGAATGATAATGTCTAATTTGAGAGTTTTAATTTTCATCTAATGTGACGCTAAAACAATAAATAAATGAAACATAATTTGAGGTAAAATTAAATGCATCTTTCCTGGATTAAGCTGTCCTTTCCTCCCCAACAAATCATAATGATCCACAGGAACAACAATAGTTAACTCTTTCAGCTGTGTGCAATGGATAAAAAATGGTTGAATTAATATTTCTTAATGTTAGTGTTTAATTTGATTGCAAAATATGCCAGAGGACCTTACTGGATTTAATTATCACTTTATCCTAGAATAATTTAAGGTTTAAAACTTTCAGAGCAAAACTTTCCAGAGTTCTCCTAAGGGGATCCCATTTTCATTATTATTGTTTTTTGACAAGCCACTGTTGAAGACTTAACATTTCATTACTTCAGGACATTAAACTGCTCAGCAGACTGAGCTCATTCCCTCTCAGTACACTGAGTCATCCAGCTTCTATGCAGGGTTTGCAAAATTCCTTTATCTCAGCTAACCTCTGTGACCCACTCCAGTGACTGATTGGCACCTTCCCTGTGTGGGGTTAGGATACCTTCAGGCTCTTTGAGGAGTTTTTCTAAATTGTTCTTTTAGAAGATTAACAAGGCCTTCACAGTTATGAAGCAATCCAGGAACCTCTTCTACCTTTATAAATTGTTGCACAAGAGCCTGGCGTCAATGAACCCATGTGCCTAAATGAGCTCAATGACAAAAAGAGATAAAGATTACAGTTGTAGTGTTTAAACTGACCTGTGATTAGCTGAATTGAATCTGACATGGATTTACTCCATGCTAAAAGATGCAGTGGCCACTGTCAGATTACTAAACTCTGGCAGCTCAACAAATATTTTCATTTTAATCATATAAGAATGATGATCCTGTTCAAATCTTCCCATTTTTATCATCTGAGTTGGAAACATTGGTTGAGAATGCTGTCAGTCAAATAAGCTGTCCTAGCATTAAAACTGATAGCCCCAGGCTACGATGGCTTCTTTCATTTAGCATTTTACGTTGCACAGTTGCACATGCATAAACTGACACTCAATGAGCTAAATTAGATGAGACTGAACAGCCGAATATGTGAGAAAAGATTGTATTCATCCTAACCAACGTGCAAAAACAAACGGAAACAAACTGTATTCTGTAGATTAGGAACTGGGTGCCCTAATGGACAACAGGTTGTCTGTCAGCCAGCAGTGTGCCCTGGTGGCCAAGAAGGCCAATGGTATCTTGGGGTCCATTAAAAAGATCACAGACAGTAGGCTGAGGGCATGATTCTCCCCTTCAGCTCAGCTCTGCTCTGCTAAAGCCATATCTGGAGCACTGTGTTCAGTTCTGGGCTTCTCAGTTCAAGAAAGACAGGGAACTACTGGAGAGAGTCCAGTGAAGAGCCACAAAGATGAATAGGGGCCTGGAGCTCTTAAGAGGAAAGGGTGAGAAACCTGGGACTGTTCAGTCTGGAGAAGAGAAAGCTGAGAGGGGATCTTACCAATGCTTACAAATATCTAATGATGGGAATCAAGTGGGTGGGGTCAGGTTCTTTTTGGTGGTGCCCAGTGAGCAGACAAGGGGCAGTGGACACAGGCTGGAGCACAGGAAGTTCCATTAGAACTCCATCAGGAGTCTCCTTCTCTGGAGATATTCAAAATCCACCTGAATGCTTTCCTGTGTGATCTGTTCTGGGGAACCTGCTTTCAGTAGAGAGCTGGACTCAATTATCTCCAGAGACCTCTTCCAATCCTTCCAGTTCTGTGATTCTGTGAAATGGTAGGATTTTTTTTATTATTTTTTTTATTTATTTTTTTAAATAAACAGCAGTATAACAATTTGCATAATTGTTCTGCCTCAGGGAGTGGATACATGTAAAAAGGTGTGGACTTGATTAGTTTGGACTTGAATTTTTTTTTTTAAATAAGTGCTCAAATACAAGTCTAAGGAGGGAAAAATAATATATAATCATCTAATTTTTGGCTGTGCATGAAAGATACAAGTTTAAAGTGTGAGACATACATGTAATTACTTATTTTCAATCTATTCTTTCATTTAAATCTTTTTGAAGTTGCACAATATTTTACAGTGTAAGCACACCTAAAAAATAAAAAGAAAGGGAAGTTAGTGGTTAACAGCCTGTCCACATTAGTTGCATATTGCCTTAAGAAAAATAGCAGATACTGCACAAACTTAACAAAAAACAGCAGTCGTAATTCTCCTGTAAGAGGAAAGTAATGTAAGCCTACAGTGACAAAGCACTGAAGGACTTTTAGATTACACAATTATCCTTGTGGTAGCATGCATATGTTTCCTTGATACAAGACAACACTAATAGAAACTACTGTGACATTTTCAGTGCCAGAAAAATAGAATATCTTCAGAAAATACAATGCAAAAGATGTAATTAAGCAACAAAAAAGAAACAAAACATTAATGTGTTCTATATCTTACTCATATGGCATTACAAAATAAATATGGTATCAAATATAGCCAATAGACTAAGATTACCTTCTGCCTTCCCAGCACTCCTGTTAGTGGCCCAAGGACTCAGATATTTCTGATTAGCAAAAAAACAGTTTCTAGTATCTCCATGCCACACCCTGCAAACAGTCCTGACAATTTCAAATTGCCTGTGCAAAGGAATAAGTAGATAAGTGGACAAAAAGTGGATTTCTACAGAATCTTGTTCCCTGCTTACCTGTATTTCCCTCTGCATTTGGTCTTAATAATGATGCCTTCACTTACCGAATCCTGCATGACAACCTTTCTTCCTGTTTTTCTTCTGGAATTCCTCCTGAGGTGCAGAGTACCTCTGCATTCCCAGCTCTTCAAATTCCTGATCAAACTGTTATCTGCTAGAGCACTGCACTATGATAACTGATGAAATAGATGCCAGGACTGACAGTTTTTCTGGATTCTGTTTCCTCTCCTGAGGCAAGTATTAAATTCAAAATTGAGGTGATTATCAAGACATTTCTTATAGCCTAAAAATATTTTTTTCAGGGGTAAAATTAATCAAAATATATATTTTACACATAATTTCATTGTGAAAGAGGTTGGTTTTCTTGTTTTGTTTCTTTGTTTGCTTTGCTGTTCTTGTTTTTCAAGTGGCCAGCAAAAGTGCAATTTGAACATTAATATCTTCTGCTGTTCAAGAGCCTTTTGGGATGGTATTTCCAAGATACATGTATACTTAAAATGGTTTTTCATTATAAAATCATAGAATCACCAAGGTCAGAAAAGATCTCCAAGATCATCCAGACTAACCAACCATGCACTACCAATCTTTCTCACTAAACCATGTTCCTCAGTACAACAACTAAACATTTCTTGAGCCCCTCCAGGGATGGTGACTTCAGTACCTACCTGGAAGATATTGCAGCACCTGACCATTTTCAGAGAAGAAGTCTTTCTTAATGTCCAACCTGAATCTCCCCTGGCACAACTTGAGGCCATTCCCTCTAGTCCTATTGCTAGTTACATGAGAGAAGAAGTTGACTTCCAGCTCACCACAACTTCCCTTCAGGCAGTTGCAGAAAGCGATACAGCCTCTCCTGAGTCTCCTCTTCTGCAGACTAAACAATCCCAGTTTCCCTCAGACAGTCCCTGTAAGACTTGTGCTCTAGACCCCTCACTATCATCACTGCCCTTCTCTGAACACACTCCAATGTCTTTCTTGCAGTGAGAGGGCCAAAACTGAACACCATACTCAAGGTGTGGCCTCACCAGTGCTGAGTGCAAAGGGATGAGCACTTTCCTGCTCCTGCTGACAATACTAGTTTCAATACAATCCTGGATGTCATTGATCTTCTTAGCCACCTGAGCACACTGCTTGCTCACATTCAGCCAAATACCAACCCCAGGTCCATTTCCTCTACGCAGTCTTCACAACGCTCTGTCCCAAGCCTGTAACACTGCCTTTGGTTGTTGTGGTCAAAGTGCAGGACCTTGCACTTGGTCTTGTTGAACTTCATCCCGTTGGCCTTGGCCCAGCGATATTATTTTTCATTCATCTTGATACTCCTGGTATTTTCCTCATGAACATTCTTTTCTTAATGTTTGCTCTAAGGTAGCCAAGTATGCAAGCTCCCTTTTATTTCTTCATTCCAAAAAGGAATATGGAAAGTGCATGCTCTGCTTTTCTATTAATGCATACCTTACAGTGGAGATAATCCACATGATCCAAGGAGCAAAACCACCCACTTCATGCAGGTGTGTGGGCATCGCTGAGTTTCATTCTGATGCCAGAAATCTAACACAGGCCTTGAGATGTATACTCACTGGATAAATATGCAGTCCTTCAAATGATTTTGCATCCAATACATCACTAATAATTTATAAAAATAAATAAGCAAGGAAAAAGCTAGCGCTTGCCACTTATATAGTCTTTGAAAACCATAGGTACAATAACCATTTATCTTGTTAACAAAGGCAAAATGATGCCTACTACCAAGTTGTTAACACTTCTTTCAAGGCTTTTAAGCAATCCTTTTTTTTTTCCTTTTTTTTTTTAAATTATTATTATTTTTTTTTAGACCAGTGTCAAAAAGAATTCTTCACAGATTTTCACACAAATCTCTAAGAAGCTATCCAGAATTTGCAGGAGTTTTCTATCAGGGTTCCTCCTCCTTCTGCTTGTGATTCTATTTGTATCTGCTCTTATGTATTAATATGAAGAACCATTATAGAACAAATAGAAATTTAATTGAAAGCATATAAATTTGCTGATGTGATGGTATATCAAACACACTGGCTGCTAGTGAAGGCTTTAAAGAAAACCCACAACGTTCTGTAATAACTCAAAGCCATGCTGGAAGACATACATGTCTCATTGCATCTCAGAAAGAAAATAATTTCCTAATATAACAAGAGAATTAAAATGAAATATATTCATATAAAACTTGAGTAATAACTGCTTCTATCCTGACCTGACCTCATTCCTGGACAGTATTGCCTCTTTAGTAGTTCCTAGGCACCTGTCATGTTATTTGCTCAGGTGCAGTATGTGAGCACAGGGAGCCAGCACAAGCCACAGGATACTGTAGCTTTCTTTCACCCGGACCAGCATCCTGCCTAGTAAGACCCCTTATAACTAGAACTGTCAGAGCATGTGAGTATTAACCTTGGGTAAAGGTTATTCAAACTGAGCTCTTGGTATTCACATCACTTGGTACATGATCTGAAAAGCATGGCCAGGTCAGTGTTGCTCCTGTGGAGTCATGCATCACAGTTGTACTCATGGTTGACTGTATGAAATCAAAGTTTCTTTTCACTAGAACTGACCCTGTGTGTGAGTGGTACATGGGAGGAAGGAGAAAATGGTGATTGTCAGCAGTTTGTATGGTTAATGGAGACCTTATCTCCTTTATGTCTGGATCCACAAAGCAGTGTGGTAGTCTTTTGACACTGCTCTCTCATCTTCAAATGAAAGTGTTGGACAGACAACTTTTACTTATTCATTCTAATACATTTTAATTTTGTACAGTAGTTTGCTACGCTTATCTAAATTCCCCCTACAAGTGCTCCCACTGATATTATTAAAATGTCAGTATGCACTGATCAGGCTACTCTGAATATCCTTCCTGAAGAAAAAAAAAAGTGAAGAACTTCACCTGTATAAATGTTATCAACTCATACAGATAAAAAAGCCTCTCCAAACAAATGCCCAGTAGAACACGTATCATAAGAAATTATGTGGAAAAATTATTCTGTTAACTTGTTGTTACATTCTCCCATTTCTAAACCTTCACATATTAAGACAGACAAATGTTTTTCTCCCCTAAACAAACATCAGATAATCTTCACATTTATAAAGTTCTAAATTAATGATTCTCACAATACAATAAGAGCTGCAAACAATGCTTAAAACAGAGAGCTTTTGCTTTCAATAGAAGTGAGTATCCAAATATCACAAGGAAAGCCTGCAAAATAAAAGGCCTCAGTAGGACATAGAGTGATGTGTGGGGGCATATAAAATCACAGGGAAAAGGTTTTTATATTTAACATCTGTGAATTGTACATAAGTGCATGATGTTTTAGGAAATTCTTCCACCTTCTATTCCATTTCTCCATTGCTATATCACATTTCTCATCGGATGCAATACTTCTGAGAGAGGGCTTACATCTAGCTGAGCCACCCCTAAGGCACCTAAGATGCTATGGAAGCACATATTTTTAATCCTTACTTCTCCCTACTCATTCTCATCTCTGTTTATTAACTGCCACTCTTTAGAAATCCTAGTCTTGAAGATTTGCCACTTCCCTATTTCTCTGTTGCTATATGCTGCTTTCAATTTCAGCAACTAAATTAAGTCAATGGCACCCAGCTTCTTCTCTCTCCAGGCTTTCACCTGCTGCTTCAAGGCAGGAAAAAAAAAAAAAAAAAAGAAAGAAAAAAAAAAGAAAAGAGCAGTTCTCCCCAGTCTGCAGCTGTAGGCTAATTATCTCTCCCGTCTGTCAGCAGAAAATTTAAAGAAACACACACTTTTACTCTTTTTTCTTTTCTTTCAAGTAACCCACAGGCCAAGTATTTTCCATTTAATTTTTGATTTAACTCCTCTGACTTCAGAGCCTGCTTATAACAGCAGAATTTAGTTGGGCAGATTATCACTCACTCATTTCTCCCCAGGCACTAGATGGGGAATTCAGGCACCATATTTGTATTCTGCCACAAAAGTCAGACACCAAAAATGTAGGTTTGAGCATTGCCATACCTACAACTCTCTGCACGTGGGACACCCCGACCTACATCAGCTGTGCCTAAGGCTGCTTTTCCCTCCCACATCCCTTCAGCTGTGGTTAACTGGCCTGCATTCACAAATAAATGGTGAAGGATATTAAAGACGCAGAATCTCTCTTTTAGATTATAAGTGTTAAAGCTGGAGTCTGTGTTTTAGGGGTGGGAAAAAAAAGTCAGGTTTTTTTTTTTTTTTTTTTTTTTTTTTTTTTTTTTTTTTTTTTTAATAGGAGGCATAGGGATTTTTCTGAAAGTAGGAGTTAGGTAAGATCTTTAGATATTCAGATTGGATATTAGGAAGAATTGCTTTTCAGAAGGAGTGATGAGGCATTTGAATGCGCTGCTCAGGGAAGTGGTGAAATCGCAGTCCCTGGGAGAGTTTAAGGCAAAAGTAGATGGTTTTGTGGGACAATAGGGATTTAGGGATATGGTTTAGTGGGCAATATTGGAAGTAGGTGGGTGGCAAACTATATGATCTTAGAAGACTTTTCTAACCTAAATGATTCTATCATTCTATATGTTAGCAATTTTCAAGCTTATTATTTCTCTTTACATTATCAGGAAGAAATTAAAACAGAAAAATAGTTCAGTAGGTGATAGCTTCCTTTAATGTCCTAGCTAAATATGAAAAAAAAATGTGACCTGAAGTTTACACCAATTCTGTGTGTTTTGTCTGTACAGAACTCAAGACAGCATATAAAACAATTCTGAATTCTCTCCTCAGCTAACAGTAATTTTATTCATGTTGCCATGGGAAATGCATTCTCATTAATTAGTTTAAGCATCCTTAATATTTTTTGCAATAGCTTGTAAACAGGCTTTTTAAAGTAAAATCAATCATATGTCAAGGATCTGATGGGTTGGCCATGTCCTTGTTGGAGAAAATGGTCAACACTTGATTGAGGAAACTAAAAATTATCATCTCTGTTAATGGAAGAGAGAGAGAAATATGTGTAAATCTTCTGGAATTAATTCTAAAATAACAAGGCACACCAGAGAGGCTTTCATACATTTATTTTCCACCTCATAGTAGAGAACCAAAAGTGGTTATAGACACCTAAGCAACTGAAGCTGATGGGAAAGACATATGGCATTGGATACATCATGTGTTTGCCTGAATGCAAAATACTGAAGACATCTGAAAATGTCATCTGTGAATCTTGAATATTGGTGGGAACATCTCTCACCCAGAGATAATCTTTTTGAAGTGCGAGGCCTCAGCTGTTTCCTCAGCACTTCCTGCTGACATCGTCTTTGATGCCAGCTCTGGCACTGCTGCTTTTAGCATAAAGTGTCTTTAACATGAGGCTAGATTTTATTCATTGAACCTTAAACAACATTTTTCTCTTGTTCTGTTTTTCCAACCATATGTAGATGTCATTTGTTTTAATGCAATTCAGGCTGTGACTATTAGAATATCAAATCCCCAAAATGCTAAAATGGGATAGTATTTTTTCTAGTTATCGTACACTCTGCTTATCTGCATAATTGCCCCTTCTTCCAAACCATTAATTACAAGCCAGCAAGTTTTGGCTCTTAGTGGTTGAAAACATACAAGAAAATAGAATTCATAAGATAAATTTACAGAAGTCTTCCTTTCTGACTTTCCTCTCGTTGAGAAAATGAAGGCTATTGGTTTCCTATTATGTATTTTCTGCTGTTCATAGTTTAAGATGTTCATAGTTACAACCTCAGGGGATCTAAAACTGCAGTGCTGAAAGAGTTAAGCAGATTTTTAAGCAAAGAAAATGTGTGTCCAGACTTACTGAAGCGTTCAAAACGCCATCTAAAAATCAGTGTAGAGGAGTCAGTACAGGCTCAGCCACAGCACAGTATGTAGTACTTTGAGAAGAGCTCTTTGTGTTCAAGTACTTTAAAAGTGTATTTTTAAACATCTGGAGATGTGAAAACTGCACGACTGAGACTGTTTGTTACGGGAAGAGGCAAGGGATGGCAAGCAGCTGTGAGATCAACATTGTAACACCTGGTTTCTGTCCTGGAGTGACTAAGAAACTGAAGATCTCATCATTGGCAGCCGCAGCCTTGCAACATGATCTATCCTCTGATATATTTGTCTAATGCTCTTTTTAGGCCTCCTGTAGGCTGTAGCTGCAGAAAACAATCCCTCTGAGTTCTTTTTTTTTCTTTTTTTTTTTTTTTTCTTTTTTTTTTTTTTTTTTTTTGTAGAAATTGACAAAGAGATAAGAAACAAAGTAGGAAAGATAGCAAATGGATCTTGGGGGAGGGTGATGTAGGGGGAGCCCTTCTCCACATTTAAAGAAAAGCCTGTTCCTACAATACAGAAATTCAAGTTCTGACTTTCAAATCTTCAGGCATCTCCTAGACCTCATGGATTTCCTAATTTTTTTTCTGTTTCTACTTTTAGCATTCACACTTCCTGTTGCAAGGGACTAACTGCATCAAAATGTTTTTAATCTGCCAGAAGGTTAACTTATAAGTGCTGTAGATTCATTTCAGTCCTACGCACATCTGTACGTTTTTTTGGTGCAGACGTGTACAAAGTTAGTGGGAAATATGCCTGTGTATGCCACAGCTGAATATGGCCCTAGATTTACTGTGTCATCAAGCATTTGCAACACAATAGCATTTGTCAAAATGCCTGCGTGAAATGCAAGTGGGTTTCAAACAGCTGTAGTACTGACATATGCTGCCCTTTGGTTAAGCCATGACTTAAAGTTCAGCTTTCCATTTAGAACAAAAATTGACAGATTCCTCTTTTCCAGATCTTCAGAAGCAGTCAGGCTCTCAGCTGTGCCTTTACTCATCTAAATCATTCAGATGGGCACTACCAACACCCTCTGCTCCTATTGAAACAAGTAGGTACCTTGATTGCTGAAAAAAAACTCCTAATAGAGTTCACTCTCCAACGTCAGTGATGTGTTTGGGATCTCAACTCAAGCCAAAAGCTCAGAGACCTTGCAGGTAAGTGCACTTCCAATAAGATATATACTGCCACTTATATACTGAATTGGTATAATGGAATATATATAATGTATTATTTGCAGTCTCTGCTGTGATGTAAGCTTTGTCTTCTATATAGAAAGGTATTTCCCTAAATGTCAGGTTTTGAGTTGTTTTCTCTTACCAAAGAGCAACAGAACGATGCCACTACCTATAAATCATGAGGCTGGATGAGCAGGTAAGGATCTCACTCCCTAGATCACTGCTTAATAAACTGCTGTTAGAGACTCTGTGCCCTCCCTAGCTGTTCAGCTATCAAAAGTGTTGATAATCCAACAGAAAAGAGAGAGAAACTCAAAAGACTTGATACGGCACTTACGTGAAATCCTATACTGATATCTCTGCTCTGAATCATACTGGCCATGTAAGTAAATGCAGGACTCTTGCATCCCTGTTGGATAAACTAAAATGGAAGGCAAATGAGTGTTTTTAGAGGCATAGGAGATGGTAGCATTGTGGCAGTGACACATAGTACCTATGAAAGTATCCAGCCTTTGCTTCAAGCATGATCTGTCTGCAAAAGATGGATTGAGGAGTAAGGCAAATTGTTGATGTGTGGATGATTCACTTGGTTTGTGAGGAAGGAAATGGATTAAAGTGGATATTTGAAAAAGGAGTTTTATGCATCAAGTTGAACTATACAATGACAGAGTATACAGAGAAACATTTCCAACCAATGTATTGTGAAAGAAATCCTGATTTTGTTATAGAAAAATGCAGGTAGAAAACCTTTAAATCTTTTTTTGACTGCAGTCAAAAATATAATCCTCTCTGGATAAGATGCATAAGAGGTGCTGAGTAGTTTCAAATCCAGCTACTATTAAGGCAAGCTGAAAGTGCTTATCGCCAAGCAAGATACAGATGTTTTACAGGAACAGTCTGCCACAGTGCTGTGGACAAAATAATTGGTTATGATGGCACCCAAACTGTTTCATATGCAGTTCTTACTCAGCCAGTCTAAGATTGCTCTATCAGAAAAAGCCATGTAATCTCAACTAGGAAACTATATATTCTTGGTGTCTTCGCTTTGTATGGATACAGCAGAAAGTAAGATTTCAAAGTACAGAGTGAAAAATAGTTTAGGGCATGCAAAAATCCATAAATGCAAGTAGATTGAGAAAAAAAAGAGTAGTATCAGAATGAGAATGAGATGAATGAACTGTCAAAAAAAAAAAAAAAAGTCTAGATACGCTAAGAAGTGATAGAATTTAGGAATTTTCCCTGTCTCAGAAGACACTAATAGAGTTTAAGTACATTAAAGGCGGAATGCTAAAAACTGATCAAAAAAATTGTTCTTCTGCATGATGAGTGACTGAACGACGAAACTCAGCTCCACAGAAAGCCACTAGGCATAGGATTTAGTAAGATTTAAAAAATCCTAATTCAAACACTGATTAAGAACGCTCAAGAGTCCTGACTTTCACTGTTTTTGGAGAAAAGAACTTGCTACACTCACATTCACCTTAAAATAGAGGGTGACAGAAGTTTTACAAGAGTCGTATTTGTAAGAAAACAAGGGCCTGAACCATTCATGCTACTGAAATCCGTCAGTGGCATGGGTGAGAAATTCTGCTTCACATTCAAGAAATCCCTTTGGCTCCAACACTGTTTCCAGGAGCCAGCAGCGCATGGAGTTTGTTCATGCTGAGTACCAGTCCTCCCTGCATCACTCAGCAGCATGCTGTCCTGAGAAGCCAGTGCCCACCCCCAGGTCTGTGAAGGCCTCACTGTGACATTGACATCTGCTCCTTCCTGCCTCGGTGGTTTGCACCACGCAGGCTGGTTCTGAGCTGTTAGTCAAGCCAGTTCCTCCTCGTTTATTATTTCTGGCAAAATAAAGCTTGGAAAGAGGTACAGAGGGAGAAGTCAGATGAACTACACATGCTGAAAGCCCTCCATCAGCCCCCACCTGCACTCCTTAGATGATCAGTCACTCTGAGGGATCTTTTGATTTCCAAGTGGTCCCTTTGTCACTGTCATCTGCAGGAAGCTGAACTGCTTGTCACCACTGCTCGGCCTCGCACTTATCTCTGCTCAGTGCAACCACCAGTGCTGTCTGTGCAACACAGAGCAGCTCTTTGCTTTGAGAAAGAGCCATCAAAGCGCTCAGCACTGAGGCCTCCCTACCTCCTATCTGCCTCCATACAATAGCCCAGGCAACCCAGTGCAGTCCCTTATTGAGAAAATAAGATCAGTCCTTACAATGCCTGCAGGCCTAGACAAGGCCCTTCGGCACCAAGCTGTATTTGTGCTTCAATCTGTCAGCGATGTGGCACAAGTGAAATGTGGCAGTCATGTGACAGTAAGTGATTTCCCAAAGCCTTGATATAAAATTAGCACAAAAATACGTTATCTTGAGTCTCATTTACATATTCGTAAGCTCTGCTCTATTAACAGTGACTTCACTGAAGGGATGCTGTGAAAACATTGCAATCATCAGTCAGCTACAGAGAAAAACAGAAGTGTTATATAACTTGATGAATATAGTCCTACCTTTAAAGTATTGAGGCTGGGGGAAAAAACTGTTTGCTGATTTAAAACGCATTAGAAAAGGATGGACAGAGGGGAACGGCAAAAGAGATTTATGTTTCTCCTGCAGAAACAGTGTATTTGTATAAATCTCTTGTATTGTGTGTAATCACATAGGTTACACCTACTGGTGGCCAAAGCATCCAGACTTTAATTTCACCACTGCTCATCATAAGAGACTTAAAAGCTACATAAATAAGCCCCAAGGTGGATGCCACCAAGCTGTTGAACAGACAGTAAAACCAGCAGTGCTTTCTGCTTTCCTGTACGCTCAGAAATAAAATAAAGCAAAATACTGTCTATTGGCAAAAGTCATTACATCTTTGCAACATCTTCACTCGTTTCTGAGCAGCACATCAATCACCATTTCTTAATTCTGCTCAAATAATTTCCAAAGCAAACTGCTTACACTTTTCTGGGAAAAAAAATAAAAATTAAAAATTAAATTAAATTAAATTAAAAACTTAACATTTTATTTTAAATCACAAGAAATATAGGAAAATATAACCTGAAATATTTTATCATAATATATTGATGAATGGAAATGTAAAACTAACCAGACTGAAATGCACTATATTTGAATTGCATTTAGGAATTTCGCTGTACACTATTTTCCTTAAGATGCAATTGAATAAATACAAAAGGAAGATACAAAGCCACATAAAAATTCAAACCAAAGCTGATTGGAAAATAAGGGGCTTAGCAGAAAACACACTCTTTGTACAAGAACTGTTTTCCATCAGAATGTTTTCTTTACAAAAATGTTACCAGCTGAAGTCCAGACCCGGTTACATAAAGGAAGAAAAGTCTAGGGTAACATTTGAAAAGAATCTTTCATAGTGAGCAACAAAAGCTTTGTCCAGAAGTGAAACCTTATCTTGGAAGATAAAGGGCTTTGAAACTGACAGGGCTGGTATACTGAGCAGGTGATCAGGGCATGGCATCAGGGTGCGTGATACAGGCTTAAAGGCTAAAGGAATGCAGCTACCATTTTCTGTCTTGGAAAGTCAGTAGAAGACCTCCAGAATTAGCAGTATGAATTTTACCGCCTGAAGCCAGTTTTGCAATCTGGAAAACTCACATCACAAAAAGGATATGTAGCGCATAATGCAGAGAATGTGAAACAAAGACAGCCCATATAATTTTATTTTTTTTTCATTTGTGTTATCATCATTTGGATTTCTTCAAACTTTTGAGATTTTTTTCAGACTGACATACAAGGAAACATTTTGCATCATATTCTGACTTCTGACCCTTCTGGCCTCATAGAGGATCATAGAATCATTTGAGTTCCAAGGGACCCTTACAGGTTGTCTAGTCCCTGCCATGAACAGGGACATATACAACTCAGTCAGATTGCTCAGAGCCTTGTCCAGCCTGACCTTGAATGCCTCCAGGGACGGGGCATCCATCACCTTTCTGGGCAAACTGTTCCACATCCTTTAGTGTTCTTCACTGTGACAAAGGCTGAAATGCTATTTCTTCTGAATAATTACTGAATTGTTCATGTCTTTCAACATGTCAAATTCCAAAAGTCAAATTTAAAGAAAACCAACTTTCAGTATTTGCAGCTAATTGTGAGATTTGGAAATACTGGGACAATGGTTTGTGCAGATGAATAGAAAACCTAAAAACAGCAGACAGCTGACCTGCCATTTATGTTTATGGAATAGGACTGAATGCAGGAGTAGGAAGGAATGAGTTTAAAAATTGCAAGAGAGGACAGAAAGGCACATTAAAATGTGAACTGTTTTTTATTATGTATTTGATAGTAATCCAACCTATTTTTAATGAACAGATACAACAAAATTGCTGATGATGTTCAATACTGTACAAATTACAATAGCTATAGAAGTATCTTAGAAAAGCATGTCATTGTTGATATGTTTTTTAGAACAGCCTTTATAATATTCAAGATGACACTCTTGTAAAGCACTTTCTCATAGTGTAAGAGGTATAATAAAATCTGTATGAGTATTGCTTATGCATGTGCACTTCTGAACTATGATAAGTAGGATCAGATACCAAACTGAACGATGCTAATATATCCACGGAAGGCCTGATCTAGAAGCAATCAGTTTTCCTACCCTCAATGGATTCTTCATATTATTAAATTTATGACTCCTCTTTAATGACTCCTCAACGTACTTATGAAAATACTGATTTTTTTCCATAGGTTTCAAGAGCCATGCACAATGTTCTCTGCTGTTCAGACTTTTAATAATCCATAGTTATTCACTTTTTTTTTTTGCAGACCTTTGACCCCCTTTCTCAGGATCCCATCTTGCAAACAACATCGAGTTCTGGTGTAGCGTCTTTGTCCTTCAGTGTCCAGCAGAGCAACCTGGTCTGGTCTCCTCACATTTTCATAACAGCCAACACAAGAAATTACTGTGTTTATTTGCCTTTCCTCTAATATTTTTCTTCTACTTGCTGTTACCTGTTCTCCACTGAACCCTCTATCAGAGCTGTGAAGACATTGTCTCTCTTCCTCCTTCCACAGCTGAGCTTGTCTTCTTGATCTGATTTTTGCCCAGGGATTTGTAATTACAGATGTCCCCAGACCTCTTCCCTGGGCAGCTGCTGCTAGCTCACTGGCCTTCTCTCTCCTCTCCTACTTCCTCTGCTCTGCATGAAGCCTTTCTCCAGGAAGAGCCACCTGCAGCTTCTCCCCATCCTCACCAAGTGTTGGCAGGCTCTTGCCCATAAGTTGTAAAACTTGCCAGTCCCCATTTAGAATCATAGATTCCTTAAAGTTGGAAGGAGCATTTAAAGGCCATCTAGTCTGACTCCTCTGAAATGAACAAAGACATCCACAGCTAGATCAGGCTGCCCAGGGCCTGATCCATCCTCACTTTAAAGTTTCCAGGGTTGAGGCATCCACCACATCTCTGGGCAACATGTTTTAGTGCCTCACCACCTCACTGTGAAAGACTTTTTCCTTGTATCTAACCATAATCTAACCTCTTGAAGCTTGAAACCATTTCCCCTTTTTCTATCACAGCAGACACTGCTAACGTCCACCCTCTTCTTTCTTGTAGCTCCCCTTTAGATTCTGAGAGGTGGCTGTCAGGTCACCTCAGTCTTCTCTTCAACAAGCATTTGCCACAACCTCATCTCTTATTGCAAGATCCAAGCACAGGCAAGGATCTCATCTGTACACTACACTTCCAATGGTAACTCTAGTTCCCCCATGAGTCCCGCAGTTTTATGTGTTGCATTATGCTTTAGTTAAGCATCAAAGTATATCTGTGAGTCATGTGAAAAACAGATATTATTTTATTTCATAGATCATAGCTCAGTCAGCTGAATCTGGCACCATACGAATTATGAATGGCACAACTATGAATACACTGTGGTATATTCTTCAACCTTCTTCTTTTTCCAAAACAAATATTACTTGATTTTTGATCTGATGCTTCATGTAATGACATGCCAACTGCATAATGAATACATTTGGTGTTTTTAAAAGCCTGGGCTTTTTCTCACTACAATTTCTATTTTGGCTACAAAGGTGAAGAATGTCTGAGAAAAAAATGAGTTTTTGTTTTATTTTGCTAACCACTACACAATTTTAAACTTTTCTGCAAAAAGGAAATTTACAGTGCACACAGAACAGAATGAGCATGCTGCTGACTGAGCAAGCATTTGATCAATGCATCACAGCACAGCTAAAGAAAGAGGTACAACATTTTAAACACAGGTAGTAACACTGTTATGCTTACATTGTAAAGTAATTTTTTATGTAATAGAATCTTATTCCACTCTATATGGATAACAACTGTGAATTATAATTTTATTTTCCACTTAGCAAAGCCTATTGACGTGGACTAGTTCTTGCCAGGGAGCCAGTTTCATAATAAAGGCAGTAAATTCTGATTTTGTGCTTGTTTGATAATTAATAGTGCAGTGTCAGCAGCAGTGCAAAATGCAACCATGATGTTTTTCTTCCTCTGCGAGTTATAAAAGACAGGTTATAAGTTAATAGCTTTATGCTATTTACTAAATAGCATTGACTATCATTAGCTACGATGAGTTTAACGGAGTCAGTGGGGGCTCAGTTTTATGTGTGAATGTGTGTGCAAGGCCCTTCCATTAACACAGCATCCTTTTCCCCAAGTGTATCTATACAGTTGCACCACCAAGCATTCATTCCCCATTTACAACAAAACTCCTTTGCCTTATTGCTAAAACAGTGACAAAAATAGGTGTGTGGGGGTGTCAGTATACATGCTAGCTAAAAATATTATAATTATATAATAATGTTTATCATGCATGGAGAAAAGAGGCACAGAAATGAAAATGACGTGTAAGCTTGACTCAATCAAATTAATTTTATCACTTTTCTCTGGGTGTTTATCAAGGCCTAAAATAAAAGCACTCAATCTAAACCTTAAATAAGCTAGGTAGTTGCTGTTCTAACAGACAAGCTGTATTAGAAAAGCTTTTAGTGTGGATCACAGCATTAAAGAGAGCCACGCAGCCACTACTGACATGGCAACTCTTACCACAAGCCACCAAGATGAGCAAGTGAAATTCCCCATGTGCAGGCACAAAGCAGGGAGTCTTGATCCATCTAAGTATTTCTGTACCTCTGATTACACAGGAATATTTCCTTTGAGGTAACTCATGGCCATAAATGCAGCATTAGGCCCAAGCGAATTACATGAGAAATCAGCAGATGCTCACACGTTGCACCAGGGCACAGCTTTCTGCTGGACAAAGGAATTCCCCCAGGGTCATATACAGCAGAGGCAGGAGGGGAACCTGAATGTGAATTGCCCTCCAAGATCAACCTCCAGCACTGATTCTGTGAGCTGGGTTGATAAAATGAGCTCCACCAGCAAGAGGCCATGCTAGCCCAACTATTAGTAGTCTCTAGGGCTTGCATAAACCTGCTTTGAGAACACTTGTGCTACTGCAACACATACAATGCCTCAAAGTTTACCTTTGCAGTCAGTCACTTTTTCCCTGACTAGTCATAAAAAAAACAATTTGACAAATGGGAATTGCAGGAGCGATACCATAATAACTTGCTGCCTTTCTTCAATGAAAAATGTGCATCAGTTGTTACAGTGATGAATGCATCTTTCCCCTCTGCTGATCTTTCCCACCTGTTAGTCCGTGAATGATCCTGCCGTTTATGCACTGCTAGCATGCTAAAGGTGGTTCCTTCACTTTCAAGGTGATTGGACTTTCCCAGAAATTAATGTATTTGTTAAATGCAAGGACTGATTAACCAAGTGAAAATTAGAGCAACGCAACCGTAAAATTTGTGTTAAGGATTGTGTCACCCGTGTACGTTGGCACCAAACTTCTTTAGCTTGGCTTTGACAACGGGTGACTTCAGACTGCCCTATTCGCAGCAGTGAAGCAGGGACAGGACATTGCATGGCCCCACTGAAAGACACATGCTCAGATGTTTTGACATCATGCTCTTTTTAATTCTTCACCATTCCTCCCAGCTTATTCCATCTCCTTCTCCTTCTTACTCAGCCCCAATGTCCCAGGCTTGGTCCTCCTCTTCATGAGCAGCAGCAACAGCACCCAGAAGTGTCCATGTCTTGTTTTCTTTTCTTTTCCTCTGGCTCTTCCCACAATATAAATCCTCCCCATAATTTCTAGGAGTTATCTGTATGTTTATAATCTCACCTCCCAGACGATCCAGGCAAGCTGTTTACTGTACCCGCTACAAACTCACTGACTTCTGTGTGTTTTAAATCCATTGATATGTGTAAGCAAAAGTCTGGAAAATAAGGAGGTTAACAGAAGTCAGTATGCTGTAAGGAGCTTGTTTGTTTATGAACCAGGTGAAACCAGGATAGAGAGATGGGGGAGGAGAGACAGACAGGAAAGGAAGGAGGGGCTGGCAGAGGTATGCTTGATGGCTTTCTTACTTAAATACATGACAAAAATAAAAAGAAGAACATACTTAGAAGGCGAGGTTTCCATAGGAAAAAAATATTTTATTTTTTTAAGAACAAATTCAGTTTGAAACAGACGTGGAATGTGATTTTTCATAATTTTAATTTTCTGGGAGCTAACTGCAGTGTGGAACTAAAGCAGATTTCAAACTTATTACCGGCTATTTTAAAAACAGAACAAAAAAAAACCAAAACAAAACAAACAAACAAACAGCAACAACAACAAAAAAAAGAAAAACAAAACAAAAAAAGAGAAGAAATTATTTATAACTCAAGCATAATACTGTGTTACTTACAAACTGGACAAAGAAATTCTTAAATAAATATTCATGGTACACAATTCCAGCACAAATATGCGGCAATTTGGCAATCTTTTATACCATTTTTTTCCTCAATACAGTGCAAAGGGGAATGACACTGCCTTTAAACAAGCTGTAGCTAAATACATTGCAAAATTCAAATTTTATACAAAACATCTTGCTCAGACTTTATAAAAAACCAACATTGCTTTATATACACAATCTGGTTAAGAAAAGCCATTTTTTCTTGTTTTCACGTGTTTTTTTTTTTTTTTTTTTTTTTAATTGAGATTTATTTAAAAAGGCGAATAAGGCTACTGTAACACCCCAAATCCATATACAGTAAATCTGAACCTATTTACAGCATCTTCACTTAGACATGATGGTGCAAATTTCAGGTCGGGTGACTAGGGATGATCATACAAGCAAGGCATTTACAGTAATTTTCAAAGCTGAACCAACGTCAGATAAAGGAACAGTTGGTAGATTGTCATAATTCTGCACCAGACACAAAGCAGACACACAGTACACTTTTTTTTTCAATTGGTTGCAGGTTGCTCTTCAGCAATTCATCTGATTTATTTTTTTTCACAGTTTAGTACATAACTAGAATGTAGCCAGCTGATAAAGCATAGGTTCAATCTGATAAAAATCAGTATCAGCAAAACCACCCCTTCCTCCCCCTCCCCCAAAATAAAATCTTAATGACTTACAAGAGAACCTTGTATGGATGGATTCACAGAAAGGAAGGGTTGTTGAAAAGAATTACATATGTAGTGTAGTTAGTCACCATGGTAACCTTCCACAGATCCATGGGTTGGGATTTTTTGTTTTGTTTCTCTCATTTGGACCAACATCTCGACATCATTTTCAGGTCCAAGAAACAGAGAGTGATAATTTCTATGACAGATTTTTTTTTTCTTTTCTTGCAGGTGCTCAACGGAGATCTAAGAACCCCAAAATGCTGTTGCTACATTTTCTTTCCAAATCAGAAAGCAAAGTGTTACCATAGTAACATGACTATGTTAGAAATGTCTATTTGCATAGCACATATAAAAGTAGAGTTTTCTTATTTCCTCCCCAGGGTGGGAGACGTAGGGGAACAGACATGCTAAAGAGAAAACTTTAACCTGAACCCCTCCCCCGCCTACAAATCTTAATGAAATCTACAGAACACTTCAGTCCATAAGGCAAGAGAAAACACAACACAGAATATATATGCCGGCACACTTTGTTGTTGTTACCTATGTGACTTCACGACTATTTCCCAATTTTCTCTAACATGATGCCATTAAAGGACTTTGGATTTATTTTTTTTTTAATACGTTCTGATTACCATTTTTTTGGGATAGTGGTCATTTTCCCCAGAATTGGTTTCTTCTTTATAATGTATGTGTATACATGCATACATAAATATATATATATGTACATGTATACACACACATACATAAGTAGAATGATGACAAGTTAAGACTATTTAATTGCCGCACATGAAATTCACATCTTCTGGTGTAGATTCTGTGCAATCTCAAAACACGTATTAGTAAAAACAAAACAAAACAAAAAAGTAAGTAAGAAAGAAAAACTCTCACTTTGTATCCCTTGTGTTCTATACACCTATTATAAATAAGACATATCTTCCTTCTCCATCTCAGTGTCATAATTTATTTATTTTATTCTTATGGACTGCAGGAGGTTTGCCATATGTGCTTTAACTTTGCCACAGAGCACCAACTAACTGCTGTGCCCATTACAGTACCTACAGGCACTGTGCAGGCACAGCACTAGGATAAACCAAAGTGTCAAAAGGCTCAGTCAGAAAAATATTCTGTTTTACTCTTAGAGATGAGAAAGGTTTGGTTTGTTTTTTTCCCCAAAACTTTACCAGTGATAGCATTACAGCTCATTTGACCCGTTGGCTTATAATCACCTTGGTTAGATTTGGCTCTCTGCTATTTTTTTAAATGCTTTCCCTGTGTTTAGTATAATGTGACAGTATAGCAGCTGAGTCTGCTTAAAAGTCTTCCAAAGCAGACTACGTTTTCGCTACAGCTTCGAAGCTGTATAATTTATTGCCAGTACCGCAACAGCCCTGCCCTAATATATCCTTGCTCTTGTCTTGTCCCCTCCAAGCTTGTTCACTTCCTAACAATACCCCTTTGTTCTACTGTATTGAAGGTACTATTTTTTTTCTGCACACTGGTATTTGATAACCGTGAATTCCTTCAAACACAGCTCTAAGTCACTGCAACGTATTATTGTGTCTCCTACTTGCCTCTTAAAACGTAGCATACCAAAGTGCTGTGCTACCTAAATGATTTTTTTCTTCCCAGCTTCTATTTTGAGGCAGCAGCATTCAATCACAACCACAGTCAGCCCTTCCCTCCACCACCCAGTCCTACTCTTGACTTGTTGACAGCCTAACTTTTTGGCTGGAAGGCTCCTTGCTATCAGACACAATTTCTAAAAATGCATTGCCCATTCAAGTGAGGCTGCTGTAGCAGATGGATGGAGCACGCATCTCTAAACATTAATGTTCCATTAGTGATTCAGGAGGTGGAGTGAAAGCAAATCTTATGTGAAGGATGGCAGAGCCCTGAATAACAAAAATAAATGGAACAGTGACGGACTAAAGCAAGAGAACTTTAGCAAGTGTTACTTAGACACCAAGGTCTGTGTGACAAATCTAGTATGCACTGAGAGAGACACACAAAAGTCAGAAGATTGTATTTCAAGCTTGATATCCTACAGCACCTTCCCAGGATGCCTAGAGCTATTAACATCCACAGATCACTTCATCTTCCCTTGGCTTTTGTACATGCCTGAAGGCCTGCAGCACATGGCTTTGAGGATGATGAATGTAACAAGAGTACAGCAATCAGAATGGGCATCTTTTACATAAAAGTCTTCCAGCTTTTAGTGAATATCAATTCACTGAGATAGGAATTCTACAGACTAGGTTAGCTGTCCAGCTCGAGTTGGCTCTCATAGAAATAGCTGTTGCCTTCTTCCCTCTGTGCTTGAGTCAATGCTAGCGCACAAGGCGTCATCACAAACCCCAACAGAAAGCGTTTGACCAGTGAGTGTCCTCTACGCCTCAACTGTACCACAGAATCAGTGGAGTGTTTTTCAGACCTTGTAGTAAATGTTTGCTGGACTCTGAGGAGGCATCTCTTGAACTATGTACACTGGATGTCCATAGTCACCGCTGACCTTTTCGTAGTGGGGGCAAAAAACACTGTCTGCAGTCCTTAGAGGAATGATAATGTCACTGGGCTCAGAACCATTGTTGTTGCCACTGCGTTTTGGGGTGGCTAATGTACTAAGTGAGAGAGTCGTGGTGTGCTGTGGGGAATGCTTCCTGTGTCTTCTCCGGTACTTCAATAATAGAACCACCAAAGTGATGATGATGACGATGAAAATGATGCACCCTGATGCAATTCCTGCAAATAAGGCCACTTCTGAACCCAGTATACTGGAATGCCCAGCCTTACTGCCATCTGTGCTAGATCCTGGAAAGAATGGAAATACAACAGACAAAAGTTATTGCCATCCTGTGACCTGTTTACGCTGCTTAAAAATGTGTAGAGTAAGCAAAGCTAGAAGAATTAACTGACAGCTATACTTTGACAAACCAATTACCCTGTTAGATAGCTAAATGCAAACAGCCGAAGTCAGCAATCAATATTAAACAAGACTTTGTGTCTGTTGGTCTCACTTTTGTGCTGTTCCCAAGCCACCCTGTTTCATACATCATCATCCATCAGCAGTAAGGACTGGCACTGACAAGGCAGCCTTTGATGCACACAGCATCTTTTAACAGATGCTGGCCAGCTCATGGCAGCAGAAAGGGGTGGAATAGGACTGCAAGGGAAAATTAACACAGTGAAACAGTAATTCTCAAAACAACTGGTACTGTTTAGTGTCACACAATTCTGCTATTTTATTCTTCCGATATTGATTTAACTGTCCTTAGCGTCTCTTTATGTGGACTCCTCATGCTTACAAATGAAACAAAAGAGCTTGAGACAGTGTGAAAGATGGGCAAAATGGTTATGGACTGTATTTGTTTATATTATGTATCTTACATTTATTTAAAAGAAAATAACAGCACATATTAGGTAGTCAGGAAAGGCTCAATTGCTGAATAGCGAGTTGAATATTGTCACATTATTTGTCACAGAAATCAAATCAACATTTACTTGAGACCTTCTCACTTGAAAATCTGAACTGACTTCCCTCTCTTGATGCTGTCTTACATGTAGAACAATGCTGCAGATACTATGTCCTCATAACATCTGGAACCTCAGCAGGAAATGTCTGAAACCTGCCCAGGAACTGTCATATCAATGATATCAAGTGATGGAGCTAGCAAGGAAAATATGTAGCCATTTTTGGGAACCCCAAAATCAACTATCAGCAAATTTTGCTTTGTAACATTTCCAGTTCACCGAACTTTCTTCCAGAGAACTTGTGTTTTTAAAGTTATTCAATTTCTTGCCTATAATACCTGAAATGCATCCTCAAGATTTTTGTTTTGAACCACCCCATCTGTTTATCTTGGATTTTTTTTTTTTTGTTTGCTTGTTTGTTTTTTAATCTTTAAATTTAGTGAAAGACCGGTCAATCATATGTAGACTTTATATGGTCAATTAAAAGATCAGGATATGAATTATAGATGTCTTGAAATAAACTTTATAAATGGCTGTCGAGAACCACTTGATAATGTATTATACGGGAAGAGAAAGACAGAAAGACTCGTTCATCTGCCAGAGTACTAAATGTAAGGCAGCATTTACCATCGTAAAGCTTCTTAGAGAATGCCCTATCCAAAAACTTTCCTGTAAATGAGTGATACTCTTACAAGATGTAATTAACTTCTACTGCAGAAAGAGGGGAAAGAGCAGCTGTTGCGAAAAACAGAAGCTCCAAAGTTCTATCCACCAGATAGATGGCTTTTGTGTCATCTCAGTTTGTGAAAACATTTGCTTTTCCAACATTTTAATGCTTAAAAAACCCCATATTTGGGAACAAAGGTGAATATGCTGGAGCCTTTCTGTTCCAAGGGAAAACCTCATAGTACCTACCTGAGTGGTCCTTCACAAAGGGACTCGTGGTGGAGCTCTTCCCATTTGTACCAGCTTCCTGTTCAGGGCGCTTGGTTGGGTCTGTGCTCCGAGGTAACCCTGCAGAATTGGGATCTGTGGGAGAGAAAAACGACTCACTGCAGCTTAGGCGCCCGAAGATATTAAGTTTTATAAGCCGGCTATAGGTATCTTGTGAGACACGAATAGCTTTGAACAGAAGAATCTTTATGCAAAGGACTAGGAGAAACAAGAATGTAATTTTCCATTTAAAGCAAAATGGTTATATTAGTTATTTCAGAGGTTTAAATTGTGAGGCCATCTGCAGAAACTATAGGGACTCCTGTAATTGGCAAGAAAAGCTTTGCAGATGACATTTCATTTTAACTGAGGAAGTTGATTGACTACTAAACCAACTTCTGCTTAGAAGAATAATTCTTTCTTTCTGCACAATAGGTTATCTATATATGAAAAGAGACAATGAACAAAAACCTCTCTGTAATCAGAATTCATAACAAGCAAACTATAGAAATATTAGCTTCTCTCCTTTCATGTATTTTAAATAATTTTGAACAGCGCAGTTGTGGCTTTTGTTTTTAAAATGAAAATAAAAATGACTGAAACACGTAATTCCCAGGTGACCTTTCCTCCTAGGGAGCTCTCCAGTGAAGAGATCTTATTACACCAACCCTCCTCCTGCAGAAATCTGTCAGTAGCTGAGGAGCAGAAAATAGGCTTTGCTTTCAGACTGTAAGGGAGGAACAACCACGCTAGACTCAGCTGGCTCACTGCTCTACGCTTGCAAAAGAAGCCTGAAAACTAAAAGGACACTGAGACTGATCAAAGTGGTTTCATGAAACAGCAGATGGTCTTTACCTTGTCCAACTTTCATGAGGATCTTCATGGTTTTTGTCTGGCACACCCCTCCCTCCTGGTTATTCAGGCCCTCCAAAGACCCATTTGATGTTGCTGATTAAAAAAAAATAAAATAAATAAAATAAAAATAAAATCAGGAAATCAACAGGCAAAGTAATGTGAACATGAGTGTCTGAAAGCAGAAATCTTTCAGTCTACCAAGATCTGTCCTTCTTGCTCAGGCTGACCTATGGAAAGTTGTGAAATGTTGAAAGCCAAAGGAATGAATACATTGGTAAGCTGTACAATACATACAAATGGAGGAATGTGTTATCAAGGTTTCAAATTTACCCAGCAAGTTTTTTTCTGCACACAATTGACTGGCTGACTTGGACGAAAACACAGCACCTGCTAAAAGGTAATGCAGTCAGCTGAAAGGGAAGCCCTGGCAGTCTCAAAGGAGCAAAGCATTGGAAATTCACCCTGTTGGTGTATTTTTTTTTTTTTTTCAACAATATCTTTATAATCACCACGTTACACCTGCTTCCTCTATTACAAATCTCCTGCTGGAAGAAGCGAAGGCGTACAAAAGACCCAGGTGAAAGCTGAGATTCTGCACTGATTGGAAAACCATTTAATATTTGAAAGTACAATCTCACTTTTCTCAGCATTGAGGAGCCTTCCTTGTTGGGGCAGGCTCGTGTGGGGACACACATTCCCTTCTCACAAAAACCTTCCGTCTCATGCAAACAAGCGGGTGCTTTCCCCTGTATTTATATTGTTCTCTCTTATCTCCACACTTGCTGGGACTGCACACCCCCGCATAATCCTGTCACTACAAGCTGACGTGTGTGCAAAACACAGCTTCCGGGGAGAGTCCAACGGTTTGAGTCACCACCACCACCACAATGAGGACTGCACGTCTTGTCAGCTGCCAGAAAACCCTTTGGCAGCTCCTGGACACTGGGCACCACTGCCACCACAACCCATGCCAAGGCTCAGCTGCCACCAGCGTGTACTGATGCCCAGCCATGATGCTGGCACAGCAAGCCTCAGTGGGGTGGCTCCAGAGAGACTGGGCCAGGCTCACACAATGGGGACACCTCATATGAGCCAGGCAGGGAAACAGCCCCTCAGTGACCCCCACCAACAGGTCCCAAAACCATGTGTTCTCCTGCACTCTTGTCATTTCTTGGACCTATGTATGCAAGGCCCCAAATGCGCAAGCAAGCAGACACATGCTCACGCACTGATACCAGGCCACCAACTGGAGAAAACAAATGGAAAATGAGAGAGCAGAGCTTGCTGTGGTTCTGGCAAACAGCTTAAGCAGCACTTTTCTATGTGTGCCTCCCTCTTTTCAGCTAGGGATCTGATTCAACAAGGGCTTCAAACTGCTCAGATCTTTGTTTTTAATTCTCGCTCCTTCTCTTTCTGCTTCCTTGGGGATTTTCTTTCAACGTATATTTCCTTATTCCTTCACAATGTCTTCCTAGCCCCATGGCAGTATTTTTCTTGCTCTTAATCTTCTCTCTAGCTGTAAAGATATAAACCCCATACTGCTGAACCCTGCTTCCTAGCCTTTGATCTACTTCTTGGTTTTGTTCCACTCCTGCCTCTTTTGTCACTAACTCAAATTACAGCCACCATACAAACTTCCCAAACCATGCTTTCTTCTCCTAAAATTCCTGTTTCCCTGTATACAGGCCTTCCCAGTTCCTCTTATTTTCTCCCCCCCCCTCTCCCCTTGCCCTCAAATCATGGCAAGGGAAGTACGTTAAACTACTGATTTTTTCAGACTTGGGAAGACTTCTAAAATATAAAATAGCACAATGAGTAATTTAAGATAAAAACAGATCTGAAATGTGCCACTGTATTGCCAGGCTCAAAAAATAATGGAGACGTATAGTTTTGTTTTCTTTTGTTTTTTTCCAGAGGGAAAAAAAAAAATCAATACTAAGAACCAGTTCTGGACATAAATCAAATGTGTCTTTGCTGAAAGTGTTTTTTATGACCTATTTGCCAGTGTACCAGAGCACAAGGACAAGGGAAAAAAGCAGTAAATAGAAATACCAAAGCTGAGCGTCAACTGAAAGTACAACTAATAAACACTGACTTTGTCTTCCTTTTCTGTAATTCTTCGTTTGCTTTTTAATCTAGGCTATGGGGGTTCACAGCTCTTTAACCACCTTTTTCTTGATTTTAATTGAATAGAGTGCTGCTTCTTCTGAACATCAATGTCTTTTTATTCTTTAAAGGCCTATCCATTTAACCTACAGAGCAGGAGATCTCAATAAGATGCAGAGGATGCAGTCTGACCTCAGTACAGAAATAAGAAAGTAAGACAGCAAAAAGAATGCAAAATTACTTCAAATACAGTCTCCAAATGAGAGAGACCAAACATACAATGAGTCTGGTTGTGTGCTTGTGAGAGTTCAATCTGCCTCACTTGCTTGCTAAAAGAATGCTTTCATAGCTTTGATGTCAGATGAATGAATTTGCAGAAGTATTCGCTTTTTCCACAGTTCTTCAAGGGGTTTTCTGAAAGCCTATGTTATAGCTCAGAGTAGAGAGCGCTACATCCTGAGGAACAGAGAATTTTCAAAGAGGAGTATTTCAGTGACAAAGCAAAGTTTCCATCTCAGCTTTTCCCTGTAATTAAACTGACAATTACCCAAGGCCACTGGAGGAAATTATTTTTCAAAATTCATTAAGACTATCGAAATATAACCTCACATATCCCTAGCGTACCAGGAAGAATGTGGGTAGTTTTAAACACATACTTCTAAGCTTTGAAAAATGACACAGAGAGGGAGAAGTAATCTGGGACATCAGAGAAAACAGTTTCACACTGCTAATACCCCTTGACAGTATAGTGCGCAAAAGTCAAACAAGGGAACAAGTACAAAATATTCCTCAAATGCTTGCCACTGTCTTTTTATATTGATCTTCAAGTGAAAATTATACTTGCTACCATCCAAACGCCTCCATTACACTCACAGTTCTGCAGAAAAGTAATGCTGTACCTGGATCTCTGCTTATACTGATGTGGTATTAAAAAAAGAGAAAGAAAAGCGTCTGTGATACAGATTTGGGTATGAACACAGAAACATAACACAAGATCCTTATGTTATGTTAAGAGGGAAAGGCTACTCTCCAATTGTTTACACGATCACATTTTAGAACCCCCTTGCAGTTTATTTTTACATACATGTGTATAAATAAAAGAGCATTTTTTAAACTTTTAGGTCCAAATATGGATATATTTAGAGAAATTTACTCACATTCACATGACCTTGTGCTAAGACCAGATACTACTTAAATGTTAACATTAATAAGAATAATTAATAATTACTATGAAGTTTCTCATGAGTATTAAATTTTCTCAGGATCCCACACTTTATTTTATATTAATACAGAAACTAAAGGAAAATTAATACATACAAAACTAAAACCAAGTATTAGTAACAAAATGTTTTTAATCTTTTGATGGATAGCTACCTCCAATTTTCTGAGACCTGTTCTGTTTCATTGGTGTAAACTGCAAAACTAATCACTATCAAAAGCACAATACATTACTCTTATTTACAGTCTAACCACACCTACAAATAAATCCATGTAATTGCCCTAAAATTTTTGACAAAATCATAATTTTTAGTTGATATTTTTTCATTAGTAAGTAAAAAATGATGTTTGAGATCTACACGAACCCCATGTATCTGCGTTCCTTGAATACAACTTCAACTGTCATTTTGTAAGGAATACAAGTATAGGCTTTCAACTATAAGAAAAAATGAATTCATATGAACTTATGGCTAAGAGTCTGTCGACGCAGTCTCTTACTTTGGAGAAGAAACTGTACATTTTCTGTTTCACGAAGCTCTTTCTTAATATATAATCTCATTTAACACAAGCAGAAATAAATTCATTTGGACCAAAGAATTTCATGCCAGCTCTGCTTTCCCTTCTTTGAAATACCTATATTATATATATATACATATATATATGTGTGTGTGTGTGTGTGTTTGTGTGTCACAATATATATATATACACATTTGTTGTTAAGAAAGGAACTCATGTAAATCAATGACTGATGCTTTACATTCATTTGCTTTTAAAACTTCACAAGCTCTGATTGTTGTATGAAATGCATTAGTCATAAATGCAGGGGCAGAGAATCAGTGAGCGAAACAGAATCAGCTGACAAGAACAGTTCCTGGCTATGATTCTTATACAGTCCCCGTGGAGAGGAAGTAATATTACATTTTAATATGTCTTCATTTGATTGTTATTACACTGCCTCCCAGGAGGCTAAGCCACTGCACAGATCTTGGTTGTTTTCGACCTATCGGGTTGGTAACATTGCTCTAATCAGATGGAGAATTAAGCTGCTGGATTTGTGCCTGTATAGCTTTTCATTCACAAAGAGATTAGAAATGAAGGCACAGTAACAAAAATTCATCCTCCCTCACTCTTAAAAATACAGATTACAAAATTAAAAAACACCATCACAATTACTTAACAGGAAACACCAGTAAACTAAAACCTCAACCACTTAATTCTGTCACAATTATATGTACTTTTACGCTTTAGGACAGTGAAAAACATTACCCACTTGCCAAATTAAATGTCACATCCTTTAAACCAACAACTTCATAACACATGTATTTCTGCACCGTGGATATGAAATGAACTACATGCCTGAGGAGGGAAATTTGGACCATCATACATAATTTGTGAAAATTAAACAAACCTTAAGCCACAGACTATAGGAAAGAATAAGTGATCTCAGCTTGTGGGTTAGGGCAAAACTGGTTTAATGTGTGTGGACAACATAAGCCATTCAGCAGTGCATCAAAATAAGAAATAATTGTTGCTGGTGTGGATCTGTTAAGAGGGAAGGAGAGAATTACAGGTTTCTTTGGGTTAGATCAGTACTGTTTTAATAGTAGCGACTGTCAACATCCTTTATCTTAGATTCTCCTTAAAGCCAGCATCAGAAAATAGGTTTCTCAAAAGCAGAGCTAAATAAAACATAAAAACTCTATCCATCTACACTCGTTCACAGCTGTGCTGTTTCCGTGCTTAGATGGAAAAGCCTACACGTTGCAGGAACAAAAAGTCACAGAAGCTATAGATCCAACAGTAGTAGGAAGTTATTCTTAATACAAAGCTACACTTGATCTAATGTACAGTCACAGGATTTTTAAGAACATGTAAAGCTTTTGAGTTTTTTTTTTTTTTTTTTTTTTAATTGTATTAAGTAATAGTACACTATTTTGGCCAGGCATCATGTATTCATGCTCTGACTGCTTTCATCTGCTTTCAGTTCTTTTAATGACTTTCTTAGTAAAGCACAGAATAAATAATTCTTCTTTCCCATAAATTATCTAAATTTATGGGACAGGTTTAAGAACACAAGAAATCACACACTGAGAAACCACAAATCACAGATCACAACACAGAGGTTGTTTCTAGACTAGCCAGGGATGAAGAACAAGGCATCTGAGGTAATAGAGTGTTTTAATTAAATGAATTTATTTTTTTTTTCTTTCTCTCTCTTTTCACTTAGTAGCAATGCCAGATTTGCACAGAGATCTGAGACAGCCGTACAAAAAATTGTTCTCAGGCCACTCACCAAAGAACAGGTAGTTTGGTAAATACATTGTGTTGGATGAGCTGCATAAAGTTTAAAGAGAAAAAATAGATAAGTACGCAAATTTAAACCACTAGTAACTAACAGTCTGCCCTTGTTTCTAGTTAGAAAAGTTCAGACTGACAATGAAACTTTCATTTCTTGCTTTAGAATGAAAATGTCTCCCAGTATGTAACTACGAGCGGTCTGAAACATGGACAATGTTACTGTAAGCAGTAACATTTCAATGCATTAGGGGCACTTGCACAAACTACTGTGAGAATGTTGCCTACGTTTCTATCTGCAGGCTGGAGACTTCTTCTGTTTAACTCTTTGTGCTTGAACAACACAATTGCGTCCTACTTTTACTCCTGATCTTACAGCAACAAAGAGAAGATCTTTAAATAAATTGAAACAAACAAACAAACAAACAAAAAACCTAAAACAAAACAAAACAAAAAAAACAAAACCAACATAGCTGGATTTGCTCAATTAATATTTCCTACTATAGGATACCAAAACAATCATTAAACAACTATAATCAAAATACACTTTACCAGTCATCTTTCATTATATTTTTAACACCTCTGTTTTTTGTTCGTCCACCTTGCAAAGTCAAAGTGGCAGCAGAATTTCATGAGGACTTTCTCAACCTAAAGACCATTGAGAAACTCCCACTGGTTCAATTTTATTCTATATATATATTTTTTTCAAATTAACATACAATTTCTCTTAAACTAAATATTATGGAGTGTTCTAAATACTCTTGCAGCCAGCTTTTTTTCCCGCTCTCCACATGAGGCAAAACTGCTACATGAATGAAGGACAAGAAGAATTTTCCCTTCTTTTTCATATTTCATCATTTCTTAAATTATGTCCTACGTTGCATCTGTCCAAATTGCTATCTAAAATGGATCCACAAACTGTACTCTGCACAGCAAGTAAGCAGCAATGCCCATCTCATTCAAATAAAGCCAGACAAAATGAAGTAAAATAAAAAACAGGCCTCTTCTTGCCTGGAAGAAGGCAAAGGCTCCACAGTGAAATTCAGTGATTCACTTCCCTAACTACTACTCTGAAATGTATCTTATCCAAATGCAAATGGTGTGACTGGTTGTAATTTGAACGGACTTGTGGATAATAGGGTTCTCTATAAAATTTTCCCTAAAATTCTCCACTTATATTCATATGACAAGAGCGGGGTAGATTTTTTTACTATTTAATTATTTGAGGGTGAAGTGTAGGGGACACAATCAAGACAGAGCCAACCGGTTTGTACTGTACAACGTACTTTAAAATGCCTTTTTATTTACCTTGTAAATGACAACTGTTTAATTAAAGGAACATCTCTGGAAATCTGTAGATTCTCCTTACTGAGTCTCACATTGCCTGACTGAAAAAAAGAATACCCAAATATCAAAGAATTAAGCACAAAATAAGGACAGAGTACTTGCACAGTTTCCCTCCTTTCCTATACTCAGAATGACTCTATTAATTCCATGTGGACATGGCATCACACAACAAGAGTACAGGTACAGGAAGAATACAATCATTTCATTTCATTTCATTTCATTTCATTTCATTTCATTTCATTTCATTTTTTAAACAAAGACTTTCCATTAAGGGAAAAAGAGACAATGAGCAACTTGTACCAAAGAAGCTGTGAGCTCTAACTGGTTTCTGCTGCCTATCATTTTAAAAAGAGCACCACATTATCTCTTGGTTAAGGAACACCACAACTTAAGCGTACTAAACTGTACACTATATGCTGCATTATTATCCAATACAGAAGGTCACAGCATCCATCCATCCACAGCAAAAGCCTACTTGTTTCACTGCTGTCGTGTCCCTTTTCTTTCAGAAAGATTTACAGATGATGAAAAAAAAAAAAAGCATCTCAAAATTGTACCACTACGAATGACAATTTGTCTTTGATTACAGCTAAGCATTTCTGAAAGTATTGCAGTTGTACATTCACATACTCTGAGAAATGTTTTCAGATAATGATCTACTGTACACATGGTTGATTCTAGTTTACATAAACAAATTATATATTTGTGAGCACTGAAGAAACTGTGGCAGATGTAAGCCCACTAATTATGATATATTCAGTGTATATCAGAATGTATACATCTAAAGCAGATTACTAGCTAGTTAATTTCACAAGCCATGAGCAGTGTTTTTTATATAGTTTATTCTTTCTCCCAGCACACTGCTGGCAAAAGGCTCCCATGGATGAGAATACCTTCTCACTACCACAGTGAGCTCTGCTTCAGCTGAACAGAACTAACACAATTAGCTACCATTCAAGTTACACTGATTGTCACTAATGACGAGTGGCCTTGCACAAAACAAAATCAGAGGGTTTAATATTAAATGAGGATCTATATTCTACATCATATGAACTCTACCCATTACTCTTCGAAGATGCTCATCTGCCTTGAAAATCTCACGTTTCAGTCTGCAGTACTTGGATAAGAAAGGGTTATAGTGAAAGTTCATATTAAATAAATAAGAAACCTCTTGCTCGTTCTACTGTCACTAATTGCATGCAATGATATTAATGACCCAGTAATTGCTATACGAGTAGCACTGAAGTGGAAAACATCATTCTGAGGCAGAGTTCATCTCTAGGTGGTAGGACTTCACCACTGACTGAGTTAATGCCAAGTGACAGTTCAGAATATAACACTATGGATGAGAAAATGCATCGGTCTCATGGTTATAACAGTTTAGATGGACATGACGTTATTTGCTTTGACCACACAGAGTCCAGCAGTAACCCCAATAAAATGCCACAGTCAGAGTTTGCCCTATAGATGAACCTAATTCCTTTCAGGGGAGATGCTCTGTACTATAACAATCTAGAGCAATTTTCCACATGTTTGCTCCAATAAAAGAATACCTTCATCTCCCACTTTTACATCAAGCACAACAAAAGTGTGCTTTATTGCAAAACACAAAAAGCTATTTACATCATCTAACTATCCTTCAGCAACACAGAGTTTGGCACCTCAGTACTGAGATCAATTATGATACTATTGGATGACTGCACTCTTGGCAAAGATGATCAGAAGTTAAGCAATGTTTTGATTGCTGCATGATTGTTTGTGCACAGAACTTTTAAAAAACTTCTGAATAACTTAATGAGGGAACATTGCTGAAAAAAGCAATATGAATTTTCAAGGTGCTACAGGACATTTAGCTTTTTTCTTTTCTTTAACAACACTAATGTCTTGATTCTTCTACTATTTCTGCTATGGCAGACTCTGGAATACAGGTGGAATCATAGAGCTGCAGCACAAGCTGAAGTAACCACCTGGGAAGAAGCTCTCCAGAAAAGGCCTTGGGGGTTCTGGTGGACACCAAATCAATCACAAGCCAGCAATGCACCCTTGCAGCAAAGATAGCCAACAACCCCGTAAGGCTGCACTAGGCAGAGTGCTGTTATTAGGTCTAGGGAGATGATCCCTTGCAAGTATTCAGTCCTGTTGAGACATCTGGAGAGCGGCAGCTGGGCCTGGGCTTCCCACTGTGGAAAGGATAGAAAGTTGCAGAGAAAATCCAGCAAGTGACTGTAGAGATGATGAAGGGACTGAAGAAGAGGGTGAGGACCCAGGATTGTTCAGCCTGGAGAAGGAAAGGCTCAAGGGGATATTATACATGTGTGTACCTGCTGTGGAGAGTAAGAAATAAAGGTTGAAGCTGCTTTCAGTAGTGTCAGGATAAGAGGCAATGTGCACCAACTGAAATACTGGGAATGCTATTTGAACTTAAGAAAACATTTTTAGCTGTGAGCCTCAAACAGGTTGTCCCGGCAGGCTCCAGAGTCTCCATCATTGGACATGATCCTGAACAGCCTGCTGTAGCTGATCCCACTTGGGGAGATGCCATTCAAATCCAACCATTCTGTGATTCTGTGAACAACTGCACCATAGCAGTCTAATGCATTTACTTGCTAACACGGAATATTTGAAAAACAATTCCTTCTCAGTTTCCCTGTCAGGATTCAGTTTCAAAGTTGTTTCTCTTACAGAACATCAGTGAGCATAAAGACAAGTCTGCTGCTGCAGTTTAGTTATTTTTTCTGTCATCTAATCAACTAATTCTGCTAACAAAGGCCTGAACATGCTTTTAAAACCAGGCTTATCAGCTTAGTAGAAACTGTTCTCCAAGTACTACTAAGACAACCTGAAGCTTAATCCTGGTTTTACTCACAAAAAAAATATTTGTAAGATTTCTTTGAGATTGAAAAAAAGCAACTGGAAGACTGCCCTTTAGGGCTCAGTCTTATAGTTAGACTTATCAGAAATTAATCCTGAAATACTCTTCCTCCAAAGTTTCCAGGACTGGGTAAAATCAGGAAAGAAAATATAAACTGACATTTAACCCTGTTTTCAGCCATTTCAATCCTGTGCTTTGGCTAATTCAATTCTCAGACAAAAATACATTTCCCATCAGTTCAACTATGTAAAGACTTCAAAGAGAAAAATGATCTCAAATATTTAAAACAGTTTCATTAAAGCCTTAATAAATGCTTACATTTTCCTGTTCTTTTATTTCAGGAATTAAAATACTGTAACAAAGATATGTTGTAAGCAACAGCATACAAGAAAGACTGATCACTCTTTGACACATGCATGCTCATCACCTAACTTAAGTGAAAGTTAAATGAGTTTCAGTATGCTGGTGTATTTCTCAGTTTCAGATCATAGTACTTTCCTCATAGCATTGTGTATTTCTTCACAGTACATCCCCACTATTTAAACAGTTACTTATAGTCTGAATATAAAGCATATAAACCACATGTTCATCCCTACCGTCTCCTGCTGCAGATAGTCCTATCAAAGATATATATGTAAATGTAAGAATATATACAACTGTTGAGGACCAGGGCTTAAATTGTTTTTTTTTTTGTTGTTTTTTTTTTGCAAAGTATTGTAATACTGTACTATGTGTACTATGCATACATATAAAGACTTCTAAATGAGAATATTGTGCTTTTCTTTGTTAATGTACTGTATTTTCAGTATGTATAAATTGTTAATAGGAAACTAATAAAATCAGCAAAGTGACTAAAAACATTAAACAGCTTCCTATAAAATTTTAAATCTTGTTTAATTCTTGAGTATTTCCTGAATAATTCTTCCTCACAAATAATTATTCTTCATTTTCATCTGATTCAGTATACCTGGGGGATGTGGAGGAAGAATAAATGTATTTTTTCATAACATACCATCAATTAACACACTGAGCATTCCTATCTTTCATTTCCCTCCCTAAGGAATAAAGAAATAACAGATTTTCTGCTCAACTATCTCTGTCTACTTTAAAGGAGATAAACGGTTGGTATTGCCTAGGTAATGGCACTAAATATGAACAAAGTCCATCAATCTAAAATTGCCTTATTCTCTTACAAGAAGATCTGTGTGGTCTGGGACAAAACCCCAGAGGGCCATGATTCCATTAATCCTGTAGGTCTTAGACACTGTTAGAAATCTGAAGCTGCACAGACACTGATTTTCTTCTCCAATAATATTATTTGTATGAGCTGTATTTATATTTAATTCAACAAGAGCTAAGTGGCATTGCTGATATATCCCTTAAAAGACTCTCAGCAAAGTCAGCGACTGACCTCTGGATATCATTTTACACTAAGGAATCATTTATCTAATTTGCTGAAGGAGGAGGAAGAGAAAGGAAAGAAAAAAATGGATCTTTGTGCAACTGAAATCAGGGTGGCTATTATCACACAGGCTTTCCTTAATACTATAAGCCCCACCAAAAAATAAATAACATTTGACTGCTGAGCTGTACTGTCTTTTTTTTAAAAAAGCATCCGTAACGTCTGTATTGCAAAAGAAATAAAATTGAAACTTTAATACTGTTTTTGTCCCAGTTTTAGCTAGTTGAGAATTAACCTCAAAACAAAGGAAAATTTACTGTTTTCTTTAGGGTACCTCTTGCTGGGTGTTTGCAGCAATGGGAATGAAGAGTGAATCCTATCTCAAAGAGGTGTCAGAATGTCCAGCCAGGCAGATTAGCTGGTGTTTGGTCAGAATACTAAAATAGCATTTTAATGTAAATCTATTTGGCCATGCAAAGACATTTATTCTTCCCAACTGGGCTGTATTTCAGGGTGCAATCTATATTGTCCTTTAATGTGTTCTTCCTCAGACAGTTATTGCCCTTTAATTGTAACAGAATGACAAAGTGAAAACATAAAAGCTTTGTGAATTTTTAAACCCAGCTAATGCTAAAGTTTCAGAACAACTGTTTCCATTTTAAAAGCCACCACGCTATTAAAAGAATTTATCCAAAACAAAGCACTGCTAGGCAGTATAGCCCTTTAAATCAGTCAGAAGTTGAATACATATATTTTTTAATTTAAGCCAGAGGCCATTTATGTATGTGGGTCATTTGAAAAAAAAAAAATTGACAAAAAAACGTTTAAGGAAAGCTGTATATTACATTTTGCCAGTGTCAAAGCCAATGAACATCACTAGCTCAGCAAGCTTGGCTAATGAAGTTGCAGGCAGAGCAAGCACTTTAGAAAAACCTTTTGCAGGACCATTCTGCAGCCCTTCCCTGAATCCCAAATATTCTTCACTGACCAAAAAAATCCACAATTTCAGTGAACAAATTTTGAGCAGGTAAAATTTCATTTCATTTTAAGCAATGTATGACTTTTTTTTACACTGATGGTGCTGGCATATAACTCTCATTTTATATAGAAGAGATGAAGTGAGAAGAGGACGGGCTTGCTTGGTCAAACTATCTTAGAAGCGTGACAGTGGTCTGAAGGCAAGTGGCAGCACAGCACTCCTTTCCCTCAGGCTGTGCAGCTTCTTGCAGGGTTCCCTGAGGCACTCCATCATTGCAAACTCAGCGTACTGCAGCTCTCCCCATACCCTGTGACTAGGGCCAAGTTTGTCAGGAAGAGATCAGGACAATTCCTATACACCACAACAAAATATCTTTGGCACAGTGCATATGCCTGTACTGCTCTACCACATCTTCTACCCATAGAAGAAATGCTGCAGCTGAGTGGTACCGAAGCAATTACACAATAACCCAAACACTTGCAGAGCCATCTCCTACAATCAAGGAAGTCCCCATTCGTTCTGAGCAATCCACACAGCAGAAAACTATAATTCATTCCTAAAGCACGCAAAGACATAAAAGGATTTTTTGGTGCAAACATTAGAATTTCAAACCTACGTACCCTTGTTCCGCTTAACTTTGCCCTTTGCACAGGTATTTATGTTGTTTGGCATGGTGTATCTTCATGCATTTGATTAAGGATTTCCTTAGAGACTTATGATATGTTGGCTAAATGGTTGAATATTTTAAGATAATCTAACATTAATATATCCATGATCTCAAGGGCATTTGACCTTCTCCTGAAAAGAGATCATGTAGCTATTGGAAAATGAATCTATTAGTTTCCCAGGAACCAAAAACTGATGATGGTAAAGAAGTGAAAAGCAAGGACATTCTGTTACATCACTTATTCCCTTACACAATACTATTCAGTATCATCTTTCTAAGTACTACAATTCACAGAATTAACTCTTTGAATACTGGAACCTGTATACTGAGGAGTATGTTGCCCTGCTGTTGTTGCAAGAAATTGATTAGATTTAGCTTATTTTAGGACTAAAATACCATTAAATATTAAAAGAAGTATCTGAAACTTACAATCATTTCTACTTTAAAAAAAAAAAGAAAAAAAAAAAAAAAGAAAAAAGTGAAATGGGGAATGAGAAAAGTTACATCTTTTATGTGCTTAGACCCAGGGAAGAAGTGAGTAGAAAAGTTCTTCTACTATATCTGTCATGAATACATCTAAGTGATATAAAAATTATGGCTTGAAGAATTCATGTACAATCACATTTCCCTAAAGGCACACAGGATTCAGGAAGCTTCTTTATCCTGTGTTATAACTCCTCTGCTTTGTTACTTAAAGGCTCCCAAAATGACTAACACCTTAACGTAAATAGAGATTTTACTGTATAATACAGCTTCACAAACCACATATAATTAGATTTAAAAAAAAGAAAAAACAACAACAACAAAAAACATACCATGGTTTCAAATAATGGCAAGATGATAAGGGTACATGACAATGCAGAGAACTTAAGGGCTGACAGCAGCATGCCTGCATAAGCAGCATAAGACATAGCCACAGCCAGCGCTGAACCAATGCTGGACTCAGTAAACTGGCATCTCAGGCTGTTTACTCAGGGGAATACAAGATCCAAGAGTACCTCAAAATCAAAAGCTGGCGTATAAAATGCACTGATGTATTAGCTTCAAAGCAATCCCCCTCACCTCCAAATACTCCAAACATCAACAACAAAACCAACAAAATTCCCAAACAAACAGAAAGGAAAGAGCAGAAAGGGGAGCAATGTTTGCGCTTCTGAGTCAGTGGGAGGGAGATGGGGTGCACTTCTCATTCGGGTCTGAGCACAGCTGGTGATTTACAGGTCTGGTAATAAGGACTTACACAAATGATTTATGGGCTAATTTGCGTACACGATTAAGATGCATTGTATTACTTAAAAAAAGACAGTAAACAACCTGACTACCAGAACTTGTATCTGACAACGCTGTATGTACTAGGTCATAAGCTTCTGAACACAAACTGTTAAAATGCTGTCTAGTCCTAGTGTCTCTGTAGTGTCCTAGCTGAGACACAGCCTAGTTTCCTGCCCCTCTTCATGTTTTTGAGGGCATTTTGATTACGTTGCTTTCTTCCATGAAAAACAAACAAACAAAAAAAAGCCCAGAGAGTTTTAGTTTAAGGATGGCTGGATTACCATGGCTTTTTTTTTCAACCTATTGAAATGTATGGGTATTCTGCTTCAGATGAGTTAGTACGCTAGCAATACATGATAAATCAGTCATTTGTTTATGCCAAATTGGGCAAAGAAGGTAATATTCTAAGGCAGTCCAGTATTATTGCAAGGCCAGTGTGACTTTCGAGGCATTAGACTGAAGTCTCAGCAAATTCTATCAACCAAACTCTCGCTTCAGAAAGCGCAACGTCTATTATGTCTTCTTGCTGTAATGAAATAATTATACAAAATTAATGAAAATGACTCGTACTTGATAATTCAGTGGGTAAATCCATGACATGGATAAGACAGAACTGACAGTGTGACAGAAAGCCCTGTTTGTGCCCACAGTTTTCAAGCAATAGCTGTAACAGTGCAATTCACTCCATTATAGCTGGTTTGTTGTGAGTTTTCTAAAAACTAGAACTCAATAATGTATTTCACCATCAAAACCAATGATTTGAGAATGGCCATTTTTATGCTGCACACTCTCTGTGGCATTTCAGACAACTATCTCTCAGCATCTAATCTTACTCCAGTAAATCCAACTGGATTTCAGTGGGAACTCTGACAAAGCTAAATGCTATGTAAGTAGCATCAGGTTTTTATTTACTCCCTGACTAAACTGAGTTAAGTGATTGCTTTGTCAAACCTTAAAAAGCAAGCGGTGTTTTATATCTCCCATGTTTGTTATTTAGTAAAATATGTTATTTCTATATATATTAAATACCATGAATTCTTACTTTGTTTCTATGACACACAACTTATATTCTACATAATGACACAGCATGTTCCATTATGACTGCAACTAGAATTAATTTATATTTAAAGCATTTCCATTCCCATTTTTGAAGTACTTACTTAGTGCACTGGTAAAATTACCAATAATTTAAACTAAGAAAAGAAGAAATATATAATGTTGCAGACGTTACATGAAACAGTTATCAGCCTATTTGAACAATCCAGTTTCAAGAAGATGGGAGAAATAAGACATACTAGTAGGTGACTTCATTGTAAATGCAAATCAGCCAATGCATAGTATCACAGGAAGGCTTAGCTTGGAAAAGACCTCAGAAACCAACCAGTTCCAACCTCCCTGCCATGGGCAGGGTTGCCTTTCACCAGATCAGAATATCCAGGTTCCCATTCAACCTGGCCTTGAACACCTCCAGGGATGGGGAATCCACAGTTTGTCAGGGCAAACTGTTCCAGTGCCTCTGAATAAAGAATTTCTACCTAACATATAACTAAATCTCCTCTCTTCTGGCTTTAAAACATTCCACCTTGTACTGTCACTATAAGACCATATAAAAAGTCTCTCTCCAGCTTTAAAAGCTGCACACAACCTTTCAGTGTGAATACAGGACATGATATTGTGCACAAAAGGAGCAGCTCTTTGCAAGCACAGAAGTACAGTCTGATTTGATTTGCACAAATCAAGGAAAAAAAAGACAGAGGCCCTATGAAAATTAGCAGTAATATCAAAACATGTTGCCAAGAAAATATTTTCAGGTAAAAAAATACAAACCCATTCGGAGTCTTCTTGGTTTGCTTATAGCAAATGAGGCAAAATACAAAGGAACAAACAATGATAATATAAAGAATGAACGACTGTTATTTTGAACTTACATATGACGTAATAATCTTTGTTCTTCTGAAATTCCAGGCCCCAGAGATTAGGGCTGAATTCTTGAAATTTGATGGTAAACTTAACATCTTGATCTGGCTTGGCACAGTTGAGTAGAGGTGTATTGTCCTTTCTAATAGCACAGCTATCTGCTTGGTCTTTATCAACCATGTAGACCTTATAATATTCATACTGGCCAACAGTTTTAGAGTCCACCTTTGGGCATATAATATCCAGTTTGTCTCCTATCTGTGGATATAGTACCAATCCTTGTCCAGGAAGGAATCTAAAAAGAGAAAAAGAAAAAAAGAGGAAAGAAAAAAAGGAAAATGTGAAACACTTGACAAAATCACATTCAGAAAACTAGCAATTAAAATGGACAGAAAGGAACAAATACACAGTTTCCAAAACCAAAATGACAGTGTAAACAAACTAGATCTTATTAGTCTGGGCCTGACTCAATATCAGCAAGATGTTTATTTAGATCTTTGAAATTACGGATGCATTGAGTTTTATAGCCAAAGTTCTCCGTTTTGGGAACTCTAGAAGGTTCTGTATCTAGGGCAGCACCACAGTTTCTTCCACATTTGGCCACTTGCAGCAGCCATTGCAGGCTGCAATCCTGTCTTTCCACGTTGGTAACATTTCTAATATTCTTGCACATATTTTGCTAATTTTGGATATGGGAGAATGACAAGAATGATTGCTCATTTGGAGCAGCCACATGGGAAAGGAAGCAACTTAGACTTTCAGACTTAACATATTGAAACGTTGATTAATGTTACTGGTATAGCACAAAAGAACATCAGTCACTCATCAGGATGATTTTTACAGATCTAGGATGGACTGGAGATCTACTTGAGCCAAGGACAGCACATGCTTCCAATAAAACACTCTTTCAAGATAGTGTGATTGCTACACTACAGTGATTTCTTTGTAAACTCATCATTATATTTATTTATTTTTTTTTCCCTTGTGCTATAAATGAAATATGGGTGTGCTTTTGCGTTTGTATACATGGAGAGTTCTCACATAGACTGGCAGAAAGCTTTAGTGTTTGGGGTCAGACTTGATATGTTATCTTTTTCATCAATATTAGTTACCAGGCAAATCTCACTACTTCTTCACTAATTAAAAATATAAATAATTACATATAGTACTGTTTTATCCACAAGTCAAGAAGCCTCCTTCTCACAAGTACAAAAGCCACAGCAGGTTCGTTTGTTCATTTCTTTTCTCCTTAAGATATATTTGCTCAATTAATGCCAGGAAGCATAGTTTTAGAACTACAGCCAATGATACAATGTCCTCTAATGCACAGACCTAAAAGTCTGACTCTCTTTTCTCTTTCTCCTGTCTGCCAGCCTTTTCCAAAGAGCTTCCTTAATGGGGAATCGGCCTGAAAAACTGACTGAAACAATTGCTGCCTAATGAACACCCTTCTACAAGAGCTAGCGCTAAACAGCACACATAGTAAATCTAGCTTATTCACAGGCAGCCTTCCTGGAAACTTATTAGAATATTAAGGCTCAGGAACAAAACTGTAGGCGTAGATTACTCCCAGCCTTTTGCTTTGCTAAAGGAGCCCACCAGCAAGCAGCACTACTGGAAGAGAACCTACAAAATGAGGAAAAAAAGTAGGATGCAATGCCCCAAATTTCAAACACATCATTTGCAACTGCTTGCTCCCATACAATGAGAGTTTATGATCTGTGCTAATTGAGTGGGATTATTTTCACTCACAAAGCCTGTGTAAGAATTATATTTGTTGTGAAGCAGCAAGTAGAAGGACAAAGACATGTAATTACAGATTTAGGGGAAAAGAACAATGAAATGTTGTGGCAAGAAGAGAGACTGTTGATGCATAAATCACTGTGCTCCTTTGTGTCGTGCAGTCTAATTTCCAGACTATAGAAACCAGGCTTGGCCACGACTGTGCAAAAAGACGTACACTGGAGACAGGACGAAGCTGCACCACCTCCTTCAGTTCCCAGACACAACATAAGAATGCAGTGACTACCACATCCCTGAAACTGAAATGGCACCAGAAATGCAAAGGTGGAAATACATCCTCCTTGGAGTCGCCAGCCCTGTGAGGAGCTACCAAAGGAGTGTCTGGCTCTGCAAGGGCACATCAGAAATGCGGAAAGAACTACCGCAGCAGGCAATGTTTCCAAGAGAGTAGCATGGATTCTGACTCAGCCCTTCCTGTGGGAACAATTCTGGCCAGGCAAAGGCAAAGCAACAACATTTCTGGGCTAACCCAGGTCACTGACAGCTGTTATCATCTTGTCTGACCACAACCCAAACTAATGCTGCAGGAGATGAACATTACCCTGTTTCCATCCACCTGCATGCCAGGACAAATGCAATCCTCCTGCTGTTAGTTCTTCATATCATGGAAACGTTTAAGGTTTTTTCAAGGAAGGCCCTTTACTTTTTAACTGACTAATTTAGATTTGTGTTCTTAGTAAATGCAAAATTCATAAAGTTAGAAACGTGCACCTGTCTGTCAATATCAATAAAATGACCTAAAAACTGCTGTCAAAGAACAAAAAAAGCTAAAATCTAACCTTGGATTTCATATATAGATTTGTATGATCAACTAGCAGCAATGTATGTTCTCCGTGAAAATTCTGAGCACAATCAGGACAAGTTCAGGGATAGCAGGGAAGCAATTCTCAGAAACAGCCATCAGACAGAAAGCACACTCATGTACCCTGGTTAAGCAGCCAGGAATTGCCCCATAAAAAGCAAAGGACAAAACCACCCCCAGCAGACAGCTAAAGCACATTTTACAAGAGCTTTAACCCAGGAACTCGTTAGACTTTATGGCAGGGGAATACTCTCACTATGCGCCTGCAGTCTGTACAGTTTTAGCATTAAACTCAGTAAATCTGCTTCCACTTCAGTTTCTCAACTTTTAGGATCTAACGCTGATAGGATTAGGAAAGAAAAAAGGCTGAAATTGAAAGGATTAATCAGAGAACTTGATCATACTGCGTTTTTATTTTCGACAGCTTGTAGTTTTGACTGTGACCTTTACAAGAAAGATAATTTTGCTATCCTTAGTATAACTCAGTAAAACTAGTTTTACTTTCCTTACTTCCTTACAACAATAAAGCACAAATGTGGATGGAGAGAATAAAAAGGCTTCACCTCTTGCATTTCAGTTTGACCACAACAACTCAGTGACCACTCCTAACCAGAGGACACTGCTACCCCTCTCTGTTTGCACAGTACTTGAGCTACTGTATTTTCACAAAGACTTAAAGTAAATTATTTGCTGGGTAACAAGCATTTCCTGAAACTACTTAATGACAAGGAACAAGATTAAGACAACTATTTTATGATACTACTCTAACAACTTTACATCCCAGAAAAAAAAAGGGTGGGGGGAGGTTTGTTGATATATACTTGGCCTTGGTAGAGGCCAATAAAAAATTCAGTGAGGCTGAATTTATCCTAAATCTTTATTTCTGCAAGTGCTGGTGTAGCCTTAAGTATTCTAGGATACAAACACACTTGTAGGGCTGCATCTGTAAAAAATAAAGTTGATTAATTGGGTTTACATTTGAAGTGGGCATGCGCCTTCAGTGACTAAAAAAAATTTTTTTTTTATCCAAACAGAAATATATTAAGGATGGATCAAGAGGTTTCCAGAGTCCTGCAGATGACTCTCAGGGAGGCTGCATTACATCCATGGTTGCTTAGGATACTTACATGGCTCTTTGAGCAGTCGGGAGCAGTGACAGCGCCAGAGCCATTGCTTTCTGTAAAAAGCTAACTTCCTAACTTTCTGCTTCTCAAATATAAATTCTCACTACTGGGAAAGTTACATACCAATGCAGGTTCCTGTACCCCAACAGAAACGTAAAAAAAAAACCAAAAACTCAGCTAGTTTCCTGACTCATTTGTTCTAGTAGCCAGATAAAATGACAGGGGCATTTGAACAATCTTATCCACAATTAATAATAGCATTTTCTGTGAGAAAGCACAGGAAAGTAAAAGAAGTACAGTAAAAATGCTGTATGATGAAATTAATCCACTTTCTGTCTGGGAGTTTTGGATACAGAGGACATTTTTGCTGGCAGCCCCAAATTGGTGTATTGTGGGTGACACATGACATCTGTGCAAAGCCCATGGATGTGAAACCCTCCCACACACATCCAGCCAGTCATGCAGCTTAGCGAAAAACAGCAAAATACAGAGTTCTCAAAGCTTTTTGAAAATAAGTTATGCTTAGCTCAAAAAATCACATGCTGCAGTAAGTGGGAAAAAAATAACAGAAAAAAAGAAGGAGCACTCTCTTCCTCACTCCCATCAGTGCTATAGTTATTTTCAGCACTTTACTTTTTTTAAGGTCCTACAGTTCCTGGGCATTAATGTGTCCTAAGTGGTCCAAGTCCTAGAAAAGTTAAATTTGATTTTTTTTTTATTTAATTAAAAAATACAGTTTCAAACAGCTTTCTTAAGGACAGCACTTTCGTTGTATAGAAACACAGCACATTCACACAGGCTAAATATTAATGGAACTTTCCTTAATGATAACCATTCAAACCTGCCTAATTACATAATAGTAAATTCTTAATAAAATTAGAACTCTATCTGCCGAAAGATTTTTTTCACTGAGAATATTTGACTGTTCCTCACTAGACAACCATTTCCGAAGCTGCAAAAGCATCAACAGATTTTTTTTTCAAAGAAATAAATTTTAGAAAGATTTTTTTAATAAACAGTGATGTAAAAAATATGTTGGCATACTCTTCATAACTTGTAAAATTTTATATATATATATATATATATACACACACACACATGCAAGACACTTATCTTTAACTATACCCTAGTAATTATTAAATAAATGCAGTTTTAGAGAGCATGTTACTACTTGTTGAGAGTCTCTTATATTTAACTGGGGAAACAGTGCCAAAATTCTGTTCTTTAATACCTTACCTGAACTAATCAGTGTAGGCGGTTAGTTTTAAATTAATATAACAAAAACAACCCTAGAAATGTGAACAATCAAGAGGCTTCTTAAAATACAGCCTGAAACCTTCTGTTGGGGAATCCTACACACTTAGCTTTATGAAGTTTAACTACCAGTCTGACTTTAAAATTATTCATTGAAAAGTTTTATTCAGGAAATGTCATGAACACTAATAGCACAGTGTTAGTCCGTTAGTCCGTTACTTGTGCAAGTGCAAATGGAATACAGAATAGCATGTCACACACTGGTCTTTATTGTTTAAAAAGAATGGTTATTAATAGTTTGTGTATTCATCATCTGGCTTTTGAGAAAAAAAATAAATAAATTAGATCTTGAACATCATTTTGTCTACAGCAAAAGAATTAAGCAAAGCAAAGCTCCTAACAGAGCTTCATGCAAAGCACATAAAAAGTTCTAGGAAAGGGTCCTAGTAATTTTAGTGATGTAGCAGTGCCTAACCATAGCCTGCTGAATGAGCTGAAAATATGTGTACTGATTCCTAAAGATTTGAACTGAAAAAAATCCAAAAACACAGACCAAAGTTCTCTATAAAATAAGTCTTTTGCTTCTTGCAGAGCTTTCATATTAGTTTCTGTCATATCCAGTATTACACATAAAGACACACCATGTGGATATAAGATATACACCCAGCTATAAACCCCAAATGCTTTTTTTCCAGATTCAGTCATTGTATAGGACTGATCTCATGCCAGTTTAAATGGATTAAGCGAACAAGAATTCAATGAAAACAGGATCAGTAACTGCTATGGAACAGACAGAAAAACAGGCTTCATCAAAAAAGATTAATGTGGAGTCTTTGTCTCAAAATGAGTAAGGAACTCAGTTAAAAAGAAAGGCACAACTCTTACATGAACTCTGCAAGAAAAATTACCATAGACTTAACACAGTAAAATGATAGAACTGGCTTTATACAGAGACTAACAAATGAAACTTTGAAAACACAAGAGGAGACACTCTAATATTATTAACATTCTTTTAAGTGAGTTTTGGAAGCTGCTTTTCTTTGCTAGTGCATATTATTAAATTATTTTAATACTATAAAAAGGCTTTTACAGAATATATTAAATAGGTATGTTGTTGAATTTCAATAAAATTTAAGAAGTTTAATCTGCTAACCTTTGTTTATATGCAACATTTTTCCAGGCAGTTAATGAAACTAAACCAATGGTTACTTGCATAAAAAGGAATTGAAGAATGGAAGCTAAATGGAATTCAAAGAAATAAATAAACAAATATATTCACATCCCTTAGAATCTTTAATGTTAAGCACCACATTACACAAAGCCAAATTATGAAATACAGTAGCACAGGTTTCTGAAGCTCCGGCTCTTGTGTTTCTCATTTCCATTGGAATGGAGGAGTCTCTACAGGGGGCTCAGCAGCTTCTGTAGTTAACCCCTGCAGAAAGCCCATAAATACACTGAAACAGTTCACTGAAACTGTAACTCGGCTCTATTCTGGGTTTTGCCATACACCATTTTGCCCTTCCCCTTTTTTCACCTCCTCATGGCCCATCTTTTTTTACCTCCCCAGTAGCCCATCTTCTTTCAGGCCCCCTGAGAGAAAGCCTTGCAGTGCCCTGAAAGAAGGAACACTCACGGATTTATTTTCTTTTAAACACCACCCTGGAGACAAAATGGTAAAAACAAAAACAAAACAAAAAAAAAAAAAAAAAAGTGCCACCATTTTGTCTCTCAAGCAGCCACACAAATTGATGCCGCTCTCTGTGCCTTTTCCTGAACCCTCATTGAAGTCAGTTGCAAAACATCCACTGACTCCACTAGGGCATGCTCATGTAACACACTCACAAATGAATGCTTAGCGTCCTGTACAAAAAGGAATATTTAATGTGTTTTCTCAAAATTCTAAACGGACAGAGAACAAAGCATGCATGAAATTTTAGTTGTTTCATTTAGCAATTCGTTATTCTACCCTTTGTAAAATACCACAGGAAAGCATTCAAAATACAGCAAATAATTTTTTATAGGCATAAGAATTTGCTGAGAGTGCATACACTTTTCTCCAAATAAGACTTTTTTTTGCATGGATCTGCAAGATTTGACAGTCAAATTGTACCATCACATCACAGTCCTTAAGGCACAGAGATTGCAGTGTATAGTGGAACACCCACGGACACAATGACTCTTCAAACACATTGGGAAATGCCTCCTTGAACGATGTGTCATGATAACCAAATAACTCCTGTGACTATTGCTGCTGCAGACATATATATGCTCACTTCTACTTTCCATTCAGTGTAAGAGTCACAAATCTAAAGCAGCCTTGTACTTGACAGAGCCCAATACCTGCAACTGTGACAAGTCTGGTGATAACCATACCTACTCCTTCATTTCCCTGTAGATGGAAGGTCACCTGGAGCCTGACACAAGATACATCTTTTTGGAGACTCTTCCATGCCTTGGGCCTTGCTGTACAGCTGAGTTCCTGCTGTTCCTGCTGCCAGAGATGGGCTAGCTTTGCTGGAAAAACACCCTTTTCCTTGCCGCTTGGTTCTCACACACAAAGCAAAAATAAAATGTAAAAATAAAAATAAAAACCACCTAGTTATATAAATAAAATCTTCAGATCATCTTGAGCTTTGCCTATCATCCCTTGACATAAATCCAGGCTGTAAAATTAATGTGCAGTTTTCCTCCTGTAAAAGGAAAGCACATTTTCCTCAGCCTTAAAAACTTCTCTGAGAGCAAACATCTATCTAGTTTTTTTTTGTTTGTTTGTTTCTAGATTATTTGGTTTTTTGTTTGTTTATTTTGTTGTTGTTGTTGCCTGTGGAACAGTCAGTCTATACCAAAGGGACACAAGATCTGGGCTTTTTTTCACAAAGCAGTGCATACTTTAAGGCTTGTAACACTGAAAATTTATACAATTTGATATTTTATCAATGATGGTGAAGGATTTTTTATTAGGTTTTATATTTAACTTTTCTACTTGATCTTCACATAAAGCACTATTATTACCAATTAACTTTTTGTATTACTGTGCATAAAGCAGTTACTGCTTTGCTAGAAGCACATACAGCACTACAGAATTGTGATCTACTTACTAAATCAATGCTGGTTATCACCAAAGAACCCTAATGTGCTTCAGAACAGGCTGCTAATTAAGAGGAGAAAAAAAAGAAGAAAAAAAAAAAGAAAGATGGATAAGACCAACATTTAACTTGTAAGTGTATTAAGTATGTTGTAATATAATTTCATCAGCATTTACAAAAATATGCACCATCACAACAGTGCTGGACTTATTTAACTTCAACAAAGAGGGAATTACTCCTCAAATTGTTGCCTGCTATCTCTCACGTACAAGCATGCAGACACACAAACACACTCTCTCTTTTACTGCAGCTCAGCAGAAACATGCTTTCTACGTAGAGTTTAAAAACTGCAAGTGGCTGCACTGGAGAGCAGAAGCCACTCTGTATAAATGGCTTATTCTGAGGAATTTCTGAAAGAGAAAACACTCAGTAGGTGCACTGTAATTAGTTGCTCTTTCTAGTTACCTCTTGACAAATGATGCATGTGGGTCTGGATGGGAGCCCAACTCTTGACCCATGCCACCACTACACACTTCAGTACTTCAAGCAGAAACCTCTAGCCTCAGCACTCTTTTCATTTTGTTTTTCCAGAAAGGCAGCATTGGTAGTGCACAAAATGAGAACTAGACATGATTAGCAATGTTGGAATTCTTTCAGAAATGCTTCATATAGCTATGCCCTAAATATATCTGAGGGCAGCCTTCCGCCTTCAATTCCTTCCAAATATGTAGCATGTTTCAGGATTAGGTTAAAGGACAGAACATGAACACATAACCTCCGAGCACTGTTCCCACAATGCTTACAGACACACTTTTGCTATATTTGCGAGCCTTTCAAACAGAAAATATTCATGTGATCATTATTCTAGATATAGAAGATTATAAGCCCGTTGAGAAATACAACTTTTACCACAAAAAAAAAGCACCTTTTAAAAAATAAACATTTTTTGGATAGCACTTTACTGCCCCCTTTTGCACTTTAACATTAGAACAGGTTTCAACATATGCATGCTTTTATGAAACACTGTTAAGAAATAGGTTAAGACAACGGCACAGTGTTTATACAGTAAGAGATTATCAGGTACTGCTCTGGGGACATCGTCTACTTACCTGAACTGTAAACAAGTGAAACATCTAGCTTTCATTGTCCCTAATTTTCCATAGAAGACATCGGTAAAGGATGGTTTAAATGACCATTTTCCATTTCAATCTGCATGTACATAGGCAACGGAGAAAGAACTAGTGTTCATTAACACTAGTTGTCCTTCTGTCACAATTTTCTAAAGCACAGATCATCTGCAACTTGAATTTGGTTTTATTCAACAGGAAGAAAAGAATGACAAAGGGCTTTCTAGTCCGAGGCCATTCATGTGTTAGCAATCTCTTAACTGAAAGGATGGGTGTATCCTTCAGAAGAAAACTTCACAAACTGGCAGGCAAGGATATTTTCATGAAAGGTGAAGACAAGAAGCCTAGACATTCAAATACCCTGCAAGCCTACAGGCATAAACCTGTTCTGCAACTCCACACTGCAATTACAGTCAGTGCAGAATTCATGTGTGTCTGTGTGTGTCCACATATATCTACAAAAGATAATAAATCTATAGTCTAGTGGCCAGTTATTTACAAAATACTAATTCATTATGACAGAGCCAGAGGGGGACTCGTCCTACCCTCACCCTCGGCTTCCACTTGACAAAGTCCATGTGCTGCTGCGTACGCTTGTATTTAAACTTAATCCATTTTCCTCTGTCATCCTACAATTACAATACAAGTCACAATAATATTAAATTTCACTGCCTACAGCATTGCACAATTGAACCATTACTGTAATGAAAACTGACTCCCTTTGATATTAACACTGGTGTTTTCTCTCATTTGCTAGCCATGAAATACAGGAAGAGACCAATGTTGTTTTAATTAAAGAATTGTTGTTCAAAATATGCTACTGGGAATATTAAAGTAGTTCTTTACTCTCTCAGCAAAGATAATCAGGTATTTATATGGTTTGGGTTTTTGAAAAAAATAAAAGAAGTCTGTGCCATGGATTCAGCGTAACACAAAACCACTGCTCTACTTGTGCTCACAGAAGCAGGGCATGCCAAACCTAAGAATCATGGCGCTTTGTTGAAAAGATGCAGAGTGGTAGTTAGCATGGAACACAAAGTCAAACCAAACCATGTGTGCTTCTTACAGAAGTCAATGAAGTCTTTGCTGTTAGAAATCTAACAGAGACCAGCTGGCATTTGCCAAAAAAACACTTTTCAAGAAGAGCACTGTAAATCACGGGCTATGGATGGGAGAAATAAACAATGAAAACAGATTGTTCTATTGCTGCGCTGTTCTGCACTCTTCTCCACCATTTTTATTACAGAAACAAATCTTATGTCAGCCACAACACAGGGAAACAAACCAAGGTTTTTGGTCTTCCTCCTCTTGACTACAATTTGTTCACACCTGCACAGTCTTGTCCCAAGACATGCTTCAAGCAAAGTTATAAAAGAGGGCAGGGACTGTCTTGTTTCTTGATGAGACATTAATTATCAGTGATGATATCTCAAATTCAAAGAAAAAAAAAATTCAGCTGCTTTGCAGTTGTTAGAAAAGATATTACTGCATACCATTTGCCTGCATAAGGAAACAGTGGAAGCGGAACAAGTTGTTAAGTCGCAACATTCAGGAAAAGCTAGGCCAAATCAACTACACCATCATAAGACAAAACAAATGCATTTTGGCAAACCTTTGCTTCGCAAAGATTTTCAGAATTTAGCTACAACTCTCTTTATCTCCCAAATTGCATTCTTTTCCTATTTATTAAAAAAATACAGGTCTGGATGGGAAAAAATGACCTTGAGCAAAAAAAAAAAAAACAAACAAATGAGACACCTGCACCTCACATTAAGCCAATATAGGGATCCTATGTTAAATACCAACTTTTTTGAAGTCTGATTTGCAGAAGCAGAACAAAATATATTTGCTGCTGCCACTTCCAAGACAGCAGTAACATCTGAACTACTAAAAATCAGCTTTTGGTCCACTGCAGTGGTGAGCCTCTCAAATTAAGATAAACTGACTGTAGAATGGTATATACACTCCTGCAAAGGTCTAGAGGTGTACTCATCACTAGACTGGAAATCCCTACCCAGCTGGAAAAGGGGGTTCACCAAGCAGCTGGAGACTGCAGGAGCTTCAGCCACTCCATTTGACTCCACTCACTGCTCTGCATTTGGCAAAGTTTTGTCTCAGCCTCTAGCACAGGCAGGTTCACAATAGCCATTTAGGAACCAATGGGTTGCCTTTCAGGGGGTACACCTATACTGGTTTGGGGATCAGCAGATTTGTTCACAGCAAACAGTTGTCTGTAGAAATGCATTAGCATCACACTGAATTGCAAGCAAAAAGGACATAAAACTTGGTACTGGCAGAGCTACTGGTGCAGATACAGACCTGCTCAAGCTGTCCCAGAGAGCAAGAAGGATCATCACCGGCACGGCTGCCCTGACAGCTGGCAAGCTACATGGAAATTAAGAGTCATTCCAAGTGCAGACAGAGCTGTAGCTTCTGACATCACTTTCTGATAGAAAGAAATGTAATGAAGCTTCAGAGAGATGTGTATTTGTTCAACCCCAAAAAACCTTTTCACACTGGCTTTGGTTCAAGACAGCTCATGCTTAAATTCGTCCCGCTTCAGCAAAAATATTCAGCATTCAGCACATGCTCAACATGAGCTCTTCTGAATGAGGAAAGTTTTCTGAGTCAAGCTCTAGGAGCACAGCTCAATCTTATTCACCTTGCTGTCATGCACTGAGAAGATTACAGTGAGCAATAAATTTGTAAGATCTTTTGTTTCTCTCCAAAAACAATGTGAAAACTGTCTGATAAAATAAAAACAAAAGGATCAATGACTACCACCAAAAATCACATATTTTAGAATATTTATCATGCAGACCAGGAGTCTTGTCTTCCAACATGACCTGTTCAGCTAACCCATACATCTTGGAAACAGAGGTTAAACAAAAAAAAAAAAAAGAATTGAAAAAGCTAACAGCCAAGTGTTGTGCAGTGATTAAACTAAACTGCTTCTGAACTAAATTGAAATTAATTAAAAAAGCAACTTTATACGGACAGTGAATGCTATGAGACTGCAAAACCTCCAAAGAAGTCAAGATGTGCCTCACTTCAAATCTACACTTTCATCCCACCAGGTATAGAAACCAACCACTGTTCAGGCAGCAGGTAAGCAGATGGAAATGACCAGCAAAAACGAAAATGCAAAATGATGCACCTCTTGAAGAGTATGAACTGTAGTTATGTGTGCTTTCACCAGCACTTGGTGCATAGGTTCCTTAAACAAACTGCTTCAAACTTGCAGAACATCAAAAGCCAGATGGGCCTTCCTGAATGAATCCACAGGCAAGGAGCCAGGATTCCCGTCTACTGCAGAAATAGGCCTGGACTTGATTTGAGTCTTCTCAGTTCTGACAGCCTGGTGTCTGGCAGATCTCCCAGTTCAAAATAAAATAGCTTTCAATTGCAACTAGGCTTTAACTAATAATAATAATAAATTTTAAATCCCTCTTATTAGCTTTAACATGCACTTCCCTTTACAGAGCATTGTTCACTTTTCCCACCACTGTTTTTGGTATGGGTACCTAAGTAAATACACTGTTCAAATGAAAGCTAACAAAATAGTGAGAAGTAATTTACAGCACCACAGATTTTTCAGGCTAACATATCATTCCAGTATCTAACCTATCCTCCTGTGCAAGGTAAACCATATAATTTCTTGTTTTCATTGATGCACAAAACTTGTTTATTCTTCGAAGAGTACACAGTTCCAAATGCTACTACAGAGAGTTTTGGAAATTCTATTTTAGCCAATAATTGAGACATTTTAAAAGAACACTACAGGCAAAAAAGAAACTTATGCATATGCTCTACATCAGGAATGATTCACCTAGCAACATAATCCTCTATCAGCCTTTATCTTTTTTGGCTTGGGACCCGTGTTTAATACCAGAAGAAAGCACAGACTATTACATCAAAGTTTAAATCAGCTGCATTATAATTATCATGCTGATACCGCAATAAACAGTGGGTGTTGGCTGGCCAGGATTGCCAAAAAAGATAGAGGTCCTGCCCTTATTCGCTGTATTTGACAATGTATATAATCACATCAAAGGAAAGTTCTCTGCATCAGAGCTGGCAGAAAAAAAGGAACCTGGATGTTCTCTTCTTCAAGGAAAACGATAGATTTTGCTTGTTGCATGAAAATTCAAAATTTTGCCTATAATAATAATAGTAATTTTAAAAACCCAAACAATTATACTGTAGAGCCCTTGAAGGCAAATGTAATTCCGAAGTCACTGGAAATATTTTCATGGAGTTGAACAGGAGCTAGACAGAAGCCTTAATCAGGCTTATCAGCTGAAAAGTGAAAATACAAAATCCTTAAAGACATATTCAAATAAGGAATTTAAAATTATTTATTGTTATCCTGTATTTAAGACTGCTTGAAGATTTTTGAGTATCTGGCTAGCCCTGAACATGTATTTATAACAAAAATAACAAAACCATCAACTAATTCAGGCTGAGACTGCAGACATTATTATTTTAAGGAATTTCTATGTGTGCTTTAGCAGTTCAGTTTCGAAGACCTAGTTTACTTGATGGCAGAGGAGCAATGGCAAAACTGTTTTTTGTTCTGCTTCTTGATTTTCATACTTGGCGTTCAGAAATAGACTGAGTGCAAATATGCTTGTTTTCTTACTGCCTCAATGCTTTTTTTACCCCCTCAATTAGGGAAACAAAGTGCAAGTTGCAAAACCTCCATGTTTTAAGTGCATCTCTGAATTGACGTGCAATAGAATAGTGCAAACTGGTTCAGGAAAGTGAAACCTGCAGATTGTTTGGGACACAGCTCAGGCACCCCCAGCACAGGAGGCCCTCCACAAAGGATTACCTACTTCTTTCTGCGCCTTGCTGAACGGACTGAGTCTTATCTTGCACATTTCTGAAATGTGACATGACAGGCAGGTTCGAAAGCTAAATGTTGGATAATGGTTGGCAAACAAAGGACATCGGTTTTTGCATTATTTCTTTAATTACTTTAACCCTTGTTCTAACAGAAAGCATAAGGCCAGAGTAATTCAGCTTCTCTCTTTGTCATTTGCCTGCCATAAATATGCACCAGTCTGCATTTGAAAAGCTGAAGGAGGCCGCAAGCTTGCTGGACATTTATCATGCTCTGTTCCCTGTTAACAAGCAAATACTTTAGCTGAATGGCCCATTAGCAATCATTGTCAAATGCAGAATGCAAGGTGCTTGGATGTGACCGGCCTGTAAATTAGATGAGGGTGCCCCTGCGCTTTGGATAATTTCAGCAAATGAATTGGATCTTTTGATACAGATTTCTGAAGGTTAAGCTGCAAAAGAGGAAACATATCTGAGTACTTCAGACTTACGCCAATCTGTTCGGCTCCCTATATGCACTTGTTTATTTTTCGTTTGCTAAATCACATCGACATCAGCAGCTTGACAGTTTGGATTCTGGAGTTCCCTTTCCAGGCAGAATTGTGAAGCATTCCAGCTTACTATAGGGTAGGATAAGAATGATAAATTCACGCATGTAATTAACATCTTCATTTGAAAAAAAAAAAAAAAAAAAAAAAAGAAACCTGAAAAAGTATCCAAGCCACTGCCAAACAAACAGCATGAATCCCATTTTGCCTAGCTCATCCGAGGCTCATTCTCACTAAAGAAAGACACAACTGTTATTGTAGGCTTGGTGCTTTTTTTCCCTTATGTCTAGACTGCCTAACAAATGCAGAGTACTTTCTTTTTCCCCTCAGTAGACAAATGAGCAGGCAATAAAGTAAATATTTCTCTTTCGAATGGTAACCCCGATTTGCAATGTAATGCTGACTTGAAGTTCTGGGCGTTTATGGTTGCTATTTGGGTAGAAAAGCAAGCCTTAACTACTTGGAAGGCACTTTATGAGAAAAGGCAAGAAAAAAAAACACACAAGCAGCTGCATGGGAGAGGTATTTTACTACCTTTGCAGCTGCAGATCGCTTAAAATAAATGACAAAGCAATGGCTATATTCTGCAGGCTGAACCAAGAAGCTGACAGCAAACTCATCCCAATGACTGGGGATGGGGGGGGGGGGGGGGTGGAGATGCTTATCTCTGTTCATTTCTAGATTTCAGGCAGCCTTTCAGGAGTAAACACCACCTAGAGACTAAGCCAATCAATTCGGTTATCTGCAAGCTTTCCTGATAAATAGGAAAGAATGCTGTTTTTGGCTTTGGCTTCTATTTTTCCTACTACTTTTGTATTTTTGCACAAGAAATGCCTTCATATTACCCGGCTGAGGCAAGGACAACGCAGCGTGTTTGTGCTGCTCTCACGGAGTTTGGGATTGACAGCAAGGCCCAAAACACATCTGAAATCACAAGGTCTCTGTTTTTACGGACAGATAACCCTAGCCCCACCTGTCCATGTGCAAGTGAACGAAGGCAGGCACATGGCTGCTGCCAGGCCAGGCCTCAAGGAACAAGGCTTTCCAAGCCTCATCACCGCAGCCTGCCGCTTCAGCCAGCCCCTTCTCCAGATGGAGCAGCAAAATGAAATCTATCTTTACCATATTATACACCACCAATGAGCAAGAACTGAGCAGCTTTTCTTCGCTGCTTTACCCAGCCCGAGCCACAAGTAGGGCTTTCATACCTCCTAATCCCGCTCCCAAGTTCTGTGAGGCTCTCACATAATGCCCCGCAGCCCCGAGCAAGGCCCTTAGTCTCCAGCACCCCTTTCAGAGACGTGTCATTTCTAACATCAAGCTAATCTATATGTTGCCATGGCATCACCCTTTATCTGCCTTTGCATCTTATGAACTGCATGGATTTACCACATTATTTTTATCTGAAAGACAGAAAATGGTGGTTTTATTGCCATACAATCAGATTACTGCTGCTAGTTTCTCTATGCCTTTTTACCATACTTCAATCAAAAGGGATCAGTTTCTTTATACTCTGCCCTTGATTTACATTACATCTGTAAAGACCTAGTCTGGGTTGTAATCCCCTTATTAACTATGACCAGGGTTGATTTGCCTAAAAATAAAAGCAAATTGTGTCAGACCTTTTCACTTTGTTTTTGATTCGGAACTACAAAATGGATTACACTAAAGAAATCTTCAGAGTTCACACGGCCGGTATAGTGCTGAATTTAAAATGGGAATTAAACAAGTTAAACATGGGAGCTGTGTCAACGGTTTACATTTTCCATCATGGGAGAAAGGCTGAGCTGCGTTTGTCTTTGTGTTCCCCAGCTTTAAGGAGACAATGAAGCCACAGGAGTTTTTCCAAGCTCTTCTGACACCGTGGTCCCTTTGCCATCCTCCCTTCCTCTGCTTTCCAGGCAGCTCCCTCCCAAACTCTGCTCCCCCGCCACTCCCTCCCCCCCTCCACCCCCAGAACCGTGCTCTGCTTGAAAGTTTATAGTTCCATGGCACTGCATATTTTAATCAAAATATTTCAAGCAGTGTAACATTCCTATTTAAGTTTCCACAATGCCTCACAAAGAATGAGCTCATAAGCAAATCCATGTAGATTGTATGATAAATGACCTGAAAAACAGGTTCCTTTATGTCAGCAGTCAAGGCAGGCAGACATTAGGCTCACATGAATAACATTTTAATCACTACTTTTTTTTTTTTTTTCCCCCTCAGAAGAACACTTTCTTCTCATTTGCAATAAGCAATTTCAAGTACTGCAGGTTGTGCGACAGAGGCAGACCAGATCCTTGAAGAAGCTGCTGTGCAGGCCTGCAAGGCCAGTATCTGTGCCAGAACATCACCACCATCACTTCAGGCCCTCCACCACCTTCCCACTGCAGGAATCTCGGATGAATCTGAGACCATCCCAAGTATCACACCTCAAGTAATGAAATCAGGAAGGAGGAAGGGAGGAAAAAAAAAAAAAAAAAAAAAAAAAAAGAGGGAAGGAGGTGTTCTTGTGTGTGGGAAGACAGAACTTTGTGATTCTAGCTTGACTTTTAGTCACTGACTTTCTAAAGGCAATTACTTCATTAAACAAAGTGAAACAATACAGCACAGCTTACAGATAACATACTTTACAATAATTGCTATAAGTCATATAGCAATTATACTGCACATATGAAAGGCTGGAGAAAATAACCAAGTGAAAAAATTTGGCTGCCAGCTCATTCTAAATTCATTTTGCTAACTCACTTGTCTTAATACCTGGCTACAAACACCAGAGATATCAAATGGACTGGAGGCCACCACTCACTGCTTGTATTAGCGTGCCAAGTGTCAACAGCTATGTTTTGGGTACAATTTAGAAGCATGTGTTTAAATCGTTTTAGCCTTCCACTCCTGTTTCTTCAGCTTGAAGCTGCAATTGTTGAGGTTAGAAAGTGCACTCCCATGACATTCGACTCCCAAATAAATTCTTGTCTAGCAAGAGGCTACCAAACATGTTGTGAGATATCGTTTTAGCAAGCTCTTTGTGCTTCGCCGGGCTCACTTGTCCTGTGGAACAAGGACTGTCCATTACCTACAGTTTATCATCCTGACAAAATGTGAGGAATGTGGATGCGAAAGCACTAACAATTCCACCCCTGGTGCTTTCTCCTTTTTTCTCTCTATATTAAAACCGACAAGATTAACCCAAATGCAGACTGCAGAGCATAGTTCAAGGGGCTATTCAATCGGTAGTGAATGTGCATTTGTTTACCTACAAAAATAAGAATTTCAGATACAATGAGAAGCAGACTAGTCTATATGCCGCTGAACAGACCATTTAACAGGGTCATCAATTGTAGTTTATTTTATTGGTTTCTGACATCTGAGCATACATTCAGAGATGGACTGTGAAATATCCCATATATAATTGGTTATCAGAGATAGAGAAAAATAGCTATGTAATCTAACTTACTCAGTGTCAAATGCAGCAGTTCTGAGGATAAGCTACCACATGTTACCAAGGAGAACTGCTTCGCTCACCAACCTACGGCACGAAAGGCATAGCAACACTGAGACAGAAACAATGGGTTCTGAATGAGATTTCTCTGAGGTTTGACTGAAATGCACTCCACAGTGCCATGCTCCATCATACATTTCAGAGGCAGCACTCAGCGCCTGGGAGGTGTAACGGAGGAAATCTATACACATTGTTTATCTTGGCAGAAACGGCAAAGGCAGAAAGTCCCCAATTAAAAACTACCAACAGGAATTAAATGTACAGAATACGTTTTTTCACTGTACTTTCAATATCATGAAATCTACTGTTGTTCAAATGAGAAGTCTGTAACACCTACAAACGCATCTGTAACAATGACACTTAGCCTCCCAAGCTATAAAGTCACAGGTATAATTATCTTGTGTGTGTCACCTAAATACACCTCCTGTGATTGGGCTGAGGCAGTGAAAGCAGAGCTCTGGGAAGGGAGAAAAGCAGGAGAGCAGGGCAGGGAAGTCTGTGTTCAAACAGCTACCGCATGCTCTCAATCCCTGCCACCTGCTAGAAATTACAACCTCTAAACTTCAGTGCAAAACCAATTCAGTTTGTATGTTCACCTTAACCTAAAATTTATTATTTCTTACTTTATATTAACCTGACTAATAACTTCTCCCAGCATTTAATTGCCTACCTGTTCGGCAGATTTATGCACTGAGGCTTTCAATGGAGTTAAATGCATAGCTTCCCTGAATAAATTAACCAGCACTAAAGATAGTTATTATTTTGAGCCTGGAAAGGAGCTTTATTATGCTATGCTGAGATCCATTCAGCAGCTTACTTCTCAAGCAGCTTGAATTCCCTGTGAAGACAACCTGTCTAAGGAGAAATTATTCAGTATCCTTCAGGCAAACAATTGTGACAAGAATTAGTAAGAAATCCTGCTCCAAGAAGTGGAACTGTCTCACCGGCAGCAATATCGGTAATGCATTTGTAAGCTTCCTCAAAGTAGAGGCCTCCGAGTGGCCTATAAATCACTAGCCCCAGCAATTGAAAAGACTAATTTTAATAGTGTACTTCTTCACTGTGGTGATTAAGCCTCAATGAATCACTCAAGAAAACTCAATTACATCAACAGCAGAACCTATTTTTAAGCATGCATTTAAGTTGAAAAAGTAATTAGATATTATCATTAGATCTACCGTTAACAACATTCAAGCCTTAAAAATAAAAATAAATTTAAACATCTTAGAATCCGCCAAATAGAAACACAACTTATATGTGATAAAGGAAACGTATCCCCTGGCTCTGTAAGACGGGTTGAATTCAGCTGCTTTGGATATTTTCATTTCACTGGTGGCCGATAAAAGCTACCACGGTAAGTTGGAAGGAGGAAAGAAAAAAAAAAAAAAAAAAAAAAAAAAAAAAAAAAAGGGAAAGCAGGTTGGAAACGGAACAGCTGCAAAGGCCGGAGCAGCGGCTGTTCTGTATTGGAAGAGTGACCTCTGTAGGAAAACACCGCGTACAGGGCTGAGGAAGCACAGCCTCCCCCTTCCTGCCGGGCTGCGCCCTGAGCACAGCAGGCCCACTCGTGCAGCGCAGCCCGGCCCACAGCTACCACCATAGCGAGCTCAAAGTGTATGGTAAAGCCCGCCGCAAGCCGGGTGGTTGGCCTTATTCTCAGGTGTCCTGCCATATCTTTCCTCAAGCCAAATAAATGCTTTGGCTGCACGCAGCATGGAAGTGCAGAGTCAGAGACCAGAGCTAAACTTTGTTATCTTAACAGGCTTCCCACCTGGTGTATATGTGATGTGGTCATTTGTCACACAGTACTGGGAGTAAGAATGTAGCAGTGAGTAGTCTGCAGTGTTCCTGTCAGTCTCTTTTTTTTTTTTAAAAAAAAAAAAAAAAAAAAGAAAGATTAGAAAACTTATCTGGAAAGAAGTCTCACAGCAAATATTTTACTTACTGCTGATCTCTGCCAGTGTTTTTCAATGAATTTTTTTCCTCCAATAGTGATGGGGAATGATGACAGCAAAGTGAGCCTACTTGGTCAACATAGGCTGCCACTTTGAGCCCAAACTTGGAAACCTTCCCCAAATTTTCAGAGTCTGCCACCCACGCAGGATTAAACCCCAAATCCAGGAAATTCTCCTTTCTTTTCATTTCTGCACAACATTTCCTCCAAAAAGTCCCTCGGGAATACAGACATGTACTCACTGGATTTAATGGGAAATTTAAAATTCAATTAATTCAGTGTATACGGTTTGCTTTTAAATACATATATCATTAAAGATGCAGTATGAGTTAGATGAAATTACTCCAACTCATTTCTGGTGGGAAGCTTCCTATTTCATTACAGACTTTCTCCCTAGCATGGAAAAACGTTGCTAAGGAGCTGCTCATCACCCAAGTTCAAAGGGATTCACCGCTGGAGAAAGCCAACTTTTACTTTGCATACGTCAAAAATGAAAGGGACAAAAGTTCTCTCATCCTGTAGACTCCTCCTCAGAAGAGCGGCCCACTTTCCAAAAAGTTCCTGTTCCCCAAAGCATTCATTATTTCTTATGCTTAAACTCCTATTTTAAGGGTGTGCTTTGATAGCAAAGCTCTGGGAGCGCATGTATTTTTTTGCCTGGATTTGTTAATGAAGAATGACACTAAATGGTTGTGTGATGGGTAATGCTTAGTTCATTACTCACTGCCATGTGCCTTGATACCATCAACTCCACAACCAAATTTAGCCCTGCTATAAGCAGATGGAGCTTCGCTGGGCTCAGCGGGCTGAGCGTGCATCTGCAGACGGAGAAGTTGAAGAGGATCACCCCGCAAGAAGAGGTTCCCTCCCACACCCCGGACGGGGGGGGCGGCCCCGCACGGTTCGGCTCAGGGCCACCGCCCCTCCCAGGTTCCCTCAGCCCCTCCTGGCAGAGCCAGACGACGGGGGTACCCCCCCAACCCCGCTCCCTCCCGGCAGGGCCGAGCCCCTGTACCCCGTCCCCGGACTGCGGAGGAGGGCTGCTACTTACTTGGGGTTGGAGGAATTCCAATAGATGGGGTCTAAAACGATGGACTTGGCCAGCGCAGTTCTCCATAAAACCATGAGGGCTCCCCAGCAGTACTTGCAGGCGGAGGCGTCGCGCCGCCGCGCTGCCATGGTGCCGACGGGCGGCCCCGAGTCCCCCGCCCGGCTCCCCCGCACCTGGCGGCGGGGGCTGCCGCTGTCCCCGGCCGCCGGGACGGGGCGAAAAGGCGAAAAGGACGCGCTGCGGCGGTTTGTCGGAGGCTGGGCGAGAATCGGCACCGATCTACTGAGTCATGTATGCCAGGCGCGTGTGGGCACTCCTTCCGCGGGGTAAAGATCCAGGCCACCTCCGGAGCGACGACGGCAGGAACGAGCAGCACCTCAGTCCTTCCTCCTGCTCGGGATTCCCCGACTGCCTCGGAAGATGCCACTCACACTGCCAACTCCCATTTGGATCCAGTGCGCCGTACACATTCACAGTGTCTAAGGCTCGCGTGAAACGGAGTAGAAATAATAATAATACTAATAATAAAAACAATAATAAAAAGGCGGTGGGAGAAATCAAGAGGTTAGAGCAGTGCCACGATTGAGGCTCCTCCCGCGGATCTCTCTCAGCACTCCCCGCAGCGTGAGGTCCACACGGGTACCGGCCCGCGCTGCTCCGGGCGGCTCGGACGCAGCCGCGAGTCCATAAATCCACTCCTGGAGACGGCACCCGTGCTGCCGGGCAGGCGTATCCGCAACGCTCCGACCCCCGGGGGCTCCGCTGCTGTCCTTGGCGCCAGCACGGACCCCAGAGCAGGGCAAAGGACGATAGCAATAATTAAAAAACAACAAAAAATAATTAGAAGAAGAGGGGGTCGCGGCGTCAAAACCTCCTTTTCTCTCTCCCTTCCCCAAGATCCGCAGTGCGCGCCGCGGCGGCGAGAGGAGGAGAGCCGTACGCGTAGCTCAACACGGAGAAGGTGGAAAAGAAGAAGCGGCGCCCGCCGCCGCCGTTACCACCGCGGCGCCTTCAGCCGCGGCGCCTTCAGCCGCGCCGCCGCCGCTGCGAGCGCTCCACTGCCACCGCGGCGAAGTCCCCGGCGCAGGAGCGCGGCCGGCGGCACAGCGCCGCCGTAGCCATATAAGCGCGGCCCCGCCGCCCCGTCGCCGCCGCTCATAGGGCCGCCGCCGGGCCGCCGCGCTGGTTGGGCGCCGCGCGTGTCACTTAGCGGCGGGGCCGCGGCGGGCGGGGCCGCGACGGGCCGGGCTCAGCGGGCAGGTAACACCCCCCGGCCCAGCGGGCGGCCGACGGGGAAGGGGAGCAGCCGAGAAGCGAAAAAAGGAGCTTAAAAAAAAAAAAAAAAAAAAAAAAAAAAGCAAGCACTAAAACTCATTGCTAAAATTGAGCGCTTTGGAAGCACGCGTCTGTCTGGAGCCGGGGATGGGACAGGGGCTCTCCTTGTCCGCTGCCGGCCGCCCGCTCCCACACGTGGGCTTCCCAAGTCTCTCTGGTTGCGCGGCGACCCGGCGGCCCGGCACTCAGTGGGAATGGGGCCGGAACCGGAGGAACCGGCGGTGACATTCAGAGCTCCGCGCCGGGTTCATGCCCCCGCTGTTTCATGCCCGCCGCTTTCTGCCCTTCCACACTGACAGGGACTGCATTTTCGGATCCGACTTTTTTCAGCCTCTCGCACATCCCGCTAGGCCCTGTTATCTCATGTCACCATTCACTTTACTGATTTTTAAGCCCGGACAGCGCTGGATGCACTCGCCCGGTGGCGGCGGGGGATACCGCCGCTGCCCTGGCTGCGTCCCTGCCTCTCTCGACCCGGCGCCGCTTGCACGGCCCCACAGCTCCCACTAGCGGCAATAGGCGGCCCCTCGGCTGCGCCCCTCGGCCGTGCCCTGGCCGCGAGCCCACGCGGTTCCCCCCGAAAGGAGCCGCGAACTGCGGGTGGCGGTCTCCCATCTAAGCTGAAACCGAACGGACTGCGTTCAGAGCCGCGCGGCGGTGAATAGCCGCTAAGTAGAAGGCCAGAGGGGTTGCAGAATTTCTTCCGGCAGGGATTTCATGCCAAAATAGTATCTACAGAAAAGCTTAAAAGTTAAATCCCAGAAAATAACGGCGCCGCTCCCTCAGTCGTTTCCCTACCGTTTAGTTCAAGTGAGCAAAGAGTGCGCGACAAAGGACTGCAAATAAAGAACCAAATTCGTGTAGTTTTATTCTCAGAGGAAAATCGGCATTCATTTAAAAATCAGCGGGCGAACGTCGCGCAGACGGGCAGGGAGAACGGCTGCAGTTTGCTTTTCGCACCAAACATCGAACGCGTTCTAAGTAAACTGCTTAATTCAATTTGAATTCGCAGGCGGGACGGAATTGCAGAGCCGGAGACGCGCTTTGGTGGGAAAAAGATCCGCTCCCCAGGGCTTAGCGCCCGAGTGGGAGGCACAGATTGCGCGTCGGGGGCCGCCGCGGAGCGAAGCGCTTCGTTATCCGACTGTGAGCAAACGCGCGGCGCGGAGCCCGGCGGGAACCAAGGTAAACACGGAGCCCGATAGTCGCTCCCAACACCACCGAGGTGTAAAGTGGGTTTGCTTCGATTTTGTCACGCTGCTGCTTCTGTTTGTTTGGAAGCAAAAGGTGATGGGCGGTGTTTTGTGAAAGCTGCGAGTAAACGGTGACCTCTAACTCGCCGTATCCTTCCCGTAAATAAACCGGAGGAAATGAAGAGCGCTGGTATTGTCTGAAAATATCCTCCTGCGGCTAAATATATCACTTGACTCCTATTGTCCAGCGGCTAATCATTCTGCGTAAATACAGCTGTTTTCATCCTCACCGTGCTCGCTATAACCCACAATAACAAAACCATCTTGACTTGGGAACCCGGCGAAAAATGGGAACTTATTTCTGGGATATCCTAAGCAGAAACGGTTAAAAAACCCAAAGCGACGCGGCTTCGGGTCCTGCCAGCGGGGCCGAGCTGCGGGTCGGAGCAGGGGAGTGGGAAGCGGGCGGTGCTCGGCTGCCGAGGGCCCGGCGCTCTGCTCCCCGCGGCCCCGCTGCTTCCAAGGGCATAGCCTCGGACAAGGAGACGTGGGAATACGACACGGGAAGGGGATAAAATAATAACTGAAAAATAAATTATAAGGAGGCTTTTTTTTTTTTTTTTTTTTTTTTTAACGCGGGAGGTGACTTCAGAAGTCGAGGAGAAGCGCATTTTGGGATTCGCGGGGAATGTGGTTTCCTGGCAGACTAACTAGAAAGGGACAGGCTTTTGGGGGAGGAAATCCTGTCGGTGCCTTGGGGAGCGATGCCCCACATCCCCTCTAAACCCGGACTGCCCATGCCGGTCGGTGGGCCGCCACGGGCAAGGACCGATAGGCGAGCAAGTGAGAGCCGAGAGCCGAGAGTGGGTGACCTTCAGGGAAAAAGTAACGATAAAAATCAGGGCTCTGTTGTTTGCACTGCTTAAACCTCTATTTCCTTTAGTTCAGCCAGCCTCACGGAAAAGTCGGGTTTATCCAGGAATAATTTGTTTTGGCTTCTTTTTGGCACTGAGGAGGGCGATGCATAAATATTTGCCCTAATCCTAAGAAATCTGTGACAAAATTTGCAGCTAATTTGAACCGGAGCAAGATTGGGCCCGTACCCTGCATTCGCTTTTTTAAGCACATATCAGAAATAACAGCTCATCATTTCCCTGCCCGTGGCAGGGGGATTGAAACTAGATGATCATTACAGTCCTTTTCAACCCAGGCCATTCTATGATTCTATGAAATAAGAATACAGGGGGCAAGAAAATTTTAATGGAAATTTTGAAATCTTGCTTTTCCACAAAAGCCCACCCTCATTTGTAATTACTCAAAAAATTACCAAAAGAAAAGTGGAAAAGACCTAACAAGTATTGCCACATTTGATAGAGATAAATGATTGGGCCATTGCTGCTCCTTCAAAGCTATTTAAACACAGCGTTTATTGGTTGTACAAAAGGCCAAGCGTGCTAGATACTTGAAGAAGCTCCTAAAATACCATTAACACCATAACAATGTATCTTCTGTATTTATGGTAGAGTTAATGTACATCCAGATGTTTCAGTACTTCTCCATGCCTGTTTTATAACTGCAATTTTGGTTAACCATAGCTTTTTAGAAAATGAGCTTGGCTCTTCCTAAATATAGCCTAGAATTGACGCAGCCTTGTAATAAAAATTGGAAAAGAACGTGGTACGTTCTAACCATGCGCTTCAGTTCTCTGATTTATTTTTATATGGACCCTCACTGTCATTTAGTGAAAGTAAGAATTCTTATTTATTTGTGGTCCATAGAGAGACAGGGTGGGAAAGAAAACAGGGACTAAACCTTTACTATGCTACTCCTCTTTTTGTAAGGGTTTATGTTTCCCTTTCCACAGCTGACCACTGAGCCAACACAGCCTAAATGTCAGTGCAGGAAAGATGATAGGAAACATTAGCTTGTTTAGTATGGAAATGTCAGGAGAGATGCAGTACTCCCCAGCTGGCTAACGAAGCGATGGGATGGCAAGAGAGAGAATACCCCTGACATGCATGCATTTGGTGGCACTAGCATGAAAATGAAACAGAGATGTGTGAAAAAATCGTGATTCAGCTCCACTCAGTTCACTCACGGTCCAAAACTATTCGAGCCTGGGCACTGCTACCATGTATGCATCGAAAAGTCTTTGGCAATAAAAAATCACCTGTGCAGTGCAAACTGAACAGTATTTATCAAACCTGAATTTGACTTGAACTTGCACTTAAGACTCTACAAGAGCACGGCTAATCATTTCACTGCCGCTTGCCAAAGTACACAGCCCCAAATACTCTGAGAACACTTAACAAGACGTTTTGTGCAGTTGGAAGCGAATCACAAACAACTCTGAGAGCAGATCTCTCCACATTTGGGGTACACTTAAAGAGCAGCAGAGAAATACTCAGAGAGCACATTAACAGCATCAGAAAGACGGGTGTATGATCCTCCAGACAGCAAAGATGTACACTTCTGTTTTAAAACAAGAGAATGGGTGAAATATTGATACTTTAAGCTAGTACTGGCATATTTTCCTATACGCAGTATGCAGTCAGCAGCTTAAGAGGTATGAGCAACTCAAGTCTCTGACTTGTGAAACTTCTAGGACTCCAGCTCTCCAGTACACCTCACAGCACTCAGCCTTCCACGTTTTTACAAAAATAATAAATGAACACGGGAAGCCCAATGGGCAGTTTAACCTCCAAAGCAACTTCTTTCCGCTATGAAATAGAGCATGGACTATGATACCTTCTGCTGTTTCCTGCATCTGCCAGAAGGATACACTGCCTGATATTAAAATAATTCTCCAGGACCTTTATGATGGTAGGTGAAAAAGAAAAGTAAAATCTCCTCTAGAATCAAGTATGGAAAATGAATACTGCTCAAGGCAGCAACTACTGAAAATGGCTTACTTGCCTCCCTGGAGATGAGAAGGAAAAAAAAAAAACACAAAAAAAACACAACAAAGCTGCTCTAGTAGCCAAAAAATGGAAGTTTAAACTCCAAACTGTAATATAATAACAAATAATCACCTGATACAATTTCTAGCAGCAACTTCAGCAAGTTTTCCAGGTAAGTTAATATCTTAATGCAGACTGACACCCACTCAGGTTAATCATTAGCTAAATATGAGTCTGCATATTAACAGACTTTATATCAGATGTGTATCAAAGGAAAACAAATATATCTGAAGTTCTTATCAAATGTCAATTTAACCATCCCCAAACTGCACCCCTCATATTTCCCTAGAAATCAAAAGCAGCCCTGAAGTCCTACAGTAACTAAAAAACAAAAACAAACACCCTCACCAGAATAATGCAAATATGTAGCTTATCTGCGCCACGTCTGCAGGACACTAACACCTAAAACATTTCCCACCACCTGTACTTCTGTCCACCCCCCAAAACTATCTGTTTGTACCTTTTTTGTTTGTTTGTTTGGGTTTTTTTAGTTGAGTATGAAGAAACACAGGTAGGAAGTTGTGGAATGGATTAGTTCTAACTAAAACATTTTGTCCACACAGTAGTCCTAGAAGTGTGAACAGAAATAACCTTTCAAAGTTTAAGTCTACATGATTTTAAGCAAAAAGAACAAATACTACTTTTTAATGGAAAACCATAGACTTAAAACAAAAATTCCTAACAGCACAGCTGCACGTATAACAACGTAGCTTCTTGCTTTTAGAAGAGGAAACAAAAATGCATAGGTCTGTTTGAGTATCCACTTTTAATATCTTGTTTCTCTTAAGGGAACAGGGGTTGTTTTGTTTTAGAAATACAGGTATCAGTTGAGCTTTAAATACAGCCTGCTCCTGCCAACAGGTCACGTACATGATTTATTTGGTTTCAGCCTTTGTTTTTATGCATTAAGAAACCTTCAACCTCCTTTTGTAATACAATATATAGAGACAAATTTAAGTACAGTTAAAGTGTAGATATTTTACTGTCTTTGCATTTTTCTTGACATAGTGGACAAAGCAATACACATCCATCTGCCCCCAAGCCCAGGTTTCATACAAAGCATGTTGAATGCTGCTGTCAGTGACACACTCAACTTGCTTTACATTTCATTTGGCAAGTCTACAGAAACAGATCCGTAGAGAATATCAGGAATTATTTCCACCTTTATCCAGCAATGCTCAAATGCAGGCAACTACTGATTTCTTTCAATTTTATGTATACTACAGATGTTGCATACTGGTAGGAGAGAAGTTTCAGAGGTGGACAAGCTATAGTAATTCAGGTTCTGGTAGAAGAATTGTATACAAAAAGGGGATTTTTTTTTAATATAATTTTCAATTTGTTGTTTCATTTTTCAAAATATTGGATAACATTCAAGATCTTGCATTTGCAGTCTGCTAAAACAATTTATTTAAACAGAATCTTAGTTTCTGTTTTCCTTTTGGGGAAAAAAAACCTTCAATTTCTAAATCCTTTAGGATCTGATTCATTATACGGTAATGATATTAACTTATAGCAGTACACTATATTATGAGGTAAACTGAAGGGGATTCAATATTTAGGTATTGGTGTAGGTGCAGTAAGCCATACAGCTGTTTAAACATGATAATACAGCTGAAATAAGTATCTGTCAGAAGGAAGAAACACAACAAAACCAACGTTCATGAAAACAGCAGCAGCCATCAAAAACATTCACAACTGCAGGGATTTTTTTACTGTGTGTAATTTTGCACTGTAAGTAGGAGAAGCCACAATAGTTTAAAGCAAAATTAAAAATATACCACTATAGTCTTGCATTTAATAACGTGAATTGTCATTCTTATAGCTGTTTATAGAAGTGTACTAAAAAAATTTACTTAAACATATGAATTTAAGACTTTCACTTTATTCAGCAAATTGGTTTATTTACACAATGGGAACGCTGGTTGAATGCTGTCAATGTAATAAAAACAAATCTAACAGAGACAATACTGAACTCTCCCTATGTATTCATAGCAGAAATGACAAACTATTTCCTTACCTGTATCAGGAACATCAAGCGCAACAATGGGACAGTATCATAGGACACTGATTTAACAATAAGCCACAGAGGTCAAGTAATACCATGGCAATTTACTCATGTATTCACTGACTTTTAAAAAAAATAATTAAGAGTCAGCAATACCCAGTATAAAGTTCCGTCAATTATCAGAGTCAAACTCTGATCAGTAGGTCCGTAAAACCTTATCAGATCATTCGCAATTCACAGTGACCTGATGTGCTTCAGACCACTAGTACAGAAACAAACGTATGAGAACTGTTCTCTAAAAGGCAACAATGATCTGATAAGGGTTTACCTTAATGGAGTTTAAAAAAAAAATTAAGAATTGCAGAGCACAGCCCCTATTAGAACAAGCTAACTTTCCAGATTTTCAAAAAAAAAAAAAAAGACAAAAAAAATTGAGAGAAAAAAAACAAACACTTCAACATGAAGCTACCATACAAAGTTTTTTTTTGTTGGTGGTGTTTTTTTGTTGTTGTTTTGTTTTTTTAAATGTTTTTTTTCTTCTTGTAAGAGTTCAGAGTAGCATTTTAATCTTGGCTCTTTAGTGAGAAGGACAGTTTTGGCCTAGACTTTCCTTTGCCCAAGATAATTTTTTGCTCTTCCTTTTGCTGACGTTGCCTCTCTTGTTCTAGTTTCATCCTCTCCTCATGAATCTTTCTTTGTTCTTCAACAATTTTCAATTGTTCTTCAGCCTATGTATGAAAATGGCAGAATTTAGGCCAACAAATTTAGCAGTCATAAAAGCAATTTAAAAGCCTGCAACCAATTCCACATATTGGTGCAAGCATCTACCTGAGCTAGATGCCAGTCAGTTTCAACGAACTATTTAAAAAATGGTGACATTAAATAAATGCAGAAGAGCCAAAACCTTTTTTTTAAAGAACATATTTACAGCTAACATATCAGAATCTTGAATGCTTACTCAAAATATTTTTCAGCACTGTTTTGCAAACAACGTATTACATGTTAATTAAGGAAGTCAGTGTATAGAGAAATTTGCTTGACATGTCACATCAGATAAAGTATATAATGAAATGATAATGAAATGTTGAGACCTTCAAAAAAGATCTCCCACCTCCAAGGCCCTCCTAATTCAAAGCAATTTCTACTTGATTTTTAACAGACTTTTAACAAGTCTGTCCTTACACTGACTTACAATTCTTACAACTCTTCCTATAGTCTCCTAAGAGGTGCTTATTTTGTTCATTGCACCATTTAACAAATTTTATCATGAGGTGATCAGAAACAGCTAAGCTGCTCTGAACATTATCACGAGGCAAGAACTCGTTTAAAATCAGTTTGCATATCAACATAATTGACTTTTATAACTTTCAAGTCTTAAACTTCTACTCAAAGTCCCGCTCAACAACTGTGCATCAATATTATAAAAGTCTCAAATCCAGTTTACACCTGTCCCGCTCAGTGAGAAAAACTAAGTCATTTCTTTTGCAAGTGGGATGTCTTTGCTAACTTACTTCATCCTTTCCTGTGAGATACAAAAACATATTTAATTCTAAAGGCAGCAATTCTGCTCTAAATTAACAAAGCACTAGAGCAATTTTTTCAGACTCCTGCTACTGCTAAAAATCTGGTTAGTTATGCTTGAGGGAAGGAGAGCAACGGTACTGCTGACATAACCAGCAACAGGCAAGTTAAAATTCTAAAAAGCATTGATTTGCTTATTTTAATACTGTTGCAAATCAGGCAGAGGGACCTGTATTCCCCTACAAAACTGTTAACTACATCTTTACATACCAGTTTAGCTTGTGCTTCCGCAATTTTTCGATTATTCTCTTCTAGTATTCGCTCTAGTTCCTCACGCTTTGCACGCTCTTCTTCCTAAAGGGGAGGACAGGGTAAGATGTTAGTAAAGTAAAACATTCATCTCTGCACTTTCACTAATCTTTCTCAGAATTCTTTTGTGAACTGACTTAAAGTGGTAGCTTTACAGCCACCTATTTTGTCTCACAACGGTAAATTGTGCAGCCACTAAAAATCGGTCTCATCTCTAATACTAAATTTATATCATCCCGCCCAGTCCAAACAGCAACCAACTAAACCCTCCCTAATCACAGAATCCTGACAATTTATTACTACAACTTTAATATCACACAAATCAACAAGGACAACTACAAAAACTGGAAAGTATTTACCAAATTAAAAGTAATATATAAAATATAAATAAAGTGAATAGTTTGTCTCACCAATTAAGTATACCTACGTATTCTTTACCTATACTCCTTTAATCAGCATTAAAAGTTGAATATTTACTGTCTTGTCCAGTGTCCTGCAGAGTGTGCTCCTCGGCTGCCATACGCGCCAGCTTCCTCTTTAAAATGATTTGTACTGTTAGCTTGGCAATACCTGCATCAGCAGCTCAACCATTTATAAAGAAACAACATACAAGGAAGGCTGAGCTGAGGAATGCAGATGTTTATGATAGGAAGGAACAAAAATATGTAAATCATTCCTAAGGCAAACAATTAATAAGAAAAATACATTTACTGTTAGTGGAAAATACAAATGGTAATCCAATACTTCGTGGAGCTATGGGCTTCCTTCATAGGGAGAATGGACTTTACATTCAGTATTTTGACAATTTTAAGACAGTTGAAACTGTCATTAGCAGTCTGAACTTGGAATTCTGGAATCCAGGGAAGGCAAGATCAGGAAATAAAGCCTTGTAACTGTTGTTTTCTTGGTGAATTTTATGGAACTCTGTTATGCAACCCATAAATATGAAGACTGCGTGAAAGATTTTGAGGTGTTTCAGTTCACATAATATATATTCAAATTATTTTAATATTTGGAAGACTTAAAGTAAGCCAGAGGTTTGTGTCTGTGTAAGAAAAAAAAGTTAATATGAACAAAGCAAGCATACGAAGAGAAAACTTCTTACTATGACTAGTAACCAGCTACTAGCTAGCACACTCCACTCCAGGCATAGACGTTTATTCTGCACTGCAAAGAACTGATGGGGCTTCTCTGCATCACGTTGAATGTAACAAAAATACTTTTTAAAAAAGTCATAAATACGATTAAATAAAAACCTGTACAAAGCATTTGCTGAGCATACACATCTAAATTCAACTTCAATTCCTTTATAGGTAAGGTCTGGATTCACAGAACAAGTATAATTTAATATTCCTAGCACTTGTTATAACTCAGACTTTTTTTGTTTTAAATTTTAAAGATGCTTGTGACAGACAAGTCATATTTAGTATGAAGGTAAAGCTTCAACACCACTGTATTTCCTTTTTTTAAGCCAATCAAAGTATTAAACAGTAAAGAAGGTGCAAAGGGAAAAAAAAGATTTGATACTCATGACTGCTTAGCGCAAATTTTCTTCAAAATTTAAAATTTGTCCTAACATTTCTGGATCCTGGAATGATTGGTGCAGGCAGGCAAAGCCCTTAGTAGCAAATTACTGTCTCACAGAAAGACATTTTCAGCTTCTGCTCCAGCTGCTGATTCAAAAAAAAAAAAACAAAAAACAAAAAACAAAAAACCAACAAAAAACCAACCAAAAAAAAAAACCCAAGTCACATGTTCAGCTTGACTTGACTTCAGACAAGGGCAATCTGCTCTTTCATTAACTTCTAGGGAAAAAAGGAATTGTTAGTAGTTATTAAAAGTGGATATAATGATTTGGACATAGATCCTTCATGAAGACGTGGATGGGCTTATGCTCGAAGTCCCAGCATTAGTCCAATGTACGCTCAAAGAAAATGTCTCAAAAGAAGAGTAAGAAACCTATTTGTTAAAGACAGGTACTGCAGCTCAGTGCTGGACCCTGCTCTTTGCCTGACTGAAGGCAAAAGCCTCTTACAGTCTAGGTAAACAAAATGAAACAAATGAAGGATACACAATTACAGATTTTTTTAATACCCTTCCCCAGAAAAGAAAGGACCGTTGATAAATCCTGCAGCCATGGCAAAAGTTTCAAACAATACTGAAATATGTAGGTCAGTTCCATTAAAAATCAAGTATCCTTGTTCAGGTTTTAGGAGAATAACTGTTTAAGTATCAGTGAGCTCCTCTGAATAGGCTAAAAATTAAGTTTCGCAGCAATGCAAGTTTATACGAGAAGGGAATTAGATTTGTTGTATTCCATCTCTTTCTGAACCGAACAGGAGGCACAAACCGACACTGAAAGTTTTGCCATGGACTGTCTCTACTTTCCAAACGACCGAGCGTTACCTCTCTGGCTTTTTGTGCTGCAAGTTCAGCTTGTCGCTGTCGCTCGAGTTCTTCGAGCAACTGTTTTTCCATGATGCGCTTAGCCTCCTCCACCCTGCGGAGAACCTCCCGCTCAATCTCATCCTTCCGTTTCTCCAACTCTTCTTCCACTCTTTTAGCCACAAGTTCTTCCACTCTTCGAGCAGTTTCTTCCTCTATGAGTTTCTCTTCGATTTCTTGTTGACGACTAGAAAATGCAAATGTGAAGATAAACTTTAAAGTCAGTAAAAATGGTTGCACCAATTCATACATACAAAGCATCAACCACACTACTGAATCAACTTTTAATAGTTTTATGCTATACACACAGCTACGTGTATAGGCCAGATATTTCAATAATTTCAACCTACACTGAAAGGTGCATTGAAATGAACATTCAGGCAACCATAAGGACTGGCAAGACCACATCGTAGTTAGCATCTCTTTGTATCTCAAGACATTAAGCTTCTCTCAGCTTAATCAAGTACTTCTTAATGCAAAAAAACATCATTTCACACCAAAAAAAGAAAAAAAAAAAAAGACACCTCTCATCAAAGCTTGGTCATCCTTCACCCTTAGTTTTATACAAAGTAATCTGACCCTGGGAAGACTTGTCTCCAAACCACTATCAAACAAAACAGACTAGTTTGGCAACAAACTAAACAGAAGCAATACAAGTTATAAATCTAATATTTTAGTAAGAATTATGGTGTTTAACACCAATTTAACATCAAATTCAACACCAATAACATCAACATTTAACATCAAATTTCAAATTCTTCAGCTCTCCTTTGCTTCCCACCATAACTATCAAAAATACAGTATGCCAAATACGGCCCCATCTGAGGTACTGCATCCAAGCCTGAGCCCGCAGCACAAGAAAGACACGGAGCTTGTTGAACAGGGCCAGAGAAGGACCACTAAGATGATCAGAGGGCTGGAGCACCTCTCCTATGGGGAAACATTGAGGGAACTGGGCTTGTTTAGCTTGGAGAAGAGAAGACTCCAGGGAGACTTCATTCTGGCCTTACAGTACTTGAAAGAAACATATAAACAGGAGTGGAACAACAGTTTACAAGGGTGGATAGAGATAGGACAAGGGGGAATAGTCTTAAACTAAGACATGAGAGGTTTAGGTTAGATATTAGGAGGAAGTTGTTCACCCAGAGAGTGGTGGGTGACACACTGGAACAGGTTGTCCAAGGAGGCTGTGGATGCTCCATCCCTGGAGGCATTCAAGGCCAGGCTGGATGTGGCTCTGGGCAGCCTGGTCTGGAGGTTGGTAACCCTACACATAGCAGGGGGTTGAAACTAGATTGATCATTGTGGTCCTTTTCAACTCAGGTAATCCTATGAAATAAATTCTTATAGCTGTTACAGATTTCCATGTTCTGATTTTTGGAAGTATTTTCAAATGTCACCTTTTACTTCTGTTTGGAGGCAGCATTATTACTTAGCCTGAACAGTATTTAAGTTTTCATAAAAAAAAGTTAAAAAAAAACAAAAACAAAAACAAAAACATCAAAATGATTAAGTCAATTCCCAGGTTTATTACCAAATGATGATAGAAAACCTTCTAGGTAGTAACCAATTACGTATGATAATTAGATACCCAAAAGTTAACTACACTATTTTTTTTGTTCTAATACAAAGTGAATATTGTATAGCCATACTTTATACAGTGTTATTTCTTTAGGATTCTTACAGTCTTTAAAAGAAAAGGCTGGTTTTTTTTTTTTTTTTTTTTTTTTTTTTTTTTTTTTTTGTTTTTGTTTTTTTACCTTGAAACTGAACTTCCATTTTAAGTACTCCATGTAAAAAAAACACACAAACTTATCTTCTGGTCTGACAGCACCAGAAAGCCATCGTTCAGAATAACATCAAATTGTTTTAACATTGTAATACCCTCTAATTTTTGTAATGCTAACATTTTCCTACCTTATTTATTCACGGAATATCTAGAGTTGGAAGGGACTCATAAGGACCATAAGACCCAACTCCGAACTTCACACAAGATCACCCAAAACCTGACACACACAAAACTGCAATCTAGATACTCATCTAAAATATCAAGTTCAAAAGCAACCAGATTCCCCTGACTCATGTATCCTCTTAACGAAAGTATTCTGAATGAAGTATATTAAAAAGTTCAGGAAACTTCAACTTAGACATTCAGACCCAGAATACAAGATTTTTCTTCCTTTTTTCCAGTGACAAATCAGGTCAGCATTAGCTTTTTCAAAAGCAGTACAAAATTTCATGAGGCGATTTATTTAAAAAAAATAATAAATAAATTAAAAAAAAAAAAACAACTCTGCATAAATACACAGAAAAATGCACCAACACCATTTTGTTAATACTTCTACTCCAACTTATGGTCCCTTTTTCTTGGATAAAAGTTGGAGAAAGGCTCAAAAGTTTCTTTTTTTTTTTTTTTAATACTCTTTATATACTAAATAATGCTTTATTTTTTCAAACTTTCATTCCCTCTTTGGACTATTTTTTCCATAGTGAATCTTATAGCGACACACAAGAGTCTCTATTCTACAGAAATTCATTTTTCAGAAAGCTCACAAGTGCTTTATTCAACTATTTTAGCTTTACTTTTAACGTTAGGGAAATCTACAATGAAAGTTACCTAACTGAATAAAGACAGTATACAGCTATAGGAAAACCCCCCGAATCATGACTGAAACAAGTTTACAAATGTCCTCAGAAACTGATGATGTACACAAACACCACACACACATTTTATCCTTATCGCCTCCACGGATCCCATTTGTATTCCATTAAGCTAAGCAAATACATCTTCTCACATAGGCATATTTCCATGAGCACAGGCAATAATAGTGTTATACATTTATAATAATTGTTCTGTATACGTGACCAGATTTCTTCAAACTCTGGAAGCAGAAAGAAGTAAAGCAGAATAAAGTCAAAATTTATTCTCACCATTTGTTTAGTAGGAGACTGCCTTGTGCCTACTGATAATTATATCCAATCATTGATTGGATATCTCAGGGAAGGCAAATTAAAAACACGGATGTAAACCTCAATCTAGTTGACATCAACTATTCTTTTTTTTAATCACAAGTGCTTATAGTATTTTACATACAAATGTCACTCTGAGCAATAACTCCACATAAACAGAAAAGTCATTCAAGTGAAAATAATTTTAGTTTCTTCCATTTATTTCCTGAAGACCAGTTCTAGCAAATATGCAAAATAAGCTTAGCAATAGACAGACTTCTAAGGGTGGGGGGAGAGGTAGAGGGACAACCCACCCATTATACATGGCTGCCATTTCTTTTATTAAATAGAAAACTGGAATGATATTAAAAGCAGAAGTCATGGTACGTATTAAGATTGGAATAGACACAAAAAGTCATTTTCCACATATGCTCTTTCCACTAGTTAATTCGGTCAGCAGGTATTTTTTCTTCCCAAACATGACTATGTAAAATACAAATCAGGGATGTCTTACACAAATAACATAGGTTTATGCCACGTTGAGATTTACTGCTTGATCTTTTTGAAACATGAAGTGTGTTCTGGAAGCATCAACAGTCTAATATTTTCCAACACTTCTTGCTCACAAGTTTATTATTCTGTTGTCTGTACCAACCAAACATCACATTCTTCCTACATGGAGTTCAGGAGTATCTTCAAATTACAAAGTTTCCTAACTCGCACAGATAACTTAGCACAAAAAAAAAAAAAAAAAGAAAAAGACTTCAAATGCATGTTGCTACATCAAATTTTACTTAATGAGCTACAGATCAGGCTGCTTTCAGTGAGTGTGATCCACAGAAAAGTCAAATATTTTAAATATGGTTTAAAAAATATTATCAATGTTTCATTTTCAACTACTTGAACTGATTCTCTCTTTCACCTTCTGAATTCTGGACACAGATTGACAGTAAACTTAATAACCAAGACTAATATTGTTTAATATTTTAAGTTAGACAGCATTTATTTTGTTATTTATTTAGTAGTCTTTGAAACCATTTAAATAATATTTTAAAAACAATTTATTTAAAAGAACACATATGAAATAAGATGTGTCTATGAAATAAGGTGCATCTAAAGGAATACCAAGATATATTATTCACTGTATTCCCAAATAATTACGTGCATGCCAATTCTTCATTCCAGAGGTGCAGAAAATACCTGTTATTCACTTAGGTACCAAAGAAAATTCTGAACTGCAAAGGTAGGGTCAACAACTCAAAGAGCCCTTAACATTTCTACACGTCTGCATGACACCATCGCCAAATTCTGAAGTAAACGAAGATGAAAAATAAAATTGAAGGTGACAACTCTGACCTTCTGAATTACAAAATAAGTTTCATCAGAACAACACAGTTGAAAAAAACTTAAAGCTTCACCTATTATCAGAACTTGCTGGCCTCACACGTACAAACAAATGCTACCTCAGTTGAGCCCTTTAACTGGTGAGGGTAGCATCCAAAGCTGAATTACTTTAGCATAACTGCTACATCCTCTTGCTGAAGAAAGGCCTCTTTCCTAACTCAAGAAGGTTGCTAGACATCTTAAGATAATACAACGTTACTAAAAGGAATCCTCTTTCTATCTGCAGACTCTACCCACACTTGCATTTCCCACAACAAAAACTTTAAAAGGAAGACCTTCATTTGAAGCAACTCTCCAGATTTCGCTTTCTCCCTTGTTGATACACAGTACCACAAGATCCAAAGTTACCATAGTGACTGCTCAGCATTTCTTCAGACCCAGAGATAGGCCACCCCGAATGCCTCCTCTCGACGCACAACAAGCGCCACGCCAAGGGGAGGGGCGCAGAGCGTGGCAGCGCAGCACAAAGCCTCCGGGCGCTGAGGCCTCACCGTAGGACGAAGTTTAAGAGCAGCGCAGCAGCACGACAGACAACATGCGTTGCTGGGTGACCGGGAGGCTGCGTGCAGCAGGCCCTGCTCGGAGCGGGAGGCCTCAACGCACCCAAGAGAACAAACCTTTCAGGAAGGATGGCGGGAAACAGGCAGCAGCAGGCCTCAGCAAGGCCTCAGAGCCTTCTTACCAAGAACAGACGGCTCCAGCTTAGGGGAGGAAGGCACTGCAGCACGAACCATCCCCTTCCTTCCCTCACTCCCCCCCCCCACCTCACACCCCGTAGCCCCCAGCCCAGGCCCGGCACTCACATTTTCCGTTGCCGCTCGAACTCTGCTTTTTTCTCCTCCTCCTCCCGCTTCTGCTTCTCGTCCAAGCTGCTGCGCTTGCTCACCGTGCGCCCGAAGATATCGATGCGGTCCGGCGGGGACGAGGCGCGCTCGCGTTCGCGCTCCCGATCGCGGCGGGAGGAGGGGGCCGTGTTGGAGCGGGAGCGGGACCGGGACTCGCGGCGCCGGTTGCGTTTGCTCTCCCGTGACTTGGAGCGCTTCCGCGCCCGCTCTTTCTCCCGAGAACGGGACCGCGAGCGGCTCCGATTCTTCTTGTTGTGCTTTGAGCTCTTGGTGTGCTTGGAGCGGGACGAGCTCCGGCTGCGGGACCGACCCATCCCGGCCGAGAGGAAAGGCCGCGCCGGAGACCGCCCGGCTACTCCCGCCCCTTCTACTAGCGGCACCCGAGGGAGGAGCGAGGAGACCCCGCACGCATCAGCACCGCCCGGCCTTGCACCGCGTCCTCACTCTCGCTACCGCTTCACGCGACGAGGAGAACGAGCAGGCCCCGAGAACAGCAGCAGGTCCGGACGCAGACAAGATGGCGGCCCTAACGGAGCGGTGACTCTCTGCTTCCGCCCCACAATGCACCGCGCCGCGCTCCAGCCGTTTGCTCTCCCTCCCCTTCGCCCCCTTCTTCGGCTTTTTTTCCGGAGGTGTACGAAGCCGCTCGGGAATGCTCGGTAGCCAATGGCAGGCGTTGCTAGGAGGAGGAAACGCTGTCAAGCGGTGTTTTTTCTTGCGCAAGCGCACAGCCGCGGGGCTGGTTGTGAAGTCACCGCGGAGGGTAGGGCTGGTTCTCGTTTCTGGTAGCGTTGCTAGCTGCTTTACACATTCCTTTTATGAGGCTGGCAGCCCTGAGAGGAGTCGTCGAGCTGCACCGCTGTAGGGGATGGGGGGCGGCTGCCGTGGGTACCGGCTGCAAAACGCGGGGTGTGCTGAGCCGTGCCTGCGTGTACGGAGCGTTCTGCAGGTGTTGCCCCGGTGCCTCCCGCATGCCTGTAATGCTGCGCGCAGGCGGGTTTCCTTTCTGTGGCCTTCCTGGGAGCTGGGACATGCCTTGACAGCCCCTGCATCCATGGTGAGCTGCTCTGTGGCTGAGGAGTGGCTGTTTCCTCGTTAACCCAGGGTTTCGTCGATCCTTGATTTATAATTATTTATTACTTGTATCATTCCAAAGTAGGAGTCGGATGTCATGTCTCACTACATGTTGTGGAAGTTGTTAAAGCCATTTAAATCTCTCTTCCCCCTCAATAAAACTGTGAAAACTAGTCTTTCTGAGTCCTTGCTTGAATTGCATAGTTACTGGAATCTATTTCATTGTAGCTAAGCTCTACTATGTTACCAGTGAATGTCTGTTTTGAAGTTCTCAATACTTCACCTGAAGTTCTCAATACTTCACCTGTAGACATTGTTGTCTTTCATTAACTGTGGGTATGTTGGTAAAAGTAGGTTCAAGTCAGATGGAAAATATAAACTGGTGACTCAGGTAGCATGGGTGTGTAAGGTTCCTTATCCTTGGTCTGCCAGGTAATTGTTAGTTTTTCCACCATAATAAAAGTTGCAACTGATGCTGTCCTTGGTTTCTGGTAAGCTGCAGGTAGATCAACCTCTTAACTTCTGGAGGAAGCCAGCTGCTCTGCATCTTTCAGAATTAAGGCTTTTTCCTAGTAGACCTGTTTTCATTTAGTAATTTCAAAAGTGTACTTTGCAGAACATTATTCATTGAGTAGAGTCAAAAGAGTCTTTTCTTCTACTTCTCTTGTCTGACTGGCTTATTTTTGTCTTTTCCTTGAAGGAAGAGATTTGGGGATCTTAGTCAACAGCAAGTTGAACATGAGTTAGCAGCTTGCCCACGCAGCCAGGAAAACCAACAGTATCCTGGGCTGCCTCAAGTGTGTCATTGCTAGCCAATTGAGAGGAAGGATTCTTCCACTCTACTGTGGTAGTGCAGCTTCACCTTGAGTACTGCATGCAGTTCTGGGTTCCACTTGGTGGCTACCAAGATGGTGAGGGGTCTAGAGGTGTGAGGAGTGGTTGGTGTTCCTTGGTTTATTCAGCCCAGGGTGGAGGAGCTGAGGGGAGGCCTCATGGCAGCCTACAGTTCTTCACAAATGGGGGGCAGAGGGGCAGTGCTAATCTCTGCTCTCTGGTGGCAGTGATAGAACCTAAGGGAATGGCATGGAGCTGTCAGGGAGAGAATTGGGTTGGGTGTTAGCAAAAGGTTCTACACCAGAGGGTGATGGGCATGGAACAAGCTGCCCAGGGCAGTGGGCACAGCCCCAAGCTGCTAGAGCGCTAGGGATGCTTGAACAGTGCTTTCAGTCACATGGACTGTGGGTTTTTTTTGTTTGTTTGTTTATTTGTTTGTTTGTTTTGAGTATTTCTACATGGAGCCAGGAGTTGGAATCAACGATCCTTACGGATCCAACTCAGGATATTCTATGGTTATGCAATTCTAATTTTGGAATTCAGGCTTTCTGCAGTTAGTACAGAAAATAAATAAAATTGAAACATCTTTCTGTCATGCCAGTGGGCAAGTAGCAACAGAGTAACACATGGATACTGTGAAAGCTGAATGGCAAGGCAGGGATTTGTAGAGCCATAGACCTTGGGAGCATTTGCACATCTCTAGCCCTGGCATAGTTCATGCAGCAGGTTACTAAGGAATTTGACAATTGGATGTTTTAAATCAGGACCAGGCTTGTGAGTTTTCAACTAGCATAATTGCTATAATAACTTAGCTGTGTTCAAGTATTGGAACTTTTAAATTGATGTGAAGCAATAGATTTTGGTTGGAAGTTCTGTTATAATTTTACTAATACTACACTGAGCACTGGATGTACTAGACCATACTTGGAATACTAAAAAAATTGAAAAGCCACTAATTGTTTTACCATTAGTAATGAGTTAAATACAAATTATTGTAAAGGTAATTGCCAAGAGCTTAGGTTATTTTTTTTTCCTTGGTATGGCTCTATTAGTAGCTTCTTTGCTTGGCTTCTTAGTTATTTGAAGAAATACAGATTTGAACTCCAGAATTCTATTCCTATTCTATTCCTAGGGGGTTGGACTCGATGATCTCTGGAGGTCCCTTCCAACCCCTACAATTCTGTGATTCTGTGATTTAATAGCATTGATTATTTTTTTTTCTTTTTCATAAGTATGAAATAAATGCAATATCTTATCTGAACAGTTCATGATATGTTTGCTTGGAGTTCAGAAATATATAATATGGTATAATAAAATAATTTCCCCAAATCACTGTTATATTTTTCCATCTTAGTTTTCATTTAAACTCCTGAGTTAGTAAGAACACAAGTATTTAAATACTTATACTAGAATAATGTAGCTGGTCCGTTTACTTTCATATTTATAAAAACTAGCACTTCTGGGAAAAAAAAAAAAAAAAAAAAAAAAAAAAAAAGTCCAAGAACTATGCAGTGCTGTCAAGTTGGAAGACTATTTCTGTCTGTGATTTCTGTTTTACTTTGAAGTTTGGTAGTTTTTTATCCTGTAATTTTCCATAGCTTAATAATAATAAAATATTACTACTTGGTGTTTTTTTCCCAGGTGTAGCTACAGTGGATATGAAATTACAGTACATTGGAACATTTTTTTATGAATTCTAAACTTAAGAGCTTTTTTTCATCAAGTATTTTCATTTGTTGTATTAAGTTAACTTAGGAGTAAGATGACCATTTCCTTAGTCAATTCCCTTTCAAAACTTTCAATTTTTTTTAGTAAAATCTGGAAGTTTTATTCTGAATTAAATTGCTAGAATTCTTGAGGGCTTTTTTTTTTTTTTTCACTTGTAAACAGCAGTATTATTAATGGTTTTCAAGCCATGCTTGATTCCTATGAACCCTTGTGTTTTATCATTTTTCTGCATTTTAATATATTCAGTAGATTAAAGCACGCAATTTGCTTCTTAAAACAGTTGCCTTAGAGTTGGAAAGCACCTTATTTGGTATCCAAATGTTGGCATAATTAAAGCACCTCACCCTTCAGTAATGTGGCTACTATCATCACATGAAATCTCTCAACCTGTAGGCATTTGGCAGTAGCCCTGTGGAGACAATCTGTATTATGATAATCTGCAGATCATATCTGCTCTCCTGCCACCACTTCTGTAGTAGCTGGGTCAAAGGGAATCTTGGGAGATTGAAGGTGGATTAGTTTGGCTTGTGTTGAGAGTGTAGTACAGCTGGATATAAGATCTTTGTAATAGGTCAGAAGTGGAAGGATTCTGGAGGGTAAGTAGAGATAGAAAGCGGCAGAGCAGGATATAGTAGGATAAAGCATTTGGTGTATAATTTACTATGACCTGGCATAGCCTTGCTTCAGAAAGAAGACAGAATAAGCACAGAGGAGCTAAGGTTTTGTTTTTGGGGGGTGAACAACTGTTGAAATGTCATATCTTTCAAAGTAGCTATTTCAGCTTGAGTTTGTTACAAGGTCAGAAACTGTATTTGCAGGGTTTGTTTTTTAAGTGTGAGTCAGCACTGAGGTTCCTGCCACACTGTGGATTAGAAAAATTATGCAGATGTAGAGGTTGTATTGCTTAATTGCTTTTTTCACACCTGATGCCAAAGTGGCTTATTTTACTGAAGCATTTTCTGTCAGCAGCTTTGTTTCTTTTTAGTAACACTATGGAATTTGGAGCTGCTGAACTACAGAGGTGGGGAGATGAAGCATCTGGGAGGCTCGCAAAACATGAAGAGAGCATTGCAGGAGCATGGAACAGTTGGCAGAAAGGGAAGTAATCTTTTCTAAGGCTTGAGGGAACCAAATTAAAACTGTGGTTGCAAAGGGCTCCTTTGAAAAGGGAAAAATCTTTAACTGAAAGAAAGAGGAAGTGTTTTACAATGGGAAATTAAATAAATAGAAAGGGCTTTACATTGTATCTATACAAAAAGGCTGTGTAGATAATTAATATAAATATAGCTATTAGCTGAATATTCAGAAAAGAGATATTTTAAATGATGACTGTATATTTGGAAAATGAGTGAGATGTGCAGGATACTTGAAAGTTTTTTGTAATTTGGACGTGGAAAAATGGCACAGCTGGAATAATCAGGACTAATATGTAGATTTATGACAATCAAATTAACACAAAATCGTATCTATCTTAATTTCCAAGTAGATCAAATTTTAGAAAATAAATGAAATTACCAAATCATGATTGACATGGTAATTTTACTGTTAATGTCCAATGACAGTCCACTTAGCACTCTTGTAATATTTGAGCTATCTCTCCATGGAAGAAAGGAAGAAGAATATTCACTTACTTGCTTTGCTCACATTGCCTAGTACGTTTACCTACTAAATAAAAGTTCTTGAACACTATTAGAGGTGGTGAATGTAAGCTCTGATCACAACTCGAGGCACTGATCAGCAGAGCATATATCCATATTCAGTTTTTCTCACAGTGAATATTTCTTAAAATCAATGTTACATAGAATATGCAGATTTAATATCACATATAAGTATTTATATTTGAACCTAAGGCATGGTTCACTGAAGACTGGCAGTAGTAAAAATCCAACCAGCCTTGTTCAGCAGCTGCATAACTGTGGAGATATTTCAGCTTCGTAGGCATATTCTGACTTATCTGAAAGATTTCATAGCATTTGCAGCATTTGGCATGTGTAAGTAGAAACATATGCCAACCAGAAAAGAGTCAAGGTGTCGTCCAAGTTTCATGAGGGACTGATCCAATAGGAATATGTGGATATATATATTTTTTTAAGTTAGATTAGCAACAGACACTGTTACTCAAAAATGGGTTGCTTATGACTGGGAGGCTAGCATAGTGGTTAGACTAGTTGAGCAAGTGTGAAAACTGGATTCAGGTGTGTCCTTATTCATATCTACATCATTCCCCTTCCCCCTCTCGCCCTTGCCCCATGGCAGTATGTTAATCACCAGGTCACTGTCTTGGCTGGAGGAAAGTGAGAAGAGGGTTAGGAGTAAAGTCCTCCCTGCTTAGCTGAAGACAAGTGAATTTCACAAAATACACAGATTCAATGGCAGGAGGTAGCATGGCTACAACTTAATGATGGTGGTACTCTGGAAGGGGGAAGTGAGTCACCCTGGATTTTGATCCCTATTCACAAGGCTGAATTTTATTAAATAGGCATTGGGAGAGGAGGAGGGATGGGGGGGGGGGGGGGGGGGGGGGTGAGGTGAAGAGAAATAGACAATCTTGGAAACTGGAACATAAAACCGTAAAACTTGACAGGTTCTGTAACCATTCAGATATTACATAACTACTTCCACGGCAGCTGTGTTTTAAAGTGGGTGAGCCCTGCTCAGTTCTTCAAAGGCTATTGTAGGCACTCCCTCAGGAGAGGGCTCCCAGGTTTTGGCTTCTGAATAGATGAAGGTGCCACCCTTGTGGTGCTGACTCATACACCTTAAAACAGACAGCCACGCCTCTGCATAGAGCATTTCCGCTTGGCTTTGTGACTCCTTATTAGCATGCATATTTCATGAGTAACTACTTCTTGTTTAATTTTGAAAAACTGTTTGGTTGGCAATGGAAATCTTGTTTGTAACAAGATTTTTTTTTTTCCTGTTTCTTCCCCTCATTTTATTAAGACGCTAATCTGTCTGGCAGCACTACTTTTCTGTATGAATATGAAAATTCCTGGAACTGATTACCTTCTTGGGGGAATGTAGTCAAGAAGCAGCATGCATATCACAAAAATAGGGAAAAAGCATCCTGTCTGCACTTAAAAATAAAGTGAAGGCTACAGTAATTAACAGGATTTGACCTGGAAGCATATTTGAATGTTCAGATCTCAGCCATGCTCTTAAAATTTTATCCAAAAAGGTTAGATAAATCCTTTTTCTTTTATTTTCTTACCATCGTGCAAACTGATGAATTTTAAAATGGCAGAAAATTCTAAAGTACTAACTACTACTTTACTAATATGTTCTTAGATGAAATATAAGAAAAACATGATGCATTATATGGGCAAGCCAGTTTAGCAGGAAGTCTTCTGAGTGACAGATTCTACCTCCTCTATATTCAGAGAAGTAATACTTCATTTTGCAAGTTGAATAATTAATTCATTTGTCTGGCTAAGCAAGCTAAATTTTGAACGAATAAAGCGTTGGAGCAGGACGCAAATATATTTTACGGTGTAGATTTAACAGAAGATTTTCATTTTTTTGCTTCGTGCAAAAATTAAAATAGCAAGATTGAGAGACCATACTTGGAGAGGTCTTTCTGAATGATCTGAAGAGAAACAAAGCACTAGAAAGAAAAGAGGCATCTTGAGGTCTGCCTTCTTGGAGTTTTCAGTAGTACGTCTCTTCTTTCCACTCTTTTAGGAAGACATCAAGAGTGGTACGTCATATTGTCTGGTTCCATTGTTGTTTGTGTGTGTCCTTTATTCTGAAATACTATCAGTAGTACTTGTCTGCAGATTGTTTGATAATTTTTAAATCACAATGATAGTGACTGTGCAGGTCAAACCAAATTGTATTTTTGGTGAGGGATCTGACTTTGATGTTGTCTCAGCTGACAATCTGCCATGGAGCCATAATCATGGCTCTTCAGCAATACTGGACAGGGTTGTCTTGAGTGCTCACAAAGCTCAGAGCATTGGGCATCCTCCTCATGCATAGCATCTAGCTCACTGCTTATGTAGTGTTGAGTCACACTATTCTCACCTATGTACTCTGTAGAATTTGTGAACTTGCCATCAGACTGTGAACCGATTTCAAAATGCATTTGGGGCCTGTTTCTTTTGGATCTGCGTCTAAGATGGTAATGTTAGAGCTGGGCAAGCTTCCAAGTGTATGGAGTATCCTAATGCTTATGTGTACCTCTCTAAACGTTGTAGCTGACATCAGTGTGTATATGGTTACTGTTCATTGATAGTGTTTTGTTTTGGTTGGCACGCAAGTTTTGATAAAGTTATTTTCAGATTACTATCACAGATGCTAATTACAGCTGTGTGAATTCTTGGGATATAATCTCAGTAGTGTTGGAAGCAATGTGAATGTGGAAAGGAGTCCTTTTATTTGCATTATTGAAAAGTTTTGGATGAGTGAAGCATATTTTTCTATAGCTTAAAGAGTTGCAACGCAGCGTAGTGGTATATATTTTTTAGACATAACTCTTATTAATTTGTGTTGTGTTTTTGAGATGAGGAAAGTGCCTATAGCATGTTAAGGCTTTTAAAGGAATAATATATTGAATACTACTTTAAAGTCAGAAACTGCTGATAGTGATAGAACATGGATGTAGTAAAACCACCAAACTATGGGTCAACACTAGCATTTTAACTAGGATAAAGAGTTGTATTTTTGCTGTTGAAACAGATCTCTTTACTCTACAATACAGATTGATGTTCATCTTGGAGCAGGTGAACTGAATTCTTTTTGGATAAAATAAAAACTGAAGCACAGGAAGTTTTGAGCATGAAGAAATGCTTCTTTACTCTCAGAGTGATTGAATATTGGTATAAGTTGTCCAGAGAGCTTGTGGACTCTCCATCCTTGGAGATATTCATAAGCCATCTGGATGTGGTCCTGGGCAACTCTTTCTAGGTGATTGTTCTTGAACCAAGGGGATTGAACCAGGTGACATCTAGAGGTCACTTACAGCCTTCATTATTCTTTGATTCTATGAAATATCTGTCGAGGTTTCAGTTTGCAGGAATAATCTAGAGCTAGCCCAAAGTAAAGCACTTTCCAAAAGTATGTTGCTTGGGCATTTGATTCCCAGCAGTAACTATCTTAGTTCACAGACTTTCAATTGCAAAGTACAACTTGCTGATGCAGACATAGCCTCTAACATCACAGAAAGCTGAGTTAGCAAGTGCTTTCCTTTTGGCTTCTTTGCTCAGAAGCATATAGATATTGCAAAAAAGTCTAGGCCAGAATTGCTTTGGTGTTGGATATATACTGGAATAGCTCCTCAAGTCATTTTTTTGCAGGCTAGAAGGCTGTGTTATTTGATTGCCAGCATCTGATAGATAGGCACCAGGCCAATGTGAGTGTATATAGCATTGGTATATCTAGCCAATCTGAATTTGTAGACTTTCCTGCTAGTCAGTTGATGAGTTAGCACACCCTAGACTCTCTTCATTTAAGCCCTCATTGGGCAATTACATATGCTTCCTTGCCGAAGATAAGTAGGAGAAATGAGTGGAGGAAGGTAATACTGAGGATGAATGGAAAAGAAGGCTTGGGAAGAGATGAATGAATTGCACTGTGTGGCAGGGGAGGATATATGTAGCTTAGGGTTGGTACGTTGAAGGTTCCTCTGCAAACTTAAGTCTAAAGCTCCTGCTGTATATATTAGGTAATGAAGTAATGCACTGACATGCTCTGACTGCTCAGAACAAGACTGCCAGGGCAAGATGCCATCCATACTAACTCACCCTGCTGAATAGCATTGTATGCAGTTTTTCTGAAGCTGTTTCTACAGGTATTCAGTCTTGATGGTGCAGAGGGACTTGGAATTGTCTAAAAGAAGATGTACTTCAGGAAGAGGTGACTTTGGTGCATCTGTATAAAGGTGTTGCTGCAAAAAGCAAATAGAAAAAGAAGTCTGGAGCTTCCCTGAGGCTTGAAGCCAAGATTTATTTGATTGTGAGACATCTGTCATCGGTAGGAGTTGCCAGCAGTGAAGCTGGGGGCTACAAATGAGATTGACAGAAGTACATGATGACCTAGTGAAAGAAAAGGAATTTTTAGGATGCAGGGTAGCACAGTGGTTCATGATTAGAAGACAAAATAAGCTGTGTATCTGAAAGAGGAGGGTCGTGTGTGGTGGGAGGATGGGTAGCTCAAAGACTAAAACCACACCAAGGAATAGGATAGAGGACAGTAAAATGCATGTACTGGTGTGAAAGTATTCAGCATTGTAAGAAAACATGAAGGAAGTGAAGAACAAAAACAGTATAGAAATGAAGAACATGAAACCTCAGAAAATAGTCACTGCATTAAAGAAAGGAAAAAAAAAAAAGAATGTATTCTTCAATACTGTATTGTATGGTCTGTTGCTAATGTTGCAAGAATGAATGTTAAACACTTTAAATGGACTTGTGTCTGAGATGAATTCTCTTGAGCTGTCTCCTAGGCAAGTTCGTGAGAACTGCTGATCTGTTCATCTTATTCAGATCACATGAATGTGAACACAGGGGAGATTTGATTTGGTGTCCACATCTACAAATACAGAGGGAGAAAAAAATGGAAAGAAAAAGCCTCCCCTGAGAAGAAAGGGAGTGATCCCATTATAAATGAGAGTCATACATCCTTTCTGGAGGCGTGTTGAAATTTCCCATGGGAGGAAGAAGAATAAACAAAGGTTGGTATTACCAATAAAAGAAAAATAGTTGGCAACCAAGGAAACAATAATTATTTGATTGCAGGGTCTGAAAAGCTAGCAACAGAAACAATAGCATTTAAAAACAACAGGCCAAACGCATCTCACTTGCAGCTCTACCTGTCATTACACCAAGAGTGTGTTTGACTTACTGCTCTGAGAGTAGTATTCTGCCAGCAGAATAAATATGCCCTGACTTTCTGCCTTTGCTGCTTCACTCTTCTTATGACCACAATGTTCCTGAGGGTTTACTGTGTTTAACTTCACAACACTATTGTGAAGCAAGGCGTTCCTCCCAACTGAGGAGCAGAGCCTGAAGCAGAGCTTTGCTTACAGCCATACAGACTGCTTATGGCAGGCAAGGGAGTTTCCGAATCATAGACTAGTAACTATTTCTTGTTTACTTTCTGAGTGGCAGAAACAGTAATGAACTACTAATACTGGGGAAAAAAAGAAAAAAAAGAAAAAAAAAAATTCTTGAGCACTGGCTTCTACCTATCATGAGATAGTTGAACAAAGTTCTTTATTGAGGGAAAAAAAAAAAAAAATACAAGAAAGCTGCAACCATGGCTTCAAGAGTTTCCACAGTTTTGTGACAAAGACATTTGGTCATATAGCAACAGGGCTATTTAAAATTGGCAGCATTTCACTGTAAGTGCAAACTGACAAAGCCTGCCAAGGCCAGGTTATAGTAGGCATTATTATTCCTTAAAGGAAAGGTGTGGGGTGATCTGGCAGTGCTCTTGTTGTGCTTCCAGTCAGTGTGACAATGCACTCACTGCTAGAGTCCTAACTCTGTGCTTCCTCATTGAATGGCACCATCTAGCTTAGCTCTGTCACAGTGCAAACAGCAGTTCTGCCTTCCCAATGATGTTATCTTCACTAACAGTGTACAGCTGAGCTGGGGGAAGATTTGCTCCTAGTTTACTGTGAGTTACTTTTTTCATTTATCTGGGTATATATGCAGAAGGGAATGGATACTCAACAAGCCAGGGTTTGCTGTGAAGGTTTGGACAGCTGTGCTTCCCTCCTTTCACTATGTCTTGTTTGCAATTTGTGTTTCTCCAATAGAGTGCTGCAGCTTTTTTTTCCAGCAGTTCAACTCTATGTGCTAGCTTTGGACAGCAGACAGAAGACCGTGTTATGGCAAACATGACTTTCTCAAGCCTCAAACTCTGCTGAAAGTGACTGAGAAGCTCTGGTAGAATCCAACTGAACTTGGTTCAGAAGAGCTATAATGTGTAAACTATGTCCTCCTTTGGCTAGAGAAGGGAATTGGATATTCCCTCCAAGGTGCCAATTATCACTCACCTATACCAGCTCCATCACATGGTTTTTAATCTACAGGAAGACAATGACATTTGACTAGATCTTTCCTGGTTAATATTATTCTTTCTTTTTTCAGTGATGGCTGTTTCTTACAGTATCTGTTAACTTTAGAGCAGACCTTCAAGATCTTAGAAGTCTCTTGGTGTTCTCAATTTCCATCTCCTTTGCTTTATTTTTACTGCATTTACTGCATTATCTTTGCATTTTTCTTTATCTCCTTTCCATCTGCATTTAGCATCACTACCCATTAAATGAGATTGTAATCTCCTTGTTACTTCCTGTTAGTTACTTTGGAGAAGAGAAAGAAAAACATCACTTTGAGTTCTCAAATTTTGTTGTTTATCCTCTTCTCCCCTGGAAACAGATTATAAAACCAAATATTGGTTATTAAAAAGAGCTATCTTTTAGAACTTAGTTGCAGCATAGAAGCAAAGAATACTGACAGTATAGGTAGTAATTTTTATAGCCTCTATATCTTTCTAGATATTTTAATATTAAATAATATATTTTCCTTATTGAAAGAAAGAAAACAAAACTTGAAACTAAGTTTATCAACTTAATTCAATAGATGATCATCTTATCTGAAGACTGATAGAGATTGTGTGGGGGCTCTTTCATGTGGCTGTGTATGAAACTGTGTGCTTCATTTTGTAGCAAAGCCCCTGTTAATTTAAGACAGGAATTTATGCTATAAATGAAATCAAGTGCTCTTTTTCTGACATAGCTCTGAGAAGTCAGATAGCATCAGCAGTATTTTTCAATGAGGTTAGAAATATTTATTTCCTTCTGCATTTGCATGCAGCTATTTAAAAATGTCAGACTCTTGAATTAGTATAGAAGCAAGCAGTTCACATATGCTATCTGTTTCAAACAGCGATCTGAAAAATGGCCTGTAAAAGTGAGAATTTCTGAAATATTGTCTTTCCCTTTTCAATGACTGCTTCATTTGTAAGAAAAATAAAATAAAATAAAGCCACATTTCAGCTTCCTCTTCTGATTTCCTTCTGTGGAAAATGGAGATAACAATACTTCTCAGACTCTTCACAATTCTTTGAGATATGTAGATGGAAAATGCAATAAAAAAATCCAAATATTTTGTAATAGTGTTATACATAGTTTGTTTTCCTTTGTCCATAAAGTATATGTGAAAATCTATTTTCTTTCCTCTTTCAAGATGGAATAAAGAGTTTTCCCTATGAGTAAGTACTGTGCTGAGCATATTTGAATTGCAAAGACCATTTTCAGAACTCTAAATAGACTCACGGTGGCTGGCAAAAGGATTTGCAGTCATGCTTGTGGATACTGGATGGCGGTCTGCGTGCATTAAAGATGAATGCCAACATGACTGTATAAATATTACATTAGCATGCCCTACTAAAGACAGTCTGCAAGACACCCTTGGATTGCCCTACTCTAGAATTCAAAAGTGAGTATGACTAAAAAAGGAATAGCTTACATAAGTATGTATTTACATGTCCGCTCAGACTTCTCATTGAAGTACTTGGTACACAAAATGCGTGAGCAGTCAGTTAATAGTTAAGGTGCCAGTAGGTGGCATTCGAGAATACATTCCCCAGTTCTATAGGTCTAGTTTTGTAGGATTCAAAATCATGGTGTGGTTGTTTTCACTGACTTCTACCCAAAATTTTTTGCATGGTGTTCTTACTGAAAGTTAAGCCTGTTCTATACGCATAGCTAAAGCAAGGGATAAGGTGCTTGCATTTGGAAACTGTTCCACTATAAAAGTGAATTGCATGGCTTTTTTTCAACTGAAGGTTACCAGCTTTGTTCCTGTTCTCAGCACTTGTTTTAATTGTACAATTTTGATAAAACAAAGGTGATTTAAAATGAATGTCTTCATTTGAATGTATAAAAACCTGAGATGAGAAGAATTGGAATGGTACAATTAGAGTAACCCTGCTTCCCATTCGGAACAAAAGAAGTGTAGACAAAATCTACAGGAGCAGGTCAACCTTTGTTGAACAACATTCAATTTCCTGTTTTATGGGCACCACACTAAATGCAGTCCATTGCCTTTGACATAAATAAATGAACTGTTTGTCAATCCCAGTGGAAGCAGAATTCTTGAATGAGCCTAGATTTTCTTTTTATATGAAAGCAAATAAGCAAGAAAAGTCCTTAGTGACTAGTCTGATGCCCATTATTGCTGGTTTATCAAAATCTCCACCCATTACATGTGGATAATGGACTTGCTCTGTCCTTAGCATAATTATTCGTCTAGACTGGAGACATGTCAGGCTAATATTTCCACAAAGGGTTTTTCCCTTTTAAAACCGGATGGTGGCTTGAATCATGGCATTAAATCTGGAAAGTGCTCCTAATAAGACCATGACCTTGTCTCACTCTCAAAGATTGTACTGGGAACCACTCCCAGAAAAGTTAAAAACATGAACTAGAAGTAAGCCAGTCAATTCTCTGTGGAAAGCATCCAGTGGAAAAAGTCGTAAGAATAGAATAAACTAAAGGTATTTTACAGTAGCCATGAATTTCTTGTCATAGTTGGCTTTGTCTTACTCTATAGACATTACTATAGCCAGATATATTATTCATTTCTGGCAATGTCAGATAGTACTTTTTAGCAAACTCTAATGAAAACCGTGTATGATTTGATTAGGTTACTATTTCTCAAACTTGTGTCAGATAGATAATGTGAAACAAATGGCTTCCTTCAGTTTGCCCTGAAAGGAGAAAATAACTTTACAACTTACAAAATAACTTCATATATGTTGGGTATGGAGACCTCTTCAAAGAATGATCTCTTAACAAAAAAAATAAAAAAATAAAAATCTAACCAACCAAAAAACCAACAAGTCACCAAACTAAAAAGTGCAATTTATGCCTTGTTAGCAATTTTTATAAACACCTTCACTCATCACTCTGAAGCAGGACTAATTCCTGCTTCAAAGCTATCCTGGAAAGTCATGAAATTTGCAAGACAGTGATTTCTTTACTTACGTCTGTACTGTACTGCAAAACTGGGAAAGGCTGTCATTCATTTTTTATATACTGAAGCAGAGTTTATCAAAGAAAACTTTAGATTTTTACTGGGTCTGTGAGCATTTGTGTGTCTAGCTAGCACTACTGAAGTTAAAAGTCCATTAGCATTTCCATTATGAACCGCATTTTCAGTGTTTTGTAATAATAACAGTCCCTAAAATTTCTTTCCAAGTGAAAACTTGGCATGTAAATTCTCAGTCCAATTATTTCTGTATAAATGTTGAGACAAATCAGTTTGTTCATTCTTACATTTTATGGGAGATCATAAATTTTTATGGTTCAGACATTTTATTACATTCTTGTAACAGTATAAGAATTCATTAAATAGAATTTCATTGAAAAGGGAGTTTGCAATAATGCATGCAGTTAAAACTGAACTGACTATATTTTTTCTTTTCTCTTTTTCTTTTTTTTTTTTTTAATTAGAAAGTAGCTACTGCATATATTATTTAGAATATAATATTATTCCCAGAAACACCTATTGATAGTGAGGTGCTTGGTAGTCTCACGTCAAACGTCTGTTACAAAAAGCTATATTAATTGTTGAGTGTCTGAGAAAGGTCTTCAATTACACCTGCACTAGAACATGTATTTAAAGATTGGCCTAGCTTAGATCACCATTGCAATATTGTCTATTACAGACCCTTTGGCTATCTAAAATCCATGACTTATTTTTCCTCTTGATTTAGCTAACTGGCATACACCTGAAGTTTCTGTTACGATTAAACTTGCATAGGTAAGCTAAGTTAAAGAGTATTAACTTGCATCTTAATGCAGGAAAAATGGATGTTAGCTTCTATGAGGTCAGAACAAGTGCTGAGTTATTTTTTTACTTTAGATAAACTCTTCTTTGTAACACAAAGTGATAGCATGTAACAAGTTGCTTTCTTTTCTCTAAACCTCTTGAACTCCCAATTGGTTGTTATGCTTTTAAGGGTATTTCCTGTCAGTCAACACTCATGCCGTATCAAATGCTCGTAAGTAGAAAATACCATACTTGCATATACTTGAACATGTCTGCATTGTACTTGATGACACTTGGATACCAAACATTTTGAATCATTAGCGAGGTGAAAAGACCTAGAAACTTCTATTCCATGCCTAGAAATTAACAAGTAAAATGCAATATTGTCCTACTTGCTGGCTAAGGTTCTTCGTATAATAAAACCACTTTTAAGTAATAACTCCTCAGCATAAATGCTGGAACAGAACCACCCGGAAGTTAACAATTCACAGAAATAAGCACCCTTCCCTTTATTGTCTGCACATTTGAATTCTCTGACAATCATATTAACTTCCTTGATGGAGAAAAACTTCATCGTTAGGATAATGTCATTTTTATTTATAGAAGCAAATGCATCTAAAATGGCAGATAAGTCTGTAGATATAAAAATGTGTTTAAAGTCAGTCAACTTTTTTCCTGATCAGAATGTGTTCTTTGCCCGTCTGATTTCTGTACTTCATTTTATTATGAAGAAGTGATAATGGTAGCAATAATGGCAATGAAAGCAATAATGGATTGCAATGAAAATACAAGGTTTTTATTCACAAAAACATTTGAAATCAAATACATTCAGCAATTGATGCATTCTGTTACTTTATTTCATGATTTGTTTTTTAAATATGCCCCAATCCTCATATAGTTGACAAGATTCAACACAATAAGAATCCCAGCAAAATAGGTATGATGATTGGCTGATTACCTGATTTTAATAGTTCCCATGGATACAAAGATCATAGGTCTCACAGAGAGCAGTATTTTGAGTGCCCCACTGGGCCGATTCTTACAGAGACCAAAGTTTACCAACTATCTGGTGTGATTCTTCTCTCATCTAATGTCACAGAAACACTTCAGTAAATTTAATGTCAGCTCTGGCATTACTCCATAAGCTGTTGGGTTGAATGTTCCTGTAGAAATGTAAATGTGTTTTTACTGTTGCCATCATCATCATTATGGAGATTTCAAAATAGGGCCTCAGACTGGGTAATCCTGTACAGTCCAGAGGTGTTGCCAGTGAATGTCTCCTCAGCACCTCCCATCACCCCATTTTCCTTATATATTCAATTAGGTTAGGCTGACATAGTGTGAAGGATGCCATCTGATTATTTTGCGTCTAGAAAATGCTAAGGCTGTTTTTACTAATTCAGACCAGAATTTTGGGTCTGAATTTTGTATAGTATTTTGTATAGTATTAGATGGATGCACTTGTCCTAGAGATCCAGCACTTCTTTGATCTCTTGTTAAGCTTAGTAAGATTTTCTTTACATAAAATGTTTGCTTTTGTAGTTCTCAGTAGCATCATTATAACATCATCTTAGACATAAATGAGCATCTGATCTGGACCTCTTCCAGCACCATGATAAATATATTCTTGAAACCACCCTTGACCATTGCATCCTTGCTGCAAATGAAAGGATGAGAGGCTTCATTGTGATTGACATTAGGAAGGGATAATCTCCTTGGGGTAGTGCCTGTGGGTGACTCACTGTTAGCCTTCCCTGCTGGACTGCAAATATCTATAATAATAGAGCTCTATCAGGGAAGAGACCTTCTTGTAAAGTGTTACTTGTGTCAAGTCACAGGGGTTTCAGATTTTCTTATGTAACCTTATAGTAGTGTATCTGAACTGGCAAACACTGGTGGAAACAGAATTATTCCAGTGAAAAAAATTACCTCGGCAGTAAAAAATAAATAAAATGCTGTAGGCATACAAAGTGGCTGGAGAGATTCTGTATTTTATGTAATGACTTCCTTTAATAGCATTTGTAATGTGAAATATGTAACTTAAAAAAAATCTGTGTTAGAATTGTTGTGATGTAATCTGAAGTTGGTTAGGAATAGGAGAACATGAAACATCACAGAGTCACTACACAGAACTTTGTTCTTAGTCATCTCTTTTAAGGGAGCTGTTATTTCAGAAGATGCCATTTTAGAGGTGTTTACTGCAATATAATAGCCTGCACAAGAAATTCAACCTTTCTTTGCCTTGTCTCTGTAGCTGCTATTGCAGTACTGGTGGTAGGAAGATGATGATGAATTATTTTTCTTGAAATCATTTCGATTTTGTAATAATATAAAATTTTAGTGATTTCATAGTCCTGCCTTAAAATTGAAGATTAATTACTGTTGTTTTTCAATTGGGATATATCTTTATGTGTACACCTCATATGAGTAGTTCATGATACTCTAAGTCTTCTTTAAAGAATTTATGCACACAAGAAGTTTTTTTTTTCATTTGATAGTTGATTTGTTTTTAATTCTTAATTTAAAATTTGGACTAGAAGGTTTCTTACGTAACTTTAGCGGTCTGTGGGAAGATGGGGATCTGAAAAGATTGTATCCTATGGAAATGTATGGTAGTGTAAGAAGTAACTACTGTTCCTGGCAGCTGTCTTTCTTTTGGGTGGTGTGGGATGTCTACACCATTGCCTTGGGCAGGATCCTAAATTGAGAGATGAGTCTCTCTTCAAAATTACAGAAATCAGGAGACTGCTTTAAAAAATAAGACATAAGATTGCCCATGCTGGTAGGTAGGGATTACTTTTGGAGTGACCACTTGACTGATATATTTTGTTCACATTGCGATCATTAGTAGTTATTTTTGAGGTGCTTTTTACTGATTATTATTAATCAGTATTATTAACAACAACAACAACAACAAAAATGAAACAAACAAACAAAAAAAATGCAGTGAAAGATTACATCCACTGTTACCACCAGTGCTATGGGTCTAGGCTAGGTTAAATTCTACTCACAGGAAACAATCTGAAAAAAAATAGATCTTTATTTCAGTACCTTATCAATACGGCTTTTTATGGTTTCCTTTAGTCTTGTGCAAAGGTATGATAAAAACTGAGACAGTTTTGCATCTCATTTTATGACTGGATCTGGTAGAGGAGTCTACTGTCTTTTTCTGGATCTGTACTACTTCAGGTGATATCAAAATAGTCATTTTCTCCCTGTGGTGGATGTTGTAAACCGAAGCCACAAACGGCCTGAATAGGAGTCCCATGCTGCACGATTTCATATAAGTTGTACTTTAAGGAAGCCACCAGAGTTAGAACAGATGTGGCACTGCTCTGTGGGATTTTCTTCAGAGTTAAGTGTCTCTAGAGAGGCAACAGTTTGTGAGAGGATTTTCATAGGGGATGTATAATACATCTTATCCTGTAGGTTTTATAAGGGGAAGGAGTAATCCAAGTCCAAATATCCCCGCCATTTCTATTTCCATAAATAATCCTAGTTATTGATGACATGGGCCATGAAAATATAGTTGGTAAGGAAAATAAAGTTAAACAGCATAATGGTTCCATAAAATAATAATAATGCTACTACTAATAAAAGAGTCAAATAACTGTTATTTGCATAGTTTTTCTATAAGTTTTGCTATCTGAAGAAAAGTTAGTTTTCAACAAAAACAAGAACAATTAGTGATGGGGAGAAGATAGAAGACCGGAAAGTTTTTTTGTTACTGTTTTATGTATTTCCATATGGAAGGTGCAAAGGGCTCAAATAGTAGTGGTTGAGCTGTGTTATTTTTTGTTTATTGTGGGAGATGAAGACAAAACTTCCCTTTAAGATCTTTTTTTCTTATAAATTTACACTGGTATGTTATTATTATTTTTTTTCCAGTGGGCTTCTCTGCTTCCAGGGTCAAAATCATAGAATCATAGAATCACAGAATGGCCTGGGTTGAAAAGGACAACAATGATCACTTCATTTCAACCCCCCTGCCATGGGCAAGGTGAACAAGCACTAGAGCAGGCTGCCCAGAGCCACATCCAGCCTGGCCTTGAATGCCTCCAGGGATGAAGCATCCACAGCCTCCTCAGGCAACCTGTTCCAGTATGTCATCCACCACTCTCTGGGTTAAAACTTCCTCCTAATATCTAACCTAAACCTCCCATGTCTCAGTTTAAGACCATTCCCCCTTGTCCTATCACTATCCACCCTTGTAAATAGTCATTCCCCTTCCTGTTTATATGTCCCCTTGAAGTATTGGAAGGCCACAACTGGAAGAGTTCTTCTTCCAGTTCTCCCAACTTCTCCAAGCTAAACAAGCCCAGTTCCCTTAACATTTCCCCATAGGAGAGGTGCTCCAGCCCTCTGATCATCTTAGTGGCCCTCCTCTGGACTCACTTCAAGAGCACCATGTCTTTCTTGTGCTGGGGGTTCCAGGCCTGGATGCAGTACTCCAGATGGGGCCTCACAAGAGCTGAGTAGAGGGGGACAATCACCGTCCTCTCCCTGCTGACCACCTCTTTTTTAATGCAGCCCAGAACACAGTTGGCCTTCTGGGCTGCAAGTGCACACTGCTGGCTCATGTCCAGCTTCTCATCTACCAGGACCCTCAGGTCCTCAGGGCTGCTCTCAAGGAGATCTTTCCCCTGGAGGATCTCACCTGGGATGGTCCCTACCCAAGTGCAGGACCTTGCACTTGGTCTTATTGAACCTCATTATGTTCTCATGGGCCCATTTCTCCAGCCTGTCCAGGTCTGTCCCTCTGATGTCTTCCCTTCCCTCCAATGTATTGTTGTAAGGACCATCAGAGATCATTCAGCTTCAACACCCTGCTGTCGGAAAGGCTGCCACCCTGTAGATCAGCCTGCCCAATCCAACCTAGCCTTGAATACCTGCACAGTTAATCTGTGTAACTTGTTCCAACACCTCACCACCTTCTGAGTAAAGAATTTCTTTATAATATCTAAATTAAATCTCCTCTCCTTTAGTTTAAACACATTCCCTCTTGTACTCTCACCATCAGACTGTGTAAAAAGTTGGTCTTTCTCCTGTTTATAAACTTCATTTAAATATTGGAAAGTTGCAATGAGGTTTCCCTGGAGCCTTCTTTTCTACAGGCTGAACAAGCCCAACTCCCTCTGCACTTCACTGTAGGAGAGGTGCTCCAAACCTTTGATCACCTTTGCAGCTCTCCTCTGGACCTGTTCCAGAAGCTCCACATCTTATTCTGGGAAGATGTTTAGTCTCAACCATTTTGAGTACTGTGATAACATCATTTGTCCTGCTTGACTGTTACTTGATTGTATGGAGTTGTGTAAGATGGAAGTGATGGAAGTGAATGCCTTTTGGGAGGCATTCATCATTTCACCAAGCTTGGGAGAAAGCTACACTGGGGATAATGCAGTGGAGGACTGCACTCTTTTGTGTTTTTTGTTTTAGTTGTAACTTTAGTTGTTTAGTTTTTTGTTTTAGTTTTTTTTTTGTTGTGTATGCAAATAGGCTATGGGAGAGTCACAAATACCTAGAAAGTCACTCTGAAAACACAGACCTGTGTTACCATGGGGCAGTCTATTGGGCTGGGCAATTCTGAATCAGAAAGTTGAGTGCTACTAACACTTCCCCTTTTCTATGGCATAGAAATTAAATAAAATATATGTATTTATTTGTATTTATCCTCTGTTTGTGTCCCATATGTACTATTCTCCTAGCTGCAGCTTGATGCTACCTGATCTCTGATATTTAGGAAAAGCCTTCTTTGGATCACTATCTGTGTATTTCTCTTAGGCAGAAGCTTCTTTCCTCTTTATTTTTTATTTTTTTCCTAAGTAATATATTTTCACTATGCATTTCAAACAGTGGTGAACAATAGCTCTGATTGCTCCACACAGAGTGTGTCCCTCAGAATTTATTATCTCAACGGGGACTCATAGTGAAAAGAAAGCTATTTCCTTGCTTTCTAGCAATAAGTCAATGGTCTCTTAAAAGGACAAGCTTTGCTATAGATGCAATTCTTAGGCTATGAACAAGCAGAAGATAAAAGAGATCAAAAGCTTCAGATTCTGAAGGGGGTGGTAAGGCGGGAAGCTGCTGTTAGCAAGGGGCCAAAAGCTATAGCAACACAACTATTCTCTAAGAAGTGAAAACTTAAAAGGAACTTCTAAAATGTGTATCAAACAAAATCTAATGTATGTTCTTTGTGGACAAAGGAGCATATGCAGGCTCCCTACTTTCTATCTCTCAGTGAAAGGTAAACAAAAATCTTGTTTGATTGGTCTCTTTTGTATTCACTTAGTTACAGAGAAGACAGTGGGGGAAGGAGCAGCTTAGAAGCTCCACAAAACTGTTTTTATTGTTCAGGGTGCTGAGTTTTAACTGCTACCTTGAATTAGTACATAAAATACAACTTTGCAACAACTTATGTTTTATTAGAGGACTGTATTCTGTTTGTTCACAGTTCTGTTTTTAAGGACTTACAACTTTAGCTGACCTAAACAGCAACTGAAGCAGAGGGAGACCACTCAATTGTCTCGGGTACTAAAGAGGCATTCAGGCTGTCATTTGAAGTGTGTCATATTTTTTCTTGCTGTACATATAAGCATTTACTGCAGAGGACTTTGAGGTTTGTTACACTAACAAACAATTTAAGTTTTGAAGATGAAATCCATCTTCCTAAAAACATAAACGTAATTATGTAATTCATTTACATTTAGATATGCAATCATACATAATTTGTGAGTCCTTATAGACTTCTGTACCTTTTGTACAAAAGCAGGTTGTCGTTACATATACCCAGGGGATGCAGTTCTCATCAGTGGAATATATGCTGGAATTCAGAGATACCACTTCTCATACCGTTCTTGTTGATAGCATTAAGAATAAAACCTTTTCACTGCAGTGACATTTTTTTCTTCCAGATTTTAGTTTAAGTGTCATTTTCTCTGGTAGCAATATGGCAAGGTCATTTTCCATTATGGGCAAAGAAATTGTGGAAACTGCTGTGCCTCTGAGGTCCTGAATTTGGAGGAAAAATTCTAACTAATTAACTACTTTTTCTCATTAAGGGAAAATGCTTTTCTGATCATTGCAGAGCCTAGGCAATGGTAGCTGCTTGTGGAAAGAGATAGTCTCCAAGGCAGATATTTGAGAATGTTACCAGAGGTTTCACAAAGACTCCTTCATGTTGTACACAGAGTTTGAGAGAGAGTGAGCTATAAAATATTGATTAGGACTCCAAAGCCATTATGCTGCTTTTATTTTTTCTTTTCTCCATTTGAGCTAGGTTAGGTAATGCTGCAAATCTTTACACCTTCTTTCTCTTGAGAACAGAAAAGATTTTACAGCTATCTATCTTCTGAAAGACCTGTAAAGCCTGTTGCCTGTACTGATGCACCAAAAGTCTAAGTAGGAAAATATATGCAAGATGTGTTCATCTTAATGAAATGGCACTATTTGATGAGAATCGAGTAAGATCACAATACATTTTGCTGGTGAGAGTTTCAGCATTAAAGGAATGAAAAAGACTAATCCTTTTTCTTTTCTTTTTTTTTTTTTTTTCTCTTTAAGCCTTCATAAACACAGCCTTTTATAAATCCATAGCAAAGACTCTCACATCATCAGCAGGGAAAATGATCTTTTCCTCCTGTTCTGATATCTGTATGCTATCTGTGGCAATAATCTCTTCATTTAATAAAGATAAAAACACAATAGCTAGGTTAAGTAATATAGAACAAATAACAACAGCTCTGGTTTAGCCTTCTGTTGAGCCTTATTGATCTAATTAAAGATTCATTATCCACATGAGTGAACTGGTCTTCTATACAGTATATCGATTTAAATTTCTTTGCAGATCTGCATTCCTTTAAAACTTTTGCAGAAAAAAAAAAATGTTTATGAGCCAAATATCTCACTGGCATTCATGGTTCAGAAAATCTTAAGTTCATTAATTACCTTGGCTGAATATCCTGCTTGGAGCAATTTCATTACGGTGATAAGCAAACATTGCCTTTTATTAAAACCTGCTTTAGCCAACTGAACTAGCTTGGGAACTGAAGCCTTAGACTTCGCAACCTATACCTTAGAAAAGACTTTAGAGAATGCAATATCCAACACTGATGTGGATTTACAGTGTCCTGTTTGACATAATCTGTATAAATATTGTTTGTGGAGTTTTACTTACTTAACAGTACAGGAGAAGATCTGTTTTATTTTAGATGTAAATGGCCTAAGATTTATTTCAGTCTCTTTGCACTCCCCAGCTATTAATAACTAACAGTTTGATTACAAAACTGCATTTATTAATATCTCTGAAAGTATCTTAATAGTAATATTGTGAGGCTTGGTTATTCATTTAATTTTTCTCCATTTTCTGTTGATTCAAAAGGGAGAACATATCCTGTGGTTTTAATCAGGGTATCATATCATTTATGGCATGAAGCAGTGGGCAGCACTTACTTTTGAGTCTCCTTTGTACCTACCAATTGCCCATTGTCAAATTGCCTTTACAATATGAATTCTTCTTTAGCATGTCATTTTGAATGGGAGAAAAACCTACTCTTTAAAGAACTTACTAATGTTTTGGCATACTTTTCTTAACATTCTGTCCCTATTTTGCTTTTCTAAGCAATCATGGGAGTAAGATATCTCTGAGTAGCACTACATGTGTTTTTGGGGTACGGTACTGTAGCAGTCAAAAACAGAGGCAGGAACTGAAATAACAGTTAAGCAATACAGATGATCAGGTCTGACACCTGGAAGCTCCCCAGTTCTCCTTTATTTGGTGCTGTATCTTTAACCTCCGAAGTGTTTACAGTATGATAGAGGTCTTTCTAGAAGATCTGTCAAGACAGAAGATATGAATTTGCTGAAAAGATACTAGTGGAGAAATTGTAAAATAATTCATGCATTAAATCAGTCTAAATCAATGCTGTAAATAAAATGTTTTGAAGTGTTCCACATAGCTATAACATCGGGGTTTTTTTTTCTGTAGAATTATAGAGTTGTGTATCATTATCCTGTGTTTCTTCATGTTTTTCTGCTGGTATGTATCACCTCTAGATTAATTCAATTTTAACTGCCTTAGAAGTATAGACTGTAGCTAAAGAAACGGGGGTATTTGTTCTGTTTCCTCTAGTAGTTTGGTATTGCAGATGTTTTTCCTTTTCACACTTTTTATTCAAGTCTTCAATTCACCACTGTTTTCATCAGCTGTGTAGTTTGTTAGCCTATTCTATGTCTTATCTTTAAAGTTCAAGGCATTGTTTAACATTTAATACAGTTCCTGTCTTGTTACAATGCTACTGTTTGTCTTTTCCAGGCTGCAGAGTTTCGTATCTGTGGTTTAAATCACATAATGATTTATACATGCCTTTTATACAGTGGAAATTCTTGTGATTTCAGTGGGAACAGTCACAGGGTATTAATTTTATGGTATGACAAAATGTTGGCAAAAGCTTACCAATAAGCAATAGTTTGGGAAATTAGAAAATGTTTTTTCTGGATAGCTGTAGCTTCAAATGCTAGAGCCAACTTCCCTCCAACTGTTTTTTTTTTTTTTCTTTTCTTTTTTTTTCCTCTGAAACTGTATATATTCAATCAGATACACTAGTACTCATTTGTGTTGCTATTGTTTGTCAACTGGTGTAATGGGTCTCTGATGAGATAGGCAAGTAGTAAGCCTGTCTAGATGGAGGACTATAATTTTGCCACTGATTTCAAAAGGGCCAAGAGTTGATCCCCAGATCTTAAGTGACTCAATGAAATGCTGCTGCCTCCTCCAGCCCTTTGCTTTTCATGAACTGTACATTCTGCAAAGTATTTACAGTCCACGGCTGTGAACCAAGTGAGTACCAAGGGTGTGGTTTAGCAGTCAATCTCATTGTTGCTGTGAAAACTGGCAATCCCAATCCTTTCTCCTTACAAATTTATAACCCCGCACCTATTTCTAGCCATATGGTTCCACCTCTTCCCTTGTGCCAGCTTTTGCAGTATGACAATTCGTTTTACTAGTCTGGCAGGAAGCTAGTCAGGTTTTCTTCTGCCAGATAAGTAAAATAAATTGGCTTGCCAGGGGATCTGATGACAGCTTACTTTTCATACTGACAACAGTCTGAGAAAAGAGCTCTGAAGGCAAACTGTGCACCATCTCTGAAGCAAACTTCACAACTCAACTTCTCCCAAAACCCTATGAGCTTAACTTTGGGGAACACACGCTGGGTCTAAGTAGAAGTCAACCTCTGGACTTCAAGGTCCTTTGTTTGAGAGTGTTACACTGAAATTTCCTTTGAGGAATGAAATCACTTAGGACAGTTGCAAAATTAGAAAAAGAGACAATAGTATTGATTTGAAGGTCAGCTCCTAGAAGACCTTATTGTATCTTTTTTAGTGCAGTTCTGTGCTGGTTACAGCCAAGGACTGCAGATCTATCACACCATTAACTTGGGGAATATTTTTGGAGGATTCTTTATGGAAGAGGCTTTTTGTTATGCTGCCAGTCTTTCCTGGAACCTGCTATAGTGCAAAGCAACTTAGGCCTGACTGTAGGTGGGCCTAGTTTTAGACTGGAAGAGAAAGCATCCTGTCTACTGCTACTGTATGATTTCAAGTTGACTAAGGACAATGAGGATATGAACACCTTTTCTTTAGTGGTGACAAGAGATAAATTTTCCATTAAAAAAAACCAAACCCAATAAAACCCAAGAAAATAAGAACAGAAACCCCAGTAGTAGTTGTTATAAGGAAATAACAGACTTCATATTATGTTTGTCTTCCAAAAGAAGATCCCAGAGAACTGAGGTTCTCTGTCATTAACTCGATTTTCTGCTCCCAAAATATATACATGCAATGCTACCCCTTATTCACTTTGGAATAAAGAGGTCTGTATCAGTACGCTGCTGTAACCTATTCTTACTGATCCTGTGGAGAATCTGGCTAGGAATGGGGCATCTGGGACTTATGGCAGAGAATATTGGAGAAGACAAACTGCATAGGACCATCTCCTCCAGGCAAGCGGTGTTTTGGCAAGCTCTGTTTGCTAGTGGGAGCAGACCAAGCTTGTAGGTTTCTCCTTGCTGTCTGCTCCTGTGTTGGCAGATAAGTAGTTAGGCCCTATGAATACAGAGTCCAGACCAGGCCTAAGTTTCCTGCTTTTGTTAAGAAATGCTAGCAACTACTGATATGAGTCATACAGTGTATTTTGTGTAGATCATAGGCATGCCAGATTGCTGGCACAGGGTGGAGGCATGGGGAAAGGACCAGCCTAGTCTTGCTGGAATAATTATTGTTCCTCGGGGTGTACCAGCCTGAGTCCTCTCTGCTCGTAGAGGTCTGAAGTCACTCCAAGATCCTAAACAGGGAGTAATCTGCTCCACTCTGATGCCATAATTTAAATTTTTTTCTCAGGAATAAATTCACAGTAAAAACAGCCAAAGAGAACTAAAAGGACAACTCTTTTCAGTGGGGAATTTCAGGCAACTAAACTCTGTCATTTCATAATATTTCTCCTGCCTGATCACCAAGCTGACAGCATC